>NC_091984.1:23991961-24641961 GCF_044704955.1 Pristiophorus japonicus | reverse complement strand
TTAAGTATTACATTGAGGCTGGAAGACTTTTTAACCACCATTTTGTTTCTAACTTGATTTGGGCTGGTTTTAACCATTTCTTAAAACCGGGCAGTTACAGCAAGGTGAGGACTGCTGGATCCAGGAGGCAAGTGTCTTTATACCGACCTCCTGAATCCTGGATCCCTGCCTAGCCCACCACCCACAATTCGAGAACCCCTCACAAGGCCTCCGATCACCTTCCCGGATCGTGCCCCCTCAATGATAATCTTGAGGCCAGCCATGATCCTCTGGCGGTCAGCCCCAATCTTCCTCACCTTTCCCACCCCCTCGGGTCCCAATCTTCCTCGCCTGCCCCCACCCCCTGGGTCCCTCGATGGTCCCAATCTTCCTCACCTCCATCCCTCAATGGCCCCGATGGCACTGATCTTCCTCACTTCCCCCGCCCCCCCCCCCCGGGTCCCTCGATGGCCGGCACGTCCCGCACCAATTGCTCCTGCCCTTCTCTCTGCGGCCTAGTGCCGCAGGCCTATTAGCCAACCAGCCTCTCCATCTGGCTGGCTGCGGGGAGGAAAGAGGTTTCAGATGCAAATCAGGCCCTGTTGTTAAAGTTGGCAGGGCCTGCGGAAACCCATTCTCCTGGGTTTTCCGCCTGCGTCGGAGCCCCCTTCTGCACCCACCGATGTGATTGAAGTTGCTTTTTGTTAAATATCTGTGTCTGGACACATTGAATCAGATGGCACGTACCTGGCTGATATATGTGGGGGCCTCATGCAGTAATACTGATGAGTTGTGCCTATGCTGATGTTGTGACTACAATATATTTAATGAGCCTCGATAGTATTATTGTATTCCAGTATTCTGAATGCACACATCAGAACTAGATACAAGTGCAACTTTTATATGGACCAAATTATTTCTCCTTTTAAACATTGCTCTTGCATCCATGAATATATTAAAAACAACAGGACCCACAGGACAAAAAAACACCACATGTGATTGAGCATTCAAGAAACTGTAACAATTGCACTCAGGAGGGTGAATTGGCAACCTGCTGTAGGATTTCACTCTACAGATGAAATGGGATTGAGCAACTGGCATAAAGTTGGACGAAAACAAGAGATGGAAGTGAGAAAAAACATCTTCTACTTCCAGAAGCAGCAGAATACTAAAGGCAAACTCAATATTCTGTCTTACTGTAAAACCAATAAACAAATCAATTTAGTTATCTTCCATACAGCTAAAAGTATTAAATAAATAGAAAATACCGCCACAAAATATACATAGCTTATGTGCAATACCACAATAATTCCATTCACTATTGATTGAAGAGAGAAATAAAAATACAAGAATAAAGGTTTATCAATGAACGATCTCCAGCATAAACTGCTCACTAAAATAATGTCACTTTCTTCTATTCACTAAATTAGTGGTTGTTGAGTGTTGCACAAACCAGTACTGAAAGGACCCTGTGGTGGTACCCGAGACCAGGGCCACCTCCGTCAATGACAAATAGTTTGCTGCCCGTACACCCCTCATCAGAAAGATTTGCGAAAACTCGAAGATCTCTGAATAGCAACACCCTGGGATATGGTGGAATGAAATTGCTGGTTTTGTGCCAGTCTGGTGAGGAGGTTGACGAGATCCAATCTGCCTTGGCATCAATGTCCAGTCCGATTGCTTAATATGCACGCTGACAATATCGGCAACCATCTGGGTGTCACCAAAGTACACATTGGCATGGAGACTGATGAATTAGATGCATACACTTGTCCAGTGGGATTTGGGTGTTGGTGTTGATGGGGGTGTCAGAATGCCAGCATCTGTCCACGGAGATGACGTGTCCCCATGTCTATTGTTGCACAGAGTATCCTACAGAAGGCAGAATCCAGTGTCAGCTACAGGTTTATCCTGTTGATTTGCAACATGAGGTGGACTTTAGTTCCCTGGCAGGATATTTTTAGTGCCTGTTATACAGTGCCCTCTTGCTCATCATCATTATGCTCCAACAGAGCTGGATGAAGCTGGTGGATTCAAGAAGTGCATTGCCCCATTAATGATTTTGGACTAAATGTACACTGGAAATACAGAGGGATTGCTAAAGACATAAGAGGGGACAGAATCATTTATTCAGTTCAGGTGCTGTTAAGCAATATGGACAGAGGATTTTCTTCACATGAATTAACGGCTTTACGAATTGATAATAGCAAACTAATTAAGGTGGATATTACGAAGAGTGTTTGCAACTACTGTACCTATAAGAGAATGTTTAAAAAGGACACTTGAGGCCATCTTGTTTCCTTTATGGAGTATAGGCTCCTGTTTGGTGATCATGAGCACAGACTGTTGAGATGTTATTTTCTAGCAGTTTGTGGTTTTATTTGCTGTGCTGTGGGCTTTTTTAAATTGTACGTGACTTTTCTCTTTCCCACTGATTTAAGGTCATTAATCTTTTAATGAGAACCCTGTCGAGTTTGTGGAAATTTGTACACATAGTCTTGCCTTATTTTCTCCCTTATATGGTTGGTAGCGTTGACTTACTGACAAAGAAAAGATCTTTGGCATTTGATAAAACTTAGCATTTACACAACAAATTGCTCAAGTCTCTATAAAATGCACTCCGTTTTCCACTTCAAACTTAAGGTACTTTTACACTAGTGGAGTGTCGTTGAGTGCACATGCCTGGTTTTCCGTCTGTCAGCTGCAATCCACAGTATAACTCAAGTCAAGTCATGGTAGACCCACTGGTTTCATTAACACCAATTGGGGGAGCTGGTTCTGTACATTTGAACTCTTGAGCCCAGGTTTTAACTCAACTTACCATCCAATTTTTGGATGATAATCAGGCAGCTGGGAGAGAAAAATGGTTGCAAGTCCCATCCTATTGGAAACCACCCACTTTACATCCCAAAGCTGGATGGGACCAGCAATGGTGGAATCCTCTTTTTTTTTAAATTCATTCATGGGAAATAGACATTGCCAGCAAGGCCAGCATTTATTGCCCATCCCTAATTGCCCTCAAGAAGCTGGTGGTGAGCCACCTTGAATACAACTGAGTGGCTCACTAGGCCATTTCAGAGGGCAGTTAAGTGTCAACCACATTGCTGTGGGTCTAGAATCAAATATAGGCCAGACTGGGTAAAGACAGCAGATTTCCTTCCCTAAAGGACATTAGTGAACCAGATGGGATTTTCTGACAATCCGGTAGTTTCATGGTCACCATTACTGATACTAGCTTTTAATTCCAAATTTATTAAATTGAATTTAAATTCTCCAGCTGCCATTGTGGGATTGGAACTGATGTCTCTGGGTCATTAGGCTAGGCCTCTGGATCCAATAACATAACTACAATGCCTCAAACAGCTGGATGCTGCATTTAATAGTTCTCGTAGGTGTCATAGGTAATTGGTGTCAGCTGTCGCTCAGGGGGTAGCACTCTTTCCTCTGGGTCAGAAGGGTGTGGGTTCAAATCCCACTCCAGGGACTTGAGCACAAAAAAAATCTAGGCTGGCACTCCAGTGCAGTGCTGAGGGAATGCTGCACTGTTGGAGGTGCTGTCTTTTAGATGAGATGTAAAAGATCCCATGGCACTATCCCTGTAACCTGGCCAATATTTATCCTTCAATCAACATAACAAGAAAATTGATGATCTGGCCATTATCACATTGCTGTTTGTGGGAGCTTGCTTTTGCGCAAATTGGCTGCCACATTTCCCACATTACATCAGTAACAACACTTCAAAAGTACCTAATTGGCTGTAAAGCGCTTTGAGACATCCGGCTGTGAAAGGCGCTATATTAATGCAAGTCTTTCTTTCTTTCTTTAAATATGTATTTTGGGGTGTGTCCATCCTGCACACCATTTCCCACCCATTTGATATGAGTGGCAGCATTACTAAACAGGGGGTAAGAATCCTGGATGTCATGGAAAGGACTCATTAACTATGTCTGCTCTAACCATTTCTGAACCATTTTTGTTCAATGTTATTTCTTTTGTTACTAGTATTTAGGTTTTCATGAGCCTCTGCGCTAATTGTTTGAATTTATTTATTTTTTGTCCTCAGCACCATTGGTGACACCAGTGCACATGCCCATATTTAATGTGTTTACAAGAAGAGAAGAATGAATGGGGTGATGCCAGGTTGGTCAGGTTGATTAGATTAATTTTTCTTGAGTTAACTTTTAAGTGTATAGATGCAATTTATTTCTTTATCATGGCATCACCTAGTTAATTCCTGATGCATCTGAGCACATATAGTGCATGTCTACAACATGTAGATGTAGCAGTTGAAAGGGCAGCCCCAATTTTTGAGCTGCATTGTGTAACCAGGGTGGCGGCACATTGTTATCACTCATCTCGCCATTCATGGACATATAGGTCATGTTCTCATTGTGCTAACAGAGGGGATTGCTGTTCTGTTGATTTCCACATGGTATTGTGGCAACTAGAAACAAATTTGAGTTGATGCTCGAGTCCCAGGGAGTGCTCTTGATAAAACCCATCTTGATGCAATCAAATGTTCACCAACTGGTCGAGAATGAAAACCGAAGTCTCCTGGGAGACAGGGGTGGCCTGCTGCGAGCATGGCAAATGACACCACTGTGGAACTCTCATGTTCCTCAAGAAGAGGCCCACAATGTTGCAGATTTAGGAGGCAGAAATATAAAAAAAACCCTCTAAGATTTTGAAATGATGATTCCAATAATTGGAGTACACTGGGGGTGCCTCACAATTTAATCCAGAGGAAGCAGCCAGAATAATTATAATACATTGCACGCTGCCATCCTGTGAGGTTGGCATAATGAAGTAACTCAGTTATGCTTATTGTTGACAGTATATGCTTAATGACTGATAGCCTGACGAATGTCAAAATCATTGCACAAACAAGAAGCGTTGTCGTCTCCATAAACTTTTGATGGCCGTGATGGCCTCCTTGTAGCAGGTAAGGAGTTTATTTATAGATCCCATTACCAGACTTTGCATGCTGCCATCTGTTGAAGGCTGTCTTCTGCATTCCTTGAATGGAAATTTTACAGAGCAAAAGAAAGGCTGAAGCCCAGTATTTTGTTGGGCATAGTGGGATGTAATTTGAAGTACCTTGTTAGCTAAACTTTGAAGAGCAGTGTGAATTCTTGCCTGTTATCCATCCTATCTATCCATGTTAGTTGTCAACCTGAAACTTCGCCTTCTTGCTCTTCTCAAATATCCTCAGAACCGTGTTTCATTTCCAACATGTAAATACCCTTTTGTCAAAGTATTAAAATAAACCTGTCTGACACATGTGAGTTGTGGTTCAGTGGGTAGCACCCTCACTTCTGAGTCAGGAGATTGTGGGTTCAAGACCCACTCCAGAGACTTGAGCTCAAAAAATCTCAGCTGACATTCCAGTGCAGTACTGAGGGAGTGCTGCATTGTCAGAGGTGCTGTCTTTCGGATGATCTCTCAGGTGGATGTATAAGATCCCATGGCACTATTTTGAAGACTTGCAGGGGAGTTATCCCCGGTGTCCTGGTCAATATTTATCCCTCAATCAACTTAATAAAAACAGATTATCTGGTCATTATCACATTGCTGTCTGTGGGAGCTTACTGTGTGCAAATTGGCTGCTGTTTTCCGACATTACAACAGTGACTAAACTTCAAAAGTACATTATTGGCTGTAAAGTGCTTTGAGATGTCCGGTGGTCGTGAAAAGTGCTATATAAATGCAAGTCTTTCTTTCTTGCCGCCTTGGGCATCCATATACAGCAATGCAAGATAAGGGACATCCTCATTGCTTATCCCGAGACAGTTCTACAAATTGGACATATTGTTCCAACACATTCTTCTATGCATAGTGGATGGGAGACACCCCAGTCACCCTCCATCTGATGGTCTCCCACTCCTACTGGATCCAGTGCGTTACGAGGAAATTCACGCTTTTAGACAAATTTACTGCGTCAAAAGAACCAATTATAAATAGCTAATTATGAAAATTGGAGAAAGTGAGATAGATTTTATTAGAACTTTACAGCCGTCCGGGCTGAACATTGAATTTAACAACGTTAGATCTTAGCCACTGCTTTCTCTGAGATATTCTGTGACTATTTACACCTTCTCTGGAAGTAACTGTTGTTTCGTTACTTGTCACCACTATCACCTCAGTTTGCGTTGCATCATCATCCCTTTTGTCATTTAATCACTCCTGCTTTCCACCCTATCACAGACCTTCCCTTTTGTGCCTTTCCCTGTCCCGCCGCCCCTTTTCCCTGGCACTGCACTTGCTTAAAAACTGTTCATCGCTAACATTTTCCAGTTCTGATGAAAGATGATCGACCAGAGAAGTTAACTCTGTTTCTCTCTCCGCAGATGCTGCCTGCCCTGCTGAGTGTTTCTAGCATTTTCTGTTTATTTTTCAGATTTCCCGTGTCTGCAGTATTTTGCTTTTACACAGTATTACAGTACATAGAAGTTACAGTACAGAAAGTGGCCATTCTGCCCAACAGGTCTGTGCCTGTGTTTATGTTCTGCAAGAGCCTCTTCCCATCTTGCTTCAGCTCACCCGATCAACATTTTGCTTTAGATTTTCTTAGTCTTTGCCTACCAACAGTAGGTATTGGAAAATCACTGACAACATGCCTGTGAATTTCTGACACATTATAGAGGCAGGCGAGGGCAGAGAAAATCTACCCTAATAACTGGGGGCTCTTCATGTCTCTACTTCCAAAATAACGTGTCTATATTTCCAACCATCCGAACATTCAGTCATTAAGCTGCCTCACCGATGCACTGATTTCCCTCATAGACAGACACCAGGAGCAGCAATCTAGTCTCTGGAAAGCAAGGAACTTCATTAAATGATTAAGTAGTCCATACATTATACACTGATTGAGTTAGAATCAGTTAGTTTGTCTCTGAGTTCAGATAATATTCATTACATCTCAGTTTATTCCTTCTTCAGAAAACCTCAGTGGAATTATTGCCTTGTCCCATCTCAATTATTTTTTTTTACCAAAAAAGACAATTTCAACTAGCTCATTTCAAGAGCTCATTAATAAGTGCATAACAGACTATTGAAATAAAGAAATGAGGTCAAGTATTGGTAAGATTGAGCAAACTTTTTGTGCTAATGATGAACATATGAGAGAGCAAGTAAAATGTATTTTGCACGTGAAGACTGTTTCAGTGGGAGAGATGGCGTTCTGTACAACCCCTGATCGGTGACTTGCTCAGTAAAATGATTCCTCTAAAATAAAACTAAAATTCAGAAATTAAACTGCACATGTTATAAAAAGGTTATTAACAAAGTTGCTATTTTGGGGATTTCGGGTGGTTGTAAGTATCTATGTAAGGTGGAATCTTAAATTAGTGCTGGACCATTTAAAAGGGAAATCAGGAAGCAATTTTTCACACACAAGGTAATAAACATCTGGAATTCTCTCCCCTAAAAGGCTGTGGATGGTGGAACGATTGTAGTTACCAAGACTGAGATCGCTAACATTTTCTTTTAGATAAGCGTATCGAAGCATATGGAACAAAGGCGGGTAAATGGAGTTTAGGTACAGATCAGCCATGATCTCATTGAATGGCGAAGCAGGATCGAGGGGCTGAATGGTCCACTCCTGTCCCCATGTTCTTAGAAGGACCCACAGTGTTTTGGACCCTTGCACGCACAATCAAGGTCAACAAGCCACGTTTTGAATATTTAGGAGTTCTATGCTATAGCAATGCGACATTAATCTTTACAAATAATTTGCACAATCATCGATAAAAAAGATAAATGTGGATGTAATGTACATGTATTCTGTCTGTATCCTAAGGCAAGTATCATGAAAAAGGTTCAGTTGTCTCATGACTATTTTTAATCTTCCAGTGGGTCAACTTCTGACACCTGCTGTTTGCAGCCAATCTTGGCTTTGGAATTGAATTATTTAATCAGCCCTGACAACTAAATTAGCCAAATACTATTATGCATCATTTATAGCAACATGAGAATTGGCTATCAGTGGACAGGAACATGTATTTCTTTTGTGAATTCAAAACCGTATTCAAAGGTGTTTTTTGCTCTATGTAGAGAAGAGGAACAATATACAGGTCAATGAATCAATCTAGATAATGGTGAAGGCCGAATGCAATAAATAATACAGTAACAACCCTAAACTAATGAGCTGTTGCCGAGGTACATTTCACAGGCTCATACTCTATATAAAAAGCCACTAATAATCCCTTGGTGCAATCAGATGATAAAGCTTTGCCATAAGGCAACACCTGTGCAATTAAAACTGCAGATTCTTTTGCACGTTTCATTAATTTCAGGATTTTGTAAAGGCACAATGAGTACACTAATAATCTAGTCTACTTGACTCCATGTCTACTGGAAACAGGGTGTCTAATTAGGTAAAGGTAATTAATTAGAGATAAATGGAGCTAATCAGACTCAGTTAACACTCTTTCAGTTTCTGAATTAAGACATTTTAGGACACCTACTACCCTGTTAGTTGTAATAGTCTCTTGCTGAAAGTGAAATGGGGAAATACAGCATTTCTCTGTAGTGTAAAGTATAGGATGCAGACATAAATAATGGCAGCATGTTTGCATGTCTGATGATTGTGCAGTAAATGCGTCTTGTTAATTTTGTGAAGCCAAAAACCAGTAATGAATTAAGGTACATGAAACTGATTTGTTTCCCAGTATCACTGTTATTATTCTCCGCTCAATGAGTGCTGAAGAGTCAATGATGAACACAGCACGATCACAATCACCTCGGATCTCATTGTATTCTGCAGAATATCCTGTGCGTTAATTTATATTAGAAATAAAAATGAATGATGTGAAACATTTAGAAGGAATGCAAGGGAGAAATGCTATCGTAATATTTAAGATACCATAGTAACAAAAGTTCAGGGGTCAGAAATTGATTAGTTCCATTTCTGTTTTTAGCAAAATGGCAGGAATATAGATTTGGATTTATTTATTTTTGCCCAGAAGTTGGGTCAGTTTAAACTTTCCTAATAAAAATGTTGCTTTCCCCCTTTTCTTTTGCTCCACTGTGAAAGTTATTTTAGGTTGACCTATTTCGCACAGGACTCCCTGACTTTGAGAGGTGGGCAATCGATCAGTGAATCTAAGCTGACAGTAGCAACTTGAAAGGTCTGTTATCTAATTTAATCTCAATCCATACAATTATTTTGGAATTCTTTGCTCACTTATCTCAGTAATAGTAACCTAATTCCAGGTTTACCGAGACAGACAGGATTACTTTTTTGATCCAATCTAAAAAAAAAATCCAAGAATAAATGTTATTATGCTTGAAACATGACTACCATTCAGTAGTGATGCCACTTGGCCACACAATGCAGTGAGGTGCAAGGAGTCATGCATTACTGATTCTATGACAGATATTTTAAGAGCTTCAAGCACCTCCCAGTAAGAAATATCTTTGAAGTTATTAGCATGGAGGTAGAACATTATCAGGGTTTCTGTACAGAAAGCTAAGAAGTGCTTGTTACTTGTGGGAAAGCAATGACATTGGTTCACAGATCTTGAATGAGAAATCATTGAGGGCCTGTTTACACTATAGCTTTGCCATTGTTGGAAAATGGATCCACCCTGCATCAATGTAGAGCCCCATTTACCTGAAACCCCCCCCCCCCCCTTTCAGGAACGCTTATTTGTTGGGCACAAAGGACAAGAAAAGGAGGAAGAAGACCCATTATGCTAGGTATCCTATCCTTTACGTTGCCACATGATTTCCAGACCCTCCCCCAAGTGATACTTGCAGGCCACACATACTCTTTTAAATGAAACAGGGGTGGGCTATTCACTGCCTACCATCTCTATTTCCTGTCATTGTGACCCATGGGTTCCCTGATGCACAGGTGGCCCAAGAAATTGGTGGTGGGCCTTGTACTGGGACCTCCCCTCGGGTCAGAAGGTTTAAAGAGGTCTGGCTGTATGGAAAAGAGGACCAACCAGCAAATGAAACTTTAAAAAAATCCAACGTGATCCACTAGATCTTCAAGTTTTGTGTCCTCTGGATGCTGCTCTCCAACAGCAGCCTGAAGCCAGTGGCAAGGACCACAACTGCAGGACTCTCAGTTACTCTTTCAATTGAGGACACAATGCTGGTTTAGATATCGGGGAAGGTCCTGCTCTTTTCCAATAATGCCACGGAGCTTTTAGCATCCACCTGAATAGGCAACAGAGGTTGGCTTAACCTTTCATGTAAAGGATGGCACTCCCACAATGCAACACATCCTAGATTCTGTTCTCAAGCCCTGGAGTTGGGGCTTGTGCCCACAATCTTCTGACGCAGAGTTGAGAGCGTTGCCAACTGAACCATTGTGAGAGTAGAGGTGACAGAAGATACTTGATGGAACTAAGTGGCAATAGTGGATATAGGACTAACAGTTATTCCTGTATTATTCACCCAAAGTATGATTTTTCCACAATGGAAGAATTTAAATGACTTCAAATAGCTGGCATGCTGAGCAGGGTAGGTGAATCTGAGAGGGGGCCTCATGGAGGCCTGCACTGGGGCCAGAGTTTGTGTGTGTGTGTGCCCAGGAGGAGCACTCCTGCACCTGCTGGCCCAGAAAACTGAAAACGAGAAAATTCTTCGCTGTTTATTTGAGCTGCCTCCAGTGGTCGCTTTAACTGCTGGAGATTGCTCAAAATTGGGCAAAGGCAATTTTAATTTTGATTTGTCTGAGGCCAGGAGAGGCAAGAGTGTTCCTCTTGGGTCCACAACTAAACTCCAGTCATTTGTACCTGAAAATTGCAATCGAGTTTTACAACCAGTGTACGACACTCATTTTCATATTTAAGCCGTTCCTTCCAGAAATGGAGGGGGCTGGGTGGGGTGGCGTTGCTCAACCATTTTATAGGCCCACGTGAAAATTTCATTCAGTGGGTCTTGGGTGTCAACATAGAAATTTACAGCGCAGAAGGAGGCCATTCCGGCCCATCGTGTCCGCGCCAGCCGACAAAGAGCCACAGGGCCCTTGGTCAGCAGGCCCAAAGGCTACATATAAACCTATGAACAATGACAGAAAGGCAAAGAGCACCCAGCCCAACCAAGCCGCCTCACCACAACTGCGACACCTTATACTAAAACATTCTACACACCACCCCAACCGGAGCCATGTGATCTCCTGGGAAAGGCAAAAAACAAATAAAAACCCAGGCCAATTTAGGGAGAAAAAAATCTGGGAAAATTCCTCTCCAAACCATCCAGGCGATTGAAACTAGTCCAGGAGATCACCCTGGCTGTATTCTATTCCCTGCAGTAATTACCATTATATCTGCTCCGTAGAACAAAACGTCATCCATTCTAATCCCAATTTCCAGCTCTGCAGGTTACTGCACTTCAAGTGCCCATCCAACCATTTCTTAAAGGCAGCAAGTTCCAGATTCCCACAACCCTCTGCGTAAAGAAGCCCCTCCTCAAATTCCCTCTAAACCTTCCACCAACCACTTTAAAACTATGCCCCCTCGTAATGGACCCCTCCACCAATGGAAATAGACTCTTACTATTCACTATATCCAGGCCCCTCAATATTTTATACACCTCGATGAGGTCTCCTTTCAACCTCCTCTGTTCCAATGAGAACAAACCCAGCCTATCCAATCTGTCCTCGTAACTAAGATTCTCCATTCCAGGCAGCCTCCTAGTAAATCTCTTCTGCACCCTCCCTATTGCAATCATGTCCTTCTTATAATACGGCGACTAGAACTGCATGCAACACTCCAGCTGTGGCCTAACCAAAGTATGACATAATTTAAGCATAACCTCCCTGTTCTTATATTCTGTGCCTCGGCCAATGAAGGCAAGCATTCCGTATGCCGCCTTAACCACCTTATCCACCTGCTGCTACTTTCAGGGTTCTGTGGACAAGCACTCCAAGGTCCCTTTGTTCATCTACACTATTAAGTGGCCTACCGCTTAATGTGTATACCCTTTCCTTATTAGCCCTCCCAAAGAGCATCATCTCACACTTCTCTGAATTAAATTCCATTTGCCACTGCTCTGCCCACCTGACCAGTAGATTGATATCCTCCTGCAGCCCATGACTTTCCTCTTCATTATCAACCACACAGCCAATTTTAGTGTTTTCTGCAAACTTCTTAATCATACGCTCTATATTCAAATCTAAATCGTTGATATATACCACAAAAAAGCAAAGGTCCCAGTATTGAGCCCTGCGGAAGCCCACTAGAAACATCCTTTCAGTCACAAAAACATCCATCAATCATTACTCTTTGCTTCCTACCTCCAAGCCAATTTTGGATCCAACTTGACACTTTGCCCTGTATCCCATGGGCTTTAACCTTCATGACCAGTCTACATGTGGGACCTTATCAAAAGCTTTGCTAAAGTCCATATATACTACATTGTACGCACTACCCACATCAACCCTCTTGGTTACTTCCTCAAAAAATTAAATCAGGTTCGTCAGACACGATCTTCCCTTAACAAATCCGTGCTGACTGTCCCTAATTAATCCTTGCCTTTCCAAATGCAGATTTATCCTGTCTTTCAGGATTTTTTCCAATAATTTTCCCACCACTGAGATTAGGCTGACAGGCCTGTAATTTCTTGGCCTATCCCTTTCTCCTTTCTTAAACAAGGGTACTACATTAGTAGTCCTCCAATCCTCTGGCACCATGCCCAGATCCAAAGAGGACTGGAAAATGATGGTCAAGGCCTCTGCTATTTCCTCTTTTACTTCGCTCAACAGTCTAGGATGCATTTCATCTGGGCCTGGGGACTTATCTACTTTCAAAGCTGCTAAGCCCCTTAATACTTCCTTTCCCACTATATTTATTTCATCCAGAATATCACACTTTTCCTCGATAGCAGTATCTGCATTGCACCTTTCCTTTGTGAAAACAGATGCAAAGTATTCGTTAAGAACCCTCCCAACATCTTCTGCCTCCACACAAAGATTACCCTCATGGTCTCTAATAGGCCCTTCCCTTTCTTTAGTTACCCTCTTACTCATAATATATTTATAGAACATCTTAGGGTTTTCCTTAATTTTACTGGCCAAGAATTTCTCGTGCTCCCTCTTAGTATTCCTAATATCCTTTTTAATTTTGCCTCTTAATTTTCTATATTCCTCTAAAGATTCTATAGTATTTAGCCATTGATATATGACATAAGCGTCCCTTTTTTTCTTAATCCTCCCCTGTAAGTCCCTAAACATCCAGGGGGCTCTAGAATTATTTTTCCCAGCCTTTTTCTTTAAGGGCACATGTTTGGCCTGAGCCTTCAGGATCTCCTCCTTAAATGCCTCCCACTGTTCTGACACTGATTTACCCACAAGTAGCTGTTTACAGTCCATCATGGCCAAATCACTCCTTAACTTAGCAAAATTAGCTTTTCCCCAATTTGGAACTTTTATTCCAGGCCTATTTTTGTCCTTATCCATAACCAACTTGAATCTGACTGAATTATGGTCACTAGTACCCAAGTGCTCTCCCATTAATACCCCTTCAACCTGCCCAGCCTCATTCCCCAAAACTAAATCCAAGACCGCCCCCTCTCATGTCGGGCTTGCTGACTAAAAAAGTTCTCTTGAATGCATTTCAAGAATTCCGCATCCTCTATACCCCTCACACTAAATTTGTTCCAATCAATATTTGGATAGTTAGAATCCCCTACTATTATTACCCTATGATTTTTGGACTTCACAGCAATTTGCCTACATATTTTCTCCTCTATCTCCCTCCCACAGTTTGGGCCCAGCAGTGTGATCGCCCCTTTTTTATTTTTTAATTCGACCCACATGGCCTCATTTGATGATCCCTCGAACATATCATCCCTCCTCACTGCTGTAATAGTTTCTTTAATCAGTACTGTGACCCGCCCCTTTTTACCCCCCTCTCTATCTTGTCTAAAAATCCTGTAGCCAGGAATATTGATCTGCCAAGCCTGCCCCTCTTTCAGCCATGTTTCTGTAATGGCTATAATGTCATACTCCCAAGTGTCTACCTGTGCTCTTAGCTCATCTGCTTTAATTGCTATACTCCTTGCATTAAAGTATATACCATTCAGCACAGGAAGACCTCTTGCTTACTACATACTAAACCCTGTTTCCTCTGTCTTACAGATTCTCTTTCTAGATTCTTGCTATCCAATTTCTGCTTTACTTCTTTCCCTTTTAAATTCATTCTCAGGTTTCCATCCCCCTGCCAAGCTAGTTTAAACTCTCCCCAACAGCACTAGCAAAACTCTCCGCGAGGATATTGGTCCCGGCGCTGTTGAGGTGAAACCCGTCCGGTTTGTACAGGTCCCATCTCCCCCAGAAGCGGTCCCAATGCCTCAAGAATTTAAAGCCCTCCCTCCGACACCAAATTTCCAGCCACGTGTTCATCCTCTCTATCCTTCTATTCTTATACTCATTAGCACATGGCACCGGTATAACCTGGAGATTACTACCTTTGAGGTCCGAACCTTTAATTTTCTTCTTAGCTCCCTGAATTCTTCCTGTAGGACCTCATCCCTTATTTTACCTATGTCATTGGTCCTGACATGAACCACGACCTCTAGCTGTTTACCCTCCCACCTCAGGATGCCCTGCATCTGCTCTGTGACCTCCTTGACCCTGGCATCAGGGAGGCACAAAACCATTCGGGAGTCATGTCTATGGCCGCAGAAATGCCTGTCTGTTCCCCTAACTGTAGAATCCCCTATCACTAGGGCTCTTTTGTTCTTTGTCCTTCCCCCCTGTACAACTGAGCCACCTGTGGTGCCTTGGAATTGGCTCTGGTTGCACTCCCCAGAGGCACCATCGTCCTTACCGATACTCAGGTGAATATTGGTTTGAAAGCGAGATGGACTCACGGGCGGGCTCCTGCGCTACCTGCCTAGCATACTTACTATGTCTGGTGGTCACCCACTTCCCCTCTACCTGCACGCCTTTAAGCTGTGGGGTGACCACCTTCTGAAACGTGCTATCAACGTAGTTCTCAGCCTCGCGGATGCACCTTATTGACTCCACCCGCTGCTCCAGCTCCGAAACGCGGAGCTCAAGCAGTTGAAGCTGGAGACACCTCCTGCACACATGGTTGTCCAGGCTGCGCGAAGTATCCAGGACTTCCCACATGCTGCAGGATGTGCACTCCATGGGACTGAGCTGCACTGCCATCCCTCTATTTAGCCTTATCTAGTTTAAAATCTACTTTAAAAGAAATAGAAAAAAGAGAGCTACTTACCAACTCACCTCACCGACCTTTGTGGCCTCCCGAACTCACCGACCTCTGTGGCCTCCTGACTTTTCGGCTTCTGAACTCCCAACCTAAAAGAAATAGAGAAAAGAGAGCTATTTACCAACTCACTTCACCGACCTCCGAGGCCTCCGAACTCCTGGTCTCCCAACTCCCGACTCGCTGGCCTCACAGGGCCTACCTATTCGCCAACCTCCCAACTTACTGACCCGCCGACCTCAGGGCCTTACCGACTCACCGACCTCAGGGCCTTACTGACTCGCCGATCTCCCGACTCACCGACCTCAGGGCCTTGCTGACTCACCGACCTCCCGACTCGCCGACCTCAGGGCCCTATCGACTCACCGACCTCAGGGCCTTACCAACTCACCGACCTCCCGTCTTGCCGATCTCTGGGCCTTACCGACTCGTCGACCTCCCGACGCACCGACCTCCCGACTTGTCAGTATTGAAATCCTCACCAACCTTCAGGCCTCCTGCTCCTTAGACCTCCCGATCTCTCGACCTCCTGGAACTCACAAGCTCTCAGAACTCACAACCCCTCCAAACTCACGACCTCTCCGAACTCACAACCTCCTATTATGAATTTCTGGTCCGTAGCAGATACCGTCATAGGTTAAATGGAATCAACGGGGAAGTCAAGGTGGCCACTCTATTTTCAACTGTCAGCGTGAAATGGGTGGCCAGCAGTTGAAAATTGTCCCTGTAGGGTGCTGTTAGTCCACCTGCCAGGAATGGATGAGGAAGCGTTGGCACTGAGTACCAACTCTCACCCCTAGGACTGCACACATTTGCCGTAAGAAGATCAATGACCTGAAAGGAGCAGGAAAGGTAACACACTAGCCACATTTCCTTTTCTCCCTTGGACACCAGCACACACTTGCCCTTCTAAACGCAATAGCTGTACGACTAACTCGTCATAGTGCACTCTGGTTAGAGGCAGCACTAACAAAAGATCTTGCACCATGGCTACTCATTGCGTCTAACACCAGTTACTTTCATCCATAACCCTAAAACTCTTTCCTCTACTTGAATAGGCTGATACCACCAGGTCTCTTACTTTAACTCTCCCATGCTAATTGACATACACACCTTAACCCACAATCTGTTCCTGTGTCCATTCTCATACTTCTCGATCACAACTCTCTCCACCCCTCTCCTCCAGATCTACATATTTTTCTCTACATATTTCTATATTCACCTTCTGTGTGCATCTTATTTTCCCATTCCTCTTTCTCACCCTTCCACTATGACCTCCCCCTATATCTTCCCAGTTTTTCTCTTTCCTCTATCCTTGTGTCTTTTTCTCCCCATCTTTCCCTCTTTTGTTCGCATTCACCCATTCCCTGCCTTTCAATATGCTGGTCTACATTCCTTCTCTTTGTCTTTCGAAGTAGTACATTTTGGGGAAAAGACCAGTACAAGGAAGCAAACACGAAATGGTAAGTTTCTTATGCATGGAGGAGCAGGGACCCCTAAGGGATAGATTTTCATCTTCACCGCCTGGGGTCTAATTTGGCCGAGAGATTGACCATCCTTTGAGGACCCGAATGATTTTCATTCCATTGAAATCCATGAATTGTAAATCGGGCCGGTTCTATAAAAGATGGGTGATCTGCTTTGGCAGATTACCGTCCAGATGGTGAAGGTGAAAATCTATTCTGTAGGAATAAGAATTAGGAGCAGGAACAGGCCACATGGCCCCTCAAGCCTGCTTTGCCATGCAATAAGACCATGGCTGATCTTCGACCTCAACTCCACTTTCCTACCCTATGTTCATATCTCTTAATTCCTCTGGAATCCAAAAATCTATCGATCTCAGTCTTGAACATAATCAACAACTGAGCATCCATAGCACTTTGGGGTAGAGAATTCCAAAGATTCACAGCCCGAGTGAAGAAATTTCTCCTATATCAATGTTAAATGGCTGACCCCTTATCCTGAGACTGTGTCCCCTAGTTCTAGACTCTCCAGCCAGGGGAAACAACCTCTCAGCATCTATTCTGTCAATCCTCCTCAGAATCTTGTATGTTTCAATAAGATCACCCCTCTTTCTTTTAAACTCCAGAGTGTATAGGCCCAATCTACTTGATCTCTTATCGAACAAGCCTCTCATCCCAGGTATCAATCTAGTGAACCTTCGTTGCACCGCCTCTAAGGTAAGTATATCCTTCCCTAAATAAGGAGACCAAAACTGTGCACACTACTCCCGGTGTGGTCTCATCAGAGCCCTGCACAATTGTAGCAAGACTTCCTTACTTTTGTACTTCAACCCTCTAGCAATAAAGGCCAACATGCCATTTGCTTTCCTTATTGCTTGCTATATCTGCATGCTCGCTTTCTGTGTTTCTTGCACGAGGACACCCAAATCCCTCTGAACACCAACATTTAATAGTTTCTCACCGTTTAAAAAATACTCTGTTTTTCTATTCTTCCTACCAAAGTGAATAACCTCGCATCTCCTCACATTATACTCCATCTGTCACCTTAATGCCCTATCACTTAACCTGTTTATATTCCTTTGCAGGCTCTTTGCGTCCTCCTCACATCTTACTTTTCCACCTAGCTTTGTATCATCAGCTTGGCAAACTTGGCTACATTGCACTTGGTCCCTTCATCTAAGTCATTAATATAGATTGTAAATAACTGAGGTCCAAGCACAGATCCTTGCAGCACCACACTAGTTACAGCCTGCTAATCTGAAAATGACCCATTTATCCCTATTCTCTATTTTCTGTATGTTAACCAATCCTTTATCCATGCTAATACCTTTTCCTCAACTCCATGTGCCCTTATCTTGCTTAACAACCTTTTATGTGGCACCTTATCAACTGCCTTTTGGAAATCCAAATATACAACATCCACTGGCTCCTCTTTAATACCCTGTTCGTTACATCCTCAAAAAACTCTAATAAATTTCTCAAACACGATTTACCTTTCATAAAACTATGTTAACTCTGCCTAATAAGTTTATGATTTTCTAAGTACCCTGTTAGCACTTCCTTAACAATGGATTCCAGCATTTTCCCAACAACTGATGTCAGGCTAATTGGCCTTTAGTTCCCAGTTTTCTCTCTCCCTCCTTTCTTAAATAGCAGGATTACATTTGGTCCCTTCTAATCTGCTGGGACCTTTCCTGAATTGTATCGAGGGAATTTTAGAAGGTCAACTGTGCGCAAGACCCCGGGTGTGGTCTCACCAGATTGCGGATACATAGATGTTTAAAGTGGGAGCACAAGTAGAAAAAGAAAAAGCCATAAAAAGTCAAATAGGATTCTTTGTTAATACACACGGGGGATGGGATTCCAATATACAGTATCAGTTGAAGAGCTAACACCAACATAGGCTCTGTTGACTGAGTGGCCTCCTTAGTGGTGTAATGTCTATTATTCTTCATTCCTTAACTCATCTACAAACTTATTCCTCTCCACCTCTCTTCTTCATCTCTGCCTCCCTGTTATCGCCCCTATCCCTCTATCCCCTTCCCCC
This sequence comes from Pristiophorus japonicus, assembly GCF_044704955.1. Classification (NCBI taxonomy): domain Eukaryota; kingdom Metazoa; phylum Chordata; class Chondrichthyes; family Pristiophoridae; genus Pristiophorus; species Pristiophorus japonicus. Next base: position 24,623,284 of record NC_091984.1, on the reverse strand, counting down.
CCACCTCTTTCATTCTGTTACGCATCCTTTATCACTTTATATGAATCTAAACATAACAACCTCTCACCAAATGTTTCAACTTCTCACTCAGTTTATCACACTCTTTGATCTTTTTAGTCCCTTTGAGCGCCCACATTTTATATTGATTGGAGCCGTTCGTTCCACAGGTGGCTATCTCATCCCTTTTGTTTTGCTCAAAATATACCTCTAGATAGTTCGTCACAAAGAAGGTTATTAACAGATTAAAAACAGAAAAGCTGGAAATCTCAGCAGGTCAGGCAGCATCTGTGGAGAGAGAAACAGAGCTAACGTTTCAGGTTGGTGACCTTTTGTCAGAACTCTCACTCCACATGATGAAAGGCCATCGACCTGAAACGTTAACTCTGTTTCTCTCTCCACAGGTGCTGCCTGACCTGCTGAGTATTTCCAGCATTTTCTGCTTTTATTTCAGATTTCCGGCATCCACAGTATGTTGCTTTTGTTTCAGATTAGAAAGGTATTACAGCAAGAGATTTCGGCGTCTGGATCACTTTCAATCTTTTCCTGGAGTAAGAAGGAATGTCGGGTAAACCTTTTTGTACAAAGGGTAATACATCATGCCTGCGTTAACCTTTGAATGTTAATGGAAACCATATAAATAGGTTCAAGAGGCAACTTGGGTTGTTGTTCCCTCTATTTATATGTTTTTTTATTTGTTAAAATTAGCAAATGCTAGACAATCTGGAGAATGAATAGAATGGTGATTGGACAGCTAGGTGGTGGGATTGAGATCAATTAACATGGGATTGGCCCGTTCTAGCTAATGATCTTTTCGTATTCCTAAAATGTTTGTATTCGTAAAGAAAGTTTAACTATTGTTATATTTGGCTACCTTCAAAGCATTGATCAGTGCTGAATTAGTATCTCAGGACAAAGGGTCATCGACCCAAAATATTAACTCTGCTTCCTCTCCACAGATGCTGCCTGACCTGCTGAGATTTCCAGCATTTCCTGTTTTTAATCTGTTAATAACCTTCTTTGTGACAAACTATATAGAGGTATATTTTGAGCAAAAAAAAAGCGAGGAGATATTTAAAAATAGATGTGTGCTGCAATATTTCACTTATATTTGATTCCTGGATTGACTGGGAGTGCCAGATATTTTTTCATGCCGTTAGTTCATCCTAATGGATGTGATTGGTTGGTTGCTTCCATGGTCGATTAGAGGAACTTGGATTCTTCAGATTACAGATGTTAGCAGATTTTATAAGTTATCTTAGATACATGTACCTGTTTACATTTTGTTTGTAATGAAACTTTTGAACAGATATTGGATAAGCTACATTGTAACTTTTGTCATTATTTTGATTCTCTTCATTGAATTTTTGAGTTCTGGGTGTCCCAATTAAGTTTTAAATCTAGTTAGAACTGACTTTAGTCTCATCCTCTTAATGTGGCATGGGAGCCCCCTTATCACCTTAAACACAGATAAAGAATCTATGGGACCTGTGGCAGTTGGAGGGAGTGACATTTGGCTTCCACCTAAGACTGAGAAAGTACAAAGACATCTGGATCTTCTACCTGCAGGCCTTAGAATAAAAACCCCATTCACAAATACCACAGCACACCCCATTTAGAAGGATTGGAAATTTGATGCAATGGGGAAGATGGGGGTACATTTGTACCTTTTTAGGCATGCTATGGGCAAATTTGTGAAATTATGTTTCTGATGGAAAATCATGGGGGTTTACATCTCTGAATTTACAATATGTGCTCCTGGCTGGTGAAGTTACATGCTGGGAGTTCAAATTTGTAAAACTAATGTTTTAAAGTAGTAGCACTTGTAGATAAGTTGGGGCAGTACCTGTATACAGATACCTCCCCTTTACTGGCAGTATTTAATAAAACACTTTGATCCTCACACATCGCACTGTACTAATGTATTTCAACTATTTTGAAGTTGTTATGATATCAATGGATGCTCTTGCATATGCTGTGTAAGCAAACATACAACTGCATCAATATGTAAGCCATTATAAAATTGGGAAATACTTATCCCTCAACCAACATCACTAAAACAGATGATCTGGTTATGATCTCTTTGCTGTTTGTGGGACCTTGCTGTGTGCAAATTAGCTACCATGCTTTCCCTACATCACAACAATGACTACACTTCTAAAGTACTTAATTGGCTGTAAAGCATTTTGGCGCGACCTGAGTTAGGATATACGAGACAAAAACAGGCCATTTGGCCCAACCAGTCCATGCCGGCGTTTATGCTCCACTCGAGCCTCCTTCTGTCTTTCCTCATCAAAATCGATCAGCATAACTCTCTATTCCCTTTTCCTTTATATGCTTTTCCAGCATTTCTTTAATTGCATCGATACTATTCGCTTCAACCACTCCCTATGGTAGAGAGTTCCACATTCTCACCACTCTTTGGGTAAGAATTTTCTTCTGAATTCCCTATTGGTTTCTTGTTGACTATCTTATATTGATGGCCTCTAGTTATGCTCTTCCCCACAAGTGGAAACATTCTCTCTCTATCCACTCTATCAAAATATTTAATAATAAAAGAGACTCAGTCTGTTCATCCTTTCCTGATATGTATGCTCTCGCATTTCTGGTGGTATCCTTGTAAATGTTCTCTGCACCCTCTCAGTGCTTCTATGGGCTGGACATTCCATTTTTACTGCTACCGACCATACCTCTAAGATTTCTAAATCTCTGGCATTAAATGGACAGTGAGACTGATTCTTTTAAAACAATTTGGAATAGTTTATTAAACACAAACACATGCACATCTATCAGCAGTCGTCTGCTATCCTATGATCTACATAGTTACAACAAATACAATGATATAATAATCATTTATAAAAAGGTATACATCACTTCCCTCTGGCAAAGCACAAGCACATGGTGTTCGTCCTTGCTTCTGCTGTGGAGGGAGGTTCCCGCTTTGCCATGTGCTAAGGAGAAGAGACCCAGCAATCTTTGCTCGGGTTATTATACCCCTTAAGTCCATTGTTTCTCAGAAAGCTTCAGGATTGGGTATTATTTCCAAGGCCATTCCTGATTGGCTTCTCCTCATACATGTGTCTGTCTGGAGGGCCAGTGCCATTCCTTGATTAGGTTAATGGCTTTCCAATGAACATCTTTTCTAGTTTGGTGAGTTTCAAAGCCATGCTTCCTTTGTAACTGGAACTCTGCCCAACCAGGAGACATGAACTTGGGAAAGGTATCCATTTTATTTGTTTTGAAACTTGTTGTTTCATATAATCTAAACTTTTAACATTTATTTATATATATATTTTATATTATGTATATATATATATATATATATATATATAGAATCAATTTTATCAATACTAAACATTTTTATTCTTACAGACTTCCCACCTTGAGGGGACAATATCCTTATTGACTCCTCATATGGTTTATCTCCTCAGGGTTCACCTATCATAAACATTGAGAGGGTCTGATAGCTCTGCTGTTTATGTTTCTGTGAGATGGATGATCGCTGTATACTGGGTTTTAAACTTAGATCGAGAGAGAGAGAAAAGTGGATGGCTTGACTCGGTCCCCACCTCGTAAGGTGTATGCAACACGTAGGGGATTCACGATAATACAATAACATCTCCAGCGGAGACCCTCCCCTCCCCTTCAGTGCACCGTCGCTTCTCAAAGCACATTGTTGATGCTTGTAAGTTATGCTGCAGCTCCCACTTCTCCATCTTCCCTTGACTTCAGTCGTGGCCAGTATCGTCCTGACAATCATAAGTGTCTGTATCATGGTCTGTGGGAAACAAGATCAGTGCAGTATTTACTCTTTGGCAGTTTTTAACTGATTAATTTGAAACCATTTCTTGTACTTAACGCCCCTTTTCCCCGTAACTGAATCAAATAAACCGCGGGGTTCAATCGGTCTATAATCGTATGCGGTCCCCACCACCTGGGCTCAAAGGCAGCTTCTTTTTCCCATAATTTGGAATCATTACTAAGTCCCCCACCTCTTCTCAAAGTACCTTTTAATTTGTCTTTTTGACTTCCCCAATTTGGTGGCCATAAATCGATTGATCTGATCGGTGTGATCTACCACTTGTTCCAGCCACTCGGAACTACGTGGTTTTATTGTCAGTGGATTCACCTGTTAGTTAGTGTTAGCTGGCCTGGTGTTCTCATGAGACTTCCCATCATGGCCTGATATGGGAGACCCATGTTGTTTTGTGAAGTGTGGACCTCATTGCCATTAAGCACATTGGCAGCATGTTAGCCCATTGAGTGGGATGGTCCGCGCACAATTTTTTTAACATTAACTTGAAGGTCCTGTTCCCCCTTTCGACCCCTCCAGATGACTGGGGGTGGTGAGCAATACGTAATTTGTGTTTTATCCCCAACATTTCCTGCAGGTGAGTAAAAATTTTACTGGCAAAGTGTGAACCTTGATCACTGTCCACGTGTACTGGTACTCCCCACCTACAAAACACATGATTTAATAGTGTTTTGGCTGGTGTTGGAGCAGCAGGGGAATGCTTCGATCCATTTAGTGAATTGATCCACCACCACTAGGGCATGCTGAAAATTGCCTTGTGCCTGTGGAAGTGGCCCAATGAAGTGTATCTGGAGGTAAGTCCATGGCCCTTGAGGTGTTACTGCGGACACCAGGGCCTGTTGCTCCCGTAACTTAATTTTTAACCTCGCTATTTGTCGTTGGCACCGGAAGTGGTCTGCCTCCCTATGTGGCTTCTTAATTACTTCCCTTAATGCTCCCCTAGCATCTTCTACCTCTTGTCGGAGCCCCAAGTTTTCCAATGTATATTTTTTTAACTCTAATTTGTTTTCATTCGCTTCAACAACGGCTGCTGTGGCATTTAAATTTGAAAGGCTTTGTTGCTGTAGCAACGAAGCTGCCTGTTCAGCCCCTCTTTCTATTTGCCTAATACTTTTGTTTAATCGATCAATTTCTTGTTTCAAATGCTGTATTTCTTCCTCCTTTAATTGCCGAATAAATTGAAGGCTTTCTTCCTTTTGCTCTTTTATATTTTGAATCTTTTTTTCATTTAGTCGAACCTCTTTTACTTGTGATTCTTTTAAATCTTGTATCTCTTTTGCCCTTTGGTATTTTAAATCTTGTACCCCTTTACTTAAATTTTGAATCTCTTTTGCATCCTGCCTCATTAATTTCTCATTTCTCTGAGCGCAGTGGTGTGCGATGTATGCCAAGAGACTGTTTACCCATTTTGGCCTTAGCTCTCCTTGATTTATTTTCTCCTGCATAAATGCCACGAGCTCCCCAAAGGATGCTTGTTGGGCCTTAGAGAAGTATACTGCCTGTGCCTGTAACTCTTGTATGTCCTTTAAGGGTATCTTTTTGTATACTTTCTTCTTATAGACTACCTGTATATCTTTTGCTGTTTTTTTTGTACATGACCAATTCCTTCATCCTGTGTCTTTTGAATATTATTATTGGTGGGTCCCCACTTAAATAGTTCCAACTATCGAGACGACTACTCCTTAAAACGTAACTTCTCCCGATCCATTTAATGGTTTATAGTTTACACTTTGCAACACAGATTAGAATCGCAACTCCTGAGATTTCTAATTGTTCAAAAGAATGATCAAAAGCTGTCTCACCAGATCCCGGGCGAGCCCCCAATTTTGTAAGATTTCTAAATCTCTGGCATTAAATTGATAGCAAGGCCAATTCTTTTAAAACAATTTGGAATAAGTTTATTAAACACACACATGCACATCTATCAACAGTCCTCAGTTATCTACTTAATTACAACAGATACAATGATGTTACAATAATGATTTATAAAAAGATATACTTTATTTCCCTCTGGTAAAGCACAAGCACATGGTGTTCGTCCTTGCTTCTGCTGTGGAGGGAGTTTTCCACTTTGCCATGTGCTAAGGAGAAGAGAGACCCAGCAATCTTTGCTCGGGTTATTATACCCCTTAAGTCCATTGTTTCTCAGAAAGCCTCAGGATTGGGTCTTGGTTCCAGGGCCATTCCTGATTGGCTTCTCCTCATACATGTGTCTGTCTGGACTGCCGGTGCCATTCCTTGATTAGGTTAATGGCTTTCCAATTAACACCTTTTCTAATTTGGTGAGTTTCAAATCCATGCTTCCTTTGTAACTGGAACTCTGCCCAGCCCAGAGGAGACATGAACTTGGGGACGTTATCCATTTTGTTTCTTTCGAAACTTGTCTTTTCGTACAATCTACACTTTTAACATTTATTTATATATATATATATACAGAATCAATTTTATCATTACTAAACACTTTTATTCTTGCATCTCGGCGGTATTCCAGCGGTATACACTTCTCGACTTTTCAGCTCCGCCGGCATACAGCTAAGTTCCAAAGCCGTTTTTTCCAAAGTTTCAAAGTTTTTTTTTTTTTTCCCCTGGCGGTAGCGGTAGTCGTATTTTTCCTCGTGTAAGGTCGGCATTCTTGGCAATGGCTGTTGTGCGCATGTGCGTTTTTTCCCCACGATTCGGGGTCACCCCACGCATGCGCAGATGAGGAAGGGGGGGGGGGGGGAAGAGAGAGAGAGAGAGAGAGATAAAGATAAAGGAGACTGCCTGTTCTATCTGTTTTGATTCGAGGAGAAATCACTTATCTCTGTTCTTTTATTAATGATAAATTCACTAATGATAATGAATAGTGAAGACTAGTTAACGGTGCAAGCTAAGGTAGGAGGGAGGAAGAGGGCAAAATGCTTCACCATTGATGCCCAAGCTGCTTTGGTCTACGAGGTGGAGGTGCGCTGGACTCATTTGGCCCGGGGTGGACATGGGAAACCAACCCCGGCAGTTTACCAGCAAATATAGGCTGAGATTGCGGAGGCGGTGTCCTTGGTTGCCCATGTCCATCAGCGACCAGTCCAGTGCCGCAAACACTGGAAAGACATTGTTTCAGCCGCGAGAGTAAGTAATAACTTTAATAACTTTAATCATGCACTGACTCATTACTGAAAATGTGAATCTGTCACATTGTCAAATCTTGGTAAGCTTCGTGTCATGCATTATTTACTATCAGCGATGTTGTTATATTGTTTTCCTGAAATAAGATGTGTTCATCATGTATCACTTGCATTGTAACAGTGCATTAATGGGACATTGTTGAAAGGCATTGGGGGTGGGTAATTGAGGATGTCTACCTGGCTAATTATCTTATACCATGCTATTAGCATCTTTGCAGAAAGAAAATGCTTTCAATCGCGGTGAGCGACGGCGCACCGGAGGAGGGCCGGCAGAGCTGGAAGAGCTCACTGACCTGGAGGAGCAGGCCGCAGCCCTCACAGGGGCACACGATCGCTCAGTCACCTGTGGGCACGTGTTAGCGCCACGTAAGTCACACACAATCTCCGGGCCGTGCAGCGTTCATGTAATTGAGAGTCATGTGAATATAATGTATAAATGATGCTATGTGATGCAATGCTGGGACCATGAAATCTTCTTATAATGCCGTGCAGTTTCTGTAAATTCTGTTCATGTTAATTGCATGGAGCGTCTCTTGGTGATATATATTGTAGTAGTGTAGCTCCTCTACATATGCCTGTGCAACGTAAGCGTTAAAATGTCACCCTGGCTCTCCCTCCCTTCCTCTTCAGTTTACCTCTCATATTATGTTTTCTAGCTGCCCAGGCACATGAACCTGCTGAGCCCCCTGGAGCACACAATCCTTGTACAGGTTGTTTTGACCGGAGGGGAGACCATGGAGGAGGATGATGACGATGACACCATGCGACTCTCCGACCCCCCTCAAGATGTTTCATGTGCTGAACATTTCCCAGGGGATGTTGCAGGGGGGTGGGGGAGGAGAGGCAGGGACTGAAGGGTCCGTTCTACCTGCGACCAACTCTTCCTCAGCCAAATCTATATTTCATGGATTCGGCTTCGAGGAAGTAGCGGGACTAAGTGGTGTGCAGCAGGTCACAGCGAGTGTTACAGCCCCTGTGCTGAATCCACGGAGGCTGATTCCGCAGGGGAGGCGTGCTCGAAGACAGGCATGGTTGGACTGTCGAGGCCGAGTATCGACATTGGTCGAGATCTCCTCCAGGCTATTGCTGGCCTAGCCATGAACATCACCACGCAGTCAGCACGCCAATCGGAGGACATGGCGGCGCTGATTGTGGTGCTGTGGCGAACCGCCGATTCCGTCGATGCTACGCGGCAAACGATGGAATCAGTGTATGGCACTGAACCACAAGGTGTCATACCACCAATGCTGACAGCACCTGGGAGTCAGGAGCACACTAATACTTCCGACTCCGAAGACGGGTCTTCAGACCCTTCCACTTCTCCAGATTCCCCACACATGGCGCTGCCACCATCTCCTCTCCCACAGCAGCAGTGCTTGAGGTGGCTCTGCTGCACAACGCACTGGTCCCAACTCGGGCAAGGGTAGGGGTGATGCCAGAAAACAATTGGGGGTAAGGTGGAGGCGGGGGGTGGGGGGGGCCGAAAGGCGGTGGGAATGGTGGCCGCAAGCAGATTTTTTTCCGGGTGGGGTAGATGTTTTTTTTAGTTTAAAAATTGTTTACTGTTGGGGGGGGGTGCGTTGTGGGTGTTTACTGTTGGGGGGGTGCATTGTGGGAGTTTACTGTTGGGGGGGTGCATTGTGGGTGTTTACTGATGGGGGTCATTGTGGGTGTTTACTGTTGGAGGTCATTGTGGGTGTTTACTGTTGGGGGGGTGCATTGTGGGTGTTTACTGATGGGGGTCATTGTGGGTGTTTACTGTTGGAGGTCATTGTGGGTGTTTACTGTTGGGGGTGCATTGTGGGTGTTTACTGTTGGGGGTCATTGTGGGTGTTTACTGTTGGGGGTGGTGCATTGTGGGTGTTTACTGTTGGGGGTCATTGTAGGTGTTTACTGTTGGGGGTGCATTGTGGGTGTTTATTGTTGGGGGTCATTGTGGGTGTTTACTGTTGGGGGTCATTGTGGGTGTTTACTGTTGGGGGTCATTGTGGGTGTTTACTGTTGGGGGCATTGTGGGTGTTTACTGTTGGGGGTGCATTGTGGGTGTTTACTGTTGGGGGTCATTGTGGGTGTTTACTGTTGGGGGTGCATTGTGGGTGTTTACTGTTGGGGGTCATTGTGGGTGTTTACTGTTGGGGGTCATTGTGGGTGTTTACTGTTGGGGGTCATTGTGGGTGTTTACTGTTGGGGGTCATTGTGGGTGTTTACTGTTGGGGGCATTGTGGGTGTTTACTGTTGGGGGTGCATTGTGGGTGTTTACTGTTGGGGGTGCATTGTGGGTGTTTACTGTTGGGGATCATTGTGGGTGTTTACTGTTGGGGGTGCATTGTGGGTGTTTACTGTTGGGGGTGCATTGTGGGTGTTTACTGTTGGGGGGCATTGTGGGTGTTTTTTTGAAAATTTGTTTTCTGTTGACTGGGCATTGTGCGGATTGGGGGTTTAATGTTTTCAATCTTGTTGCTGCTAATTAGTTGCTTTGTGTACATTTTGTTGTACATTTCCTTTGAAAAATAATTATTTATTATTAATTTATTTCATTTCAAAAGATTCATTTTTCAAAATGTTTAAAATATTTTTATTCAGCTTAACAATTATTGTGCAGTGTCTCACTCACTTTCACAAAATGAGGGGTTAACAATGAATACAAGAGTTGCAAACAATGGCCAGGCAAGGTTTAAACTTGGCTCTCACCGTTCAAGCAAAGCGTTCATTTATGAGCTGCTGGCATAATAGTTTTGCTGCTGCGTAACTACCACTGGGCTTCTTCTGTGGTGTAGGGGTGGGTGGTGTCATGGGTTCATCGCCAGTCTCCTCGTCCTACTCGACCTCCCCTTCCTCTTGCGCTTCTTCCTCTGCCTCGTCCCCTCTATCCTGAGGTGGTCCTGCAGTCCCCTGTGGCAATTCCTGTCCCCTTTTGATTGCTAAGTTGTGCAACATGCAACATACCATAATGAACTCAATAACCTGCTCAGGATGGTATTGCAGGCTGCCTCCAGAGTGGTCCAGACATCTGAAGCGCTGCTTCAGCACTCCAATTGTCTTTTTGACTACATTGCGTGTGGCTATGTGGCTGTTACTCTATCGATGCTCGACATCTGTCTGAGGCTTACGGAGGGGGGGGGGTTGAGAGCCAGGTGGCGAGGCCGTATCCTTTGTCACCCAGATTCCAGCATTAACTTGCGGCTGACTCTTAAAGAGGTCAGAGACAGTGCTCTCACGCAAGATGTGTGCACCATAAATGCTCCTTGGAAAATTAGCATTTACTGCCATGATTATTTGCTTGTGATCGACAACGAGCTGCACATTCAGGGAATGGAATCCCTTTTGGTTCCGATACACCTCTGGATCCTCTAAAGGTGCTTGCAGAGCGATGTGCGTACAGTCTATTGCAACCTGGACCTTGGGGAAGTTTGTTATTATCAAAATCCAAAACCCTCTGTGCCTCCCTGGTCATAGGGAAGTTTATAAAGTCAAACCTTCGAGCGTAAAGCGCTTCTGTCACTTGACGAATGCAGTGATGTGTGGCGTGCTGAGATATGCAGCATATGTTGCCAGCTGATGCCTGAAAGCAGCCCGATGAATAGAATGAAAGTGCCGCAGTCACCTTCACCTCAATGGGCAGTGCGGTCCTGATGGTGCTGATAGGCTGTAGGTCTCCCTTAATGATGACCTCTTTTTGGAAGCGCAGCCTTCTAACGCACTGTGTATCGGACAGGTCCAAGTATGACCGCTTATCCCTGTAAATGCTTTGGGGGTAAGACATCCTCCTCCTCAGCAGTCTGCCACCTCTTTGGGCATAAAATGCTTTTCAATGAACCTTCTTCCAGCTCTATTCCACAGCATATAAGTAGTCAGCAATATTGACAGAGAAATTGCAGGCCCCATTCCTTTAAAAGTCCTCTAAACTGTCATATCAATTATTCAATTTTCCTTAAACACCCAAAAACGTACTCCAAATGGATTACAATGCCCTCAGATTATAAGCAGTGATTTCAAACACCCTTAAAATCCACTCATGAATGACTTTAATGCTCCCACCAACTTGAAGCAGCCTTTTCTTCAAGTTCATCCATTTTAAAACGTGGTGTCCATACCGCTGGGTTAAGGTCAGGTGAGTGCATCTTTTTCAGGGCGGTATTTTAGTCCGGCGGTAATTTGGGCGAATTGCTGAATTTTCCACCGGTGGTAATTATGGGCGGTACTTGGGTGGTGCACGTTGAAATGCTGGGAAAATCGGCAAAAACAAATGGGTGGGCGGTATCGTTTACTACCGGTGGTAATAGACTGCCGAATTTACCGCCAGCAATATATGGATGGTAACTGGGTGTTAGTTTCCAGTTTATGCATCAAATGGGTGGTAATGGCTTCCTTAACGGTAAATGGATGGTAATATGGGCGGTAAGTAGGCGGAATGTTGCCGAAAGTCTAGCCCTATATCCCTTTTACAATATGGCGACCAGAACTGTACGCAGTACTTTAAGTGTGGTCTAACCAAGGTTCGATACAGGTTGAGCATAACTTCCCTACTTTTCAATTCTATACCTCTACAAGTAAACCTTAGTGCTTGGTTTGCTTTTTTTATGGCCTTGCTAACCTGTGACGCAACTTTTAGCGATTTGTGTGTTTGTACTCCGAGATCCCTTTGATCCTCAACTCCACCTAGACGCGCACCCTCTAAGTCATACGTGACCTCCCAATTCTTCCTATCAAAATGTAATACCTCACATTTTTCTGTGTTTATCTTCATTTGCTAATTATATGCCCATTCTGCAAGTTTATTAATGTCCTCCTGTAATTTGTTACAGTCCTCCTTAATATTTACTATTGTCCCCAATTTGGTGTCATGTGCACATTTAGAAATTGTGTTTTTGATTCCAAAGTCTAAATTGTTAATATAAATTGTGAACAACAGTGGTCCCAGCACTGATCCTTGTGGAACATCACTACCCACCTTCTGCCACTGTGAATAGTTACCTTTTACCCCTACTCTCTGCATTCTGTCATGAAGCCAGCTAGCTGTCCATTCTGCTACTTGTCCTCTGACTCTGCATTCTTTGACCTTGTTCATCAGTCTATTATGGGGTACCTTATCGAAGGCCTTATGAAAATCTAGATAAATTACATCTACTATATTACCATTGTCTACCCACTCTGTTACCTCCAAAAAATTCAATAAGGTTGGTCAAGCAAGACTTTCCCTTTTGAAATCCATGCTGACTATTCATTATTATATTTTTGGATTCTAGATGTTCTTCTATTTTCTCCTTTAGTAGGGATTCCATTAGTTAAGCTGACTGGTCTATAATTCCCTGGACATGTTCTATCCCACTTCTTAGATATAGGTACAGGTTGAACCTCCCTTATCGAAAACTCACTTATATGGCACCAACCCTTGTCCGGTACCATTCCCGTCCACCGGGTGGCGCATGCGCAGAACTCCAACATGAACAAATTAAAGTTCTTCCTTGCTGCCGACGCCCGCAATCGCTGGCCTGACCCCGCGATCCACCGCGCCTCCCCCTCCGCACCTCCATGACCTCTCTGCTGCACTCCCAGCCCCAAGCCAGCCAGCCCTGATATCCCCTTGCTCAATACCTGTACCATCCAATTTAACGTGACCTCCCCTTGTCCGGCAAAATCCCTTATACAGCACAGGCCAGGTCCCGAGGGTGCCGGGTAAGAGAGGTTCAACCTGTATTGCATTTGCTATCCGCCAGTTCTCTGGCACTACACCTTTATCTAATGAATTATTAAAGATGTATAATAATGCCTCGACTATCTCTTCCTTAGATTCTTTTAAAATGCGTGGATGCAATCCATCTGGACCAGGGGTTTTATCTTCTTTGAGTTTGAATAGTTTATTTAATATATCCCCTGTTTTTACTTTAAATATACTTATCTCATTACTAATCTCATCATCCAATGTCATGTCCACCTGTTTTATCTCCCTTGTAAATACTGAAGCAAAATAATTATTTAATATTTCTGCCATCTCTCTCGTTACCTGTGGTATTATCCTATCTATCTCTTAATGGCCTTATTCCCATCCCAACTTTCTTTTTTTAATTGATGTGCCTGTAAAATAGTTTACTACTTTGTTTTATGTTCCTTGATAATTTAATTTCATAGTTTCTCTTTGCCTTCCTAATTGTTTTTTTTGACCTCTCCTAAACTTTTTGTATTCTCCCTTATCATGCTCTCCCGTGCTGTTTATGTACTTATACATAAGAATTAGGAACAGGAGCAGGCCATTTGGCCCCTCGAGCCAGCTCCACCAACCAATAAGATCATGACTGATCTTCTACCTCAGCTCTACTTTCCTGCATCTACTCTGTCAAGCCCTGTAAGAATTTTCAATGAGATCACCTTTCAATCTTCGAAACTCTGGAGAATATAGGCCTAGTCTGCTCAATCTCTCCTCATTGGTCAATCCCCCCATCCCAGGAATGAGTCTGGTGAACCTTTGTTGCACTCACTCTATGGCAAGTATATCATTCCTTAAGTAATGGGACCAAAACTGTGCACAATACTTCAGGTGCTGTCTCACCAGGGCCCTATATAATTGCAGTAAGACATCTTTACTCTTATACTCAAATCCTCTTGTAATAAAGGCCAACATACCATTTGCTTTCTTAATTGCTTGCTGCACCTGCATGTTAACTTTCAGTGATTCGTGTACAAGGACACCCAGGTCCCTATGAACACCAACATTTCCCAATCTCTCACCATTTAAAAAATACTCTGCTTTTCTATTTTTCCTACCATAGTGGATAACTTCACATTTCTCCACATTATGGGCCCAAGTTTCGGGCCGCGCCTAGAATGGCGCAGCCCCGACCTGGACGCCCGTTTTTCGCGCCACAAAGTGCGCCTAAAAAAAACGTACAGATTCTCCGGCTCACTGCAGGTCCTCTGGCCCTTGGCGCGGCGCAGCACGAGCTGTAGGGGGAGGAGCCAGGTCCCTGCGCTGAAAACAGTGCCGGGACCTCTGCACATGCGCACTACAGTGGGCGCGCATGTGCAGTAGCTCCAGGCACCCAAAACTGTGTGGGAGGGGCCCGAAGCACGCAGCCCCTAGCCCTGGCCGAATGGCCTCACTGGGGCTGCGTGCATAAGGCTGCCTCCCACGCCCAGCTCCTGCTTCCTCCCGACCCGACTCGACTCCTGCTTCCCCCCCGCCCCCGGACCCGACCCGACCCCCCGGACTGGACCCGACCTGCGCTCCCCCCCCCCCCCGACCTGACTTCCCTCTCCATCCCTCCCTCCCCGCCCCCCCCCCCGACCCGAACCGAACCAACCTCACCTCCCTCCCACCACCCCCCCGATCTGACCCGCGCTCCCGACCCCGACCCGCGCTCCCCCCGACCCGACCCGACCCGCGCTCCCGACCCAACCCAATGCCACCTACCTGTAAATCTGGTGCTGGGGACGGGCCCTGCTCGAAGTCTTGGGCCCGGCTGGGCCCGGCCCGTTCAGCCTCCCTCCCCCTTCTCCTTCCTACCCCCCTTCTCCTTTCCCCCCCTCTCCTTTCCCCTCTCTCCTTTCCCCCCTTCTCCTTCTCTTCTCCCCCCTTCCCTTTCCCCTTCTCCTCTCCCCCCCTCCCCCTTCTCCCCCATCCCTCCCCCTTCTCCCCCATCCCTCTCCCTTCCCTCCCCCCTCCCCCTGCCCCCCCTCTCTCCCTGCCCCCCCTCTCTCCCTCTACCCCCCTCCTCCCCTCCCCCCCTCCCCTCACTGTCAGAAACACAGACACTGACAGACACAGAGTGAGAGACACACACAGACAGACAGAGAGATAGAGACACTGACAGAGACACTCTGGGGGGGTGGGGGGGCATCCCAGCACGCTGTTGGAGGGCTCCCGGTGCTGCAGTCGGTAAGTAGAAAATGTTTTATTTATTGATTTAAAAAAAAAATTATTTCTTATTAATTTTTTTTGATTGATCTATTGGTTGATTTATTGATGTTTTTATCATTTATTATTGATGATGGCTCTTTATTTGTAAAACTGAAGTGTTTAATGTTTGTAAACTTCCCTTTAAACCCCCCCCCCCCCATTCCCTACGCCTGACTTGTAACCTACGCCTGATTTTCTAAAGTGTAGACAAGGTTTTTTCGAGCGTACAAAAATCTTCACTTACTCCATTCTAAGTTAGTTTGGAGTAAGTTTTCACTGCCGAAACTTTGAAAACAGGCTTAAGTGGCCGGACACGCCCCCTTTTGAAAAAAAAATTCTGTTCCAAAGTGAAACTGTTCTAACTGACTAGAACTGGAGCAAACTAAATGCCGAGAATTTGAATTTCTAAGATACTCCGTTCTACACCAGTTGCTCCAAAAATTCAGGAGCAACTGAGGCCGAAACTTGGGCCCTATATTCCATTTGCCATGTTCTTGACCATTCACTTAGCCTGTCTATATCCCCTTGAAGGATCTTTGCATCCTCCTCACAACTTACATTCCCACCTAGCTTTGTATCATCAGCAAACTTGGATATATTACATTTGGTCCCATCATCCAAATCATTGATATAGATTGTGAATAGCTGAGGCCCAAGCACTGATCCTTGTGGTACCCCACTCGTTATAGCCTGCCAACTCAAAAATTACCTGTTTATTCCTACTCTCTATTTTCTGTCCATTAGCCAATCCTCAATCCATGCTAGTACATTATCCCAATCCCATGAGCCCTAATTTTGTTTAATAATCTCTTGTGTGGCACCTTATCGAATACCTTCTGAAGATCCAAATACACCACATCCACTGGTTCCCCCTTATCTATTCTACTCATTACAATCTCAAAAAACACTTAACAGATTTGTCAAACACGATTT
Organism: Pristiophorus japonicus; assembly: GCF_044704955.1. Classification (NCBI taxonomy): domain Eukaryota; kingdom Metazoa; phylum Chordata; class Chondrichthyes; family Pristiophoridae; genus Pristiophorus; species Pristiophorus japonicus. The sequence goes on along the minus strand of NC_091984.1, from coordinate 24,607,482 downwards.
TCCTTTCACAAGTCTGTGTTGACTCTTCCCAATTCTATTATTATTTTCTAAGTGCCCTGTTACCATGTCCTTAATAATAGATTCTAGCATTTTCCCTACTACTGATGTCAGGCTAACTGGTCTGTAGTTCCCCGTTTTCTCTCTCCCTCCTTTCTTAAATACTTAATGTCTGCCTCTTTCCTTACCATCAATTGTTTCCTTATGGCTTTATTCATCCATGGAGTCTCATGAGTATTTAGTTTGTTCTTTCCTTTTATCAGAATATATAGTTATGCAGCTGCAATACTGTTGCGTCAGTGGCTCGTAAATGAACGCTTTGCTTGAAGTTACGTTGGTTACAGTTACAGTTGCATTATGTTTCATCCTTGCCTGGCCTGGTCATTGTTTGCAACCCTTGTAATGATGTTTAACCTTCTGTTATCAGGAGACACTGCACAACAATTGTAAAGTTAAATAAAAATCTTTAATAAACACGAAGTAATTAAAAAAAAACTATGTGGAAAAAAAAATATACATTAAATAAATAATTGAATCTCCCCCCCCACCCCACTCCCAACAGTCATCAACTTTAATAACAATAAAAATAATAAAAAGAATAAGGACCCCTCCCTGCCCCCACCCCCCCCCACCAACCATGCGAATATCCCGCTACCTATGGCCACGCTTCCCTCTACCTCTACCCACCCTTGTCTGAACCCACCCTTTCCCACTTCGAGCACTGCTGCTGTGGGGGCGGGGGGTGACGTTGGCAGAGTCAATTCACGGGAGCCTGGAGAAGAAGTTTCCGAAGAAATATTTTCTGAGTCAGAAGCAACTGCTTCCTCCTGATGTGGGTGGTATGGCACCTTGGGGTGCAGTGCCATATCCCAAAACCATCGCCTGCCGCATGGCATCGACGGAGTCGGCCATTCACTGCATTGCCGCAACCACCTGCCCCATATCCTCCGAGATGCGCGCAGATAGTGCGACAATGTTGCCGGTCAACCCACCAATCGGTTGGAGGAGCTCTTGACCAAGGTTGATGCTTTCCCTCGACAGTGACACCATGTCCAGGTTTACATCCGCCTTTCGCTGTGCGTACCTACCTCGCCGAACCAACCTCCGCGGGGTCGGCGTAGGCGCTGGACCACTCGGAGTGCCCTGCTACAAGCTACTTTGCGCTGCTACTTCATCCGTTGATGATGACATGGCCGCAAGTACAGCACACCCTTGACTTGATGCCTCAGCCCGCGCTGAGCAGCAAGCTTGAGGCTCATCATCCTCCTCTGTTGTCTCTCCTGTGGTCAGCACGGCTTGTAGCAGAAGAGGTGACACTCCAGGGGCCTCCACGTTCCTGCGTTGTGTCTGGGGAGCTAGAAAACACAATTGAGGTTAGTAGAAGAGAAGAGGAGGCCAGGGTGACATGAGAATGCTTACGCTGCGCAGGCATATGTACGAGGAGCAACACAACTGCAATAAATATCAACGAGAGATGTTACATATAATTAACATGAGTACAGAAGCTGCATGGCATTACAATAAGATTTCATGATCCCAGCATTAATTACATAACATTTCACCATTCATATATTATACTCAAATGGCATTAAATTACTTTAAATTGCCACTGGTTTATACGTTACTCACGTGGTGCAACAATGGGATCTGCACCACCACGGGTGGCCGAACGATTATGTGCCCCGACATGGGCTGAGGCATGCTCCTCCAGATCGGTTAATTGATATAGATCAGCAGGCCCTTCTCCAGTCCGCCTGCACTCGGCCCAATTCTTAGATAGCTTCTTCTGCAAACGTGACAAGGGCATAGCATAAGCTAATTGCCTAGGTACTTTTACGGAAACACACAGATATTATAATCCACAATTAATCATCGCCCATGCTATTCATCGTTATATACTAATACGGTTTGTACATAATTGATGCATGGTTATTGTTATATATGTATACTTGTATTTACTCTGTACAGGCACCAGAGGGCTCAACCCCTGGGGTCTCAAGGGATCCCATAATCCCTTGGGAGCACAGGTATTTAAGGAGGCTTCACAGGTTAGAGAGGCATTCTGGAGACCTGCAATAAAATACTAAGGTCACACTTTACTTTGAGCTCACAGTGTTCAGTCTGACTCTTTCTCCATACACAAGAGTTATAACATCTACATTCAGTGAAAATATTTAATAAGATCATGGTTAGGAACTAATGCGTGACACCAAGATTACCCAGCTTAATTACAATCTGGCAGATTACATTTTAATTAATGAGTCAGTGCATCATTACAATTATAAATGTAATAATTTAGTACTTACTCTTGCAGGCCCAACCAGATCATTTCAGTGCTTACGTCACTGGCTTGGCTCTCTCACGTTGTGTGCCGCCGATGAAACCTCTTTGACGATCTCTGCCCATATTCTCTAGTATGTGTGGGGGGGCTGTTTCCCACACCCACCCCGGGTTAATTGGCACCACTGAGTCGCCACCTTGTGGACCAGAGCTGCATTCGCCTCGTCGGAGAAGGGTCACACTCTCCTCCTCCCTCTAACCTCCACCAAATCACTCTCTTCCTCACCCACATCTGTCACCTCAAAAACATCACTCACTCCCAACTCCTTGTAATCCATCTCCATTGTTTTCAAATTAAGTATCTGATTTTTTTTATCCGTAGCCTCAACACAACCTTCCTGCTCCACTCCAAAGACAAATGCGGTCTCTCTCTCCCTCCGTTTGTCTTCTGATCATGCGCAGATGACCCCTGACCTCCCGAATCGCAGGAAAAGTTAATTGCCTGAAAAAAAAAGCGCGTGCGCAGAACGGCCATTGCTTTCGATGCCGGCCTTGCATGACTGAATACATCTCCCTCGCCCATTTCACATCGCTACCACTATTGCCCAAATTCAAAAGGCGAAATGAGAGGTTTTAAAATGGGCGATATTCCAATGGTTCTGAAAAGTGAGACAAACACGAATTCCGGAAATATCGTCTGTTTTTGGGCAATAGTGACAACAATGGAAAGTCTAGCCCATTGTTCCTGCACTCTATTGAACATTGTTTTAAATATTACCCATTGCTGTTCTACATCATTTTTGCCAATTTTGCTGCCCATTTTATTTTCCCAAATTCTACTCCAAGCCCCTCAAAATCAGCTGTTCTCCAATTTATTACTCTGGTTTTCCTCATACTTAGGTCCTTCTCAATTATCATCTGAAAGTGTCACTATTGCCTTGATGTTCCCCTACCTTTACTACTCTTATCTGCTCTGGTTCATTCCCCATTAATAGATCCAATATCGAATTCTCCCTTGTTGGGATTTTGATATTATGGGTTAGAAAGGAATCCTGTACAGATTGTAGGAACTGCATCCCCTTATCCCCTTTACCGACCTCTTCTGTCCAGTTAATGAGCTCAATTTTCCCCAGTAATTGGCGCCTTTTTTTGCCGTAAATTAAATCTCCAGGTTTCCCCCAAAGTTTCTGTGCCAGTGTAACTCAGCTACGATTTTTTTGGTTAGTATTTTTTTACGTCATGGGGGCATAACCTGATGTCTGGGCCAGTTTTTCACATTTAAGGAAGTTTGACTAACTTATATTTTTCCGAGGATGGTGTATGTGACCACTCTGAAAAAACCTTCTGGGCACTTAAGAAAAACCAAGGCACAATAAAAAATCGGTGCAGAAAGACACCATTGTTTTTAGAAAAAGTTTTGGAGGGAGTCAAGAAGGCAAATAATATGCATCATGAAGCTTAGTTTTTTCAAAGACAGAAGGGAGAAAATGGAAGTCGAAGGCAATTCTTTAATTTTTGATTTTTTTCAAAGCACCACGCCATCACCGAACGTCTCCTCACCGGGTTCGAGGGTCAGAGCGTCGGCTGGCAGAATCGCTCCCTCACCCGGACACAGGTGCTCGGCTTCAAAAGAAGCCCAGGGGGAGTGGAGTGGGGTGGGGTGGGGTGGGGTGGAAGCCGAACTGAAGGGATGAGGATCCTTAGGCTATACAGCAGCTTTAAAAGAAGCCTGGGAGGGGGGTAGGTTGGACACCAAGCCCGTGTCTGGACATGGGAGCGATTCTGCCGGCCGACCCTCGAGCCCGGTGAGGAGACGTTCGGTGGTGAGGTGGTACTTTGAAAATTAAAGAATTGCATTAGACTTTGTTTCTTTATGCCTAGGTTCCCATTCTAAGCAAGCCGACCAGGGTGTGGTCCATACTAGGGCATCGACCTTGGGGAGAGAGAGAGAGCGGACAGAGATTTGTTCTGCTGTTTTGAACTTCTTGCAAAGCTACAATTAAATTATGGGGACAATATTGACCATGCCATACCTTGTGCAAGGCTTCTGCATGATTGTGCTGCGGAGGAGAAGATTGATTAGATATCATCACATGAGGAACCTCAGGGCACGTAGGATGATGGGCAGGTGGCCTTATCCACATCGGGTATATCGAGATAGGCGTTCATATCTTCACCTGAGTGATGCAGACTGTGTGAGAAGGCTGCATTTCCTCAAAGAAGTTGTAACCGAGATCTGTGAGTTAATAACAGCAGACCTGCACCCTAGAAGTATCAGGAGGACTGCTTTGTCAGTTGAAGTAAAGGTTACAGCTACACTTTCATTTTATGCATCTGGATCATTCCAGGCTACAACTAGGGATGTTTGCGCCATTTCTCAACATGCAACACGTATCTGCATTCGGCAGGTGACTGCTGCACTATATGCCCGGAGGAATAACTACACAAAGTTCCTCATGACTGCCCAGGCAATGCTTGAAAGGGCGGTGGGTTTCTCCAGGACTGCTGGCTTCCCAAAGGTACAGGGCTGTATTGATTGTACCCACATTGCCTAGTGAGCACCTTTGGAAGATTCCGAGATGTACAGGAACAGAAAAGGCATCCACTCCGTGAATGTGCAGTTCATCTGTGACGACATGCATCGCATCATGGCAGTTGATGTTAGATATCCTGGGAGCACCCATGATGCATTCATCCTATGCGAGAGCACTATATCTGCCATGTTTCAGCAGCAGCCAGAAGGGCAGAGCTGGCCACTGGCAGACAAATGGTACGGCCTCGCTGTTGTGTATCTGTAAAGCATGTTCCGCCACCAGGGATCACAGCATCCCTTGGGAGCACTTGTATATAAGCCGGCCCATAAGGCCTCTTCCTCACTTTGGAGTGTTTTAATAAAGACTGAGGTCACTGTTGCCTTAACCTCCCTGTGTGCAGTCTCATCTGTGTTAGGAACACAATAACTGGCGACGAGTATACGAATCCAACGCAAAGATGCAGCAAACTGTGGCCATCCTGGAGAAGTTCTCGGATGGTGAGGACTGGGAAGCCTATGTCAAATGGCTACACCAGTACTTTGTAGCCAACGAGCTGGACGGAGAAGGAAGCACTGCAAAAAGGAGAGCGGTCCTCCTCATGGTCTGCGGGACACCGACCTACAGCCTCATGAAGAATCTTCTGGCTCCGGTGAAACCCACAGATAAGTCATATGAGGAGCTGTGTACACTGGTTCAGGAGCATCTTAACCTGAGGGAGAGCATGCTGATGGCGAGGTATCGGTTCTATACGTACCAGCGATCTGAAGGTCAGGAAGTGACGAGCTACATCGCCGAGCTAAGGCGACTTGCAGGACAATGTGAGTTTGATGGCTACTTGGAGCAAATGCTCAGAAACTTTTTTGTACTGGGCATTGGCCACGAGACCATCCTACGAAAACTTTTGACTGTAGAGACTTCGACCCTCAGTAAGGCCATTGCGATAGCACAAGCATTTATGTCCACCAGTGATAACACCAAATAAATCTCTCAGGACACAAGTGCTAGCAATGTTCATAAATTAATTGGAACTGTGTTTCCGAGCAGAAATGTACAGGGTAGAAACCACGAGTCTGCAACTGCCAGCAGGCCTCAGGTGACCCAGATGACTCAGAGTCCGCAACAAAGGATGAATGCAAGGCAATTCACACCTTGTTGGCGTTGTGGGGGCTTCCATTCAGCCTATTCATGCCGCTTCAAAAGGTATGTTTGCAGTAGCTGTGGAACAATGGGGCACCTCCAACGAGCTTGCAGACGAGCTGAAAGCTCTGCAAAACCTGCTAACCACCACGTGGCAGGGGAAGATCGGTCCATGGTGGATCAAAGCAATTTCAAGCCTCAGAGAGAGGAGGCTGATGCTGAAGTACACGAAAATGCACAGATTTTCGATGAAATGTCCACCTATAATGCTAAATGTAAAATGGAATGGCTTACCCATAGCCATGGAACTGGACACTGGTGCTAGTCAATCCATCAGGAGTAAAAAGATGTTTGAGAGACTGTGGTGCAACAAGGCACTCAGACCAGCCCTGAGCCCCATCCACACGAAACTGAGAACGTACACCAAAGAGCTTATCACTGTCCTGGGCAGCGCCATGGTCAAGGTCACCTATGAGGGCATGGTGCATGAACTGCCACTCTGGATTGTCCCGGGCGATGGTCCCACACTGCTTGGAAGGAGCTGGCTGAGCAAAATTCGCTGGAACTGGGATGACATCCGAGCGCTATCACATGTCGATGAGGCCTCATGTACCCAGGTTCTTAACAAATTTCCTTCCCTTTTTGAGCCAGGCATTGGAAACTTTTCTGGAGTGAAGGTGCGGATCCACTTGGTCCCAGAGGCACCACCCATTCACCACAAGGTGCGAGCGGTACCTCACATGATGAGGGAGAGAGTGGAAATCGAGCTGGACAGGCTGCAATGCGAGGGCATCATCTCCCCAGTGGAATTCAGCGAGTGGGCCAGCCCGATTATTCCAGTACTCAAAAGTGATGGTACAGTCAGGATTTGCGGCGATTATAGAAACATAGTAACATAGAAACATAGAAAATAGGTGCAGGAGTAGGCCATTCGGCCCTTCGAGCCTGCACCGCCATTCAACAAGATCATGGCTGATCACCCACCCCAGCACTCCCCCCCCCCCCCCCCCCCACGCCCCCCCCCCCCACGCCCCCCGACCCCCCCCAGCCGCAAAGACCACATCCAACTCCCTCCCGAACACATCCAATGAACTGGCATCAACAACTCTCCGTGACAGGGAACCCCACAGGCCAACAACTCCCCGAGTGAAGAAATCTCTCCTCATCCCAGCCCCAAACAGCCCAACCCCCATCCCAAGACCGTGCCCCCCCCTCGGCTCCGGACCCACCCAACACCGGGAACACTTCCCCCGCACCCAACCCGCCCCATCCCGTCAGAATCCTTCCCAAATGCTGAACACCCCCGGATGTCGAGCCCCCAGCCCCGGCCATCCCGGAGCCACGCCCCCGCGACGCCAACCACACCACATCTACCAATCACCATCTGCGCAGTTAACCCGTCCACCCAACTCCGAACACTCCCCGCACCGAGGCACAGAGTCCCCAGGCCCGCCCCTCCAACACACTTCGCCCCCCCCAGACCTCCGCTGCAATGTGGCCCCTCCTGTCCTCCGCCCTGGGTTTCTCCGCGACACTGTTACTCTGCTACACCCTTGGACTGTTACGTTACTCTGCTACACCCTTGGACTGTTATGTTGCTCTGCCACACCTTTAGACTGTTACGTTACTCTGCTATACTTCTGGGCTGTTGAGGTTGCCACTTCAGAGGAAATTGCCGATCTTGGGCCAGTGACCTGCACGGGTTGTTTCCTCAGTGACTGCTCAGCCAGTCTTCACACATTTCCCAACATACTTTCGTTCCTACCGTGCTTGAGCTTTCCACGTAGTCAGTACATTATCTCATCTTACACTTGTCAATAATGGCCAGTAATGAAACCCAAAATGATTGCAATACGGTTCATCCAAGATATAAAAACAGAAAATGCTGGAAATCTCAGCGGGTCAGGCAGCATTTGCTGCTGCTGCGACTGTCCGAATTATTAATCGTTTCTCGCTACAGGATCAATACCCGCTACCGAAGGCAGACGACCTATTTGCGATGCTGGCAGGAGGCAAGACGTTCACCAAGCTTAACCTGACTTTGGCCTACATGATGCAGGAGCTGGAGGAGTCTTCGAAGGGCCTCAGCTGCATCAACACGCACAAGGGACTATTGATCTACAATAGATGCCCGTTTGGAATTCGGTCGGCTGCAGCGAGCTTCCAGAGAAACTTGGAGAGCCTACTCAAGTCGGTACCACACACAGTGATTTTTCAGGATGACATATTGGTCACGGGTCGGGACACTGTCGAGCACCTGCAAAACCTGGAGGAGGTTCTCCAGCGACTGGATCGCGTAGGGCTGTGTCTGAAGAGGTCGAAATGCGTCTTCATGGCAACAGAAGTGGAGTTTTTGCGGAGAAAGATCGTGGCGGGCGGCATTCGGCCCACAGTCTCTGTCTTGGCGTCTATCAGGAACGCGTCCAGGCCACAGAACGTCAAGGAGCTGCGGTCGTTCCTGGGACTCCTCAACTATTTTGGTAACTTCCTACCGGGGTTAAACACCCTCTTAGAGTCCTACATGTGTTATTGTGTAAAGGTGAGAACTGGGTATGGGGAAAAAAACAAGTAATTGCTTTTGAGAAAGCCAGAAACATTTTATGCTCCAACAAGCTGTATACATGGGTTATTGTATAACCCGTGTAAAAGACTTGTGCTAGCATGTGATGCGTCGTCATACGGAGTCGGGTGTGTATTACAACAAGCTAACGTTGCGGGGAAGTTTCAACCTGTCGCCTATGCTTCCAGGAGCTTGTCTAAGGCCGAAAGGGCCTACAGCATGATTGAGAAAAAGGCATTAGCGTGTGTGTTCGAGGTAAAGAAAATGCATCAGTACTTGTTTGGCCTCAAATTTGAGCTGGAAACCGATCGCAAGCCCCTCATATCCCTGTTCGCTCTAAGCAAGGGGATAAATACTAATGCCTCAGCCCGTATTCAAAGGTGGGCACTCGCGTTATCAGCGTATAACGATACCATCCGCCACAGCCAGGCACCAAGAACTGTGCGGATACTCTCGGTCAGCTAACATTGCCCACCACGGGGGTGGAAATGGCGCAGCCTGCAAACTTGTTGATGGTGGCACAGCCCGCAGGCTTGTTGATGGTCATGGAAGCATTTGAAAATGATAAATCACCTGTCACGGCCCGCCAGATTAAGACTTGGACCAGTCAAGATCCTCTGCTATCCCTAGTTAAAAACTGTGTACTGCATGGGAGCTGGGCCAGCATCCCTGTTGAAATGCAAGAGCTAATTAAGATGTTCCAGCGGCGAAAGGACGAGCTGTCCATTCAGGCAGACTGCCTGTTGTGGGGTAACCGCGTAGTGCTACCAAAAAGGGCAGGGAAACGTTCATCTCGGATCTCCACAGCACACACCCGGGTATAGTAATGATGAAAGCGATAGCCAAATCCCACGTGTGATGGCCCGGCATCGACTCTGACTTGGAGTCCTGTGTACAGCAATGCAGCATGTGTGCTCAGTTGAGCAACGCGCCCAGAGAGGCACCACTAAGTTTGTGGTCCTGGCCCTCCAGACCATGGTCGAGGATCCATGTCGACTATGCGGGCCCGTTTCTCGGTAAAATGTTCCTGGTGGTGGTGGATGCTTTTTCAAAATGGATTGAATGTGAAATAATGTCGGGAAGCACCGCCACCGCCACCATTGAAAGCCTGAGGGCCATGTTTGCCACCCACAGCCTGCCTGACATACTGGTCAGTGATAATGGGCCATGTTTCACCAGTGCCAAATTTGAAGAATTCATGACCCGAAATGGGATTAAACATGTCGCCTCGGCCCTGTTCAAACCAGCCTCCAATGGGCAGGCAGAGCGGGTAGTACAAACAATCAAACAGAGCCTTAAACGAGTCTCATAGAAGGCTCACTCCAAACCCGCCTGTCCCGAGTACTGATCAGCTACCGCACGAGACCCCACTCGCTCACAGGGGTGCCTCCGGCTGAGCTACTCATGAAAAGTACACTTAAAACCAGACTCTCGCTGGTTCACCCCAAGCTGCATGATCAGGTAGAGAGCAAGCAGCAGCAACAAAATGTAAACGATGGTCGCGCCACTGTGTCACGGGAAATTGATCTGAATGACCCTGTGTATGTGCTAAACTATGGACATGGTCCCAAGTGGATCGAGGGCACGGTGATAGCTAAAGAAGGGAGTAGGGTGTTTGTAATCAAAGTAGACAATGGACAAATTTGCAAAAATCACCTGGACCAAACGAGGCTGCGGTTCACAGACTGCACTCAACAACCCACAGCAGACACCACCTTTTTCGAGCCCACAACACACGCCCAAAGGATCAACGACACCATCCCGGACCCGGAAATCGAACCCATCACGCCCAACAGCCCAGCAAGGCCAGGCTCACCCAGCAGCCCTGCAGGGCCAACAAAATGCCAACCCAGCCAACACACCAGAACAGACATTTGTACCGAGGCGGTCCACCAGGGAAAGAAAGGCTCCCGACCGCCTCACCTTGTAAATAGTTTTCACTTTGGGGGGGGCGGTGATGTTGTGTATCTGTAAAGCATGCACTCCCATGTTCCTCCACCAGGGAGTGCATCCCCTGAAGTCCCAAGGGATCCCAGCACTCTGGAGTGTCTTAATAAATTCTGAGGTCACTGTTACTTTAACCTCCCTGTGTGCAGCCTCATCTGTGTTAGGAACACAATACTCGCCACCTGGCTCAGGACCCCCCTATGCGTAACCTGGACGGAAGCTGACCAGGAATACAACATGTCGCACATTGCGACGTGCAGCATAATAGAGAGGACCATTAGCATCTTGAAATAGCATTTCCGATGCCTGGACCATTCCGGAGGCTACTTGCAATACTCCCCTGAGATTGTCGGTCAGTTCACTGTTGTGTGCTGCATGTTACACAACTTAGCCATCATGAGGCAGCAGCAGCTGATAGTAGAAGACCCACCTGAGGTGAGAGTGGCTGATGATGAGAAGGAAGATGCAGATGACGAGGAGGAGGAGGACGAGGAGGATGAGGACGAGGAAGCCATGTAACTACCTGAACGCGGAGCACGACGGCTGAGGAGGGCGGGCCATCTTGCCCCTTTAACGATTGCTCGAGCCTTGCGCCTAAAGGCTCAGTGGCAACTATTCCACATGGACCATATTTACTGTTTGGACCTGTTCCGTAATATTGTGTTTTGTTAATGGAACAAATAATAGAAATGATTCTTCTTTAGTTCAAAAAGTTGTGCTAATAATGGAACAAATAATGTAAATGATTCAGTTATAATTTAAAATATATTTTATTCAAAAGTTTGACGTTTGTACTTAACTTAACTTTAATAAAAATATTCTTGTATCAAACTTTAGAGTTTTCAGTTAAGATCACTTACAAACTTTTAAACTTGTAAATTTACTTCACTTACAAAAAACTTTTAATTTGAGAATAGTTACAACAGTAACAACAATAATAATATCAACAGCAGCAAAGAAAGGCTGCACCCATCTCTCCTCTACCTTATTCTAAGACCACCCGCTGCGCTTGGTCTTGTTGACTCCATCCCTGCCTGCAGGTAGTGGTACAGCGTTTCTTGGGTTGGTACCAAGCTTATTCTTTCGAGCATCTCAGGTAATGCGCACTTCTTGATGGGGGGCGGGGGCAGGCGGTAATGTGGAAGGCCCGGCTTGGGCCTCTTCAGAGGCTGGTCTGGGGATTGGAGTGGGAGTGGCAGTTGATTCCGTCAATGGCCACGGGGATCTGGGCATGTTCCCTTATTGCTAACTCCGACATTCCCTCCCTCATGTTCACCGACAGTGTATCAGCTCCCTGCGACATTCCCTCCCTCATGTTCACCGACAGTGTATTAGCTACCTGCGACATTCCATCCCTCACGTTCACCGACACTGTTCTCATTTCTCGTGAGAGTGTTATTACTTCTTCAGACAGTCCCGATACCTCATCACCCACTTCACTGATGGTGTCCAGGAGTGATTGCATGAGGTCAATGCTCTCAGCACTCATTGCCATCATCTGAACCACATCTGTTACATCCTGCACCTCAGGCGAGCGCTGTCGAGTTCCCCTTCCCCTCCTCACCCTGAGTGTGGCTCACTGCAACCCACTGGGACCCACAGCCTCGGATGGTGGGGCCCTGGGTGTGCCTCGCTGCACCCCACTGCAACCCGCAGCCTCGGACTGTGTGAAACCATGGAATGTCCCAACACTCGCACCACTCAGGAAAGGGGCTGGCACCTCAATGGGTGGCAACAACACCTCTTCCAGAGTGTGTACAACAGTGGGGGGCTTCATCCTCCTCTCCCTCTGCCCCTCCCCCTTCCCCTCACCTATGCTCTTGGTCTGGAAGGTAGGATTGGAAGATGTTCTCCTCTTCAGGCTCGTCCGTGTCTGAATCTTCTTCTGCATCAGCTTCAGCCTCGTCAGGGTTGGCCTCAAGGTCTGCAAAATATAACTGAACAGACAAATGGTTAGCAGCAGAGGAGGGGGCAGTGTGGGTGGCATGAGTAGGCTCACACAGCACAGGCTCATTTGAAGGACCACGAAGTATGATAGCACATTGCATCAACTGAAGCGTAGCTGACGGAGACATCCCCATGAACCTAAGCATGGCTATCACGCGCAGTACTTAACATTTCGCAAAGCCAGAATGTGGAATTAGCTGGACTTACCCTCCTCTCCCTTGAGTGTGGGCCCAGCTTGTGCAGTGGTGGTTGGTTTTCTCCAGGCAGGACACATCAAAGTTGTGACCCTCTCTTCCAACATTGTCAGTGGCTGCAGATTTCCCAGGCCTCCTCCTGTTAGAGTTCTCTCCCTTTTGTTGTGTGCTAACTTCCTCTGCAAAGATAAAAATATAACTTTTTAGAGAGGGCATCTTTCTGATGGGTGGGACATACAGATGGTCACATTTACAATTGCAATTCCAGCAAATAAATGAAAATATTACTTACACTAACTACTTGACCAAGGTCCTGCCATTTCTTTTTGCACTGGCCTCCAGACCTCGGGGTGGTCACCATTACACAGTAATCTTCTGCAAGTTGGTTCAAGTGTTTCTTCATTTCTCTTGGTGAAACTTTTATGTGACCTCTGGTGGTGTCCAGCTTGTGCCATCTGGCCTCAATGACAGTAACTAGTGTCATGTATTCAACCAGCATTGTAACCCATGTATAAACTGACCTAAGTTGTACACCGTGAGAACACTGACCATTAGGTGGGAGACACTCCTAACCTGGACCTTCAGGTATCAAAGGGGAAGCTCCACCCACCTTCATCACTTGAGTGCTAAGGAATAAAGGACAGGTCACAGACTGACCTTCTCTCAAGCATGGGCCTCGTGTGCATTTATACTGTGTCGTAAGGACGTATCAATGGCGACAAGAAACTGGGATTTAAACCACGCTAGCATGGCCACTAGCAGAACAGACGAGAGGTACTGTGTTAAGGAATGGTTGGGGCAGAGATTCAACATTGTTAAAGCAGCACACAGTTCTCCAGGCAGACAAGGGCAGCCAGGCATGCCCCAACATGCAGTCGAACCCAGAGGGGGAGTTCGACAGAGACAATGGCAAGCTGAACAGCGATTCACGCCATTGCAAGGGACAATGCGGCCAGTAATGGGGCCATCAACACCTGTTAATGGTGCACTCAAGGACAATAACAGGGGCAGTCAGGGACGATCGACTGGCAAGGGACCTTTTGTTTCAAACCGCAACTCATGCTGGAGGCGTGGAGGCATACATTCAGCCGGAGTTTGCAGAGATGAGCAAAATACCTGCAGAAATTGCAGAAATGGACACTGGGGGAAATCGCTGGAAGCTGAAGTTCAGCGAGTTCATGTGGAGCACGTATACAGTTCATACACCAGGACGCCACTGATAATGATGAAAGTGCTCCTCAATGGCATCCCAGTATCAATGGAGTTAGACATGGGTTCCAGCCAGTCCCTGATGGGCATCAAACATTTCGAAAAGTTGTGGGCATCCAAGGCCAGGAGGCCAAAATTATCGCCGATTGACGCACAGCTATGGACTTACACAAAGCAGATCATTCCGGTGCTAGGCAGCGCCACGGTAGTCGTGACCCACAAAGATTCGGAGAACAGGTTGCCACTCTGGATTGTCCCGAGGGACGGTCCCGCACTACTGGGGAGGAGTTGGCTTGCTGTCATGAACTGGAAATGGGGCGATGTCAATGCAATTTCCTCTGTGGAGCGAGTATCATGCTCACAGGTCCTGGACAAATTTGACTCATTATTTCAACCTGGCATTGGCACTTTCATGGGGGCCAAGGTAGTGATTCACATAAACCCGGATGCCGGGCCAGTACACCACAAGGCCAGAGCGGTGCCGTACGTGATGCGGGAAAAAATAGAAGGCGAATTGGACCGCCTGCTGAGGGAAGGCATCATCTCGCCAGTCGAATTCAGTGACTGGGCGAGCCCGATTGTGCCGGTGCTCAAGGCGGATGGGTCGGTCAGGATATGTGGCGATTACAAGGCCACCATCAATCGGGTGTCACTCCAAGACCAGTACCCGCTACCGAGAGCGGAGGACCTCTTTGCGACGCTATCCGGTGGCAAACTTTTTTCTAAATTGGACCTGACCTCAGCTTACATGACCCAGGAGCTGGCGAGTGAGTCGAAGAAGCTGACCACCATCACGACACACAAGGGGTTGTTTGAGTACAACAGATGTCCGTTCGGGATTCACTCGGCCGCCACGATCTTCCAACGAAGTATGGAAAGCCTCCTCAAGTCGATTCCAGGGACGGTGGTTTTTCAGGACGACATCCTCATTACGGGTTACGATACTGAAGAACACCTCCACAACCTGGAGGAGGTGCTACGCAGACTGACCGGGTAGATCTGCGACTGAAAAAGGCGAAGTGCGTCTTCCTAGCTCCAGAGGTAGAATTCCTGGGGATGAGGGTAGCAGCAGACGGGATCAGCCCTACTGCATCCAAGACGGAAGCGATCCAGAGAGCACCCAGACCCCGTACCACGACGGAGCTGCGTTCATTCCTGGGGCTCCTGAACTATTTTGGTAACTTTCTTCCCAAATTGAGCACGCTGCTAGAGCTGCTACACGTGCTCCTACGCAAAGGTCGCGAATGGGTCTGGGGGGACAGCCAGGAAAGGGCTTTTAATAGAGCACGCAATTTGTTATGTTCCAACAATCTGTTAACGCTATATGACCCATGTAAGAAACTTGTGTTAACGTGCGATGCGTCGTCCTATGGTGTCGGGTGTGTGTTGCAGCATGTCAATGCCAAGGGTCAGTTACAGCCGGTAGCTTATGCCTCCAGGAGTCTGTCCCAGGCAGAAAGGGGCTACAGGATGGTAGAAAAGGAGGCGCTCGCATGTGTATATGCGGTAAAGAAAATGCACCAGTACCTGTTTGGCAGGAAATTTGAGCTGGAGACAGATCACAAACCCCTAACGTCCCTTTTGGCCAACAACAAGGCCATAAATGCAAACGCATCGGCCCGCATACAGAGGTGGGCACTCACGTTAGCTGCCTATGACTACACAATTCGTCACAGACTGGGCACCGAAAACTGCGCCGAAGCACTCAGCAGGCTCCCACTAGCCACCACTGAGGGGGCTACCGAGCATGGTGCTGAGATGGTCATGGTTGTTGAAGCTTTCGGAAGCGAAGGCTCACCTGTGACAGCCCGTCAGATTAAAGTCTGGACAAATAGAGACCCGCTATTGTCTCTAGTCAAGAAATGTGTCCTGAATGGGGACTGGGCAGCCACGTACATGGCATGCCCTGAGAAATTTAAACCATTTCACAGGCGCAAGGATGAACTCTCGATTCAGGCCGATTGCCTACTGTGGGGAAACCGCGTAGTCATGCCCCAGATGGGCAGAGAGGTGTTCATCAAAGAACTCCACAATGGGCACCCGGGCATTGTCACGGTGAAGGCAATTGCCAGGTCACACGTTTGGTGGCCAGGGATAGACGCAGATCTGGAACTTTGTGTTCACAGGTGCAACACGTGTGCCCAGCTGGGCCATGTGCCCAGGGAAGCCCCCCTTAGCCCCTGGCCATGGCTCGCCAAGCCTTGGTCACGCATCCATGTGGACTACGCAGGTCCTTTCATGGGGAAAATGTTTTTGGTTGTAGTAGACGCCTACTCCAAATGGATCGAGTGTGACATTTTAAATTCAAGCACATCCTCTGCCATGGTAGAAAGTCTACGGGCAATGTTCGTCACCCATGGTCTACCGGACATCTTGGTCAGCGACAATGGTCCGTGCTTCACAAGCAC
This sequence comes from Pristiophorus japonicus, assembly GCF_044704955.1. NCBI lineage: Eukaryota > Metazoa > Chordata > Chondrichthyes > Pristiophoridae > Pristiophorus > Pristiophorus japonicus. The sequence continues at coordinate 24,591,269 of NC_091984.1, read as the reverse complement.
TGAATTCCAGGACTTCATGGCAGGCAATGGAATTAACCATGTTAGAACAGCACCGTTCAAGCCGGCCTCAAACGGCCAGGCAGAACGAGCAGTGCAGAAAATCAAACAGTGGATGCTCAGATTCCAAGGGGGTTCCCTACAAACCCGCTTATCACCCGTCCTGTTGGCCTACAGATCCCGACCACACTCGCTCACAGGGGTTCCACCCGCAGAGCTACTAATGAAAAAGACGCTCCAGCTGCCGTGAGATATCCCTTACCCTGGCACCAGGTAGGCAACACATTGTGGCTGATCTCCCTGTAATCTTTCTCCTTGTCTGCACAGGTAGCGAGTACATTGTACCTGTTGGACAGGATCAGTGTCTGCGGGACCTCCTTCTCAACCTCACCTAAGTCCCTGCTACCTGGCTCTCTAACAGTCACACCCTCCCTTTCCTAAACCTGTGTTTTCTTCTGGGGTGTGACTCTATTCTGGATAAAACTGTCTAGAAATTCCTCCCCCTCCTTTATGTGTCAGAGTGGCTTCAACTCGCACTCCAGCTCAATGACCGAGCCGGAGAGATTCGGGACGGAGATATCTCCTGCAGATGCGTTTGCTCGGGACAGTCTTGTTGTCCACAAACTCCCACTTACTGCAGTCCAGACACACAACCTGCTCTGCCATATCTTAGTCTAGCCTTATTTAATTTATTTAATTAGTTAAAGTCTTTATTATCAATGATTATAGTTATATTAATTAGTTCAACTAGTTAAGCTATAAGTTTAATACAGTACTTTATAGTTTCCCGCACCTAGTTTAAACCACAGTCCTAGGTTAGTGAGAAAAAAGAGAAATAAAATCCTTAATACTCACTAGCCAATCACCTACATTTTTTTTGCAAAGCAGGTTATGCCACTGCTGATGCCTCCTCCAATTAGGTCCTTCCCCTCTTCTCCGAATTCCCACCCTTTCCAAATTCCCAAATAAAACACTTTGGTTAAGACACTCTGTGCAGATCACGAAAGGCGCTGTTGAAATATAAATTATTTCTTTCTTTCTTTAGGCAAATGTGACAGTCAATTGCACACAGCAACGCCTAACAAATCAAATAACTATCATTGACCTTATAGGGGACCATGTTAATATGCTAACTAATTTTCTGACCTGCCATTTTTGGGTCTCTTTCACCAGGACTTGGTTTCAGTTTCCGGAATGGTTCCATTCATTTACCCAGAGCTTGGTGCTTTGGACTGGTGTTGATGCCACTGCACAGAAGCCTGAGCAGTGTTAAAGCTGGATCTACCAGCGATAGTCCACAGGATAGCTCCTTGCCGATAACATGGCACACAATGAGCTTCGCTGACTTCTGTGTTGTGTCCATGAGAAGAATACTGTTCAAAGCATGGCAACATCTTCCATTATTTGAAACTGTTAGTGCTGCTGAACGCATAACATATTCAGTCCTTGGTAAAAGAGGAAGCATGTATTTGATTCCTATTCTTAAAGTTGCATGCTTTTACTATGTCACATAGAATTCACTCACTCATGGTTTGCCCCATTACCAATGGCAACTTGTTGCAGAGAGATGATCAGTGGCACATCCAAAAATGTACCCGATGGAGGTGGCTTCCAAAGCTTTACTCCTGGCACAACTAAAAGTTAATGCCCACACTGCTTTTGATCAGATCTAGTGCCATTATTACTCTACAATAATACTGTTTCGGTAACTGCTATGCAGTTGATTTGGTTTACGATTTTGACTTGCTGATGTAAAGAATTGTCATGGCTGGTGAGCAAAATGGTTTTGAAAACTTTCATACAGACGGTTTAAAAGTTGGAATTGATTGCACATTGTATCAACTGCAATAATATTACAACAATGTTTGGAAAATCATTGGCATGATGCACAATATCAACACTGCAGTTGTATATAAAGATCTATTTTTCCACTCATCATTCTGTCCAGAAAAGGTTTCTGTTTCATCAAAATTCTTGAGATTTTCACATCTATAAGCTTAATCAAATTGTTACACCGACATGTCATGTTGTTTGCACAGAAATCAATGTGTTAACCTCAAATATTGTTTCGAAGACAGTTGATAGTGAAAACAGTAATGAGATTTTAACAGTACTTTTAATGCAAGTCTATTAGAATTGTAAGGTGTTTTAACACCAATCAAAGTGTAATAGCCTTAATGTTACATTACAGTTATAAGTGGCTGATGCAAGGTGACAGAAAGTCTTTGAGGTTGTACTGGAAGTTTTGATCGCTGTGATCGGTGTAAAATGTAATAAATAGAACAATAATGCTGCCACTTTTAGCTGATTGTGAATAAAGTTATCACGAGTTGTAAGCCCAGCTGGCTTCGATAAGTGTGTTCCATTGCACATTTTTCAGTCTTTTCTCATGAGGCTATAAAGGATATGGGGCTAGATTTTCCACTTTTGTGCAGAACGCCCAAAAATGGGTGTTATTTCCGGCGTGGGCGATAAATATGGGTTTTCAGATCGTTGGATTATCGTCCATTTTCAAACCCTCTAGTTTCCATTTTAAAAAATGGGCGTTACCACTAGCGATCTGAAATGGGCGTTAGTGTTAAATCTCTCTGACCTTCTGTCGTAAAGTGTCGCCGTCCTTAGCAACGACATGGCAACGCTCGTTTCCCACGATTCAGGAGGTCAGAGGTCATCATTACATGTGCAGAAGAGGAGACAAGGAGAGAGGGAGCAAAAAGGGACTGAAAGCATGTGTGGGTGCGGTGTGTGCTTGTTTGGCTGTTCTGGGAGGCATGAGGGAGATTCACCAGCAGTAAAAAACCTACTAAGCACCAAGAACATAGTTGGCACCGAAATTTTGTCCAACAAATAATATATAACATGGAAGGGATGGAGGAGGCCCTGGAGCTATTAGCCAGGAACACTGGTGGCAGAGGGCACCCAGTGGTCCCGGACCGCGACACTGCACCCCAAGGTGCCGCACCCCCATTGCCAAAGGCACATGAGAGCCAGGTGCAACATTTTGCTTCTGGCCTAGAGGATGTTCCCACCTCGGGACTATCCTCTCCCATATCCGTCCAAGCAGCGATTCTGCCGTCATCCCCCCCAATGAAGCATCGCCTGAGGAGCTCCTCGGCCAGACGACTTGGAGTCAGGAGGGGAAGGGGAAGGTGTAGAGGTGGGGAGGAGAAGCGGGCGGAGGGGGTGGGGGAAAGGAAAGTGAGGTGCATGGCCGCAGGTGTTGTCTGGGCATATTGCATATTTTTAGGTTGCGGGTGCTATTTTGGTGGGAGGGTCGGGGCAAGGGTCGAGGGGGCTACCTTGTTGGTTTGCATTTGTGTTCTGTTTTGCGGGAAGCGGGGACCATTGTAATTATGTAATGATAAATTTGTTGTGGGGTGGGGGAGGGGTAGGGTTCAGTGCTTTTTACAGATATACTTATGATTTCAGACAAATGGTCAGGTTAAATTTTTTTAATTTAACATAACTTTGTTGCGCATTATCTCACATAGCTGCACCATTGCACACTGGTGAAATCCTTAACATGAAAGGACATAATTACACTTAACTTGAATCAACTTAAACTTTGACTGTCACCAAGGTGATGCACACCAAAGATGTATGACCTGCACACCCAGCAGTGTTGCAGCTTTGTAAATAACGACAACGTTCTTTCAAGCAAAGCTCATTTATGAGCTGCTGATGTAAGAGTCTTGCAGCTATGTAGCCACCATGGGCCCTTTCATGTGGGAGCATGGTTTCAGGATCAGCCTGATTGTATGGCCCAAGGTCAGCGTCCACCTCCTCGTCCTCCTCTTCCTCTCTCTCCTGAAGTGGACCGTCCTTTCTGGCAATTCTTGTCCCTTCTTGATAGCCAAGTTGTGCAGCATGGAGCACACCACCCTGAATTGAGCTACCTACTCAGGGTGGTATTGGAGCTCGCCTCCTGAGTGGTCCAGGCATCTAAAGCGCTGCTTAAGTACTCCAATGGTTTTCTCCACGATATTGCGAGTTGATCTATGGCTCTCGTTGTATCGCTTCTCGGCTTCGGTGTAGGTGTCACACAGGGGGTCATCAGCCAGGTGGCGAGGCCATATCCTTTGTCACCAACCATCCAGCATTGACCTTGTGGCTGATTGGTAAACATGTCAGAAACAGCGCGGGATGTGAGCATCATGGCTGCTGCCCGGAAATTTATCATTCATTGCCATAATAATTTGCTTCTAGTCAACAATGAGTTGCACATTCGGGGAGTGGAATCCCTTGCGGTTCCTAAAAACTTCTGCATCGTGATTTGCGTACAGTCTATTGCTCCCTGCAATGTGGGGAAGTTAGCAATTCAGTAGAATCCTAAAGCCCTCTCAGTTGAGCCTCCCTGGTCATAGGGAAGCTGATAAAGTTCATCCTGCGAGCGTAAAGGGCTTCAATGACCTGTTTAATGCAGCAATGTGTGGCATGCTAAGATATAACGCAAATGTCACCAGCTGAGGCCTGAAAGGACCTGACGCATAGAACGGAAGTACCGCGGTGACCTTGATCTCGACGGACAGTGCAGTCCTGATGGTGCTGGCAGGCTGCAGATCTCCCCTGATGAGCTGGCATATCTCACTGATAACCTCTCTGTGGAAGCGCAGTCTCCTAAGGCAGCTAGTGTTGGACAAGTTGAGGTAAGACTGCTTCTCCCTGTAATGTTTGGTCAAAGTATACGTCAGAGTATAAAAGCAGAGAAGTTCTGCTACAACTGTACAAAGTATTGGTAAGGCCATACCTGGAGTACTGGGTACAGTTTGGTCTCTGTATATAAGGAAGGACATACTTGCACTGGAGGCTGTTCAGAGAAGGTTCACTAGGTTGATTCCGGAGATGAGGGGGCTTGACTTATGAAGATAGGTTGAGTAGGTTGGACCTATACACATTGGAGTTCAGAAGAATGAGAGGTGATCTTATTGGAACATATAAGATAATGAGGGGGCTCGATAAGGTGGATGCAGAGAGGATATTTCCATTCATAGGGGAAACTAAAACTAGGGGACCAAGGGCTAGATTTTACACATTTTTTGCATGCATAATGCCCACTTAACGTCCATTTTACCGCTGAAATGAGTTATAACGCCCAGATATCGACCATTTAGCCACAAAATGGAAACTGACGACCATTTTTCAGACACTTATTGGCGAGCGTTACTTTCCCCGTGTACGTAACGCCGGGAAAAATAATACCGCACGCTCACTTTTTTTGGGCGGAATCATCAGAATAAGCGAAACTAACGCCCATAATATCGCCCAGCATTACTTTCCGCACGTAAGTAACGCTGAGATTCAATAATCCCGACCGCCCACTTTATTTTGTCGTAAAGATCACATTTGTTGAAACTAACGCCCAGGAGATCGCCCAGCGTCACTTTCACCACCTCACACACATCTCGCCCACAATATCGCTTGCCCAAAAAACCGCCGGCAAAAAGTGGAACTAACCAGAACTACTCACAGCGGTATGGACACCATATTCTAAATCACACGTCGCATCATTTAAAAGGCTGCTCTGCTTCAACCTCGGGGGAGTTCGGATGTACCCTGGAGGTCTTTGGAGGTGATGTGAACATCTGAACAAACATCTTTACCATACTGTGGACGAGTGCAATTTAATAGGTATCTTCGTCGGGACATTCATTCTTTGTGACCAATCGGTGGAAAACAGATAGCTATTGGAATAGGGCCTGTCCTTTCTCAACTTCTCTTGATCACCATTTATATGCCGCAGACTCGAGATGGCAGAAGGTACGCTCGACAGCATTATGTGCCCAATGTAAGACGTGACAGACTGATGAGGAGGACCAGACGTTACACCCCCCGCAAGTACAGGGAGAAGCAGTCTTACCTCAACTTGCCTGATACCACCTGCCTTCGGAGACTGCTCTTCCACAAAGAGGTTATCACTGAGATATGCCACCTCATAAGGGGAGATCTGCAGCCCGCCAGCACCATCAGTACTGCACTGTCCGTCGAGGTCAAAGTCACCACGGCACTGTCATTTTACACGTTGGGTTGTTTTCAGGCCTCAGCTGGCGACATTTGCAGTATGTCTCAGCATGCCACACGTTGCTGCATTAGACAGGTCACTGAAGCCCTGTATGCATGCAGGATGGACTTAATCAGTTTCCCTATGACCAGGGAGGCTCAGACTGAGAGGGCTTTAGGATTCTACCCGTTGAGTCCTTAACTCTTAAACATAATCACATGAGGCACGTACTGCAGACACAGTCACTCTGTGACCTTCACCTTTATTACCTGGACCAAGGAGTGCTGGCCCTGCGAGGGACCTCCCCTTATATACCTGAATCTTCAGGTAAGGAGTGTCTCCCACAAGTACACCCCCTGTGGTCAAGGTGTGCATTTCTAGTAAGTATGTACAGTATGTAGTGGTTACATGAGGGTTACAATTGTATAAGAGTTACAGTAGTATGCTGGTTACATACATGACATCACCCCCCCCCCCCCCCGTCTTTTTGACTCAAAGGTTAAGTCTATCAGGTGGTCGACGTTCTCTCGTGGAGCGTCGCAGTTGAGGCTCTGGTGGCTGAGCCTTGGCATGCGTTTCTGTCACCTGAGGTGATCCGGCCTGTCCGGGCTGGCCGCAGGGACTGTGCATGCTGGTGATTGTCCTTGTTGCTCGTCCACTGGCTGTGGTGTGGTTGACATCTCATGCTCTTCTTCATGTTCATCGGTGTCTATGCTGAACCTTTTCTTTACTTGATCCAAGTGTTTGCGGCATATCTGCCCATTATTGAGTCTGACCACTATGACCCTCTTTCCCACTTTACCAATTACGATGTCCTCCAGCCACTTGGGTCCCAATGCATGGTTAAGTACAAATACCGGATCATCCATTTCTATACACCTCTCCCTTGAGTTACGATCGTGGCACTCGGTTTGGGACTGGTGCTTGCCCTCAACAATGTCTGCCAGGGTTGGGTGGATGAGGGACAGCCGCGTTTTGAGCGTACGTTTCTTGAGGAGTTCTATGGGGCGGAACTCCCATGAGCGAGTGCGGCCAGGACCTATAGGCCAGCAGGAGGCGCGATAGGCGGTACTGCAGAGAGGGTCCTTGGATGCAGAGCGTGCCTTGCTTTATGACTTGGACCGTACGTTCCGCCTGGCCATTGGAAGCCGGCTTGAATGGCGCCGTCCGGATATGCTTGATGCCATTACCCGACATAAACTCCTGGAATTCATGGCTGGTGAAACACGGGCCATTGTCGCTGACCAGAATGTCCGGTAAGCCATGGGTTGCGAAAACCGTGCGCAAGCTCTCCACGGTGATGGATGTCGTGCACGAGTTTAACATGATGTACTCGATCCATTTCGAGTATGCATCGACAATTATCAAGAACATTTTTCCCATGAATGGGCCCGCATAATCCACGTGAATGCGTGACCAAGGCTTGGTGGGCCAGGGCCATGGGCTGAGTGGGGCTTCCCTGGGTCCGTTGCCCAGCTGAGCACACGTCATGCACCTGCGAACCCAGTGTTCCAGGTCTGAGTCAATCCACGGCCACCATACATGTGACCGGGCAATTGCCTTCATTAGCACAATGAAGGGTGCTCGCTGTGGAGTTCCCTGATGAATGCTTCCCTCCCCTTCTGGGGCATGACCACTTGGCTGCCTCATAGCAGGCAGTCGGCTTGGATGGAGAGCTCATCCATCCGTCTCCGAAACGGTCTGACCTCCTCGGGGCACGCCCCGTGCATGGGCGCCCAATCCCCCGTCAGGATGCATTTTTTATCATGGATTGGAGGGGGTCTCTGTTGGTCCAGAGTTTGATCTGGCGGGCTGTGATGGGGGAGCCTGCGCTGTCAAAAGCCTCAACAGCCATGACCATCTCAGCGCTTTGCTCCGCCGCCCCCTCGGTGGTGGCCAGGGGAAGCCTGCTGAGCGCGTCAGCGCAGTTTTCGGTGCCTGGTCGGTGCCGTATGGTGTAGTCATATGCAGCCAGCATGAGAGCCCATCGCTGTATGCGAGCTGACGCATTTGCATTGACCGCCTTGCTGTCGGACAACAGAGAAGTTAACGGCTTGTGGTCCGTTTCTAACTCGAGCGGTCTGCCAAAAAGGTATTGGTGCATTTTTTTCACACCATAAACGCAAGCGAGTGCTTCCTTTTCCTTTTCGACTATGCCTGGGAGAGCGACCTGGAGGCATAAGCCACCGGTTGGAGTTGTCCGTCTCCATTACCCTGCTGCAACACACACCCAACCCCATATGATGATGCATCGCATGTTAAAACTAGTTATTTACAGGGGTCATACAATGTTAACAGTTTGTTAGAACAAAGCAGGTCCCGTGCCCTGTTGAAAGCCCGTTCTTGACAGTCCCCCCAAAACCATTCGCAACTCTTACGCAGGAGCACGTGTAATGGCTCCAACAATGTGCTTAAGTTCGACAGGAAGTTCCCGAAATAGTTCAAAAGTCGCAGGAACGATCGCAACTCCGATGTGTTGCCGGGCCGGGGCGCATGACGGATCACCTCTGTTTTGGATTCAGTGGGCCGGATCCCATCTGCGGCAACCCTCCTGCCCAAAAACTCGACCTCTGGGGTCAAAAACACACACTTGGCCTTCTTCAGCCGCAGACCTACCCGATCCAGTCGGCGTAGCACCTCCTCCAGATTGTGGAGGTGTTCCTCGGTGTCTCGACCCGTTATTAGGATGTCGTCCTGGAATACGATTGTGCCGGGAATGGATTTCAGCAAGCTTTCCATGTTTCTCTGAAAGATGGCGGCCGCTGAACGGATGCCAAAAGGACACCTGTTGTAGATGAATAAACCCTTGTGCGTCGTGATGGTGGTCAGAAGCTTGGATTCTTCAGCCAGTTCCTGAGTCATGTAGGCCGAAGTGAGGTCCAATTTAGTGAACAGCTTGCCACCTGCCAACGTGGCAAAAAGATCCTCCACCCTCGGGAGTGTGTATTGGTCCTGCAGGGACACCCGGTTGATGGTGGCTTTGTAGTCACCGCAGATCCTAACCGAGCCGTCCGCTTTAAGGACAGGAACAATGGGTCTTGCTCAGTCACTGAATTCAACGGGCGAAATTATGCCCTCTCTGAGCAGCCTGTCCAGTTCACTCTCTATTATCTCACGCATCACGTACGGCACTGCTCTGGCTTTGTGGTGCACTGTTCTGGCATCCGGGGTGATGCGTATAACTACTTTTGTGCCCTTGAACGTTCTGACACCGGGTTGAAACAGTGACCCGAATTTTTGTAGTACCTGTGAGCATGAGCTTCTCTCCACAGATGAAATGGCATGCACATCCCCCCATTTCCAGTTCATCTCAGTTAGCCAGTTCCTTCCCAAAAGCGCGGGGTAATTTCCTGGAACAATCCAGAGTGGCAGCCGGTTCTGTGACCCATCGTGTGTTACCACCACGTTTGCACTGCCTAGCACTGGAATGATCTCTTGGGTGTACTTCCGTAGCTGCATATTAATTCATTCCAGTTTGGGCCTGCTAGCTCTGTGTGGCCATAGTTTCTCAAATTGTTGTGCACTCATGAGGGACTGGCTAGCTCCCGTGTCCAGCTCCATGCATACCGGGATGCCATTCAATAAAACTTTCATCATCATGGGTGGCGTTTTGGTGTATGAGCTGTGGACGTCAGCCACATGAACCCGCTGAACTTCAGCATCCATGACTTTACCCCAGACATTGTCCTGCACTGCAAGCCCCTCACCTGATTCCTCTGTTTCATAGATTAGCCTCGCTGCCGGCTGTTTGCAAACCCTAGCCAAATGTCCTCTGACATTACAATTCCTACAGACAAACTGCTGAAATTTACAGCTTTTTGCATAATGTCTGCCCCTGCATCTCCAGCATTGGCTGAGATCGTTGTTCACTAAAGGACTGTTAGCAGGCGTTCCTCTCTGATTGTTCCCTTGGTTGTTTCTAAACACTCTGATGGTGGGTGTTAATGGTCCCCTTGATGCCGTGAATTGCCGCTCCCCTCTCCATTGTCCCTGTCGGGGGCCCACCTTAGAGTCGGTTTCAGCTTGGGCAGTTACAAAATGCCTTTGTCTGACTGCTGCAGTTTCAAAATCCCTTTGCCTGACTGCGAGATCTTGAGCCGCGTTTATCATGTTAATTCCTTGGTCCGTCGCCACGTTGGACCCAGGACTACTCGCGTAAATTAGCTTGGTCTCTTCTTCACCCGCTATAAAAGTTTGAGCTATCAATGCTGCCTCTTCTAGAGTTAAGTCCTTGGTCTCTATGAGCTTCCTGAAGATCCCGGCATGGCTAATGCCCTCAATGAAAAAATCCATTAACATCTCCCCCCTGCAGACGTCTGAGAACTTACAGAGGCTGGCCAAGTGCAACAAGTCTGCCACGAAGTCAGAGATGTTTTGCCCTTCCCGACGTCGGTGTGTGTAGAACCGGTGCCAGGCCATGTGTATGCTCCTCGCCGGATTTAAGTGTTCGCTGATCAGCTGGCTGAGCTCTTCAAAAGACTTGTTGGCAGTTTGTGGGGTGCGAGTAGGTCCTTCATCATCGCATATGTTTTTGTCCCGCAGCTTGTTAGTAGATGTGCCCTCCACTTGTCAGCCGTATCCTCTCCCAGCCAGTCCTTCGTGACAAAGATCTGCTGGAGTCTCTCCACAAAATCGTCCCAGTCTTCACCCACAGTAATGTTCCTTTGAGCTACCGGTGGCCATTCTCTGGCTTCAGTGATTCCCATTTCCCGTCACCAGGTGTTGAGTCCTTAACTCTTAAACATAATCACACGAGGCACGTACTGCAGACACAGTCACTCTGTGACCTTCACCTTTATTACCTGGACCAAGGAGTGCTGAACCTGCGAGGGACCTCCCCTTATATACCTGAATCTCCAGGTAAGGAGTGTCTCCCACAAGTACAGCCCCTGTGGTCAAGGTGTGCATTTCTAGTAAGTATGTACAGTATGTAGTGGTTACATGAGGGTTACAATTGTATAAGGGTTACAGCAGTATGCTGTAACATACAGTTACATACAGGACACCACCGAATTGCGAACTTCCCCAAGGTGCAGGGAGCAATAGACTGTACGCACATCGCGATGCGGGCACCTTTTCAGAATGCAGAGGTTTTCAGGAAACGCAAGGGATTCCACTCCCTGAATGTGCAACTCATTGTCAACCACCAGAAAATTATTATGGCAATGAATGCTCAATTTCCAGGCAGCATCCATGATGCTCACATCCTGCGTGAGAGCACTGTATCTGACTTGTTTAACAATCAGCCACAAGGTCAATGCTGGATGCTTGGTGATAAAGGATATGGCCTCGCCACCTGGCTGATGACCTCCCTGCGTGACACCCACACCGAAGCCGAGAAGCAATACAACGAGAGCCACAGAGCCACTCGCAATATCGTGAAGAAAACCATTGGAGAGCTTAAGCAGCTCTTTAGATGCCTGGACCACTCAGGAGGTGAGCAAGTCGCTCAATTCGTGGTGGTGTGCTCCATGCTGCACAACTTGGCTATCAGGAGGGGCAAGAATTGCCAGAAGGGTGTGACGGCCCACCTCAAGAGAGAGAGGAAGAGGAGGATCAGGAGGTGGTCACTGACCTCGGGCCACGCAATCAGGCTGATGCTGAAGCCATGCCCCCGCTCCCCTGTAGACCACATGAAAGGGCCCGTGGTGGCATCATAGTTGCAAGACTCTTGCATCAGGAGCTCATCAATGAGCGCTTTGCCTGAAAGAATGTTGGTATTATTTATAAGGCTGACACACTGGTGAGTGTGCAGGTCATACATCAATGGTGTGCATCACCTTGGTGAAAGTTAAAGTTTAAGTTGATTGAAGTTAAGTGTAATTATACCCTTTGATGTTAAGGAATCACCAGCAGCTAACTGAATCAATGCACATCAAGATTATGTTAAATAAAAAACATTTAAACCGAACATTTGTCTGAAATCATAAGTATATCTGTTAAAACCAATCTTTCCCTCCCCCCCACCTGCTTCTCATCCCCACCTCTACTCCTACCCCTTCCCCTCCTGACTCCAAGCCGCCTGACCGAGGAGTTCCTCAGGCGCTGCTACATTGGGGCGGTGGGGGGGAATGAAGGCCGAAGCGCTGCTTGGACGGATACGGGAGAGGATGGTCCCAAGGTGGGAACGTGCTCCAAGCCAGAAGCCAGATGTTGCTGCTGGCTCTCGTGTGGTTGGCGATGGGGGTGCGGCACCTTGGGGTGCAGTGCCCTGCTCTGGGACCACTGGGAGCCCTCTGCCACCAGTGTTCCTGGCTACCAGCTCCAGGGCCTCCTCCATCTCTTCCATGTTATATATTATTTGTTGGACAAAAACTCGGTGCCAACTATGTTCTGGGTGTTTAGTAGGCTTTTTGCTGCTGGTAAATCTCCCAAGTGCCTCCCACAACAGCCAAACAAGCACACACCACACCCACACACGCTTTCAGTTCCTCTTTGCTCCCTCTCTCTCTGGCTCCTCTTCTGAGCATGTAATGATGACCCCTGACCTCCTGAATTGCGGGAAACGAGCGTTGCCATGCCGTTGCTAAGGGTGCGACACTTTATGGGAGAAGGTCAGAGAGATTTAACGCTAACGCCCATTTCAGATCGCTCGTGGGACCGCCCAATTTTTAAAATGGATACTACGGGCTTTGAGATTGGGCGACAAGCCGGCGATCTGAATACACATTTTTACTGCCCACGCCGTAAATATCGCTCATTTTTGGGCAATCTGCACAAAAGTGTAAAATCTAGCCCTAAGTCTCAGAATAAGGGGCCACCTATTTAAAACTGAGATGAGAAGGAATTTATTTTCTCAGAGGGTTGTAAATCTATGGAATTCTCTGCCCCAGAGAGCTGTGGAGGCTGGGTCATTGAATATATTTAAGGTGGGGAAAGAAAGATTTTTGAGAGATAAGGGAGTAAAGGATTATGGGGAGCGGGCAGGGAGGTGGAGCTGAGTCCATGATCAGATCAGCCATGATCATATTAAATGGTGGAGCAGGCTCGAGGGGCCAGGTGGCTGAATCCTGCTCCTATTTCTTATGTTCTTATTGTTACGCATTTGACCTCTTATAACCTGCATCACACCTGACCACCAGAAGGCCTACCTGTTGGAGTCCCAAGGGATCCCAGCATCCCTTGGAAGCACAATATATAAGCCACGAGGTACCTGCACTCTGGAACCTTAATAAAGGAGTTAAGGTCACACAGTACTCATTTATTAGGAGTGTAACAATTGGCGACGAGGTAACGAACATGCATGTGAAAATACAAAGAACAGTCGGCATCCTGGAGAAGTTTTCAGAGGGGTATGACTGGGAGGCCTTCATGGAGAGACTCGACCAATACTTTGCGGCCAACGAGCTGAAAGGGGACGAGAACATGACCAAACGAAGGGCGATCCTCCTAACTGTCTGTGGGCCAACAACCTATGGCCTCATGAAGAATCTCCTGGCCCTGGCAAAACCAACAGAGAAATCCTACGAAGCACTGTGTACGCTGGTCTGGGAGCACCTTAATCCTAAGGAAAACATTTTGATGGCGAGATATCAGTTCTACACGTGTCAACGATCGGAGGGCCAGGAAGTGGCAAGCTACTTCGCCGAACTAAGGCATCTTGCAGGACATTGTGAGCTTGAGGGATTCCTAGAACAAATGCTCAGAGGCTTTTTCGTACTGGGCATCGGACATGAGACAATCCTTCGCAAACTGTTGACTGTAGAAACTCTGAATCTGAGTAAAGCCATAACGATAGCCCAGGCATTTATGTCCACCAGCGACAACACCAAGTAGATTTCACAGAGCAAAGAGGTTTCAGCCAGTACTGGGCATAAAGTAACGTCGGTTTTGAACAGAAATGTACAGGGCAGAACGTACACGCCGGCTGCTGTGGCCTGACCTCAATTGGCCCAGAGTCCGCCAGCATCTGTTAATGCGAGGCAGTTAACACCCTGTTGACGCTGTGGAGGTGATCATCGGCTCCATCAATGCCGCTTTAAGCACTATGCGTGCAATGGCTGCAGAACAATGGGACACCTCCAACAAATGTACAGGTGTGCTGCAAATCCTGCAAACCCTGCAAACCACCACGTTGCAGAGGAAGATCGATCCACAGTGTATCAGATGGAATTGGAAACTTGTACGGAGGAGGCATAGGTGTACGGGGTACACACGTTCACGATGCAATGCCCACCAATAATGTTGAAAGTTGAACTGAACGGTATTCCAGTGTCTATGGAGCTGGACACGGGGGCAAGTCCGTTCATAATGAGTAAAATGGCCTTTGACAGCCTGTGGGGAAAGAAGGCACACAGGCCCAAACTCAGCCCCATTCACACCAAACTAAGGACTTATACAAAGGAACTAATCCCTGTAATTGGCAGTGCTGAAGTCAAAGTCTCCTATGATGGAGCAGTACACGAACTCCCTCTGTGTATTGTGCCAGGGGTTGACCCCACGTTGTTTGGCAGAAGCTGGCTGGGGAAAATCCGCTGGAACTGGGATGACATCCGAGCGCTTTCGTCCGTCAATGACACCGCATGTACCCAGGTTCTAAGCAAGTTCCCTTCGTTATTCGAGCCAGGCATTGGAACCTTCTCAGGGGCGAAAGTGCAGATCCATTTGGTTCCTGGTATGCGACCCATCCACCACAAGGCTCGGGCGGTACCGTACATGATGCGTGAAAAAGTGGAAATCAAGCCGTTCAGGCTGCAATGTGAAGGCATCATCGCGCCGGTGGAATTCAACAACTGGGCCAGTCCGATTGTTTCAGTACTCAAGGAGGACGGTACGGTTAGAATTTGCGGGGAACTATAAAGTAACGATTAACCGTTTTTCGCTGCAGGACCAGTACTCGCTACCCAAGGCAGACGACCTATTCGCGACCCTGCCTGGAGGGAAGATTTTCACCAAGTTGGACCTGATCTCGGCCTACATGACGCAGGAGCTGGAGGAATCTTCAAATGGCCTCACCTGCATTAACACGCACAAAGGTCTGTTTATCTACAACCGATGCCCATTCGGGATTCGGTCGGCTGCAACGATCTTCCAGCGGAACATGGAGGGCCGGCTAAAGTCGGTTCCTTGCACAGTGGTCTTCCAGGACGACATATTGGTTACAGGTCGGGACACCATGGAGCATTTTAAGAACCTGGAGGAGGTTCTTAGACGGTTGTATCGCGTGGGGCTCAGGTTGAAACGCTCGAAGTGTGTTTTCCTGGCACAGGACGTCGAATTCTTAGGAAGGAGAATTGCAGCAGACAGCATCAGACCCACCGACGCCAAGACGGAGGCTATCAAGAACGTGACGCAACCACAGAATGTGACGGAGCTGTGGTCATTCCTGGGACTCCTTAACTACTTCAGTAATTTTAAGCACTCTGCTAGAACCCCTACATGCGCTACTACGCAAGGGAGACGACTGGGTATGGGGGAATTCACAAGAGGCTGCCTTTAAGAAAGCCAAAAACTTATTGCGTTCTAACAAACTGCTTGTCCTGTATAACCCATGTAAATGATTGGTGTTAGCTTGCGATGCGTCGTCATACGGGGTCGGGTGTGTGTTACAACAGGTTAATGAATCGGGAATTTTGCAACCAGTTGCGTATGCATCCAGAAGTTTGTCCAAGGCCAAAAAGGGCCTCCAGCGTGGTTGAAAAAGAGGCTCTGGCGTGCGTTTACAGTGTAAAAAAAATGCACCAGTATTTATTTGGCCTCAAGTTTAAGCTTGAAACTGACCACAAGCCGCTCATATCGTTATTCTTGGAGAGCAAAGGGATTAACAGCAATGCCTCTGCCCTCATCCAAAGATGGACGCTCATGCTGTCGGCATACAACTATGTAATCCGCCACAGGCTGGGCACAGAGAACTGCGCTGATGCTCTCAGTCGGCTACCATTGCCCACCACTGGGGTGGAAATGGCACAGCCAGCGGACTTGCTCATGGTCATGGAGGCATTTGAGAACGAGAAATCCCCCGATACGGCCCGCCAGATCAGGACCTGGACCAGCCAGGATCCTTTACTGTCCCTGGTAAAAAACTGTGTCCTCCATGGGAGCTGGTCCAGTGTCCCAGTGGAGATGCAGGAAGCGATTAAGCTGTTCCACAGACATAAAGATGAGCTGTCCCTGCAGGCGGACTGTCTCTTATGGGGCAATCGTGTAGTCTTGCCCAAAAAAGGCAGAGACACATTTATTTGAGAACTGCATAACACCCACCCAGGCATCGTAATGATGAAAGCCATAGCCAGATCCCACGTGTGGTGGTCTGGCATTGACTCAGATTTAGAGTCACGTGTGCGCCAGTGCAACACTTGCTCTCAATTGAGCAATGCACCCAGAGAGGCACCACTAAGTTTGTGGTCCTGGCCATCCAAACCGTGGTCGAGGATCCATGTAGACTATGTGGGCCCATTCCTAGGCAAAATGTTTTTGGTTGTCGTGGACGCTTACTCAAAGTGGATTGAATGTGCAATAATGTCTGTAAGCACATCGACAGCCACTATTGAAAGTCTATGAGCTATGTTTGCCACGCATGGCTTACCTGATGTCCTATTCAGTGACAATAGGCCGTGCTTCATCAGTGCTGAATTCAAAGAATTCATGACCTGCAACGGGATCAAACATGTCACATCTGCCCCATTCAAGCCCACA
This sequence comes from Pristiophorus japonicus, assembly GCF_044704955.1. Lineage (NCBI taxonomy): Eukaryota > Metazoa > Chordata > Chondrichthyes > Pristiophoridae > Pristiophorus > Pristiophorus japonicus. Next base: position 24,574,639 of record NC_091984.1, on the reverse strand, counting down.
TCCAATGGCCAGGCAGAACGGGCAGTTCAGACCATCAAGCAAAGCTTGAAACACATGTCGGAAGGCTCCTTGCAGACCCGGTTGTCCTGAGTACTGCTCAGCTACCGCACCAGACCCCACTCACTCACCGGGATTCCCCCAGCTGAGCTGCTCATGAAAAGGGTGCTTAAAATAAGGCTCTCTCTGATCCACCCTGATCTACATGATCACGTGGAGGACAAGCGGCATCAACAAAGTGTGTACCATGACCGCGCAAATTTGTCACGTGATATTAAGATCAATGATCATGTGTTTGTACTCAATTATGGACATGGTCCCAAATGGCTCGCTGGCACGGTCACAGCCAAAGAGGGGAGTAGGGTGTTTCAGGTCAAACTGACCAATGGACAAACGCACAGCAAACACTTGGACCAAATCAAATTGTGGTTCACCAACAGTTACGAACAACCTGAAGAGGACACCACCAACTTTGACCTTCCAACACACACACAAGTGGCAACTGACATCACAGTTGACCACGAAACCGAACTCATCATCCCCAGCAGCCTGGCAAGGCCAGCTGCCCAACAGCCCAATGAAGAACTGACCAACCCACTCACACCAGCATTTGTACTGAGACGATCGACAAGGGACGCAAAGCCCCAGATCGTCTCACCTTGTAAATAAGTGTACTGTTGACTTCACGGGGCAGTGATGTTATGTATTTGACCCCTTGTAACCTGTGTTACACCTGACCACCAGGGGGCCTACCTGTTGGAGTTCCAAGGGATCCTAACATCCCTTGGGAGCACAGTATATAAGCAGGCCACCCACGAGGTACCTGCACTCTGGAACCTTAATAAAGGAGCTAAGGTCACACTTGCTCATTACACACAGTACTCAGTCTGACCATTTAATATCTGTGTAACACTTATGTTCTTAGTTACAGATATTTGAACTTCAGGAAATAAATTAATATTTGATAAAAATATTTTACATTTGAGAATGTGATTGCTTTAGTCCTTTAAAGCTAAAAAATAAAACATTGCATAGTATTAATCTTTATTTTAAGCTGTTTTTAATAAATAGAATGGTTATTAGCTGTCATGTTATGTTGTAGGCATTAGGCACCCTAGGGCAACGGCACCTGTAGTTTAAGGTTAGAACTATATGTAACTTGAATCATAAAATGGCTACCAGTGAAGCCTCAAGGGATTTCTGTTAGCTGAATTAGACCGCATTCCTGGAAACTGATAATTGTTGTTTCCCACACACAGGAATAACAAGCAAATTCTGCAGGTGTCTTTAATCAGCCAGGCCTCAGGATTAAATGTTCTGGTGGAAGTAAGGACAATACGACTCTGTAACAGGATTAAGATAAGGAGGCTACCAAAGACAGCACCCAAGGACAGCAACACACCTCTTAGCAACACATCTCTTAGCAACACATCTCTTGGCAACACATGAGCCACTTTACATTTAGAGACTAACTCTATCTATTGGTCTAATGTAACTGTAGTAAACTGTTGTATGTAACTGTAGTAAACTGTTGTAAAACATATAAAGATCCATGAAACCCTTTGTTCTGCGGAGTGAAGTGCCTGGATCCAGTCCTGAGGCTTCCTCCCCGCTGGCGTTAATAAAGGCTGCATTGGCGTTGGAACCGACTCTGAGTGTTGAGTGATTCTTCTGATAAAACACTAACACTAACATGTTATTACGAAGAACCATTTTTTTTTATTTTAAATTGGATTTCTTTCTGTCTTCCTATTATGAAGACATCCCAAGCCAAGAGAGCAGGCTTGGATCCTTATCGCAGAGCCTTTGCCAATCCTGCTCTGCAGCCCACCATTGGCTGGGTCATCAACAACAACCACAATTTGCCTTTCATGTAGAAAAATGTGCCAAGGTGCATCACAGAGGCTTCATCAAAAAGATGGATGTTGAGCCAAAGGGGCAGGGATTAAGGGCTGGATTTACATGGGGAAGGTGGGCTGGGAGCTTCTCCGATGCAGACGGAAAACCCTGGCATTTGAAGACTCTGTTTCCTACCTGCTTCCAGGGTTGGGGGGTGGGGGGGCGGGAAGTGTGGATGATTGTGGTTGTCAAGGGACTGGGGGGAAGGGGGGAGTTGAGGATGATTGTGGTTGTCGAGGGACTGGGGGAGGGAGGGAGGTGAGGCCGATTGTAGTTGTCGAGGGACTGGGGGGCAGGTGGGTGGGGGAGAGAGGTGAGGATGATCGTGGTTGTCAAGGGACTGGGGGGGAGGGGGGAGTTGAGGATGATTGTGGTTGTCGAGGGACTGGGGGAGGGAGGAAGGTGAGGCCGATTGTGGTTGTCGAGGGACTGGGGGGGAGGGGGGAGTTGAGGATGATTGTGGTTGTCAAGGGACTGGGGGACAGGGGTGAAGGTGAGGAAGGTCGTGGCTGGCCATCATCGAGGGGTGTGGGGAGAAGGGGAGGAGGATCGGATCTGGGTCAGTCACCAGAGGATCGTGGCTAGCCTCAGGATCATCAGTGTGGGGCGAGGGGATGGGTCCGGGAAGGTGATCAGAGGCCTCGAGAGGGTTCTCTAATCCCAGGGGGTGGGCTAGGCAGAGGCCCAGGATCCAGGAGGTAGGGTAGAGGCACTTGCACCTTTATAGCAGTCCTCACCTTGCTGTGACTGCTGCTTTTACAAAGAGTAAAATCTGACCAGATAGAGCCAAAAACAAAATGGTGGTTAAAGAAGAGGTTTTCTGCCTCATTGTAATATTTAAATTGATATCCTGCACCTGGTAGCCGCTCCCCCGTCCCGCCAAGGTTAAAACCGAAAGTAGGCGGGTTCAGCTCGGGATTCCGATTTTTAACAATTTAATTACCCACACACTACAAACCCACCTATTTTTTTAGGTAAAAATTCTCCCCCAAAAGAGGAGACCAAAAGCCTGGTCAAAGAGGTGGGTTTTAAAGGAGTAGGAAGAGATGGAGATATGTTTGGAGTCCTGTCCCTCAAATCCGTACTGTGGGCAGTTGCCAGGACAAACTGTCTCGGCACCACCGTTGAGATCAGAAAGTTTTTGTTGGACAATGACAAACTCTGTGGTACTGCATCATTGTGCTGCTCCTATCATATTTTAAATAATAAATTAGTCAGCTATATATTCATGAGAAAAAAAAATTGCTAGATTATTCAGCAAGATCATCCAATAATATATATTCTGGCAATGTACAGCATAAGAGGCAAAATGTGTAGTAATATGTGCAAAATAATCCATGCAGCAACTAACATACATGTGCCAATAATGTAGATAGACCAGAAGTATGTTGCAGAAAGCACTGACCTTAAAAATTATATATAGGTACACGGGAGTAAGCCATTCAGCCCATCAAGCCTGTTCCCCCATTCAATTAGACCATGGTTGATGTGTATCTTAGCTCCAGCTACCCACTTTGGTTCTGTAACCCTTAATCCCCTTGCCTATCAATCTCAATTTTGACATTTTCAATTGACCCCTAGCCTCAACAGCTTTTTTGGGGGGATAGAGTTCTAGATTTCCACTACCCTTTGTGTGAAGAAGTGCTTCCTGATATCCCCCCTGAATGGCCTGGCTCTAATTTTAAGGTTCTGCTTCCTTGTTCTGGACTCCCCCCACCAGAGGAAATAGTTTCTCCCCATCTACCCTATCATCTCCTTTAATCATCTTCAATATTTATAGCAGCCCTAATGCTGAACATTTTAAAGTGTTCATTAGTGAAATGATAAAAGTACAAGTCATTGTTAACAAACTACAAAGATATGATTTCATGTGAGTGAATACAATTTACTGCTTTGAGCTTCACAAGACAGTTTCTTTTGGTTTCACCTGTCAACCTCAGCTGTCATATATCAGTGGCTTTCTTTATTCCCTTTCTCACAATAATCTTCTCAGCTGTTCTGTCCTTTAATGTTGTTAACTGTAGATTCTTCACATCTCCTGTCACTCCAGTGCACAATTTTTGTCTGGTTCTTTTACAGTATATGCCACCCATTATATACAAAAGGCAATTGTTCACTGATCTATGAAGCAAAATTATTTGTTCTGATGTAAATCCACTAATCAAATAAAGAAAAACTTCAGTTGCAGTTACTTCTTATGGTGAAGTGACATTCTTTCTAGAATAGTTTGCTCACTACTTGTTAAGTAACATTTTATCTAGTCCTTGTGTAACTCACAATACAATCCAGTGAAGGTTTCTTCACGGCGGTTTCCGAACTTAATTTTATCAGCTCGAATTTTGCGATCTCTGTGGCGTTGATTTCATATCTCTCAACGTTATTTGATTGTGGCGCCAACTCCAAGGAATCTCCAGTGTTCAGCAACAGTGATGTCATCGGGCTAAGCAGCTAATCATGTTGTAGAATTCTCACAGACATCAAACCAAGAAGTAAAAAGCACCAATTTTCCTTCACTTTTTAATCATTTTACAGAGAACGAAATAAAGATTAAGACATACACATGTGATTAAGGTAGAAACTGAAATATCATGAACAAACTTAAATTTTTTAAAATTATATTAAAAACCTGTGCAATTTTGTTTATCATAATGGAAAAAATTGATATACCACAAATATAAACTTAGTTTCTCAGGGCCATAGAGGTTGTTCAGCAATAGTTATGACTTAGTATGCCATTAAAAACCCAGTTGCACCTCATTCAAAAGGCTTAACTTTTTCAGAGGGGTTAAACAGTGATATTACAGCATAAAAGGGGAAGTTCTTGTCAGGTCAGTAATTTCTAGGGATTGGTGTCGGTGGTGTCAACAGCGCGCCCTATGGAGCAGCAAAGATTCACTGACAGCAACTTCCAGATTTCTTCGTTTAACTACGCATGTGCGGACAGCAGAGGTCGCTGTCAGTTTCACAGAGTAATGTCGTGGAACGCTGGCAGTTTTGCCGTCATTACAACCACAAAATCTGGGCGATAGACTTTCCATACAACATTACAAATAACATGAGTCTGAGAGCAGACTAATCTCCCCACTTTACCTTGTAGGTACAGTATATCAGGATTACTGTTTTCTTCTGACCCCTCTCACCCCATTTTTGGAGGCCAATCTTTCCGCCATTGCACCCCTGCCCACTGGAATTATTTTTGTAAGCCACTTGCCTTGCTTGCTCTTTTTCTCAGTCTTCAGAAGTCCCCTTGACCAATTCTTCATTTTCCCTCCTTGCATGTTCTCCACTTCCTGCTTGGTGTCCATCCCTTTCCCTCCTGTAAAGTGCTCTGAGGCATATTTTTATGTGAAGACCACCATATAAAGGTAAGTTGTATTCATGTGTTAGTCGATAATCCCTCTCGCATAACTAGGACCACAAAAACAGAGAAAATTAGATTATATTTTAAAAAGTATATTGGAAAAAGAAAGGTACTCTTCAGCTCTTACTTGTCCTCAAATTCCTTCAAGATTAGTTTTTAATAGGAAAATGTGATCTTATCTTGCCTCTGAGTCAGAAGGTCCTAGGTTCAAGTTCCACTCCAGAGACTTGAACATGTAATCTAGGCTGACACTCCAGTGCAGTACTGAGGGAGTGCTGCACTGTTGAAGGTGCCGTCTTTCGGATAAGACATTAAACCGAGGCCTCTCAGGTGGATATAAAAGATTCTATGGCACTATTTCGATGAAGAGCAAGGGGAGTTCTCCCTAGTTTCCTGGCCAATATTTATCCCTTAACAAACATCACATAAAAAAAGGTTATCTGGTCATTATCATATTGCTATTTGTGGGAGCTTGCTGTGTGAAAATTGGCTGCCGCGTTTGCTACATTATAACAGTACTTAATTAGCTGTAAAGTGCTTTGGGGCATCATTAGGTCATGAAAGACGCTGTATAAATACAAGTTTTCCATGTGAGTACAGTGTTGATAGCTGGATGTTAAGGGCTTTCTTTAAATACAATTAGTGCAAACTGTGACAATGATCTTTACAGGCTGGTGCACAATTTCCTAATTTATATATATTTTTTGCATCGTGTCTTTGGTAATATAAAGATGATGATGTAATGTGACTTACAGTGGTTTGCAGTGACAAAGTTGCCATTCATTTCTCAGCCATGCTAGGAGGGAATGCAAACTCACAGTTTAGATAAATCAGAGGACTGTTCCCTCTGGTATTTACAATTTCTCTTTCTTTTGGGGGTAAGTGTCCTTCGGTTTAAAAAGATGAATTATAATCGGAACATAAATTTTTTGTGACATAGCACTGTGAATAATATCTCAGCTAAGATGTGATTTGAAATAAAACAATCAGGTACATTGACAAATTTATCAAATGATGTTTGTGACAATTGTACTGCTTACAGGCTGCAAATGTAAATTGCATCGCTTAAGAACATAGGAACATAATAACAGGAGTAGGCCATCAGCCCCTAGAGTCTGTTCCGCCTTTCAATTAGATCATGGCTAATCTGCATCTTAACTCCACCTACCCGCCTTGGTTCTGTAACCCTTAATACTCTTGCCTAACAAAAATTTATCAATCTCAGTTTTAACATTTTAAATTTACCCTCTAGCCTCAACAGCTTTTTGGGGGAGAGAGTTCCAGATTTCCACTACCCTTTGTGTGAAGAAGTGCTTCCTGTTATCAGCCCTGAATGACCCAGTTCTAATTTTAAGGTTAAGGCCCCTTGTTCTGGACTCCCCCCACCTCCCCCCCCCCGCCCCGGGCATCAGAAGATGTCTCTATCTATCAACTCCTTTAATCATCTTAAACATCTCAATTGGATCAGCCCATCATCTTCTATACTCAATGGACGACATGCCTAGTCTATGCAACCTGTCTTCATAATTTAACTCTTTTTGCCCAGGTAACATTTTGGTGAATCTGCTCTGTAACCCTTTAGTCTGAAGTAGCCATGCAAAATACTTAGCTTAATGCAATAATGATTTATAATATGTTAGTTGACATCACATGACATTGCTTGCGATGCATTGCAGAGTATGGTGTAACGATGGTATATGGTACATGCACCAACATCAGCGTTCAAGTCCAGACCAACATCCCCAGCATTGAAGCACTGACCACACTTGATCAGCTCCGCTGGGCAGGCCACATAGTTCGCATGCCAGACACGAGACTCCCAAAGCAAGTGTTCTACTCGGAGCCCCTTCATGGCAAACGAGCCAAAGGTGGGCAGCAGAAATGCTACAAGGACACCTCCCTGATAAAGTGTGACTCCCCACTGACGCCTGGGAGTCCCTGGCCCAAGACCGCCATAAGTGGAGGAAGTGCATCCGAGAGGGCACTGAGCACCTCAAGTCTCATCGCCGAGAGCATGCAGAAATCAAGCGCAGACAGCGGAAAGAGCGTGCGGCAAACCAATCCCACCCACCCCTTCCCTCAATGGCTATCTATCCTACCTGTGACAGAGTCTGTGGCTCTCATATTGGACTGTTCAGCCACCGAAGAACTCACTTCAGAAGTGGAAGCAAGTCTTCCTCGATTCCGAGGGACTGCCTATGATGATGATGATATACACAGAAAACTAAGAGGTATCTGAGATGGCAAACAGACCTGGGATTTGGAAAGAATTTTGTGAGCGATGTGCTCGGAAACAATGAAATAAATGTTAAAGTGTTTTTTGATTGGTCCTTGGGAATTTTGAGCCAGTCAGAAAAGCACAGCAAATTTTTTGACTCATGGACACATTTAAAGTGTGATGCACAATACTTATACTATATAGATAGCAATGTGCACTTGCTGCATTTGCACAGGCACAAAACATGTTTTCAAAAAAATAAAACTAGGCCCTAATTATTAATGGTCACCAGGAAAGAATGGGAAATACTGTAGCTCCAACGTAAGTAGCACAAACATAGTCAATAAGGCCAAATAGCCTCCTTCTGTGCTAAAATTTCTGACTCTATGAAGTCTACCTTTTCAGCATTAGCAAAACAAGCAAATAGCCACACACTTTGGGGCTTTGGTAATGGTCCCTGATTAAAATGACAATGGCTTGATTTGTAGTCAGCAAGATCCCACTCGCACACTGACCCAGTTACAAATCATCGTGGAATGAGGTGGAGGGAACAGATTTTAAGATTAAATAATGCGCACTTAATTCTTTTTAAAAAAATTTTTTGAATTGATCTTGTGGATTTTACTGCATTGCGAAATAACTCCTATTGAAAGAAAATTAGATTGTGAAATGTAGCCCAGATGTATTTATGATGATTTTAACCCTATATCTTGTTAAATAATTAATTTTACAAAAAAAAAACTGACAGCCTTTTTGTTGGTGTCTTGAATTGGGTACTGTATTTATTAAAGAAAATAACAAACAACACCTGTTTTGATAAATCAAAGCTCAGACAGATACAGATGCCAGCAAATCTTAAATTATACTCCTGAGATGACAGCACCTTTATAAATACTGCAAATCTTGGCAGCCATCATTTTTTTTAAGCGGCACTGTAAACGTGAGCTTTAGTTAAAATGTTACGAATATAGTCATTTTGGATTTTTAAGGGAGTGAGAGAATGTAAAAGAGTCAGTGCATAGATGTGATTTTTAAAATTGTTCTTTAATTTAATCTGTATATGCACCTTGGCATGACATTTGTCATGACTTGCATTCACAATTGGATTTTTCGGTGGTGAATGTATCCTTCCCTATGTGTTATATTCTGTAAATTATTCGTCAAGCTATGATGATGTGCGGTGTGTTGTATTTCTGTTGTGTTGTACAAGATTAAAGTTTCTTGAAAATTTGAACCTCTCAGACTTACACTGGGGAAAAAGTCTACTGTCAGAACATGGGCCTCTCCCTCGATACACATTATTAGAGTCTTTTTAGAGACAAGCAGGCAATTTTGCTGTCATTGGTCTCGTTTGAACAGAATATGTTTATCCTTGCAATACTCTTGGGGGAAGGTGTCAAAAACGGATCACCCATGTGCAGGTGACACAGCTGTTATACAGTCAATGGAAGTCGTTTTTATGTTACTATTAAAACAGCTACAGCAGACATATTCTTTCCCTTGTATGATTTATTACATAAACTAAAAGTTTACAGTTGCAATAAGAAATGGTCTCTATTGACAGCTAATAACAATTTAACACAAACTTCAGACACTTAACTGTAATTTCTCTTCATATTGCCTCAGTATATTTAATTATACATGATTATGTTCGATAAGTTTTGCTTATATATTTTTTTTAAATGGGTGTGTCTTTGGATAGACAAGATGTGATTGAAAACTAATAAAGTCTTGTGCTGCAAATATTTAGATACAATCTGGCATAGCAGTTTTACCTCAGTAGTTATTTTCTGCTCTTCAAAATCACAGCTAGGCCTTGGAAAAGCAAAAACATTTTATTTCATATATTGTTACATATATTCTTTATAAAAGTAAACCCTCTGCTAGGTGAATGATGCTGTGGCTTGGGACAGAACTTTTTACCCACTAGTATCTGCTGTTTCGAAATCGGCTCAAATAGATCATATGAAGGCCTCCTATCTCAGATGACGTTAAGCGATTTAAATCAAATTATTTTGGGGGGAAGCTTTCTTTGTTTGTAGATTTAACATGGCAGCCAAGAAAAATACTGCTTCTTTCCTGCCCTTAAATGTAGCACAATGGGCCACTATTTGAGAGGGCCATTCAGAGTTGTTTTAAGGGGTACACAGTTTGGAAAATGAGATGGTGGTAGGAGATCTTATTTTGCGATTTGGGTTTAGAGACATTGTTGAGACAATGTAAGGAGTACTCTGTATTACATATGGGCTGTGTTATGACTAGTGTAGGAGTATTTGATGCTGTCACTAGGTTCAAAGTGAAGAGGTGTTACATTCTACTGCAGTCATTCCTCACTTTTCTAACCATACAAGGACATGAATTATTATAAGCTATTAAATAATGCTGCTACTAGACCCTATAATTATTGGAACAGCTTCTTTTGTGCAGTTATTAAATGTTAAATAAATGTGTTATTACTGAAATTTGACACTATTAGAATCCTGTCCAATGAATCCTCTTTTTCAACAAAATCTTTTTTGCCATGACAAAATTTCACTGTAGTAGCAAGCACTTGATTGAGTGTTACTGACAGTTTGATGAAACATAGTAAGCCAGGAGCCTGAAGCTAACTAGGTATCAATATTGTGCAGGTTAGTGATGAACCTTCTGATAGCCTCTGACTTGACCAACCCCATAAAATGTGAAAAATCTTCAATGAGAAAAGAAATTGCTGATGCATGAGCAGAAAGAGTGACCACTACATCACCAGGAGGATTGGATATAAACAGTCACAAGAGTAGCAGGGAACTGTGACATATGACCACTTGACCAATAAGGAATTGGATATATGCGTACTAGAGAAGGAAGCCTAAAGGCCAGGAGAATTAGATGCAAAGACCTGCTGTGGCACTGGTGAATTGGGTGCATAAGCCAGCACAAAACCACTAGAGCATTGAGTGCATAGAACACCACGAGACCATTGTGGAACCAAATGTATGAACTACTACCAAATAACCTGGGACTTCATGTCAACTGTGGCTCAGTGGGTAGAACACTTGCCTCTAAGTCAGAAAGTTGTGGGTTCAAGTCCCACTCCAAGGGACTTGAGCAAGCAAATCGAGGCTGATACTCCAGTGCCATGTTGAGGGAGTGCTGCCTTTCAGCTGAGATGTTAAACTGAGGCCCTGTCTGCTCTCTCAAGTGGACATAAAAGATCCCATAGCATTATTTCAAAGAAGAGCAGGGGAGTTGTCCTGGCCAATATTTATCCCTCAATCAATATAACAAAAACAGATTATCTGTTCATTATCACATTGCTGTTAGTGGGAGCTTGCTGTGTGCATATTACTGCTGTGTTTCCCACATTACAACAGTGACTACACTCCAAAAGTACTTCATTGGGTGTAAAGCGCTTTGGTCGTGAAAGGCGCGATAGATATTTCTTTCTCTCTCTTTCTTTATTTTTCTTTATTTTGTTCTCTCTCTCTCTCTTTCTTTCTTTCTTTCTTTCTTTCTTTCTTTCTTTCTTTCTTTCTTTCTTTCTTTCTTTCTTTATTTTGTTCTCTCTCTTTCTTTCTTTCTTACTTTCTTTCTTTCTTTCTTTCTTTCTTTCTTTCTTTCTTTTTCTCTCTCTCTCTCTTTCTTTATTTTTCTTTATTTCGTTCTCTTTCTTTCTTTCTTTCTTTCTTTCTTTCTTTCTTTCTTTTTTTCTTTCTTTCTTTCTTTCTTTCTTGCTCTCTCTTTTTTTCCCTCTTTCTCTCTCTCTCACATTTTGGTTTAAAGACCCATGCATCTAAATGGTCTGAATCGGGGGGAAAATAATTAATTTTCTGATTAAGTGAATTTTGGTCTAATTCTGACTGGCATTTGGACTAAAAGTGGACAAGCCACCTGGATCTGATGGCTTACATCCTAGGGTCTTAAAAGAAGTGGCTATGGAGATAGTAGATGCATTGGTAATGATCTACCAAAAATCATTGGATTCTGGGGCGGTCCCAGCAGATTGGAAAACCGCAAATTTAATGCCCCTATTTAAAAAAGGAGGCAGACAAAAAGCAGGAAATTATAGACCAGTTAGCCTAACATCTGTCGTTGGGAAAATGCTGGAGTCCATTATTAAGGAAGCAGTAGCGGGACATTTGGAAAAGTATAATTCAATTAAGCAGAGTCAGCTTGGTTTTATGAAAGGGAAATCATGTTTGACAAATTTGCTGGAGTTCTTTGAGGATGTAACGAGCAGGGTGGATAAGGGGGAACCAGTGGATGTGGTGTATTTGGATTTCCAGAAGGAAATCGATAAGGTGCCACATAAAAGGTTACTGCACAAGATAAAAGTTCACGGGGTTGGGGGTAATATATTAGCATGGATAGAAAATTGGCTAACTAACAGAAAACAGAGAGTCAGGATAAATGGGTTATTTTCCGGTTGGCAAACAGTAACTAATGGGATGCCGCAGGGATCGGTGCTGGGGCCTCAACTATTTACAATCTATATTAATAACTTGGATGAAGGGACTGTGTGTAATGTTGCCAAGTTTGCTGATGATACAAAGATGGGTGGGAAAGCAAATTGTGAGGAGGACACAAAAAATCTGCACAGGGATATAGATAGGTTAAGTGAGTGGGTAAAAATTTAGCAGATGGAGTATAATGTGGGAAAATGTGAGGTTATCCACTTTGACAGAAAAAATAGAAAAGCAAATTATAATTTAAATGGAGAAAAATTGCAAAGTGCTGCAGTACAGAGGGACCTGGGGGTTCTTGTGCATGAAACACAAAAAGTTAGATGCAGGTACAGCAAGTAATCAGGAAGACAAATGGAATGTTGGCCTTTATTGCAAGGGGGATAGAGTATAAAAGCAGAGATGTCCTGCTACAACTGTACAGGGTATTGGTGAGGCCACACCTGGAGTACTGCATGTTGTTTTGGTCTCCGTATTTAAGGAAGGATATACTTGCATTGGAGGCTGTTCAGAGAAGGTTCACTCGGTTGATTCTGGAGATGAGGGAGTTGACTTATGAAGATAGGTTGAGTGGGTTGGGCCTATACTCATTGGAGTTCAGAAGAATGAGAGATGATCTAATCGAAACATATAAGATAATGAAGGGGCTAGACAAGGTGGATACAGAGAGGATATTTCCACTCATGGGGGAAACTAAAACTAGGGGACATAGTCCCAGAATAAGGGGCCACCCATTTAAAGCTGAGATGAGGAGGAATTTCTTCTTTCAGAGGGTTGTAAATCAATGGAATTCTCTGTCCCAGAGAGCTGTGGAAGCTGGGTCATTGAATATATTTAAGGCAGAGATAGACAGATTTTTGAGCGATAAGGGAATAAAGGGTTATGGGGAGCGGGCGGGGAAGTGGAGCTGAGTCCATGATCAGATCAGCCATGGTCTTATTGAATGGCGGAGCAGGCTCGAGGGGCCAGGTGGCCTAGTCCTGCTCCTATTTTTTATGTTCTTATGTTCTCCCGATTCAATGCCTGTCCCTGGCGAACATTTCCAAAAAGCTTTGAGCCTTCGAATGATTTGTGAACTGCAGTTGAACTTGGACACAGTGCATTCTCTGCCCTATGATGTGAGCGTGAGGTAATATACTGGCTGTTTACTTCACAAAGAGAGATTGCAGTCCTGAAACTGCCTGCTTCCTGTTAGGGGCTAGAATAATCATTTTTTTAAAGTATAATTGATTTAGTCCTTGAACAGAGATTAACCGCTTTATAACTGGAGGCAGCAGTTCCATTGATCTGTGAGACACATTCACTGCTCCTGTGGTTAAAACAATAATAAAATAGCTGTTAAATTTTGCTATCAGTCTGGTAATAGTTTCATTATAACAGGAGTATTATTCCACTTAGTTATGTAATATGTAAATCAGGGTTTTGAGAATCTTTTTCAATGGGGTTTAACATCATTCGGGTTCATTATACATAGGGTTCACTGCAGTTAGTTTTATAACTTTGTATTTCTTGAATATATTTGTTTTGTTTTGTGCTGATGGTCAAATATTATGGTGTTGCTGAATGGCCTCCTTTAAAATGATCATAAGGTAATAAGTATTAAAGAGACAAAGCTTAAGTGATTTTTTTAGGACCAACATGTGATAAAATATTACCTTGCTGCTCACTTGTACAAAAATATACAAAGTAACTGTGAAGAACTATAGCTACAGCTCAGATAAGTCATAATACATTTTTGAAATTCAAATACAGAACCAGAGAATAATAAACATTGGTATATTTTTGCAGAGGATTTTGTTTTTTTTATGTGTGGTTTTTAAAATTATTATGATGTATCTCCCCTAGTAGAAAAGATGCTGCCAGGCATCTGTCAAGTGGGTATTCTTGACAAATAAGGCGCTGCCTTATGCGTAGAATGCATGGCAATGAGTGGCTGTAGGTGACATCTCTGATTTAGAATACACCTCGCCATCATTATAAGGCTCTCAATCATTATACTGTCTCTCAACGTTTTCATTTTACATCTTGTGTTATGTTACAGGACATTTATTATAGAACGCGCCTTGTTATCATGAACAAGATCCTTGCGTCCAAGAATGACACTTTAATGAGGGTGGAGTGTATTTTAGAGGTAGTTATGAACTTGGCAGTAATCCACAGATAACGCATAACTGTATAGAACTAGCAGGATATGTGGCTTGACAGCAGAAACCAAAGTGTCATTATTATGAACGGTTTTCAGTCGGGATTGTTAGGTGTGGTGCCTGGGTGGTAAGTTGAATGTTACATGTTTCTGTCAGTGGAGCACAGAGTGCCATTGGCCCTGGATGTAGCATGTGTGAAGGCACCCAATTAAAACATAGATAAACAGAGGTGGACAGCTATGATTTTTTTAAGTAATTTTTTTTTTAATTTAAGATTTTAAACAATACAAAAAAAAAGGTGATACAAATACAGGTAGTAGTTACAAACCTAGCAGCAATTCACGGATAAAATTTAATGGTACAAAAATAACAGGATATGTGGCATGACAGCAGAAAGCAAAGTGTCATTATTATAAACAGTCTTCAGTTGGGTTCCAAACACATTTGTAACAGGTTCTACTACGTTCAGATCCAACATGCACCACATGTTGTGCTTCACTCACTCAAAAACAGTGATTAATTTTACATCTTTAAATGTCAATTTTTTAACGATAATGAACACAGTTTGCAAGACAAATGGATTTGTTTCTCAAAATCCTTGAAAAAGCAAGTCATAGCATAACAGAGTTTACTCCAGATATGATACAAAGATGAATAAATGGCAGCATCGATGGTGTTTAGTCATCTAACACTGTGGCAATAAGAAACCTGAGTGATACAGGTGACTAGGAGCAGATGAATAAATGGGGAGACATAAGAGGACACACATAAAATGAAACAAGGTTCCCCTTTAAAGATGTTAAGTCGAGTTCCTAATCTCCAAAGAGACTGTAACACAGAAAAGTGGCTCTATTGCTAAAGACAATATTTTCTCCTCCAACCAGAACATTTTATTAAAGGATTGGCTGGTTTTGTCATTTCTCTAGCTTTCTGGATACTTTTCTAATAATTCCTTATTGTGCATAATAGCAGTTGTATTTTTGCAAGTAATTCAGTGCTAATGCATTATACATATATTATCAGCTTAAAAAATTGGCATTATGAATTTATATCTAGTACACAATAATTCTCAAACAGTATTAGCACTTCTTAATGAGGCATTTTAATAAGATGATTCCAAACACATTTGTAACAGGTTCGACTGTGTTCGAGTCCAACATGCACCATGTGGTATATTTTACTCAAGTACAGTGATTAGTTTTACATCTTTAAATGTCAGTTTTACAAAATTGAACACATTTAATCCTCAACTAAAATGATTTCGCTTCTCAAAACTATTGGAAAAAAACTGAAATGTAGTAATTATATATAATCTGTGAACAGAGTATTTTGGAAAACCAGCAATATCTAACTTGAAGCGTCATAACACAAATGGATAGCTGCAGCTCCAAAAAGAGCAATATTTACAAAAAAAACCTTGAATCTTGCAGATTCATGACCGACACATTTTTGCATCCAACAAAATTCAGCTACTTTACAGTCAAAGAAGTTGACACTGTGTTTGTTGAAAAGTTTAATTAGTAAAAACCTTTCCCCAAGGCCTGTGATGGCACAAGGTGTAAATGGAGATGCTATTCCAGCTTGCTTGCTCTGCAGTACACTACATCTCGTGCACAGATGGGCTGGTGAAGAAACTGTGAATGGACAAATGATAACAGAATATTCAGTAATTCCAACATCAGCTCATTAGCAATCTGTCAGAGATTTTAATTTGTGCAGTGGTGAAAAATGCAGAAATGCTATATAGTGGGAAGACAAGATTTAGGAGTCATAGCATCTGATTGAAAAGGCTTTCATAATGAAGCAACACTGACTGGGAACTTTGAGAATAATCAGGTTATTGTTTCAAATCCGCCATTGGTCATATAGCAGCGTACTGCGGGAAGAGTTATGTTAATAGCTTGTCAGTAAGAATAAATATTTGAATTTTGTA
Organism: Pristiophorus japonicus; assembly: GCF_044704955.1. Classification (NCBI taxonomy): domain Eukaryota; kingdom Metazoa; phylum Chordata; class Chondrichthyes; family Pristiophoridae; genus Pristiophorus; species Pristiophorus japonicus. Next base: position 24,558,645 of record NC_091984.1, on the reverse strand, counting down.
CATGTTCTTCGAGTAATAAATTATATTAGTCAGATTTCAAAAAGATGAAATACCTGTGGCCTATTTAGATCTTTTTCTAAAATTAGAAATACTGTAAAATTGGGATTTTCAACAACATGGGCGGGGAGAAAACTGAAATAACTGGACAGTAAATAGCACTTTTCTATTTTCTTCTCCAAAGGTTTAGTGAAGTTTAATTCAGTCAGAAGAGGACCGTGGATTTTAACATGCTACCAACCAGTATATTATATGGTTGTGGAGTCACTGGAGAGTTAAAAAAAAACATTGGATTATGATACAAAGTATTAAATTCAGATCATGAATTCATTCTGTACACACCCTACAGGACCAAGCATAATGCAGTGCACTTCTATTTACTGTATAAGTAATTATCTGCAATGTTTTCTACACTTCTCTGGGGTATACACATAAGAAGAATAGATATAGAGCCTGGTTTTATATTCGCTATTAGTGGAGTTGCCAACGCAATGCTAATAGCAATTACTTTTGTATTTTATATGACATGGTACTGTGTTAATCAGCACAGCTGTTTTAATATTGAATTAAAATTTGACTATAATTTTGAATAATGAATAGCTGCTTCCGCCTTTATAAAGCACTGTGACGGGAGTGAAAGGCAAAACACACCATTCCCAAGTCTCATTCTTAAGCCATTAGACTTCCGAGGCATTCTTGAAGTTTAGGGGTGTAGCAACACAACAGACTTCTGTGGCCCCTCACAAACCATCCCTGTAGTTATAATTTAAAAAAAAATAGTTGCAGCATCTCTAGCAGGGAAATACATGTGGACCTGACCCTCACCACCAAAATACTCAGGGAGTGAAATTCCGTCGCACCCTGTTTGGGGGTGGTAACATCCAGGAGGCGGGACTTTCTGCACCGGATGCGGAAGTCCCACACCGCTCGAAATATTGGGGTTACATCCCCCCCCCCCCCGAAAGGAAGTGCAGCGCAAAATAACACGCTCCACTTCCTTTCTGGGGCGGTAGTGCGGCGGACGGGGCGGGAGCGTTACGCACCGGGCCACGTAGTGCTGCTGCATAGGAGGGATTCTTCCCTTCATTAAAGGGGAAGAGCCCAAGCTGCAAACTCTGCAGGGATGGACCACCGGGGAGCGGGGGTTGCCGTGCCAACAGCCTGGCACTCAAGCAGAGCGCCGGGCCGACCGATTGCTGAACGGACCCCGCGATTGAGGCGCCAATGGGACGCCGAAGAAAAACACCACTTTTTTTTTTGACATGGTCACCACCTCCCCTTTAAGTAGCGCCCCACGAATGGCCTGCAGCCCGGTTCACGTCCCCTGAAGCTATCGCTGGTATCGCCCAGTGCAGCTCCATGGGGCGCTCCCCAATTTTTGTTCTGGGGCGCAAACAGGCTCGTTGCACATGATGATGACGTTGTCATCGCCGGCCGAGCGGAGCGGGGCGCTACGGGTTACCACCGCCGCAAAACCCCCGTGGAATTTAGCGGGAGTTGTTAGCGGTGCCACGCCCGGGCACAAAGTCGTTTGCTCCCTGTTAGTGCCACCGGAGGTGCAAACAACCCGAATTTCTAGGCCTAACATTTTATGTAATGGTGAAACTTTGGCCGGAATTTTCCCACTGCCGACTTTGGGGTTTGGAGATGGACGGCAGCAACATTTACAGAAAATGGGAGCACGCCGGGAACATGCTGTCATCCTGCCTCCTCACATCTTTAACACAGGCATGTTTACCACCGCGCCACAGACCCGAAAGGCAGAGCCAGACAACCTAATTAATATGTAATTCCTTGTTGTGAGATCCTTATCATCATCATAGGGAGTCCCTCGGAATCAAGGAAGACTTGCTTCCACTCTTAAAATGAGTCCTTAGGTGGCTGAACAGTCCAATACAAGAACCACAGTCCCTGTCACAGGTGGGACAGATAGTCGTTGATGGTAAGGGAGGGTGGGACAGGTTTGCCGCATGCTCTTTCCGCTGTCTGCGCTTGATTTCTGCATGCTCTCGGTGATGAGACTCAAGGTGCTGAGCGCCCTCCCGGATGCACTTCCTCCATTTAGGGCGATCTTTGGCCAGGCACTCCCAGGTGTCGGTGGGGATGTTGCACTTTATCAGGGAGACTTTGAGGGTGTCCTTGTAACATTTCCTCTGCCCACCTTTGGCTTGTTTGCCGTGAGGGAGTTCCGAGTAGAGCGCTTGCTTTGCAAGTCTCGTGTCTGGCATGCGGACAATGTGGCCTGCCCAGCGGAGCTGATCAAGTGTGGTCAGTGCTTCAATACTGGGGATGTTGGCCTGGTCAAGGACGCTAATGTTTGTGCGTTTGTCCTCCCAGGGGATTTGTAGGATCTTGTGGAGACATCGTTGGTGGTATTTCTCCAGCGACTTGAGGTGTCTACTGTACATGGTCCATGTCTCTGAGCCATAAAAGAGGGCGGGTATTACTACAGCTTTGTAGACCATGAGCTTGGTGGCAGATTTGAGGGCCTGGTCTTTGAACACTCTTTTCCTCAGGTGGCTGAAGGCTGCACTGGCGCACTGGAGGCAGTGTTGAAACTCATCGTCAATATCTGCTCTTGTTGATATGAGGCTCCCGAGGTATGGAAAATGGTCCACGGGATTTTACAGAGATTTTAACCAGACCTTTGGAATTTTACTGCACGGCCATGGGAATCAGGCAGCTCGGGAACCATGTCTGTCAACCTGAAACAGAACTTCAGGGGCCATTGAGCGAGGTCATTAACGCTGAGCATGGAAATCCCAATAAATAATCCCACATGATCCCTGCTTACTTGCCTATGGGAAAGACTCTTGCTGACTCCATGTTGTGCAGAGATTTAGGTGTCTAGAGTTTGTAAGTCTTTTCTGCAACCTCAGAAGCCACTCTCACCACATTGCTAGTAACTATCACAACATAAATAGATTGCTCCTCTGATCTCGACTTGGTCTGTCCTCTATTGCATCAGCACACGTGCTGCTTATTCTGTCTCACCTTGATCCTCAGAATCAGACCAGGATGAGCCCCATCACCACCAATAAACACCAACAACCTTGTCCTCAATGATCTGATGCTCCACCGGACAGACCGCATCAGCACAGGGTTGCACGCGCTGGAGGCGCTACCCCAAACACACAGGCGGAGGATGAGCTTCCTCAACATGACTGAGCAGCAGTGCCAAAGGAGGCTCAGGCTATCACGCCAGGTCATTGCAGACATTTGCAGTTTGCTGGAGCAAGACCTGCAGCACAGAGGGCCTGGTGAACCTGCCTTGCCAGTGGCTGTCAAAGTCACCACCACCCTCAACTTCTTCGCTTCACGCTCCTTCCAGGGATCTGCAGCAGACATTTGCGGCATCTGAAACTCAGCCGCCCACAGATGCATCATACAGTTCACCGATGCCCTTTTTGACAAATCAGCCAATGATGTCAACTTTGCCACTGATGAAGCCAGTGTTACTGAGCGGGTGCTTGGCTTTGCCGCTCTGACTGGCTTCTCACGTTGGCGCAGGGCATCATCGGCTGCACACATGTGGCCATCAGGGCACCCCATCATCACCCAGCAGTGTTTATGAACTGCAAGGTCTTCCTTGAGGACCAAAGTCTACATTTACATTCCTTGTAAAAAGTACGTCTATGAGCCTCTGCTATCTGTTATCCATAGCTAATATGCTCCTGTGAGTGGGGCATTAGCTGTTCCATGCAGGTGATCATCCTTTCCATGGAAGAGCCGACAGTTGCCATCGCCTGTAACAAGGTGATGCTCATGTTGGAGATGGACTCCACCATTCTCTGCACATTTTCAGATATCGAGGCTGAATGACCTGCCAGCACCTCTTCCATTTCTTGCTGCCCCTCCAGGATTGCCCTCTTTCTCGACGGCCCCGAGGCTCATCATCTGCATGGAGCTGATCAGAGCTTGGAGCGCCTGTTCCTCTGGCGAGGAGTCTCCACTGCTGTCCCTGTCTCCACCATCTGCTGTTGCTCACTTCTGACTTCTGAGACACCAGGTGACATGACTCTATCTCGCACAGGACCCACTGAGGTGTACCTCTCTGCACTGGTGCTGGGTGCACTTGGATCTCTGAAACTTCAGAGACTGGAGACTTCTCTGAGGAGTCATCTTCCTCCTCTAGTTGGACAGTGGGGGGTGAGGCGGGAGGGGGGGGGGTGCGTGGGGATGGCTCTGTGGGAGAGTAAAGAGATGATTTTCAAATGTTATAATAAGAATGGGTATTGTTACCATTATGCACATGATGAACATTCACTGGCGGCTGACATCAGTCACCATATGAGTTACTGCTGTGTGCCATGTGGCTGTATGAGATGTATGAAGTCCCTCTCTCTCTCTGTCTCCCACCCCCAGCAGCTCTGGAACTCTTGAAATCTCCAGGGCCACCATCTACGCTGGAGTCAAAGTGCTGAAGACTGGAGCGCTACTCTGGTTCTCTCGCTCTTCCTGTTGTTGGGCACTCTCTTCTCCTGCAAGGAAGGAAAGAAGAGTAGCTTGAGTGAGAGTAAGGATTGTTTGGGCTACATCTGTAGAAGGTGACTATGAGGGAGAGCGGTGCCAGTGCCAAATGGTCTCCTTTTGTGGTGTTGCTTGGTATGATTGCATTAGGATGAGGGTGTGTGATGGGCGGTTAGTCAGAGGCTGATGTGAGTGTGTACATAGAGAGAGAGAGGGAGGGATGTGTGGATACCCAAGGTATGTTGGTGTGAGTAATGATGTGCAGGAGTAAGCTTGTGAAGGCAAAGTGATGGGGATGCGGTACCAGGCACAGCAGGATGAGGGTGAGTGTGGCTTTGCATTCGCCTTTCCTGATCGCATTGTATCATTGAAGTGTTTCCGGCACTGCACCCAGGTCTGACTCACCACATTCCTGCCGGTCACCTCCTCAGCTATTTGGAGTCAGGCTCCTTTTGTAACTGGGGGAGGTCTTTTCCGCCCATCAGCAGGGAAGAGGACCTCCCTGAGTGCTCTGACTCCCTCCACAAGAATATATAGGGAGTTATCGGAAAACCTGGGTTTTTGGGAAGTCATGTTTAGAAATCTCAGCAATAACAAGATCCTCCAATATACTCCCTCCACACTCCTAACTGAACCTTCAAATAGGATGTGGCCAAGACTGCTTTAAATATCCCTGCTTGAAATGAGTCATCAATGATGTCATCAGACCCGCACCATTTAATAGGGCCGGGAAACATGCCTGTCTGCCTTAATAGGAGCCATTAACTGAAAGTCACTGTTAGGAGTGGGCTGATCAATACATCATGGTAGCGATTATGGTGCCATGCATGCACCTGACCTGACTCAGTAAGAAAAATTCAGACCCTGTTTCCGTAACCTGTAAAGTAATGGTTTAGTTTCAGCATAGAAAAAAACAAATGAACTCAACCAAGTGCACCGTACAAACTACAAAAGCAGATTTTTTTTACAGAAGTGCAAGTTTTACATTTATAACAGGATGGTGCAAAGCAACTTAAGGAATTTGAATGCGAGGTTCACACTATCATCAGTGAATGTTACAGTACCAACCCTTTTAAATGAACAATTAACACAGCATTGTGACCATTGAATATATCGGCCAGAAAATTGCTAATGCAACTGTTATTTTCTGATGAGCAGCCTCCTGCGTGCAGGGTCTCGCCAGTGTTAAGGATCTGTAGAAAGTTCAGCCCTGAGTACCTTATTGTGCTGGACAAAACATTAACGCGTCAAATTAATACATTACTGGATTGTATTCAAAGTAGGTCACTTCCTGCAATAAAACAGATGAAATCAAATATAATCGGACCAACCAACTTTCGGTTGGAACTGTAGATACATCTAGACAGCAGTCCTTTCATCTTCAGGGGATGAAAGTCAATTTCGGCAGGGGCACAAAAATGGGTGGTGGGAGATCGGTTGCCCATTAACCACTGAGCCCGATTTTCATTCCTATGAACGACCACCCGATTTGTGTCCTCGGCGAAGTTGAACTTCTACCCCTTAGTGTTCTGGAATATCAATGCATGGTTCGGTGAAGTGGCGGGCCGCATGCCCGATTCTTCAATTCAGCCAAACCACGATGGGGAGTCAGTAAGCGACAGCTAGGCACCTCCCGCAGTAGGGAGGGGGATGTTACACAATCACTCTCACACATCTATCAGCACTGCCTAAAGAGTGGCATTGATGGGGGTCGGGAAGAGATTGATTTCCATAGTCTGTGCTGCAAGAAGATCACAAATGTGGGGTGGAAGTCAGAAGATAATGTATTCTCAAAAGGGAAGGTATGTAAATCATTTGTGGCATTAAAGCTACACTGTATATGAACAATACTATGTTATAGGGGCTACATAATGCAGTGGAGTTTGGTTTAATGTTGTTCAGTTCACCTAAGATGCAACAAGCCTAATGAAGGTAAGTGGCTGTACCACAATGGTGGAGTATATTTCTGCAATAAAGCAAAAATTCCACACTGGAGCTCACCATTAATGAACAAGCACACAGGGGTGATGGGTGAACGGTGTTATGTAATGATGTGTGTATCGTCCCAGTACCTTAAATGTATTGTAAGTACTATGCCACACCACAGAGGGCGCTGCGGTGGGAAACCCTGATAGTACCTGTAACAAAGGCTATATAAGGCTGACCACCACACCTGGGAGGCACTCTGGAGCTGAACAATAAAGGACGAAGGTCACAGCAGTTAGACTTACAACAGACTGTGTGGAGTCAGTGATTGCTTGGACTGTATACATGCACCGACGATTCACCCCCAGTGATAAGGGAAGTAAAAATCAACGGAGTCCCAGTGAGTATGGAAGTGGACACGGGCTCGAGTCCGTCGTTGATGAGTCGGAGAACTTTTGATAAACTGTGGATTAACCCAGCTGCACGACCCAAGCTGGTCCCGGTCACGGCGAAGCTGCGTACCTACACCAGGGAACTAATACCTGTTCTTGGCAGAGCGATGGTGCAGGTATCCCACGGGGACGAGACGCACGCTTTGCCTTTGTGGGTCATTGCAGGCGATGGGCCGATGCTCCTCGGCCGGAGGTGGATGGGGAAGGTCCATGGGAGCTGGGAAGACTTCATTCCTCCACAGGCTGCTGCTCCCCGGGGTGCTGCCGTGCCCCGGGTCCCCAGAGAGCAGCGCTGACCGAGCTGGAGCTGCAGCCTCAATCCACCCACAGGCAAGTCCCAGGCCCGGACCTCGCACCGAGATCCTGCAGCCTTAATCCCCACAGGCAAGTCCCAGGCCCGGACCTCACACAGAGACCCTGCAGCCTTAATCCCCACAGGCAAGTCCCAGGCCCGGACCTCACACAGAGACCCTGCAGCCTTAATCCCCACAGGCAAGTCCCAGGCCCAGACCTCACACCGAGATCCTGCAGCCTTAATCCCCACAGGCAAGCCCCAGGCCTGGATCTCACACAGAGACCCTGCAGCCCCAGCCCCCACAGGCAAGCCCCAGGCCTGGATCTCGCACAGAGACCCTGCAGCCTTAATCCCCACAGGCAAGTCCCAGGCCCAGACCTCACACCGAGATCCTGCAGCCTTAATCCCCACAGGCAAGTCCCAGGCCCGGATCTAACACAGAGACCCTGCAGCCCCAGCCCCCACAGGCAAGCAGCCCTGCACAGAGGGGCCTAAGGGGGGGTGGGGGTTGAGCCGGTGGGGCGCTGCGTGCGGAGTGCTGAGGGATCCAGGGGCCGGCGGTTCGGAAGAGGCCGTTGGGCGGGCCCCGCCGAGGAGCTGTTAGCGTCGGGCGGCCATGGCAGCCGCAGGGGAGGCCGCTACGGAAGCCGCGGGGGACGCGGCAAGTGCGGCCGCTGGAGAGGCCACGACGGCCGCAGGAGAGGCGGCAAGTCAGGTGGCAGCGGAGGGGAGCGGAGGCTGCGACGGCGGAGGGCATCCGGAGCGGCGGAGAAGAAGATGGCGGCGGCATCGTGTCGGAGCTGCAGAGCATCAAAGATGGCAGCGCCCAAGGAGAAGCCTCGTGGAATCCTCCTGCATCAAAGATGGCGCCTTAAAGAGGAAATGCACCCGGGAGTCTTAAAAGGGCCTTACAAAGAGGTGGTCCCCACAAAGGACTTCTGTTTGGCAGAGCGAGTCTAAAATGAGCTATGTTAATGTGAGATAGTGAATTTATAATAAGAATTACTTTTTTTATGCTGAATGACCACTGTATTTGTGTAAAATAATGGATGAAGTACAATTAATGATAACGGCTAACAAGGAAATTAAGGTTCCGCTACCAGTCAATAACCAGTTAATGTACCAGATAATATGTACCATACTATCGCACTGTCTATGCCTACCTGCCTTCTGTTGGACAAGTGTGATGTTATGTAATAATGTGTGTATCGTTGTCCTGCGTCCAGGTGGGGGGAGGGGGGGGGAAGGTGATGTTATGTAATGATGTGTGTATCATCCCAGTACCTGAAATGTATTGTAAGTACTATGCCACACCACAGAGGGCGCTGCGGTGGGAAACCCTGGTAGTACCTGTAACAAAGGCTATATAAGGCTGACCACCACACCTGGGAGGCACTCTGGAGCTGAACAATAAAGGACGAAGGTCACAGCAGTTAGACTTACACCAGACCGTGTGGAGTCAGTGATTTGTGTGCTACATATACCACAAACGGGACTTGGTGCGAGTTAGGATACAGGCAACAGAGTTTTGGATGAGCTCAAGTTTCTGGAAGATGCAAGGTGGAAGGCCGGCCAGGAGAGCATTGGAATTGTCGAATATCAAGGTAGTTCAGAAAAAAAATCAATGGCCCACAAATTGCGGTTGGTGGCATACCTCCAGAGTGCACCGCCAAGCTGTGCAAATAATACGCACCTACCCTCCTGCAAAAACCTGCCATCTGATGCTGCGAGATGGAGGGAAGCATAATGTCCCACAGATCCCAATGGCCCACAGATCCCAATGGCCCACAGATCCCAATGACCCACAGATCCCAATGGCCTACATATCCCAATGGCCTACAGATCCCAATCGTCCATGTAATGTATGTACATAAGGTCTGCCCACCACCAGAGGGCACTATCGTCAGAGGTCTTGAGGTCATAGGTACACTCGTGCTGGGCCCGGTATATAACCTGAACTTCACCTTTGTATCTTCACTTCTGGAATCCATTAAGGACTGACCAGGTTACACCTAGTCACTGGCTCACAGTATGGAGTTCATTGTATTATTTCATACCACAAGTGGCGATGAGGCAAATACGAACCCACGCAAAAGTATGGTGAGCACAGCACAATCGAGTACTGTTGGAATTCTCGAGAGATTCAATGAGGGAGAGGATTGGGGAGATTTCACAGATCGTCTTGACCAGTATTTCGTGGCAAACGACCTAAACAGAGACGAGGATGCAGAGAAGCACAGGGCAGTTCTTCTCACCCTCTGTGGCCCCACGATCTATGCACTCATCAAGAATCTGCTCTCACCCACTCTTCCTACACAAAAGGATTACAAAGAACTGTGTGCTCTAGTTCGGGAACACCTTAAACCCACGGAAGGAATCCTCATATCCAGATATCGCTTCTATACGCACTTTCATCCAGAAGCCAGGACGTAGTGGCATTTGTTGCCAACCTGAGACGTGTTGCAGGGCCTTGCAAATTTGGGCCTGCGTTGGAGGGCATGCTGCGTGACTTTTCGTGATCGGGGTCAACCACGAGGCGATCATAAGTAAGCTGCTGGCTGCAGAGACGCCGGACCTCAGCAAGGTCATCACCATCGCCCAGGCTTGCATGTCCACGCAGAAAAGCACGAAGCAGATATCGCAACAAAACAGGAACTCCACGGCAAGTACTGTGTACAAAATTGTATCGACGGCCGGCAGAGCTGCACATGGCAGGGCCTACTCGACTGAGTCTGCACGGCCAGGAGCCACTCAAATTTCACCATCGAGGGCCTACTCGACTGCGTATGCAAGAACGGGAGCCACTCAAATCCTGCCATCGGGCACAAATCCGTGCTTAACGTGTTGGCGTTGCGGGGGCAATCAGTGACCCGATCAGTGCCGCTTCAGGCAATATATATGCAGAGGTGTGCGAAGACGGGGCATCTTCAGCGGACGTGTCCACAGCAGAGCAAGCGAGCTGCGACACACCATGTGGATGATGTTCAATCCAGTGTGGATCTGGCGATACAGCCCGAGGCATTTGAGAGCTCCGAGGAGAGGAGAAGTGTATAGCTTATGTGCGTTCCTAACAAAGAGCCAACAGATAATGATGGAGGTAAAATTAAATGGCGTGCCGGTATCCATGGAATTAGACACGGGTGCGAGTCAATCGATAATGAGCCAGAGGACTTTCGAAAAGCTGTGGGAGACCAAGGCAGAGAGACCCAAGCTGAGTCCGATAAATGCGAAGTTGCGTACCTGCACCAAAGAGCTCATACCAGTGATCGGTAGTGCATCAGTAAGAGTGTCGTACGAGGGAGCGGTTCATGATCTACTGTTATGGATTATCCTGGGCAACGGGCCATCGTTATTCGGCAGGGGTTGGCTCGAGAAACTAAAATGGAAATTGGATGATATCAAAGCTTTGTCATCAGCGGATGATGATTTGTGTGCTGAAGTGCTGAGCAAATTTCCCTCACTGTTTGAACCGGGAATTGGCAGTTTCAAAGGAGCCAAGGTGCAGATTCATGCAAGGCCCATCATTCACAAAGCCAGGGTGGTCCCGCACATGATGAGAGAAAAGGTCAAGCTCGAATTGGGCAGACTACAATGCGAGGGGGTCATCTCACCGGTCGAATTTAATGAATGTTCCGGTGTTAAAGAGCGACGGCTTGGTCAGGATTTGTGGAGACTACAAGGTCACGATCAACTAAGTTTCGAAGCAAGATCAGTACCCGCTACCGAAAGCTGATGATCTGTTTGCAATGCTAGCTGGGGGAAAATCATTCACCAAATTGGATCTAACGTCAGCCTACATGACACAGGAACTGGTTGAATCATCAAAGAAACTTACGTGCATCAACATGCACAAAGGACTGTTTATTTACAACAGGTGCCCTTTTGGCATTCGTTCAGCGGCAGCTATATTTCAGAGAAACATGGAGAGCCTATTGAAATCTGTCCCCAGGACCGTGGTATTCCAAGACGGCATCCTAGTCACAGGTCGTGACACCGCCGAGCACCTGCACAATCTGGAAGAGATTCTGCATCGTCTGGACAAAGTGGGACTCAGGCTGAAATGTTCGAAGTGCATTTTCATGGCACCAGAGGTCGAATACCTTGGACGAAAGATTGCTGCAGACGGAATCAGGCCTACAGACACAAAAACAGAGGCCATCAAAAATGCACCCAGGCCCCAGAATGTGATGGAGCTGAGTTCGTTCCTGGGTCTTCTCAATTACTTTGGCAACTTCTTACCCAAATTGAGCACAGTATTAGAGCCTTTGCACAAGCTGCTCAGGAAAGGAGACGACTGGGTGTGGGGTGAACTTCAAGACAGAACCTTTGAGAAGGCTAGAAATCTGTTGTGTTTCCACAAGCTACTGGTACTGTATGACCCATGCAAGTGTCTAGTTTTGACCTGTGATGTATTGTCCTATGGGGTTGGCTGCGTACTCCAGCAAGCCAATGAGTCAGGCAAACTACAACCAGTTGCATACGCATCTCGAAGCCTGTCCAAGGCGGAAAGAGCCAATGGCATGGTAGAGAAAGTGGCTTTAGCATGTGTTTAAGGGGTTAAAAAAAAAAGCACCAGTACCTGTTTGGGCTTCGCTTCGAGCTGGAAACCGATCACAAGCCGCTTATATCGTTGTTCTCAGAACATAAAAGTATCAATACCAACGCATCGTTCTGCATCCAGAGGTGGGCGCTGACATTACCTGCCTATGATTATGTAATTTGCCATAGGCCAGGCACCGACAACTGCGCTGATGCATTGAGCCGGTTACCGTTGCCCACACCGGAGGTGGAAACGCCAATGCCCGCAGAGCTACTCATGGTCATGGATGCCTTTGAGAGTGAAGGTTCGCCTGTCACTGCTCAACAAGTTAAGACCTGGACCAACCAGGATCTGACCCTATCGGTTGTAAAACGTTGTGTTCGTAACGGGGACAGATCGACCATTCTCAAGGAAATGGGTGATGAAACCAAACCGTACAGCCGCCGCAAAGATGAGCTTTCCATCCAATCCGACTGTTTACTGTGGATAATCATGTTGTCATGCCCAAGAAAGGCAGGGCGAGATTTGTACATGAGTTACATTGTACGCATCCCAGTATTGTCATGATGAAGGCCATCGCCAGGTCCCATGTTTGGTGGTCTAGCATTGACTTGGACTTAGAGTCATGCGTGCATCAATGCAGCACTTACATGCAGTTAAGCAATGCCCCAAAGGAAGCTCCGCTCAGTCTCTGGTCATGGCCATACAAACTGTGGTCTAGAATCCACATTGACTTTGCGGGCCCCTTCCTCGGTAAAATGTTTTTTGTGGTGGTGGATGCATACTCCAAATGGATAGAATGTGTGATCATGTCATCCAGCATTTCCACTGCCACCATTGAAAACCAGAGAGCCATGTTTGCCGCACATGGTCTGCCAGACATCGTTGTCAGCGATAATGGACCGTGCTTCACGAGCCTGGCATTTTAAGAGTTCATGAAACGCAACGGCATAAAACACGTGAGGTCAGCCCCGTTCAAACCCGCGTCCAATGGTCAAGCGGAGCGGCAGTTCAAACCATCAAACGGTTCCTTGCAGACACGCTTGTCACGCATACTGCTCAGTAACAGAACAAGGCCACACACGCTCACCGGGGTCCCGCTTGCCGAATTATTGACAGAGACGCCTCAAAACCAGGCTCTCTCTAGTCCATCCTGACCTTGACGTTGGGTTTCGACATGATCGTTAACGCCAGCAGTGGTATCACGACTGAGCCGCAGTGTCATGCGACATATCTGTAAATGACCAAGTGTATATACTTAACCATGGTCAAGGGTCCAAGTGGCTCCCGGGCAATGTTACGGATAAGGAGGGTAACCGGGCGTATATGGTTAGGCTCAAGAATGGGCAGATGTGCAGAAAACGCATTGATCAAATCAAGCTAAGACATACTGACGAACTGGAACAGTTGGAAGAAGACACCGCGAGCTTAGATGGCCAACCAACTCATATTCCAGCCATCAGAAGAACCCACTGTGGTCAACACTCAGCTCGAAGTCGTGAGAGACTCGGAAAGCACTGGGATTGTACTGAGATGGTCAACCAGGGAGTGAAGGGCTCCAGACCGTCTGAACTTGTAATATGGACTTGTGCCAAGAACTGGAGGGGGAATGATGTAATGTATGTAGATAAGGTCTGCCCACCACCAGAGGGCACTACCATCGGAGGTCCTAGGGTCATAGGTACATTCGTGCTGGGCCCGGTATATAACCTAAACTTCACCTTTGTATCTTCATTTCTGGAAGCCATTGAAGACTGACCAGGTTACACCTGGTCACTGGCTCACAGTACGGATTTCTTTGTATCATTTCATACACCATAGCCCACAGATCCCAATAGCCCACAGATCCCAAAGGCCCACAGATCCCAATGGCCCACGGATCCAAGGACACAGCCTATGCGGAAAAGTACCTGGGAGTATGTGGGCCTTGTCCGCCAATCAGATAACAGATGTCTTTCTTTCATTTAAATTACTACAATACTTTCTTACCACAGCCTTTAAAATACCATCAGATTCAGCTTTTATCGTGGGAATCCAATTAATTACTCTTAATTCCCACTTCTAAACAAATACTGTGCACTGTGCGGAAAGTTATGAAATATTTTCCAAAAAAACCTACAGCGTTGATATACACTACTCAATTTTAAGCCATTTAATTTTTTTTAAAGTATGTTTTTTGGGTATCCCGCTATGCTGTGTAAACAGGCCCCACGCTTGTTTCCACCAGCCGTAACATTTCTGTACATAATTGCTGGGCAGTTGGTGGGCAAATAGCCCAACTCTGTGCCAGCAATGAGGTTCTCAGAGGCGGACGTTGACAGACTGCAAGTTCGGGATTTAGCGTGTGCGCAAAGGTCCCAAACTTGCGGTGGATTTCAAAGGCGGTAGGATGGCAGATTCTGAGAGTACGCTGCTGTACTCACCGCAAAATTCGAACCATTGAAATTTAAAGGGATTTCATTGCAAACTATCTCTACACATTGTATAAACAGAATGATTAGGGATGAACAATGGGATATCCAGTTTATTCTACAAGTGAAGAAAACCTTTATAGTTCACACACAACACACAGCAAACTGGACATTCTATTGTTCCCAATGCAACATCTATTATTTATTATGCAGCACTAGCTAGTCAAACTCTGGAAAAATTGCCAAACAGTGTGAAGAGAATAACAAGTGACGTCAACTTCCGGACTGTGCACGGCAAACAAGGAATGTACAAAGGAATAGCTGCTTGAACTTTACTACCTGGGGTGCTCTGCAATGTGTGAACCTGCCTGTGAAAGCTGGAGAATAGTTATCAGACGAGGGGGAACCATCTTATTATCACATCCAATTCCTCAGCTCGATGTAGAAGACTAAAGCTGCTGGCCTTCACTGTTGTCACATAATTGTTATTTCTCAAACCTATAAGTAGAAACTAAAGAAGCTTACCTGTTATATATAAAATACTTCTCCTAGGACTGTCCACTGTGAAAATGTTCAAGTTTTCACAGTGGAGATGAATTTCAGTAACATGTATCTGTGTACTCACTCTGCTGCCCTCTAGTCTTCACCCCTGGGTTCCAGCTCTGTTATTGGCAGATAACCAGGGGCAAAGGGCAAAGATGAGCAGCGTGAGTCCACAAAACTGCACATCTAGGCTGATGAAAAAAACAAATGAAGATGGTTAAGGGATTGAGAACATCACATAGCATGAGATTACTTAGTTAGTATCTTTACCAGGTGGACACATGTTTCTATATGTACCTGCATTTACTAAACAGCCCCTCTGTCTGCCTCTCTATCTGACAAAGAATCTGTTGTGTATACAGCCTAATAGATGCTGTGTCCTTTGGAATTCCAGCAACAAAAATCAATATAACTCCAGATGGGTTAAAACAGAAAAAGGATGAAAGGGAAAACAATGAAAAAGGAAGTTAAACTGCAATCATTGAAAAAGTGAAGTTGCAAAAATGTTGTATGACAGATAAGAAGTAAATGCTAATGACACTTGGGAGGTGAATAATCCATTTATACTATGGTGTTTGTGCTGAAGTGACTGTAACATAATAGTTGCTTTGCTTCATCCCCTGATCAACAGTGGGCAGTGATGGAGCAAAGGTACAGCTGCAACCTCTCAGGATGAAACCTCCTTTTTACGAATGATTTAATAATCCATGCACACTGCATGTTTCAGCCAATGATATGGTCCACATTACCGATCTGGTACGACATTATTCATTCTTTGTTCTACTCAACCTGTCTGAAAATTCACCTGTTTGAAAACTCTTCTATCCCTCACACAGTTGAGAGCCTGTGGGGTGGTTTATTCACCTGAGCGGACGTCAGGCAGTTGGCCAGCAGAACGAGCCAGAGGTCGAGCATTGTCCCAACGTGGGGTCTGCTCCATCTTGAGGGCTGGGCTCCATTAGCATAGGGCCGGCAGGGGGAGGGGGAGCCAAGCGGGAGTGGTCCCGGCTGGTTTTGTGGAGCCTGGAGGACCACTTTTGATCCTCCCGGTGCCAGAACAATTAAAGGGAGCTTACCTTTGGGATCCTCTTTGTCCTGGCTGCCAGCTGATATTGATCGGAGTGTGCACGATCCAGCGATATGCCCCAGCGAACATTGCCACGGCCACAGCAATGGCGGCAGCGGGGTGGTAGATCATTGTCCACCAATTTCTGGACACTACCCATCGGGCAGGAGGTCTGAAAATTCGTCCCAGTGTTTCCTGAGCTGGTAAGACAAGAGTCTTTCTTGCCCATTCCAATTACAGAGCAGGACACTGCGAAGACCTGCACTTCTTTTCATGAAGGAAGGAAGATATTTTTCATTATCCCAATGTATGGCACATGTTGAATGATATCCTGAAAAATCAATGTCACCAATGCTGATACTGGGGGAGTTTCCTTACTTCTGTCAACATAATAGTGAACTGTGCCAGTGCTTTATTCCACTTTACTTTCAATGAACCCATCTTTAAAGGCATTGAGGAGTGTAAGTTTATTACATTTACTGATGACACTAAAATAGGGAGTGCAGCAGGGACAACGGATGCCGTTAAGGTTTTGCAGAATGATCTGTAGCTGTTATGCAGCTGGGAAGACCAATGGCAAACTAAATTTAATACTGATGAATGCATATTATAAGAATGAGCAAAATGGATATACTATATATTGGGAAGTCTGAAGCCATTATCTTCAGTCCCTGCCGCAAGAGCCGTTGCCTAGCCATCGATTCCATTCTTCTCCCCGGCCACTGAGGCTGAACCAGACCTTTCACAACCATGATGTTGTATTTGACCCCAAGTTGAGCTCTGACCCCATATCTACTCCAGCTCTGGAACATCACCCGTTTCTGTTCAGGGTTTGGGGTGATGGGGGCGAGTGGTGGTATTAGAGTTCTACAGAGGGACGATATACTAGAAAGTTCAAAGATTCAATCTATTTAAAGTTAAGGAATGGAAAAGGATCTGATACATTGCTGGGTGTTTATTATAGGCCCCCAAATAATGAGAAGGAGATAGAGAAGTAAATTTGTAGGCAAATTTCAGAAAATGTATAAATAATTGACCAGTAGGGGACTTCAATTACCCTAATATAGGGCCCAAGTTTCCACACGATAAAAAACGGGCGCCCCTCCGAGCAGGGCGCCCGTTTTTCGCGCCTAAAATGGCGCCGGAAAAAAAACTCGCAATTCTGGAGAGCCCTGCAGCTCCTTGTCTGTTTGGCGCGGCGCCCAGGAGGGGCGGAGCCTACACTCGCGCCGATTTTGTAAGTGGGAGGAGGCGGGTACTATTTAAATTAGTTTTTTTCCTGCCGGCAACGCTGCGCGTGCGCGTCGGAGCATTCACGCACGCGCAGTGTGAAGGAAACATTGGCACTCGGCCATTTTTGTAGTTCTTTGTAGCTGTTTAATTTTTGAACATTTTTTAATAAAACCACATTGCCATCAGCACATCAGCACTGAGGCTTCCTGCTTACTGCCCCTCCCTCCCTCCCTCCCATTCGCGGGAACGACGCCACATCGCTGAGCTGACTGAAGCACTTTCACACAGGTAGGAAGATGGTTTATTTAATCTTTTCTTTGCTTATAAATGTTTATTCAGGTTGGATTTATTTGTATAATATTTGTATAAGTATAAATAAGGATTTATTGTCGAATTTAATGACTTCCCTTCCCCCCCTCCCCCCCCACCTCGTTCTGGACGCCTAATTTGTAACCTGCGCCTGATTTATTAATGTGTAGAACAGGTTTTTTCAGTTCTACAAAAATCTTCACTTGCTCCATTCTAAGTTAGTTTGGAGTACGTTTTCACTGTGGAAACTTTGAAATCAGGCGTCAGTGGCCGGACACGCCCCCTTTTGAAGAAAAAATTCTGTTCCAAAGTAGAACTGTTCTACCTGACTAGAACGGCAGAAAAAAAAATGTGGAGAATTGCGATTTCTAAGATAGTCCGTT
Source organism: Pristiophorus japonicus (assembly GCF_044704955.1). NCBI lineage: Eukaryota > Metazoa > Chordata > Chondrichthyes > Pristiophoridae > Pristiophorus > Pristiophorus japonicus. The sequence goes on along the minus strand of NC_091984.1, from coordinate 24,541,020 downwards.
CTCCACCAGTTGCTCCTAAAAATCAGGTGCAAATCATGTGGAAACTTGGGCCCATAGACTGGGGAAAAACAGTGCAAAGGGCAAAGAGGGTGAGGAATTCCTTAATCAGTATGTTTCTAGCCTAACGAGGAAGGAAACAGTGTTGGATCTAGTTCTAGCGAACAGCGTTGGGCAAGTGGCATGTGTTCAGTGGGAGAACATCTGGGTAATGGTGATCATAATATAATGAGGTTTAAAGTAGTTATGGAAAGGGACAAAGAAAAATCAAAAGTTGAAAACACCCAACTGGAAAAGAGTCCATTTCAGTGATTTGAGAGGGATCGACTGGAAACAAAGGCCCCAAGTTTCCACACGTGGCAAAACAGGTGCCCCTCCGAGCTGGGCGCCTGTTTTTCGCGCCAAAAATGGCGCCTGAAAAAAAACGCGCTATTCTCGAGCGCTTTGCAGCTCGATGTCTGCTTGGCGCGGCGCCCAGGGGGCGGAGCCTAACACTCGCGCCGATTTTGTAAGTAGGAGGGGGCGGGTACAATTTAAATGAGTTTTTTTCGTGCCGGCAACCGTGCGCGTTGGAGCGTTCGCGCACGCGCAGTCTGAAGTAAACATTGGCACTCGGCCATTTTAAAAATTGCTGCAGAAAAAGTGAAAATTTGTTTATTGAACCCTTGCAAAGGCTTGTATTTTAATTTTCTTGATATTTCTTTGTGTGAGGGTGAGGGAGTGCATTCTGTAATTAAAGATAGACTGTGATAAACGGGACACATGCACTTGTTTGAGACTATTCAAATTCTTTGTAGCTGTTCAATTTTTAACATTTTTTAATAAAACCACATTGCCCTTCCATGATCAGCACTGAGGCTTCTTGCAGCTTTCTCCCCCTTCCGTCCGTCGGGCCCGATGGCAAACGGCTGCCTCAAGCACTGAGGCTTCTTGCAGCTTTCTCCCACCCGCCCCCTGCCGTCCGTCGGTCCCGACGGCAAACCGCTGCCTGAAAGGCCTGCCTGAAGCACTTTCACACAGGTAGGAACATGGTTTATTTAATCTTTTCTTTGCTTATAAATTTTTATTCAGGTTGGATTTATTTGTATAATATTTGTATAAGTATAACTAAGGATTTATTGTAGAATTTAATGACTTCCCTTCCCCCCCCCACCTCGTTCCCGACGCCTAATTTGTAACCTGCGCTGATTTTTTAATGTGTAGACAAGATTTTTTCAAGCCTACAAAAATCTTCACTTGCTCCATTCTAAGTTAGTTTGGAGTACGTTTTCACTGTGGAAACTTTCAAATCAGGCGTCAGTGGCCGGACATGCCCCCTTTTGAAAAAAAAATTCTGTTCAAAAGTGAAACTGTTCTACCTGACTAGAACTGCAGAAAACTTAAATGTGGAGAATTCCGATTTCTAAGATACTCTGTTCTCCACCAGTTGCTCCTAAAAATCAGGAGCAAATCATGTGGAAACTTGGGGCCAAAGATTGGTCCAGAAAACAGTATGGGGACAAATTTGGTCAAGGCCTCTGCCCGCCCAAGTGCCACCTAAAGTGCCGCCATATGGTACTTTCGGCAGGGTTTTCATCCCCAAGATCCCTCGAAGGTCGGCGGGTGTCAAATGGGGGACTTACGCTGCCAATCTAGGCGGCAGCCGGCGGGAGCTCTCATTCTCGGCGGCAAAGGTGTTTGCCGCCCAAGTGCCACCGAGGATAGAGTCAGGCCCACGGGGGGTCAAAGACCTAAAAATAAAATTCATTTAACAACCTATCCAAAGACCTTCAGGGGACCCCATCAGTAAGTCGCTGTGGAAAAACAAATAAAAATGTTCATTAACCTTTTTTCCACGATCTTCAGGCTTACCGTCGGGGACAGACCAGCCTCCAGCCAGCGGTCCACCCCTGTTCTGCCGCCTACTCCCGCCGAATCCCGCCCGCACAAATCTGGCATCTCGGTGGGCGGGAGTCTACTTACACCACTCGGCCGTCCACTGACATCAGCGAGCATTTCCCGGCAGTTCTCCCCTCCCGTCCGCTCCAGTGGCACTGGGCAGATGTTGCAGAGGAAGGTCAGCGGCAGCGGGCGACAGTCGGTGGCAGTGGGTGGTAAGGTGAACAACTTTGGCCCTAACTGAGCAATGGCAGGCCTTCAAGGCGAAGATAGTTCGGGGACAAACCAAGCATATTCCCACAATAGGAGGAATGATAGGGCATTCAAAGCTTGAGCTCCCTGGATGGTAAAGGAAATGGAGATTAAAATAAAGCACAAAACGGAGATTTATGACAAATGTCACATAGAGAATACAGTAGAAAACCAAGCAGAATACAGAGAGTGCAATGAGAAATTGAACACGGATATCAGAAGGGCAATAAGTGAATATGAGAAAACATTAGTGGGCAACATAAAAATCTAGTGGGTAACATAAGAACCCCAAAATCTTTTATAAACATATAAAAAGTAAAAGGAATGGAGGGGCCAATTAGGGACAAAGAAGGAAATCTTATGGAGGCAGAGGACATGACTGAGGTACTGAATGAATACTTTGCATCTGTCTTCACAAAAAATGAGGATGAAGTTAATGGCAAGTAGAGGAAGCAGGAACAGAGATATTGGATAGGATAAAAATAGCTGGAAATGAGGTGCTAAATAGGTTGGCATCACTCAAATTTAACAAGTCACCTGGTCCAGATGAGATGCACAGGGAAGCAAGGGTAGAGATAGCAGTAGCTCTGACTACAATCTTTTAATCTGCCTTGGATATGGGAGTGATGGCAGAGGAATGAAAAATTTCAAATGATACACCCCTATTGAAAAAAGGGGAGAGAGATAAATCAGGTGTAATTACAGGCCAGTGAGTCTAACGCCAGTGGTAGGAAACTGTCTCGAGACCATTGTCAAGGACAAAATTAATTCTCACTTAGGGTTAGTAGTGGACAGCCAACACAGATATGTTAAAGGCAAATTGTGTCTGACTAACCTGATTGAGTTCTTTAACAAAGTAACAAACAGGGTTTATGACGGTAGTGCTGTAGATGTTATATATATGGACGTTCAAAAGGAATTTGATAAAGTACCACATAAAGATTTATTTAGAGAGTAGAAGCACATGGGATTAAAGTGATGGTGGTAACTTGGGTATGTAATTGGTTAAGGGACAGAAGGCAGAGAGTTGTGGTGATCGAATGTTTATCTGACTGATTGTGATTGGCTGCTTAGACAGCTTGCTAGAGAGAAGTATGCAGGGTCGATATTCGGACCATTGCTTTTCCTGTTATAAATAAATGACCTGGACTTGGGTATAGGGAGTAGAATTTCAAAGTTTGTGTATGATACAAAACTTGGCAATGTAGTAAATAGTGAACAGGATAGTAACAGACTCAGGAGGACATAGACAGATGGTAAATGGGCAGGTGCATGGCAGATGCAATTTAATGCGGATAAGTGTGAAGTGATACACTTTGGGAGGAGTATAATCTAAATGGTACTATATTGAGAGGAGCGCAAGAGCAGAGGGACCTGGGAGTGCATATTCACAAATCTTTGAAGGTGGCAGGGCAAGTTGATAAAGTGGTTAAGAAAGTGTATGGGATACTTAGCTTTGTACATAGGGAGATTGAATACAAAAGCAAGGAGGTCATGCTAAATCTTTCCAAATCACTGGTTGGCTTCAGCAGTAATATGATGGTGTTCAATTCTGGGCACCACACTATAGGAAAGATGTCAAGGCCTTGGAGAGGGTACAGAGCAGGTTTACCAGGATGAGGGATTTCAGTTTGTGGCAACGTTGCAGAAGCTGGGATTGTTATCCTTAGAGGAGTGAATGTTGAGGGGAGACGTAATAGAGGCATTCAAAATTATGAGGGGTTTTGAAAGAGCAAGTAGGGAGAAACTGTTTCCTCTGGCGAGCGGGCCGGTAACCACAGGTCATAGATTTAATACAATTGGCAAAAGACATAGAGGGGAAATGAGGACAAGATTTTTCACACAGAGGGTTGTTAATATCACGAATGTGTTACCTGAAAGGGTGGTGGAAGCAGATTCCATATGAAACTTCAAAAGGCAATTGGACAGATACTTGAAGAGGACTAATTTTCAATGTTATGGGAAAAAGTTAGGTGTGGGACTAAATTGGACAGCTCTTTCAAAGATCCGGCACAGGCACGACGGGCCAAATGGCCTCTGTGCTGTAAGATTCTAAGATTCTCAGCCTAAGTTATGTGCTCAAATCTCTGAAGTAAGTATCTTGAAATTCCTATTATGCCATGTGACCTCTGGCTGACCTTCCCCCAGCCATCTATGATAAGCATAATGAAAATATCTTGTTGGATGAACTATTAAGTTGATTTTGCCCTCTGCTGCCACTGCCTTTGCAAATGGGTTATGAGCTCGTATGAATTTTGAGCTCACTGAAATTCTACCAAAAGAACAATTAAAGCAATTTGCCAAAATTTACTGTTAGGTGCTGGGTGGAAAGCAATGCCAATTGATTTGCATGGATACTGAGAAACAGAACCATGAGTGCCATAATACAGGCAGATTTATGACAACAGTCTGATAGAAAAGTAGTTGCAGTTATATTGGCCTGTATCATGGTCAGCAGTGAAGCAAAGGCGTCCACCGCTGGCCCTGAAGTAAGCTTCCCACAAAGATACTGGAGATCTCTGTGGCGAGAAGTTTGGCTTTTCCAACGTTCAGTTGAGATCAGTGTAGAATAGTGGGGGAATCCCTAGTGCGAGCTGCTGTGATGTCAACAAGCTGCCTAAGCAGCCAATCAGCAGCCAGGTTAGATGCAAGAAGAATGTTCCCGATGTTGGGGGAGTCCAGAACCAGGGGACACAGTCTAAGGATAAGGGGTAAGCCATTTAGGACTGTGATGAGGAGAAACTTCTTCACTCAGAGAGTTGTTAACCTGTGGAATTTGCTACCACAGAGAGTTGTTGATACCAGTTTGTTAGATATATTCAAGAGGGAGTTGGATATGGCCCTTATGGCTAAAGGAATCAAGGGGTATGGAGAGAAAGCAGGAAAGGGGTACTGAGGGAATGATCAGCCATGATCTTATTGAATGGTGGTGCCGGCTCGAAGGGCTGAATGGCCTACTCCTGCACCTATTTTCTATGTTTCTATGTTTCTATCACAATGCAGAATTCTCAGAGATATAGAGAGGTGAAGAAATTGCTTTTGTTCAGACTTTGTAAAAATGTTGCGCAGAGCAAAACAAAGATTGGGGGCTGTCACATAGGGAAAAGGTAAACCTGAAATAAATACGAACAAACTTTTTAAAAAATTGTAATTTCAACATGATGGAGAAATCTGACAGGCCACAAAAATAAATTCGTTTTTCAGGGCCATAATATTTGTTTAGCAATCAATACGCTGCTAAAAACCCAGTTACACCTAATCCAACAAGATCGAACCTTTAATGGGCTATTTAACTGCAGAAAAGCCCAAGTTTTCGTCAGTTTCACTGATTTCACAGATTACACGGATTGTTGACTGCGGGTGGGGTGGGGGTGGGGGTGGGGTGGGGTGGTGTGGTCTCGCACAGCCAGTGTCGGAGCAGTGAATGACTAATCGCAAGTTTAAGATTTCCATGTTTAGATCCGCATGCGCTAAATCCTGAAGTTGGGGTCATTTTCAAAGGGGTAATGACAGCAAACGTAAAGATATAGAGAACATAACACAAACGTACTGATAAAAGCAGTGTTATTAACATTCATTCGTACAACAAGACAAATTCTGTTTGAGTAAAGTAGTAGCCAGTACTGTTTCAAAGCCCCATCTTCCAGTTCATCTGTAATGTACCTGGAATTATACTAAACACTGCGATCATTAGCTAATTTAAATGTGGTTGATGATCATGTAGAGTAAGATCACTGACATGCTGTCATTATTTTAATATAATCATCCAGCAAAACCACATATGTTTCTGTAATACTTTGCCGCCCAACATAAAGTCAGCACGTGCTCTGAGATTTCTGACCAGCAGGTTTGATGTAAATATTGAAGGTGGTTAAGTGGCTGTGACATTGTCATGACCCTTGTAAGGTTTTTAAAGCTGCATGTTCAATAAAATGTTTTTCTTAATGACCTTCAATTATTGTAATGTAAGGGATACCGTATATATGTTAATCTCTGGGTGTGTACAGCACCCAGGAGAGCACCACTTAGATCACAGCCTGCACGTGGACTGGAGCCTATAGCTTGGACAGTTCATTTACTGCCTCATTTTGCATTGGTTTACCTGCGCTCTCCTAGTACTGATGACAATAAATCACCACTCATGTGGGCGGGAGAGGCTATGTGGAATTGTCACCTATAGTATCCTAGAATAGTACGGCACAGAAGGAGACCGTTCGCCCCATCGAGTGCACTGGCTCTTTCGAAGAGTAATCCAGTTAGTCCCACTCCCCTGCTCTTTCTCCATAGCCCTGTAGATTATTTACGTTTCCTACATCCTAGAATTTTGAGGTTTATTAGTAAAATATGCAAATAATTATAACATACAGGGGTGGACTGGGCATATTTTTAAAAGGGAATTAGATAAATATATGAAAAGGAAAAAATCAGCAGGATTATGGGGAAAGAGTAGGGAAGTGGCAAGACTTGGATAGCTCTTTCAAAGTGCCGGCACGATGGGCTGAATGGCCTCCTTCTGTGCTGTATGCTTCTATGATTCTATATGGGAAATTGGGAGATTTCCAGAGAGCCCCTGTCAATGGTCCCATAGCGCTGTAGTTTTGGGGCCACCCGATCTCTGTGAGAATCACTAAGAATTCTGTGCCCTTTCCGGGAACCAGTGCACACCTGATAATATGTATTTCAGAACAGTTGTTGGCCCTTTCTGTTCAGAGGTAAACTACAGGCCTGTAAAATCTGAGCTCGGGTCTTGGCGGAGCAGTGGATTACAAAAATATCCTTTTACTCCTGGATTCTGGATTCAAATCCAGCCTCGGCAGCTTTCTGGCTCTGTCAGGTTTCATCTGTCTACAGGAAACTTAATTAAAATGAATTTAGTCTCAGTTTCAATCAAGGTCTCACTAGATGCAAGCCAAAAATAGCAACAACAAAAAAATCCTGACCATGCTTTTGACACTCAGTGACCGAGCGTATTCAGAGAGGCCAGAGAGATGCATTGCCCTTCTTCAGCATTTGTGATTTTATTCTTACCTCTATACCAGGCCATAGGGAAGGCTGATCAAATGGAAATATACTGGTGCAAGAGAAGTAAGTAGTCTTCTGAGGTTGAGGTTAAGGCATCTTGTATTTAACCCATGCTGAACCTGACCTGGGAGTGCTTAGTGTCAAGACTGAGTGCAAAAAGTGCAAGATGTTCCATTTCTCAGCGTGGATATCAACATGTTCTCTCGCACACAACCCCTCTCACACACATGCAATTCCACAGATTTAAGACATATGTATTTATTTTGAAACCACCATGTGGAAATTGCACCTTTTCTTAATTCAGATCAAATCTAGAGGAAAGTGCAACCTAATGGCAGATGTGGATCTAATCATACTTAATATAGTTTAATTTGGACTATGACCCAGGTAAATAGATATTTCAAAATGAAGTCAATAGATAGCATAAAAAGCAACAGTATCACTATGCAGTGAAACTATTTCCATTATGTTAATAGTCTTGATAGCTAACACTGTGTTCATGAATTGATCTGAAATATGACACTACTCTACATGGAAACTTTCTTTTATCACTGATTTATATGTGGAAGTGATAATTGAAGAAATCAAGATAATTTGGAATCATCATGATCCAAATTCAGTTTGCTTTCATCACATAAAGTAGGCTATTGAGCATTGCGTGTCAAAATTTAATTGAATTGTAATTTATTAGAAGGCCTTAAGACATAGATGCAGACCATGGTGTAAGTATATATAATATTGATTACAGACAAGATTATGTCTACAATCCAGGCTTTCAGCAAGTTCTCTTTTTTTCAAAAGATTAGCTGTTTGATATTTTTACCTTTGTTAAATTTAAAGACTTAACAAAACTAAATGCATGGACTGAATTTATGACAGCAGACAGGAAATGATTTGAATTTCTATACACTTCATGGAGGGTTGCACTTACTGTTATTCAGTTATGTGAAGTTTATTGTACTTGTACTCTATTAGCCTCCAGACTAATGAGGCATTTGCAGCCCCTTTGTACCCAGTGACAACAACCTTTGACCTGTCTTAGCTGTCATGGGAATTTCGATTCAATGTACGAGTTTGGACATAGCATGGAGAGATTTTTGTGCTAGATGTTGTTTCCCTTGAGTCCACCTAACATTTTCTGCTTTTTGTGTAGAAGTGCACTTCTGTGGCAGCCCTTACTGAACTGATGGACATAAGAGAGCTGCTTGCAGTCCTTGTTAAATGGAGTTATCTCTAAGGTCTTACCACAGATATGTTCCAGTAAGATGTGTTTGCTCCCACCCTGCCCCCACCCCACTCCCACTTTTTAAACGAGTTCAGAAAAATACTTCACTTTTATTACCAGATCAACTTGCTCTAAATATATGTAAAATATGCAACTCTTCAAAATTCCAGTACTATTTGATTTATTTTAAGAACCTGAGATGATGCTGGACTTTAACGTTAATTCTTATCACTAACTTTAGATAAAATTTGTAAATCTGATTTGTAGATCTTAGGTAAGTCATTATATCAGAATTTTTCTATATTACAATGTATATGAATAAATACAAAAACAATGTTACAGGATCATGCAGTTTCATTTTATTTACTATTGTGAAGAGTTAGTATTTAATTATATAAATAGACAACAGCTCTTCAGACTACGTAGAATTACATAGAATTTACAGTACAGAAACAGGCCATTCAGCCCAACTGGTCCATGCCAGTGTTTATGCTTCACATGAGCCTCCTCCCATCTTAATTCATCTAACTCCATCAACATAACCATCTATTCCTTTCTCCCTCATGTACCTATCTAGCTTCCCCTTAAATGTATCTTTGCTATTCGCCTCAACTACTCCTAGTTGAACTTCTTAATAGAAAAGTAATTCTTGATCAATATTGCTCTTATTTGGTACTCACTGGTCATTTGATTGACAACTTTGTAAAGCGTAAAATGTTATTCTTTAGACTTGTATTTTTGAATAACCTGTAAACATGATAGAGTTTTTAATTATTATTTTATAGAATCATACAATCATACAGCACAGAGGAGGCCATGGAGCCTATTGTGTCTTTGAAAGAGCTCTCCAATTAGTCTCACTCCCCTGCTATTTCCCCATAGTCCTGCAAATTTCTTCTTTTCAAATATATTTTATGAAATTGTTACAGGAATAGTACATTGCTAACATGCAATGCAGCTCACATGTACTTCCAGTTCTGGATGAACAGAAATTTCCTTCAACTAAATATTGGGAAGACCGAAGCCATTGACTTCAGTCCCCGCCACAAATTCCCTTCCTTGGCCACCAACCCCAGCCCTCTCCCCGGCAACTGTCTGAGGCTGAATTAGACTGTTCACAACCTTGGTGTTAAATTTGACCCCAAAATGAGTTACCGACCACATATCCGCGCCATCATTTAAGACCGCTTATTTCCACCTTCAGAAGATTGCCTGACTCCGCCCCAAGCTCAGCTCATCTGCTGCTGAAACTCTCATCCGTGCCTTTCTTACATCTAGACTTGACTATTCCTATGCTCTCCTGGCCGGCCTCCCATGTTATTCCCTCCGTAAACTTGAGGCCATCCAAAACTCTGCTGTCTGTGTTGTAATAGAGCTCCCCCTTGTGGACTACTGCTCCACCTAGTGGGCTACTGTGGCAATGCAACTACTGATGTAAATAATAAAAGGGTCATGTGGCAAAGTCACATGATGACAGATTTTCTGTATTGGAGCCATCTTGTGTAATGTGCTTCTTGATGGTATCGTAAGAATATATCACATTAGTGATGAGGATAGGATTTCTGGATTCCCTAGCTGAAATTTTTGTTGGTGGATAATCCAGCCAACCAACAGAGAGGTCTTAGTTTTGAAGGACAGCTAAAAAAATCCAAGGTAAATTTCATGCACACTTGGCTGAACTGTTAATGTTGCCAGTGTCCGGATGGCCGAGCCTATAGGAATTATAAGGCATTTCGGTGAGTTCCATTGTGACCAAGAGACTTTGGAGAGTATGTGGAGCAGCAAGAAATGTTTTTCACCGCAAATAGTATTGTTGAAGTCCCCGATGATGAAAACCGTAACCGAGTGGTTTTAGAAAGAAAACGGGCTATTTTCTTGACTGAAGCAGGCCCCGATCTGTAGGAAACTCTGAAAAATATGCTTGTTCCCGTCAAGCCAAAGGACACACTGCTGACAGAGATTCTAACCAAGCACTACAGTCCTGAGCCCCTGGTAATTGCTGAAAGTTATCATTTTGGAATACGAGATCAATTACATGACGAGAGTATCAGTGAATACTTTGTAGCATTAAAAAAGCTATCCATTCACTGTCATTTTGGAAACTTTCAGGACCAAGCTTTGCTTGACCGCTTTGTTTTTGGGATGAAAAATGAAGCAATCAGAAGGAAGTTGTTGACAACCCCTAACGTGACTTTTGATTTAGCTTGTCAGAATGCTATGTTGATTGATATGGCCGACTAATACTCCCAAGAATTTTGTGTCGTTTACAGTTGTCAGACAACCGAGGTGAATCACCTTCAGGTTGAAAGTAAAAGGCATTTAGGCCCCAAGGCCTCAGCAACTGGCCAAGGTAATAGTAATTGAAGTCATGCTATTGGTGCCTGGGACAACACGTCGCTCAAAGTTGTCCATATGTGATGGCAGATCGTTTCTTCTGCAAGAAAACTGGGCATCTTGCGAAGACATGCCGACTGAAGAGTGAACCGATGTTCAATGCTAGAAGTAGAAATTGCCAGATACTACATAGCATTGAAGAGAAGCAACAGGACGAGGAAGTTTTGGAGATAAATATCATCAGGAGCACGAGAGTATATAAAAATAATTTGCGACGTATTGTCATCCAATTAGACGTTGCAGGTTACTCATGGAAATCGACATTGGTGCATCCGTGGGCGTAGTAACGGAATCGCTATATCTCGATAAGTTGTGTGATTTCCGACTGGAGAAATTGAAGATAGAGCTGAGAGACTACTCAGGAGTGTAAATTCCTGTTGTAGAATGTATCACCATACTGGTGAAATACAAGGATCAGTTTCAGAGCTTGCCTCTCATAGTAGTGGCAGGAGACAAGTCTGTCTTAATAGGTAGAAATTGGTTGGGATCACTGAAGCTGGATTGGAATGACATCATCAAGTAGTATCCGAAGGTGTCCAATCCCAGGCCTCAAGGCGAGTGTCAGAATGCAGAAGGATGTAAGACCAGTTTATTGCAAGCCACGTCCCATACCATACACACTATAGGAGAAAGTTGAGCAAGAACTCAAAAGACTAGAAACTGAGAACATTATCTCTAAGGTAGATCAAAGTAATTGGGCTACACCAATTGTTGTTGTTTCTAAGTCAGATTGTAAAGTAAGGTTGTGTGATGATTATAAAGTAACCGTAAACCAGGTTCTAGCGGGTAATCTACCCAATACATTGTCAAATGTAGAAGATTTGTTCACAACGCTGACAGGTGGCCAGATCTTCCCGAAGTTAGATCTGACAAATGCCTGCTTACAACTTGAGTTAGGTGAGGAGTCCAAGTCATGCTTGACTATAAATACTCATCTAGGGCTATATCAGTTTAATACGCTACCATTTGGAGTATCTTCCGCCCCCGCCATATTCCAAGGGGTGATGAACCAGATTTTGCAAGGCTTTGAATGGGTAATATGTTATTTAGATGACATACTCATTTCAGCACTAAGTAGGCAAATCCATAATAATGCCTTGAATGAAGTACTCAAATGGCTGGAGAAACACAAAGTACTAGTGACTGCTCACAAGTGTGAGTTATTTCAAAACTCAGTGGAGTACTTAGGGGCACAGAGTGGACAAAGATGGTTTACATCCAACCAAGGGAAAGCTGGATGCAATCAGAAATGCACTCACTCCCAAGACTATCACTGAACTTTGATCATTTTTGGGTCTTTTGAACTATTATTGGAAGTTCCTACCAAATTTGGCTACAGTGTTACATCCACTGAATGCGCTTTGAAAAAACAGGTTCATTGGAAGTGGTCAGAAGAATATGACGCAGCATTCAAGGAATGTAAAAGCCAGTTGGTCGAGAGTACCATGTTAGTTCACTTTGATTTATCTAAGGAGATCAAGCTAGCATGTGACACTTCTCCATATGGAGTTGGGGCAGTGACCTCTCATGTACTAGTTAGTGTGGAGGAGAGACCAAATGTTTTTGCTTCACACACTCTCAGTGCCAGTGAGCATAATTATGCACAAATCAAAAGAGGAGCTTTGGCATTGATTTTTGGGGTCAAGAATTTCCACAAATACTTATATGGTCATAAGTTTATCATCGTTACTGACCATAAGCCCCTGACAGCAATCTTCCGTCCAAAGTCTCCAGTTCCAACCTTAGCTGCAGCCCGAATACAGAGATGGGCTTTGATTTTGTCAGCAAATACATATAACATTGAGTACAGACGGTCAGCTAATCACAGTAATGCTGATGCTATGTCCAGGTTGCCATCCCCATCACAAGTTACATGTAATAGGGAAGAAGTGTTCTATTTTTCATACATTGATGAGCTGCTAGTCACAGCTGAAGTGATTGGTAGAGCAACAAAACATGACCCAATTATGTCAAAGGTGTAGGATTCCATAGCAAATGGCTGGCCAAACCAGGTATCAGAGGAAGATATTCATCTGTACTTCATTCATAGCAATGAATTATCAGTGGATAAAGATTGTATCATGTAGGGTGCAAGAGTAGTTAACCCAAATAAATTCAGGTCCAAATTGTTAGGAGAGCTTCATGACCAGCACCTGGGAATGTGCTTGAGCAGGAGTTTTACAAACAGTTACTTATGGTGGCCAGGTTCCGATAAAGATATAGAGTACATCGTTAGTCAGTGTAAAACATGTCAATCGGTAAGCAAGAAACCACTATTACAGCCATGGAAATGGCCTCCCAGGGTATGGTTACATGTAGATTTTTCTGAGCTAGAAGGACAACAATTGTTCATTGCGATTGACAGCCATTGGATAGAGGTGTTTCCGATGCAGAAAATAACAACAACTAAAACATTAGACAGTTTGCGAAGATTGTTTTCTTCATATGGCCTCCCAGAAGAAACTGTGTCTTATAAGGGGCCATAATTTTATTCAGTAGAATTTGCACAGTTCATGAGCAGAGACGGTCTGAAACATACCAAAGTTCCACCATACCACCCTGCTTCAAATGGTGCATCAGAGCGCACGGTACAAATTGTAAAACGTACCCTCATCAAATGCTGGATCCAAATCCAAGGAAACGGTAGTTGTCGTTGGACCACAAATTGGCAAATTTTCTAATTAATTATTGTAATACTCCTCATACAACTATTGGTAGAACACCAGCAGAGTTGTTTCTCAAACGACAGCCATGAACCAGGTTTGCGTTGTTAAAGCCAAACTTAGCACAATCAGTAGAAGAGAAACAATTGACAGAAAGAGTCATGATAGAGATAGAGTAAGAGAGAGAAGTGTGAAATTGAATCAGAAGGTTAGAGTGAAGAACCATCATCATAAATATTTATAGTGGTTACCAGGGATAATAGTGAAGATCTGTGACCCTCACGCATATTTGGTCAAGATGTTTGATCGTGGAAAGGTTATGTTTGTTCACATTGATCATATTTTACCTACAGATGTGGGAGGAGTTGAAAGTTGGAATGATTCGATTATTTCTGATGATAGTCTTATTACAAGTAGAATACCAGTAGCAAATCCTACATCAGATGTACTAGAAGCAAGTCCAAGAGAAAGTTAGAATTTAAGTCTGAGTCCAAGTCAGGCAGACAAACAGTCGGAAGTGGTAGAGAGTTCAAATGTAAATCAAGGGTTGCCCTTGGAGAAAAACTCTCCTCAGGCTCAGCTTAGACTGAGTCTAAGTTCGACACCAAGTTTGGAAAGTTCTGTTCGAGCGTGAAGTATCCTCTTCAAAAGAGAAGATCACTGGTTAAGTTTGATTTGGAAATATGACAAAATAAATCCCTATCTTTTATTGTGTATAACCATGCAAGTTATGTATGATGATTATTTTGTTATGATTACTTCTTCATTAAGGAGGGAGAAGTGTAATGGAGCTGCCCCTAGTGGGACTACTGCTCCATCTAGTGGACTACCGTGATAATGCAACTACTGATGTAAATAATAAAAGGGTTATGTTACAAAGTCACATGATGACAGGTTTTCTGTATTGGAGCCATCTTGGGTAGTGTGCTTCTTGGTGGTGCTGTGAGAATATACCACACATGTCCTAACTCGCACCAATTTCCATTCACCTATCACCCCTGAGCTCGCTGACCTACTTTGGCTCCCTGTTAAGCAACGCCTCGATTAAAAACTTCTCATCCTTGTCTTCAAATCCCTCCAGGGCCTTGCCCTGTCTATCTCTGTAATCACCTTCAGCCTCACAACCCCCCGAGATATCTACACTCCTCTAATTTTGGCCTCGAGCATCCCTGATTTTAATTGCTCAACCATTGTTGGCAGTGCCATCTGTTGCCTAGACCTTAAGTTTTGGAATTCCCTCCCTAAACCGATCCGCCTCTCTACCTCTCTTTCCTCCATTACAACAGTGACTATACTCCAAATGTACTTCATTGGTTGTAAAATGCTTTGAGACGTCCGGTAATCATGAAAGGCACTATATAAATGCAAGTCTTTCTTTCTTTAAGATGCTCCCTAAAACCAACTTTTTTGTGCAATCTTTTGGTCACCTGCACTAATTTCTACTTATGTGGCTCGGTGTCAATTTTTTTTTAATCGCATAATTCTCCTGTAAAGCGCCTTGGGATGTTTTACTGCGTTAAAGGCACTATATAAATACAAGTTTTATCTAAAGGCACTATATAAATTCCAACAGATCCACCACAGACCCAATCCATGTCTGGACTGAGGTCAAGCAGGGCTGCGTCATTGCGCCAACTCTCTACGCGATCTTCCTCGCTGCAATGTTCCACCTCATGCTCAATAAGCTCCCCACTGGAGTGGAACTAAACTATAGAACCAGCGGGAACCTGTTCAGCCTTCGTCGCCTCCAGGCTAGATCCAAGACTGTCCCATCCTCTATCGTCGAACTACAGTACACGGACGACGCTTGCATCTGCGCACAATCAGAGTCTGAACTCCAAGCCTTCGTCAACATTTTCATCGAGGCATACGAAAGCATGGACCTCACACTAAACATCCGTATGACAAAGGTCCTCTACCAACCTGACCCCGCCACACAGCACTGCCCCCCAGTCATCAAGATCCACGGCGTGGCCTTGGACAACGTGGATCACTTTCCATACCTATTATCAGAAAGGGCAGACCATCGATGACGAGGTTCAACACTGCCTCCAGTGTGCCAGTGCAACCTTCAGTCACCTGAGGAAGAGAGTGTTCGAAGGTCAAGCCCTCAAATCTGGCACCAAGCTTATGGCCTATAGGGCCGTAGTGAATACTTGCCCTCCTGTATGGCTCAGAGATGTGGATCATATACAGTAGACACCTCAAATTGCTGGAGAAATACCACCAACGATGTCTCCGCAAGATCCTACAAATCCCCAGGGAGGATAGACGCACCAACATCAGTGTTCTCAATCAGGCCAACATCCTCAGCATCGAAGCACTGACCACACTTGACTAGCTCCGTTGGGCGGGCCACATCATCTGCATGCCGGACACGAGACTCCTTAAGCAAGCACTCTACTCAGAAGTCCTACATGGCAAGCGATCCTCAGCTGGGCAGAGGCAACGTTTCAAGGACACTCTCAAAGCCTCCTTGATAACGTGCAACATCCCCACCGATACCTGGGAAACCCTGGCCAAAGACCGCCCTAAGTGGAGGAAGAGCATCCGGGAGGGCATCCGGGAGGGCGCTGAGCACCTTGAGCTTCGTCGCCGAGAGCATGCAGAAAACAAGTGCAGGCAACGGAAGAAGTGTGCGGCAAACCAGACTCCCCATCCACCCTTTCCTTCAACGACTGTCACCTGCAACAGAGACTGTAATTTCCGTATTGGACTGTACAGTCACCTGAGAACTCACTTTTAGAGTGGAAGCAAGTCTTCCTTGATTTCGAGGGATTGCCTATGATGATGGTAAATACAAATTGTTCTTGTTGTACTTACTATAAAACAAGGACAGCTTGTACATTGCATACAGTTTGAAGCATGCATACTGTATTGTAATCAGCAAAAGACACAATGCAGTCATTTAAATAGATAAATTAGATGTGACAGTTAGAAGCCACATTAAGAAAACCCTTTAGCCCTAACGATAAGGCTATATGGTATTATATAAGTTGACATATCTGTTTCTTCATTTCATGAATAGACTACTTACACATTCTGAAGCTTTTGTTGTATGACTATAGGCTATTAATGGATGATTAATGGGACAGACAACAGCACAAAAGGTACAAGGTCACCTTAAATCACTATGGTGTACTGCAGCTGAAGAAATAACATATTCATAGGTGAAACAGCCGTGTTGTTACTGAGAATTTAGTGGCATAGAAATAAAAGGGGCAAAAATCCATACATGTATGGAGCTGATTCTTTCAGGCATCCTCTGAAGTGCAGCGAGAGAGAGAAAAATTTGGCTTTCTTTCAAGATTAGTTTTGGCTTCACATTTCGAGATCATTAAATTAGGAATTAAATTAAGGAAGCCAATCACACTGGCCAGTGAGAAAGTCTATTGAGATCACCAGGATCCTGCCACAGATCTCTACAGTTGATCTAGGGAACAGATGGATGCAGCCGTTTTATGGAACTTCCAAAGACTGAACAATCCATCTACAAATGCCAGAGAAAGCCAACAAGATAGCCCATATTGAAATGCTGCTGGATCGCCAGGGAAATTGAATGTATACGCATTGCTGAAGTGGCAGGGGTGGGATCTACTTCCATGTGTACACTCATACGTTCATTGGTACAGTTGGATTTGTCTACTCCTCCAAAACATACTACGATTGGTCTGTATCCAGGCTCATTAGTGGCCACTTGAGTGGCCATACTGGTTTAAGACTAATGGTAGAGGAAACTTACAATGGTGGAAAGAAAGCTCCCTCTGCACAAGCAGACCACTATTTTTAAAGTCAAGCATGAGTCCCAAATCCGCTGAATTTTGCAGAAGATAAATATTCTTGAACTAGCCAAAAATGGCTCAGTTTTGGCCACATGAATTCAAAATTCAGCCCAGCTCTCATACTTATGGGATAACTTATTTTCATCATTATTTCTAACATTTTATTTCTAAAGTACAGATCATTAGCTCGCTAATAAAGCGCTCTCTATCGCATTTTAATTCCATACATCTGAGAACAAATGTAGAAAATCTGTGATAAAAGCAGAGTTTTCATTTTGTGTGGTTTAACGAATAACTAGAGTTAAGATGAAAGTTGCCTCTCCTTATTAAACTGCAAGATGGAGACCGGACTCCAGCTGCCTGCAGGAATGTAGCCAGGTTCTGTGGACCATTTGGCCTAGTGCTCATGCTCATCTAATTATACTTAGTCAAAGCGTTGATAAATTTGTGCACCTGGTGGTCTCTGGGTCAGTACGATCAGTGGTGCAAGGCATGGAAATGAGGTCATTTTGTGGGCCCCTGCCTTGATTTACACACGCCGGGCAAGGAAGGGACGGCCAATGGCTTTCCCAAGTGAGGCGGGGTGAGGTAACTAGAGATTAGGGTGGGAACACAAAAGTAGGCCTTGCTACCTGATTTCCCCGCATTATTAATTGCTGCCTAATATGGAGTGGTATCATGTAATGAAATCTATGGGTTGACCTAGGAATTTCCTACAACCATCGCAAAGCTTCTGAAAGACTTTTCTCTCCAAAAGCCTTGTGGATTATCAGGCTATACGAAAAATGTATTTTAACTCTTGTGGACTAAATTAGTCTTTATGTTGGCTAAGTATTCATAACGTGAGTATCCTGCTGATGTTCTGTCTCAGTGTGATTATCTTATTTGTAAATAAATCTGACAATTACTTTTAGCCTGAATGAAATGGTCTGACAGTGGACTATTTACTGTGTTTCACAATAGCATAGCGTGGTGGGCATCCCCCATGATCTCCAGTGCACAAGATCTTGACTGCTTATGGAAATCGATCTTTTGCCGCAAACTGAAAACATTATAATAATCTCTTCATGTAGATTTTGTATATTATTTTGTGGTCAACTTCCAGAAATATATATTGTAAAACAGGACTTATTGGACACATACCTTTTCCTGGTCATTTACTAAATATTAATAAACACAAGACCTGTAAATTTTTACTATTGTTGATATTATTGTCTTGGCAAAACTCATAAAACTGGGTCTCTGTTTACTGAATATAGTTACAGAAATAATCAATATAATACATTGAAGGCCATATGCTTTGAAAAAAACATGAAAGAAAAGACAAGAGTCACTGCCACGTTTTAGCTTTATTGAGCTTGGTGCCAGAAGAAATGAAGCACCAGCAATTTTGTGCATAGTTATAAACAACATCATTCTTGTGTAGCAATAATTTCCAACCATTGTCCTTTGATCTCATTTACTTGGCATTAACTTTAAAAATACACTTTACAATGTATCACATGCAGCAACAAACCCTTGTACATATTAAAATTATTTATGTTTGCTACTTTGACATACCATTGAGGAGCATATAACTAAACTGTTGAATTTGTTGTAATTGGAACATTTGGCTGGTTAAAGTTGGCCAGTGTAACCCATCTGTAATACAGGCTAAATAGTTGATTGTTTAAATAAATAAAAAGGACAGAACATTAACAGCATATAAGATGAGAATGCTTTGCTCTATGGACACAGGAATGAGGTCACCTCCTTAGGAAAAGTGGCATAGTGTTGCAGAATGGGAGCATAAATTCATTGCACTGTGCACCAATGCTTGACAGAATATTTGCATGAAAACCATCAGACCTGTATTTAAAAAGTGTGCCTGTTGAGCCTGGAGTGCTACAGCCCCTGTTAAATGATTCTTAGTGCATTAGAAGCACGACAAAAAGGACAGAAACTAGTCTCCAAGGAATTGTTTTCCCCATGTTTTCTTATAAAGGCTGCTCACTTGAAGGTACAAACAGCTTTTCAAAATCTCAAAAAAATCCACATTTACTTTTGACAATGCCAGTAATATCGGATTTAACAGTCTTGTCTGGTGATAGTAAAAACTCATTTAATTAACCCTCTTGGTGCAGCATCATGTGACTAAATATGGCTGAGATGTTCCTTTGGGTTTTGACTACTACAAATGCTCACAATAATCATTTGTTTTGCTTTTATATTTAAACCCATTATTGCATAGCTTGGTGCACAGATAATTACCGAACCCATCTCATGTGTTTTTTTTTTCAATGTTCATTAATAACAATAAAAGGTTGTAGGTTAAAAACTCATTTAATTGCCTTTATGTTAATGACATTATGAATAGCCTTAGCTACATGATTCTAATTCTGTCCAGTATTCTGTTTCCCAGTAAATCCCCAGGTGAGCTGCTCATTTTATCAGCATTACTAATTCAGAGATATTTTCCTTGCAGGTGGGTTTTGTACATAATCAGAATTAATGCACAACACATTTTGCGAGGAACAGAGTTGATACACACTCTGAATTAGTAATTAAAGGAAGCGCTATAGGCTTGCTCATAGAATTAGAAACGAGATTTCATATGTTTAAAATAAAGCAGAAGCAGCAATTTAAAAATATTTAAAAATACCTGATGTGAATGTCGAAATGTTATTGAATTTGTTTTAATTGTAAATTACAACCAGCAAAATTCATACCATTTTTACCAGAATTACTCAGCAATGTGTTAAGACCAAAGATAAAAGAGCATCCTTTAGTCTCAGGAATGTTTCTATGCAGTCCAGCCTATGCAATCATAGTTTTGTATAGACTAAATCTCTTCCATTACAGCATCTGTACTGTATTTCATACTTTTTGTACTTATTGGTTATCTTATTCCGTAGCTAGTTGCATGATTTTGTTCTCCAATGACAGTCACACAAACCTGAAATTGAATTTAAAAGAAATTACAAATTGTTATCACAGTCTACTATTCTCCAGGACATCCTTATTGTAAATGTTCCAATTAATTGGATATGTTGACCTATATAATCACCTTTGTAGTCAGAAGGGTTTGTCCTTTGTTAGATTGAAAGCTAAAATACTATTATGCATTTAGTGTTTGCTTCTGAATTGTATTGCTTTCTCTGTTTTTAACCGCCGTGGTTTAGCAACACTAGTACTCACGATCAATGGAGACGGGACAGGAAAGCTTATGTATGTAATGTGAAGGTAAAAAATGAATGCGCCAAAGGGCCTGTTTCTGGTGAGACAGGTCTATTGACACATTAATTTTTGTCTTGGTGTACCACAGGAATGAAGGATAATGAAGAAAGCCATAAAACATGAGATGTTGTTGGTGAACAGCCATTGCTAAGGTAGAAATGAGGCCAGGGGATGATGAATGTGCACATCTCCCCTCAGCTGAAGAATGACCTGGATACACTTTACATCTGAGCACCAAGTGTGCCAACATTTTTCACGGTTGCACTTAACAGTGGACATTATCCTGGCCCCCTTCAAAAGGGCTGACCCAAAGTCTTCCCTCAGTGGTTCTCCAAAGTGTAATCACCTGCTCAGCCTGTAATTTTATCAAATAGCATGCACTTTTTCCTGCCACTTATTGACCAATTAAGTCAAGTTCTCACGGAGGGGGTCCAGCTGGCTTCAAGTCATCCTGGATGAATTGATTGAAGCCATTCTGCAATCTATGAGCCTGGTTTAATGATCTAGGTGATAATACTTGTAATTCTTCTCAGTCAGGGGAATTCTCAGCAGCTGTTGTCTGAAATCCATGTTCTGATACACTGAAGTACGAGCAATGCATTAATCCACCTACAGTTTTCATAACTGTGACTGCATTATAAATTGTGACATTTACAAATCACAAGAAAACACTTCCAGGCACATTTTAGATTAATTTCTTCTTTTGAAACTAAAATTTAACTTTCAGTGTACTTTTGAATGCAATATATTTATAATGAATATAGCCATTGCATGGCCTGTTAGGTCGGTATAACTCTGCTTTTATTTTATATATATCTTCTGACATGAATTGGCAACTTTACAATTTATTACCATTATGCTGTTCACAATGTGAATCTTTTCCACCATAAAGTTCCACATTTAATTTCCAGATTTTTTAAAACTCATTTTCTTGTCTTCTCTGCTGTTGTACTTTGATGTTTAGCTCACCTCTGTACCAAGATTGGCACATATGGTGATATGGAGATGAAACTCTCTGAGATTCAAGCTCTTGTTTTCATTCACATTGATATCACTGGCACGAAAAATGGGAATAAAATCACAATCTATATGTAAGTAGTAGCTTTCAATAAGTTGCTCTTCGGAAAATATCTTTTTATCATTCGAGGAAGCTGACAACCATACTGAAATTTTAGATGTTGAAAAAAAGCACCTAAGTTGAACTAAACTGATTGAGTTGCCCAGCCCTGCATTATACGATTCTTCCTTATAGTCTCTGACCCATTTGAACCATTTACCGCTCCTCGGCTCAGCTCTTACACTGAGCAAATCTCAGCATTTCTAACAGGAGAATGTACTCAAACCTTAAAACCCACTAGCTTAGGAGTGCCACCTTCCTACCCTCCGAGATATTGACAGTCGCTGTCAGTTCTCAGGCAAGCAGTCAATACATAGTCAAGCTTCATTTTAGATACAGGTAGATTAAGCACATAGTAATACTATGAACCATGACAGGTTTAGCCAAGACTGGGAAAGTGTCCTTAGAGATTTTAATGGTTGAGGGTTGGAGGTTGCTAAAGCCAGGTGGAATTTAGGACATACTTACCAAGGGAATGAAATCAAACAGAGTTTTATGTGTTGTCAGAAACAATAAAAAAAGTAATAGCAGCTGGTGCTTGTAATATGACATAAATTTTACTGTAATGGTGTAGTTTCCAGTGATTAAAACATGAAATGTAAATAAAAAGCTACCATTGGTTCGTATTTCATGACCTACCCACACCAGTTTTCAGAATTTATCTGTATTAGTGAAGAATAAAGCACTGAGGCAACAAACAAATTATCAGGCCTGTAAGTAGCAGCACTTGCAAACGTCTGTTAGTTTCTCTTCTTATTATTTTTGGCAGTATTGCATATGTTCTCTGTGCTCATTCCAGCTGATTATTATTCCAATCACCAGAGGAAGAGAGAGTCACATTAATTTGTAGTAATTAATAGCACTGATGCATCTGACAGTGCATGTTAACAAGCCTCTTTGATTGTTTGGATCTCTAACTGCGGCCCTTCTTGTTTGCATCACCTCCAAGGAATTCATAATATCAAAGCTTAACGGTATCTGATACTTGTCAAAATGCAATTTATAAAAGTTTAATTCTTTTATTGATTTAGTTTGGTTTTGATGCCTGCAGAGTCAGCTCCCTTGACAGAACTTAGCGGATTCAAATGCTTGTCACCAGCTCGGCCTCCTTTTTTGCTGGGAACAATTGCCATAGGCCAAGCCAACAGGCATGGTTTAATTGCCATTAATTAAAAGCATAAATCTCTTTTTTCTTCAGTTGCTCTGCTCTTAAAGGGAGCGATGCATCTCTCCTATTTTTCCCTGTATTTGTCAGAACACCTTCTGGCAAGAAAGAATTAACTCATTCTGTACTTCCAGCACATTCTGGAAATATCTTTGAAGCATGACTTTGTGTGATCTAATATGAAATGCATGCAGGTTGGTGATATTTAACAAACTGGATATCTTCTTTATTGCTGTATAATGAGGTCAAATGAATCCCTCCATGGGTTGTATACATGCTTAAATGCCTTCTGCGTCAAATGTTTTCTGACAGCAAATAAAACAGCAGGCAAACAGAAAGCTAGCTCCCAGAGAATGTATCAGGCAGTCTGCACTGGCCATAATTTTACATTGTGACAAAAATAAGTGTTTGAATTTTTTTTTCTTAAAACCTTTTAGTATGGAGAGTGTGCTGAAACCAGCAAACAGGCATATGTTATTCTACATAATAGGTTTAGTAAATAGGCTGGATTGGATTTGTGTCATGTATAATGAGACTACTCAAGTGCCAAAAGGATAGGCACTGAATACTGTCCCTAAACATTGTCCATAGGCTGTACTCTTTGAGCATTCTCATTGATGACAGTTAGCATGTGAAGGGTTAATTATTAAACTCAACGAGAATTCAGTGTTTGGGTGGAAATAGAGAAAGTTTTTTTTTAAAAACTGCATAACATACCGTGTGCAATTAGCCTATGAAATGATTATCAACCATGATTTGTTATTCAATGACAGTGTCAAAACAATTCTGTTTCTCTTTGCTGCCAAGCATCATCTCCTTCCCCTCAGCTCTGCTGCTGTTAGGGGAAGTGTCGCTGTAAGCAGATTATTGCTTTAAAGCATTTACACATATTAGTTTTACTGCATCTGCCAGTGTTAGCAGGATTGCAAAACCACTGAAGTTCCACACGCTTTATTTTTTTAAAAGTTCTGCTCAGGGTCATTTTAAGTGCATAATGCATATATTTCTTGTGTATTTACTTTCAGCATGTCTCTGCTCTCAACGTGATTGATTTTAGCCCTACTGTGCTTTCCACAAACATCTTAAGTGGCGCAATTTTGTTTAATTGGAAGCCTTACAGCAAGAACACTGCCTAACTTGACGCAAATGATTGCATCTATGGAAATTTTATTTTTAAAAAAATCTTTAAACTAAATGCTCATCTCTGCTCTCTTTAATGTTTCAGGTTAAGACCAGAGTCCACACCTGCTGACTGACAAAAACAAATGCCTTTATACCTGAATGCCAATATCCTCCCCACCCATGCTATTTTTTGGTCAATGTTGAGGGGAGGAAGGCCCAATTAAAACAAGAATAAGCTGTTTTAATGGTCTTTTAAATTGACAAGTGAACAATGATTTTAGTATTGGTATCTGTCAAAGGTCCTAGAAAATCCTCAGTTGATAAGGCCCAATGCTTCCAATTAGGAACAGTGCAGGTCTGCAGCCAATAATGATTTCTGGGTCCCCACAGAAATGTTGCAGACACTTATTGCAAATTACTGACAAAAAGCCTTGCTGTATTGATGAGAGGAAGTACAGGAGTTTTTCTGTGTCCCCCATCAGGTATAGCTAATAATGAGAGAGCTTGAAGTTTTGACTTTGTCTTTCTTTTTTTCACCTTTTTACGAGTGCCTCATTGATGAGGATTTTTTTTTACCTCCCACCAGCTTTTCCCGTGTAAGACATCTTTTTCAGATTTTTACATGAAGGTCGCTAATTTGATGTCAGACTCAACCATGGCTCTCATCAATAATTTCTGCAACCACTGTGTAATTTAAACAGTCTTTCTAATGCTGCCGAGGACACAATACCAACCTTCCAAGACATCAGCAACAGAAAGATGGAGAGTCTGCTGAATTTATATCTGTATATGATTAAGATAAAGCAACTAAAAGCTGTTAAAATAATTCCCAGCTTGTAATGTCCCATTTATCTTTCATCATTCTCTTCTGGGCTAAAGAGGTACTGTCTGGAAGAAGGTGCAGTGAAGAACAAATCTTTGCAGAGAATAAGGAAATATCTTTTAAAGTAAAGATGTTTTTTAAAAGTATAGTATTATAGAAAGCATTTTAAAAAACTACTTGTTTAAATACTTTAAAAGCATTATTTTCCGATCAACCAGGAATTTTATTGTCGACCCTTAAATCGATAAAACTGGTGTAGCGATGCCTCATTTCTGTATGTGAATTTTATTGTCATGCCAAATATTACTGGTTACATATAGTTGTACTGAATATCATACCTATCTTTGATCTTGCTTTTAGATTTTTTTTAACATTCATCAACAGCTTTGTTCCCCTATAGTGTCATTATATTTTTTTTAACCTCTGACTTTCTTGCTCATTGTTGCTTCCATCTGACCCTTAGCTGTGCGTCAGTTCTTGTGCAGCCCTTCTTTCTGTTTCATTTCAAAAGGGCAAAAGTCTTCGTTGTGAGCATTTTGCCCCGCAGTGCATGCCATGGGCAATTCCTGCCTCAGCTGCTCCATCAGTGGTGACTGTACTAACGGATCCTGACTGCACTTAGCTTTGTTTCCCTGATATGGTCATATCACATCAACTAGGGCACGTGTGACATTACATCCATAACTTTAAGCATTTTGTTGCTATCTTCAGTTTGAGGAATGTTGTGATTTCTGACTATATTTTTTGGCAGACCGGAACACATTTATGTCAGATAATGGCCTATTACAGTTCTCTGATATGGCCACTTTTATAAGAAAAGAATGAGGCCTTTTCTCCCATTTGAATTTCCAGATAATAGGCTTTGACTTCTGGCTGCACGTTTATGGGTCTTTTCATGTTATCAACTTAGCTCATAGCGTGGAACTGAAGAACACAGACTCCAAGTGACAGGCCAGCCAGTCAGCAAGGCAGGCCTGTCAGTATCTCTCATCCACTAATGATTTCCCTTTAGTCTATTTTCTGTCTCATTGGCTGTTTCCTTCAAAAACAAAATTGCTCATTTAAATTCTCATGCCCGGGGCATTTTGGTCTTCAAATATTGTTGGAAAGTGAAAGGATTAGGCAAAATATGCTTTTTTAAAATGTTAATATATTTTCTGGTTCACTTTCTCCTCTGAGGCCAATTAGGAAATTTCTGCTGGCTGCATTAATGTCAAACTGACAACCCCCGCTATAATTACACTGTGCTTGAAACCTAACTTTCACTTGTGGGTAGATGACTGCGCCTGGCAGTGACATTGAATTCGCTCTGCCAGCTTTTTGATCATTTAATCATTGCTTGCTTTCTTTTCCTCTTTGCTCACTTTTACTCTCTTTTTTTTAATATATTGCAAAATGCAGTGTTGTGTTTCATTATTCACAGTTACATTTTTTTTTTGCAAGCCTCATTAGTGCTATTGTTTCTTGGATTTTTCCAGAAACGAACATGGAAAAGTCATTCCAGGAGCAGCTATCTCCTGTTCATGGTCCACATATGGCTGTTTTTGCACATATCGAACATGGCAGACAACTGATAACTTTCTTCAGCGCTGATGTACTGAAATAAGACTGGAATTTCCTTGATACATGTTCTTCTGGGTCTGAATCGCCAATACTCGGTTTTTTTTTAGTTCATAGCCCCCCTTTCCCCAAACAACAGCCATAATTTCTGATTGTAATATAAAAGCACCACGGTGATATCAACTGAACCTTGAGATTGAAATCACCAAAACCTTGCTGAGTGTCCATAATCTCAAAGTGTGTAAGACCCCCCGGACACAGATCCAAGCAACCCTGTGCCCAAGGTCCCGCAAGCAGGGATTTGTGGGTGAAAGGATTAACAATCTTTAAGTGTAACAAAACACCACAGACAGAATGTACTACAACACTGAAGTACTGTATGACCGAGGTTATGGCGAGAGAGAGCGCAAACTGACAGTTGGAACAATATGCTCGCTTTTCTCTTTTTCACAGTAACAGCAATTTCCTTAGGTTTTGAATTGTGCAACATCTTGCAAATTTTCCCCGATTCCGGCGCTTCTTCAGGTTTGTAGCCCATTTAAGCAGTAAGTACCTTCCTTACCCCACAACTGCCTGTCAGCATCAGAGCCAATTGCAATAATAACCTTTGGATCATTTTAAATGTGTCTAAACCTGCGTTAGACAAAATCAATCTGCCATTTGTTGGCTCAAAAGGAAATCACTTGCACAGTTTGACGAACTGCCTGCGTCCCCTTTAGCAATCCTTAAGTTATTTCTCTATCTGTCAGCATCTTCCTCACAGCCTCTTGTATATTTTACCCTTTGCTTAGACTTCAGGTAATAAGAAACGGCACTGACCCTTCTCATCCTTCCGATTACCTTTCTGAAGCATGAACTTGCTATAAAATCACACATCAGAAAATTCACTATAATTATTTTGCAATGCCATCAGCACAGATCAATCAAGACGAAAGCCCAGTAGTGGAATGCTCCTTGCAGCCACAAATGCGGCCAGTAGCGTCCGCCCTGACTGACAGGTTTGGTAATTAAGTGATTGTATAGACCTCTCCAACTGTTATAACAACCTTATCAGGGCCTGTCTGTGGACAGAACAAGCTGAAATCAATGTGCTTTCTGCTCTTTGAGCATTTCTGATCATGTACTCGGACTGAATCTTAAAGATCTGACAAAAGGAAAATAGAATCGCTAATCGCTGGAATTACATTTTACATACTTAGGTTTAATATGTTGCAATACAGCCGCTATTTCTCCTTTTAGTTATAAAATCACGACTGTGTGATGAAAGTCCATTTAATATTCCACGAGCATCATTAGCCATAAAATAATAGCGACCGGTGCATTTTTACAAAAACAAAATCTGACTATTTATGGTAAATGTAATGTCCTGAAGTTAGTGATGTTTATACGTAACACTTTCATAACCGGCAAATGACACCGCCTACGATGGAATGTACACATGCCAGTGCCAATTAACGCGTATTTGGACTAGAATGCGCCAGGTCCATATTTCAGCTTTATGGTCGACTTTGTGCATGCTTTCTTGGTCACGTTTACTCTATCTTCGCTCTGTCACTGTAGTGCCAGATCAGTTCTACTTTTATATAATAGCAACACACAGGCACACACGGGGAAAAAGACGCGTGTCTGGTGTTTGACATTAGGTTAGTAGATATTAACAAGTAATAATAGTTGATTGTGGTTGTGTTAGGAAGGGGGCTGTCTTCCTGTATGAATAACACGAGAGTGACAGGCTCAGAACAAACCCAGGAAAGAATCAATATGCTGCAAACCTCTAATTTACTAGCACTTCATCGACCATTGGCCTGGGCTAATAACATGATACCTTAACTGGTAGCATTCAATTTGTTCCAGCAACTATACTAAACCTAAGAAAACAATCGATTGCAGCTCAAAGAGCCGATTCCATTAAATGAATGTTAATTAACATGTTAAATTAGTTTCCCAGGCTTGACTGACACGTTCTGTGATTTTTTTGATTTTTCGCCAAGCTGTGGGACAATGCAGGGAATACAAGTTTAATAGAAAATAAATTGGGTATAGATTACTGCCATTGATTGGCTTGCCGTGGTATACATAGTAGAAAATTGTAGATTTATTTCACAAAGTGAACTTGCCATTGCGTTAAGTGACGCCTCATTACATGTCTTGTTCGGCATGTGGGTCAGATTAGCTTTTTTTAAATTATTGGATATGGAGGTGTGTGAAAGAACATGCGTTTGTCGACTCCTTTTTTCCCTCTGTCATTGAATATTAAAAAATGACGGAATTATCTCACTTAAAAGTTTTCAGCTCGTTGGCCAGCATTGGTTGCCGGTGGCGGCCAGAGCCGGCCAGGACACGGTTCGAATATTAGAGTAGCGTTCGACCAGTTAGTAAATTCAGGGCAAGACATGGATTGGAAATTCAGCCGGGGAGTTTTTCCAAATTCATTATCGGGTTAGCAACATTTAGCTTTGAAAAATGCAATATCCCTAAAGCATACAATTAATAATAATTAGATTATTAGCACTTAGCAAGTTTAATACAAATATATTCTTCGTTCCTTTCATTATTTTGTGTGCATGGTTAAGCGGAATAGACTGCATATCTGTGGTCATGTATTGTCTGCGCGGAACTTGGGCCTGTTACCGACTAAACGTTTTAAAATCAAGTTAATAGTGCGCACAAGATGTTTTTCATAATTGACAATAGCATTTAGATATTTTTTAAGTTTCAGATATTTTCAGATGCTTCCGTAATGATTAATATTCAGCAAACAATTACTAGAACAGTAATAAACTTGGCGAAAGAGCGAAGTTTAACACTAATGTGGTTAAGCCAGAACTTGAAGCTTAAATTGTGCTTTTCTCTGAACCGAAGTAACATATTACAAACTGTACTATATACATCCATTCAGCTATTAGGCATTGCAAATATATTACTTCTTTTATTATTTAGTTATACTATGTATCTCGCCAGAGCGTTTTACAGTCTCTATTTTAGAAACTGATTATCGCATAGATAAAACGAGCAAAATAAGCTATTCAGATTCGATCAGGACGTTTACCAAACCTCATACTCTGTGTTTATTAGGCACACTGCATCAGTTAGCGCCATCCAGCAGTCACAGAGGAAATCGCAATTCCGTCACTTATGAGCACCTTTCGGAATATGCAGGGTTTTATTCTTCTGAAAGGCACATGCCACGCATCAATTTTAGATATGATCAGCTAAGAACGCATTTTTACCTTCCGGAAGTGTCCCTGGGACGTGGCGTTATCTTTTGTAGGACATTAACAGGTAATGATAGTCGATTGCGGTTGTGTTAGGAAGGGATTAGGAATACAGGCGTGATGTACGCCACGAGGCTGGGAATGTAGGTGCTATGTTAGGAATACAGGCGCTATGTACGCCAAGAGGCTTGATATTGTTTACTTACAAAGGCTGAAGATAGGAATTATATTTAGTATGTGCCATAAGCGAATTGTTTTCTGTACGAAAGACAGCATGGTGCCATACATCTGATGACAATAAATTAAAATCATACAATGTAACATTTACGTTTTCTTATAAGAACCAATTGAACGCAACTATTTTTGAATAAACAGCGACGTGATAGTTGCCTGTCTTTAAAACGCACAATTGCCAATATGTGCGGAAAATAACATCAGGTTACATCGTTGCAAGAATAGGAAGTTTCCGAGTCACACATACGTGTCTGTAAATATCAGAAACGTCTGACCTGACCTATCAAACCACAATACTGCACTGTTGGGTCATGTTTGAAAATAGTAACTAAGCTGGACTGAACTTTTAAAGGACTTTGAAGAACTTCCAATGTTACAAGCCACACAACAGGTGCGGTGTATAGGCTGTATCTGTATGACATACGTATACCGTGTGACTTGTTGCAAATGACATATTTTAAGTATTGTTTTCATATCAGAAAAATACAGAACCTCTGCCGGCCATTAGTGTTCCATTAGAGTTCCAGTAGAGCTTCTATCCTTTTACGCGTTTTGTTTTGTTCCTAGATTATACTTTAAATACTTCAAGAACATACTTTAAAATATTGTAGGTAATAAAGCACCCAACATTTTATTTATTGTATTTCCATAATATTAATTCCTGTCCTTTTCTTACTCTGTGAAACCCAAATAAAAGGAAAGACATATATGAATTTCAAGTGTTAATTTTCGCAGAAAGCTACAAAGTTACTAACAGTTCTGATATTTACTGCTGGTACAGATGCGTCTATTGAACCAATCGAAACCCTAGCCTGTAGGAAATATTGTTTTAGTAGGTCCAGTGCTTGTTTACAAAGGTTAATTTTATTGTCCAACATAAAGTGGATATTTGTCAATAACGTGTTTCACACAAAGGTGATATGTGTACACAGGTATACAGGGGTCTATGTGCACCGATATACAATTAGTTCACCCTAAACGTACCATATTGTACATGATGTTCAGATTGAAAGGTGTGCATGCTTTGTATTTATCGATTTCTGATGCAAGCTTATAGTTTTTCAACCGCCTAATTTCTATGCTAACTGTTGCACAATTTAAAGTTTCGCAAATGTACTACTTCGGCGTGTCCTGTCAACTTCCCGTTACCATTTAGATGAGTTCATACGACTGGTTTGACATGTCTCCGGGCACTCTATCCAAAACATTTATCCAATTGTTAATTTGTTTATCACACAGTTAAATATCATAACAAATAACCATGTATTTAAAAATACATTTTGCATTAATTTATTGAGAGGTGATTGCAAAGTTTGCATCTGCAGGCGGTTGGGTTGTCTGCTCGCGAAGATTCAGCAACCTGCAAAATCAATTCTACAGGCGCTATTCAGGTTCCCCAGCTCTTAGATGCAAAAATACAAACACTTCTATTAATTATTTATGCCGAAATTTTAAACATTGATTCCCCCCTTCTCCTTCATGCCGATGAATATTCGAGGTGTAAAACTCTTCGATGTATCTGTATCCGCCTACGTTTTGCTATTTGTTCATATCAGAAATGTAGAGGTTCAAAGAAGAGACAGTCTTCAGACGCAGAATGGTACTACCTACGAAACCGGTGCATTTATTTGCAATACCGCACAAATGTTGCACAAACAGAATGATTCCATCGTATTAAATATCTACACACTGCACTATATATTAGGTTAAAAATGATACTTTTGAAACAAGAAAGGTACAGACCTCGAAAGCTATGTGTCACATCACAGCAATAATACAGAAAACAGTAATCAACTTGACCTGGGAGTCTGCCTGGGCCACTCTTTTCAAAAGGGGTTGGTGCGGTGGATATCCAGAACAAGAAGCACGGGCGGCAAAAAGGCACATCAGAGGGTAATGTTGGACTGCAACAGATCCCTCTCATTATGCAACTCTTCAGAGAAAGGAGAAATGGAAAACTGGCTGAGGTACGCGACTCGTTCCATTTTAAAATGTAGAACAATGTGTGAATTTACCCTTTTATGTTTTGATTTACATATTTATAAGTCCTTCGTTTAAATATTTTCTACACATTTTCTGATTGAATTTCTCTTCACTTAACCAACGTGTCTATATTTCGGCGGTATATGTGTTTAGATCGTAGCTAAAGTAATACACACAGACTATGCATCTGCAATAAATGCTTAGCATTACATAGTACGTCTTCTCTAGCTTGTGTTACTTTATAAGAGTTGCTAGACGCAATTAGTATCTATCATTCAAATATGTATTTACACTCCGGCTAGTTCCCTTGTCTATGAAGTATGGGAGGATTTATTTTTAAATTGCCAAGTGTAACATTCGAGAGAGAAAAAGATTCGGTAAACCGACAAAGACAATAAAAATGGATGTTACCTTGGTCGGAAAAGTCCTTAAAATGAAAAGCTGAAGTAAAATCCAAGTCCTGAAAGTTTGAATCATTCATTAGCACCTTATAATTACCCTGCTAATTAGGCTGACACAGTACTTAATCATGAGTAATACGCCGTCATGTCACTGGCACTTCCCATTATTCTGACATTCAACAAGAGTCAGGTTTCAGGCCGTAGTGAAATTAACACAAGTTGATACACTCTGAAACACCAGTGGAATAATTTCAAGTCCCCTGGCGAAACCGCAAAAAAATATTTTTTTCTCTCGCAAACAATGCTAGAAGACACTTTGGCTTCAAAAACAATTAACTTCGTCAAAGACTATTAAGGACAATGCAGAATAAAGCACCGCAATAAAAAAGAACACTTAAACACACGCACACACGGGGTAAGGACCGACGAGCAGAGTATTGGGGAAAACACACACAAAAATCAAGGCAATGGAACTAATGCACCAAGTTGTACACTGATGTGTTATTTAAATGTTCTGCGACTTATGTTTCACACATGACCTTAACATTTGTATAAATAGGAAGAGAGTCAAAGCGAAGAGAATGACCTGGGATGTTGCAGGATATCAAGTTGAAGGATAACTACAAGCGCCGCTTGTTTCAATCACTGCTATCTCCTGCAATATGTGCACATGATTGTAACATTCTCCTCTGATCATTCAAAGCTCCAGTCAGGAGTAATACAAACCAAAAATAACATTTGTTTAGGAAAGCGAGTCATTTCCCAGTCACCCACACGGTAAACAATCTTTACTTTTTGCAGTGGCATTAAACTGGTTTAATTGGCTCTGATAGGGCTAAATAAACACAGATTAAAGTGATCATTCGGCGGGGCAGAAGATTATGCAAATGAATGTATATTTATTTACAATGCAGTATGTTGCACTTACAGTAGGAATTTGTGTACGATGGCTCTCTCCGATGTGTTCCCTATATTTTAAATCGGACGATTTAATAGATAAAACAAGACGGAGAGAAAGGATAGTTTCAATTGTGTAAATTGACCTATTGTTCATGTGGTTATATTCGTGATGTCCCCCTATTGTTTTAGAATATGCCAGGCTACGGTAATAATGGATGAATAAACGACGCAACCGCAGCATTTTAAATAAATATGTATGTGTATATATATATATATATTTTAAATGAAAGCTATATTTTGGTGTGTATAGCTTTGAACGCTGGAGGTTGACTAAAAGAGCATCTCGGGCTCGCTCGCCTCTTCTCAATTGACAAGATAAGATACGGCCTGTCTGATTGGCTTGTTGCTTGTAACGTCAGTCTGTTAGGCCTTAGCAGACCAATAGGCGGAAAGAGTAATAAAATATGCGCTGGATTATAATAAGGAAAAAAAATATGACACTCTGCAATGGCAGTGACGTCAGGCTAGGAAGCAATTGTCGCCCAGCTCAAGCGATTACTCGCAAAAGAGAGCGTGGTGTCTTGGAGTTATCCCTGCTTCATCCCGCCACACCTCAACTTTCAACAAAGTTGAATAACTAGCGCAAACGTCGTGGATTTATCCCAGACTTTAAAAAAAATTACTGATGTATTAATTTTTTTAAAAGTTTGTTTTTTGAAAACCCAATCTGTGCAAGATTATCTTTGTCTTGCAAAGTTTGTAGCACGTGCGAGCTTACATTTTCTTTTTTTTTTAACAAAATTCTCTGATGCTTCAGAAGACAGCAAAAAAGAAACGGTTAGTCCACACACACACTCACACTCACACACATTGATTGCCAACGCTTCTGCTTTTGAACAGCCTCTTCGCAAACTCAATTAAAGTACTGGTTGTGATGAAGACGCGCTCTTAAAATTGTAACCAACCGCGATGGAAGGATCCAGCGGGTCTAGCTTTGGAATAGACACTATTTTGTCCAACAGTTCCAGCAGCCCTGTGCTGATGAACGGTGATTTTCGCCACGGTGACAACAGGACTT
Source organism: Pristiophorus japonicus (assembly GCF_044704955.1). Lineage (NCBI taxonomy): Eukaryota > Metazoa > Chordata > Chondrichthyes > Pristiophoridae > Pristiophorus > Pristiophorus japonicus. The sequence continues at coordinate 24,506,993 of NC_091984.1, read as the reverse complement.
CAGATTTCCGAAATCAGGCCACCCCGTCCCCCAGCTCGGAGATAGACACAGTGGGCACCGCTCCCCTATCGCCGCTCTCCATGGAGCACCAAGAACAACATCTCGGGCCGGACAATCTCCTTCCACATCAGCAGCAAACTTTGCAGCAGCAGCAGCAGCCGCAACTGGCAGCCGGCAGCTCCGGCCCCAGGACTTCCACCTCTTCTTTTTTAATCAAAGACATTTTGGGCGATAGCAAACCGCTGGCAGCCTGCGCCCCTTACAGTACCAGCGTCTCCTCACCTCACACCCCCAAACCAGAGGCAGAATCCTTCAGGCAAAAGACAGAACCCGAAGAGAGTAAAAACCGGGACAAGCTCGACAAACGAGATGACAGTCAAAGTGATAACATCAAATGCAACGGTGAGTCCGCCTGTCTCTTGTTGTATCATTATATATACACACACACACACATATATATATATATATATATATACATATCGGTATTGCTTGTTTTTGGTAATTTGCAACTAACAGTTTTGCAAGTGCTACAGACATATGTAACGCTGCACACTGACAGCTTTCGGTGGCGTGGAGGGAATTATCAGGGCTTTCAAGGCATATCATGAACAAAAACTGCGATCTTGGTTTGAATAACGTTGGGACGCTTGAGAGGCTACCTCCCTGGCTAATGATGCAGATTTGTTTCGTTCAGGGGGTTCTTTAAACATTTGCTTTTGACTGGTGGCGTGTCGCTGTCACCTTTGTTTATTCTTGTTTGTGCCGAGTAAATAGACTGTAACTGTATATCCCACGCCTTTTCCAAAACTACGGAGATTGGACGCCTATGCAATTGCGAGTCCGCAGCGCCCGGGAGCATTCAATTCCGTGTTCGTATTCAGGGAAATGCTATCGTGGGCTGCAGAGACAGGCAGGCCTACTTACTTGTGTTTTTTTTTGCTAAACGTTGATTGTCGTATCTTCTCGCTTCTATCGGTTGTAATTATGATACGGGAAGTACAGAAATGCAGCCGCGATTATCTAGGCAACGAGAGGATTATTTAATTAGTTGATTTACTCGGAATCAGCAATTTTACAACGCCAGCCGATTTTGATGATTTTTGGGGGGGACTGTACACAGATTGATATAATTGGTCCTTTCCCCGCCACATTTAACATGCTAATAGTTTATAATGACTGTTATAACAAGTATACAATAAATGAAAATGTGCGATCAATAGAATGATCTTTTTTTATATACTAAATCTGCTTTAATATAAGACGATCACTCGCCAAACACTTCTAATGATACGTTATCACCATCAGCCATTTTCTGCTGTTGTAAATTGTGTGTAAATGAAAAAAAACTGGTCTTTTTTTTATAATTCATTCAGTGATTACTATTAGCATAATAGAAAAAAAAACAGATGTAGAGTCTGGTCTGGCGATTTTTATGCCCAAACCTCCCCAGTGGGTCAATTAGAGAGATTATTGTTCTTCCTGCAGGGGAGATCATGGAGCGCCGCAAAAACTGGTACAAATAGAGATGGATTGACATATCGATTTCCCAGCATTTCAGGAAAAACTCAAAGTTGACAAATAGTATCCGGAATTCTTACCGCTGTCACCCGGACCTGTATATCTATCGAAAGATTCTAAACACACTGAATCAGTTACACGTTTCGCTCTCATTACTATTAAGGTCGATGGTTTGGCGAATAATTCCATTTTTTTTGCATTTTAAATACACATGCTTTTTGATAATTAATTGATATAAGATCGGCATAAAATGTTTTATAATTTCCATAAATTGGAACTCTACGAGAGGCACACAAATGGCTATTTTGCACATGCAAATGATATGCAAAACCGTGCGGGGAAATTGGAACTTTTTTTTGCAAATAAGGTTACAGGATGCTTCTCAAACTAAAATTTCTGTTTCGCTGCTGGGCATTTGGATTCACGCGCTGCCATTCTATCTCGTGTTAGGAACAAAAGAAGAAGGCGACCGTGAAATAACGAGTAGCCGGGAAAGTCCTCCTGTGCGAGCGAAGAAACCTCGCAAGGCGCGAACGGCCTTTTCCGACCATCAGCTCAATCAACTGGAGCGCAGCTTCGAGCGTCAGAAATACCTGAGTGTCCAAGATCGCATGGATCTGGCAGCGGCGCTCAACCTGACGGACACCCAGGTCAAAACCTGGTATCAGAACAGGAGGTACGTGAGCTGTCCTGATACACTCAATCCCGCACTCTCTGTATACAGAGAAACTATGCCGCGCACAAATCAGTATGACATCGGTGAATACTCGCAGTGCCGGCCTATCATATCAACTTATTTTATACAGTTGGCACACATTCTGCTCTAAACAATCGCCCTATTTCACCTCCAAGATAAGCACGCTGTACTGAAACAAGGGAGCTAACTATGAGAGCACCAGAATTGTATGGACACTAGTCAGCTGTTAAACACAAAACACACGGGAACTGTGCTCCAGAAGCGGATTTCTTCTTGCACTGAGAGTGAAATGGAAAGATTCTAACCATCACCTATAAGACAAATACAAGGAGTCCACGAACACTTCAAACATTTTCCAAATAGTTCCTGTATATCTTCAAACTTTGCAATCTTGGTTGAATATGACCGTCGATAGTCTTCGGTTTATCATTATATAGATTGGCTTATTTTTAAAATGATCTTGTTATTAAATGCGTTTTATATGTTTCTGCAAAGTGAAGTGTGTGCATTGAGGTGGAGGCTTTCAGCTACTGTTTAAAATCGCAGCTAGATTTGTTACGAGGTGTGATTATTGTAAAGGCACATTTGGATGCATTTATTCGACTTTTAAAATAGTTTCATTTGAAATGTTCTCCACTTCTATGTTTCGGACTGCCGTAAAAAAAACAAATAAGGGCCATTTTTCACCGAAAGCATTATGTTTTAGTTAAAAGATATTCCTATATCCTCGTCTATCCTTGGCTACTGAGACTGGATGCGAAATATTGCATTCATCGCAGCTGAGGGTAACTGGAGTTGGAAATGGGCATCCAGTTGCCATCTATCCACAGTTTTTCTGTCTCATTACATACAGTTTCCAACCATGCTAAATCTGTCAGAAAACATTAACGTCAGCTGTTCCCAAATCTAAACACGGTTTAATGCATTATACTTTTTAACCTTTTAGCTTGTTATTCCAGTCCGTTTTTGTTAATTACTCAGATAAAGCTTTGCACAGCGCGCATGCACACTGAAAACATTTAACTGAACCAGTCTCCTATTTGCATCTGAGCCTTGTAGTTCCACCTTACTGTTGATGAATCTGGCATTAACATTTCAGCTTTTATATACTGGTTTAGTTTGTAATAAATTCAAATGCGTTGCCGCTCAAAATAGGTACAATGCTCAGACTAGTTTGTGAGCCGCGAAGATTCTTCCTTTTTATACACATTTATTGGAGCAATTTGTTTTTAAGCATAATCTAAAATACTCACAGCCTCCCTAATTATATAATCGATCTGTGCACTGCTTCAATTCAGTACAAATGCATTTGAAACCCCCATTGCTGGGTATTATGTGCTTTGCGTTGCCTCTTGTCAGGTCGCCTGCTTTATTTCACCAGGGTTATTTGCACTGTTACTTGCAAAGCCCCACTAATATTCTTGGCTATTTCTGCACTATTTCAGGACGAAGTGGAAGAGGCAGACTGCGGTGGGACTGGAGCTGTTGGCCGAGGCCGGGAATTACTCCGCTTTGCAGAGAATGTTCCCATCTCCCTATTTCTACCACCCGAGCCTACTAACTAACATGGACACGACGGCGGCGGCAGCGGCCATGTACATGTACCGGACTCCACCGCCTCACCCCGGACTGCAGCGGCCACTCGTCCCGCGGGTCCTCATCCACGGGCTCGGCCCGGCAGGACAGCCAGCACTCAATCCCCTGCCCAACCCCATCCCCGGAACAGCACACCCCCGGTGAGAAACAGAGAGGGAGTGGTGGGAAAAAAAACAAACACAGACTGTGGAAAAAGCCGCTGAGAGGGTCATAAAAAACGGACTCTGCTCTAATGTAAGAGAAAAGAAGAAAAAAGGTCAAGGCTAATGGACTTGGAAGTTTGCACTGATTTCTCATGACCTTTTTTTCTGACTGTGGCATGCACCAGAATAGTAAGAAGTGTACATTTCGAGGACTGGGTGATTTACGCGTATTTATTATATGTCGTCAGAGAAATCCGGGTTGAAACTATATAAACATTAGTAAAGTACATACAGATTTTTTTTCTCATTTTCATGCAGTCTTTTCAATCAAATAAATACTTAGATCAAGTAAACTAGTGTTTTATTTCGTAGTTTGGTTTCTGTCGGTTAAGATAAATGTAAAACAGAAATCCTTTAAATAGAAGACTGTTTAATAAGGCGATGTAACATGTAATAATTATTTATGGAATAGTGTTGCGAATGGAAGGACATAATTGGGTTGCTGGTGAGATTTGATTCGAAAAGGTGAGCCAAATGGAAGCTTTCCAGCGAGAAGCAATGACTAATTGAAAGGGGGGCTTCTGTGCAAAGGCTGCTTTACCATGCGAGCACACGAGCCCCGGTTAATTCGCTGAAATAATGTGAGGACCTGAGTTGAAATTGCGACCAGGAAAGTTCCAATTGTAGACAGCACATTCAGCGACCAGGCCTTTTTCCGCCATCAATGAGTTCTGCAAAGTTTGAAATGTCATTTTGGGAGGGAATACAGATGCGAACAGGGGATTTATCAGCGCGCCTGTTTTAACAAATTTTAATTGCTGCTGATATCTTATATTAGGATGTTTACAACGGCAGCTAGTGAATATTGTATGGGTACTCATTTTTTTTTTGAATAGTTAACAGCGCATGATAATGAATGGTTTGATAGGCTGGCTGGCCTGCCTGGGAAACGGGAATTTGTCCCAGCCTGGCAGCTGTTGTGGGGAAGCATAACGCTTGAAAGCACCGGCTTCGCCAGACAGCAGGCGTAAGGCTGCTCAGCGTGAGCCACTGGAGCAAAAATATAAACCCAGGGCGAGCATCTTCAATGCGAGAGATCGCAGCCATAATCTCACCTACAGCCCTCACCTAGTGTGATCTAACGGCGGCTACGTGGTAATGACAACCGAAAGCTTTTAGTCACCTTCCACTAAGCTCATCAAAACACCGTCTGATCTCGCTGTAATGCACGGTGACAAATCTCTAACCGCCTTACACTAAACCACAAGGACACAAAACAATCGTGTAACGTCAACTTTAGGGCAGAGCCAGTAAAAGTTTTCAAATGGTAACCGAAATGGATTTAGCGTGATGATATTGAACGGTTTCACGCATTGCTGATAGCATATTGCAGCTAACGAAGCCCATGGATTACAGCAATTATTACTGATTTGAATTCGTGAATTGAAGGTGCGACCTGTCAAACAGAAAAACCGTGGACTAGGAATTTACTTAATAAGACACTGCTGATATATAATTTATCAAAGCGCATGGCGCTTACTAAACAGACTTGCAAACAACATTTGCATCTGCTACTACCCTTCCAGCAGTCAGTTTATATATTTATATATATATTTATATAGATATATATAGCAGCGTTTTGCGTGACCCAGCCGAGCCCACAGAGCAGCATCATCACCAAGCCGGGCTGCCTGTAATTATGAAGAAATAATGAAGGTACATAAACATTCGTATACATTTTGAAAAAAAAATGCTCATTTTCCCTGGAGGTTTGCAGGCGCATGGTGCTTTCATGTGAATAGACTCCAGAATGCAAGAGCCTCGGGGCACCTTTGTTTTGGATTCCGTAATTGGCGAATCATTTGCTGATTTCTCTTACTAATAAATTCGCGTTAAAAACAGATTGACCTCAGCAACGGTCTAATGAAAGGGAATAAATGGCCTGGAGACGCCCACCTCATTTCCCCTCACTCGCTGAACCTTTGCAATCACTTCGGCTCTGTTGGGGGCTGTTTGTTCAATCCCTGATCAACATGCTTTCATTTATTTCCCGTAATTAGAATTGACGTGCCCAGATTGTATTAGTTTCAAGTTTATTATGTAGACAACAATCATTTCAGACGAATTTATTTCACAAGCTGATTTTTTTTCCGCCACAAGTAACTGGATGGAACTTGTTATCAAATTGAACCCATCAAATCGCAGGGTTGGAGCTAACGGGGGATCGCGAGGGTTCAAAGTAACAACTTGGAACGAAATTTTCCCTTTTAACCGGGCGTAGAGACTGTCCTTTTCGCCAGAGCCGTTCAACGAGTTACATTAACTTCAACATTTCACTACTTTTCTACTCAAGGGTATTAATAACAGAAATATCCCATGCGCAACCCTTATTGTCTCATAGATTTAGAAACATTACTGATTGGCTGATCCAGGCGTTTGCTGTACTTAAACAGGTTATTTAACTCCAGTAACAGCAACAGAAAATAATCCGCCACATTGGAGGTTCAAATCTCCTGAAAGATCAAGAAGTTGTTCAATATGTTTAAGTTGTTTAAAATCTAATCACACAACCAATTCGAGGATGTCAGTTACATCTTCCGAACCAAAGGTCATGTTAGTATTTCACTTGTGCATACGTAATGTCGTTAGCAAAAATCAAAACTTTTAATAGTTTAAAATAAATCGTCGTTATCGGAGGAATACGAAACTTGAATGATCCAAGCTTCATTAGATATTTAAATTGGCGATTATTTTACATTTTTTATGTTGTTATTATTGAGAGCTTCCAGTCCCATTGCGCTCTTCGCTTTTTACATTTGTAATTTTGATAATTTCGAATGATTATGAATATGAATATTATTTCAGAGCTGACTTTGCATACAGAACACATTGATATTGGGCTAACGAATACCTACCGACAGATTAATGCTCTAAAATAAATGATAGAATTAAGAATTTAAGAATTTCTAAAATCTCAGAATTAAATACAAGGTTACTTGCAAAGGCTGCGGTGATTACAGTGACAGTTTGGCGGGCCTCGTGTTCGGCCTCATAAACCTTTGTTGCAAGTGCTGCAATCCTGTTGTTAGCTACCCTGAGCCGAACGCGTCTGTTCACACGGTGCATCCCGAGCCTGGGTTGTTGGAGAGTGCAAAAACGTCGGAGGCAAAGAATAGATAGTTCAAAACTCCGTGTCACCATTTTATACAAACAAGCAGTGTGTAACCTCATAACAAATCTAATGTGAGTGACTGAATATAGCAATGGAAGAATGTTTACAATCCAAAGTTTATTAGCTTAGACTAAACGATGATACTTGACGCGCTCTTCCTGTTTGATTCAGTCAGCCACGAAAAACCTCTGGTAATTGCTCTATTCCAGCGTCTCTGTCACTCCCCACACCCCGCATTTACTTCAGTTATTCCTATGGACAAGATAGGTATGCTGTGGAAAGGTCCCGTCAATTACATAAACCGTATGTTCCTAAAAGGTATTCATATCCCGAGCGGTTTAGCCTTAGTCTAGAAACAGTTTGTGCAAGCCCACAAGGTTTAAACTGGCGTTTCTATTTTTATTTTCAGATTAACTGTTTGAAGGTTGCAGAATTATTTCTTGACCAATTTGAATAACAACATTCTTCTTAAAGTTTCTGCAGAAAATACGTAAAATTTCTATTGACTATACCTTCTGTAATTCAACGGTGCATTGGTCAATTTTAAGCCATTTAGAGAAAATAGAGCGTTCGCACACTAGACAGTGTTTAAAAACAATTTAGTGTGTACAAAATACACTAGCAATCGCATAGAAAATGGCAATTCACGGCTATACGCCGGCTATAACTGAAACACATTGCCCGAGGTTTACAAGTACTTTAATTCATTGAATATATATACATTGGACCTGGTTGTTCTTTGCAGCTTTTAAATGCATACTTTTTTTGGTATAACATTGCAAAAGTTTCCTCCCATATATCTCGCTTCTGACTTTATATTAACAAGAGTCGGAAACCAAAGTTATTACAACTTTCATCTTGCATAAATATTATTTCAAACACATGCATCTCCAGACATATCCACCTATAAGCTGCAACAATTACTTAATATTTAAACTGTAATTTATCTATACAGGGATTATTTTCAAACTGTTCAATATGCATAACTTTCTAAAGCACGAAAATTAAGTTCTGATGTTGCATTCTATTAAAAAGTAAAACGAGTGGCGCCTTTTTGCATTACCGTGGGTCTGTTCCTGGATTTGATTTTGGTTTTAAGTACCGTGAAAACTCTCAGAAAATAAACGATGTGATAGATTGGGTGAATAATTCCAAGGAAGCCCTATTATTAATTGACAAATTGTATTAAAGCCTATTTGCTCTCATTCCCGTGTCTGTGTCCGAGTAATGGCTTGTTATCAATGACCGTTTTGATATTGGCTATTGAATGCACTAGAACAGTCGAATGATCACTTATTGCACGTCAGTCCATGGACTGGCAACAAATTCATATGTATCAGTTCCTGGAGCGCAGTTTTAAAACGTGACGTTGAGGTTTTAGAATGGATATTACATTACAATTCTTAAATCATCTTGCCCAGTGACTGGCGATAACACTCCATATAGTAACATGCTACTAAATCCTATTTGCATTGGAGAATAGTCTTCCTTTGCTCCTTTTTTGACTGCAGTTGCTGAGTGGTCTGAGTGAATGCCGAGTGACGATGACAATTAAATGTAATACTGCTTCTTTAACATAAACCTTCCTGTATTTGGTCACAATGGCACTGTTGTGTTTTGATTCACTTGCCTGCCTCTTGGCAAACCTCGAAACTTTGCAGATAGACATACAAAGCTGAAGACATTGATCACAATACTGCAGCACAGCAGTTGAGGCGTTAGTCGCCTTACTCAGCGTGGCTTTCACTTTCCAACCAGCCATTCGCTCTGGGAAAGAACTTCGACTCAGGGCTGACACGTAAAAAGAAAAAGACATAGTTGTGTGTGTACTCGTGCTGTAGACCTCAATATGCAATCTGATAAACAATTTCTTCTCGCGTGAGACTATTCTTGGTTAACAAATTTAACCCATTTCTACGAAAATAAACACACATATATTTAGATGCGTTCAACCTGCCAGTGTTTTGTGTTGATAGGAGGCGGATACTAGCGACTTCATGCTGTCACAATCACATTTCCCCGGACCATCCTGAACAGATTTAAAAAGACAATTTTACTATGGGTATAGGTTCCGTGGTTTACAGATATCTTGCTGCTGTGGTATAACCAAGCGCTGTCTCCAATATCTCCACGACTGAAGGCCACCAGAAATTGTGGCCCTAATTTGGCGGGTGAGTCCAGCACTGGTCCTGATACATTGCTTTCCAGCTTTCTATTTGTCGTTTTTCATGAATTTGTTTTGTTGTTGTTACTGTTCCCACAGTTTGCCAACACTCGGATGTGTGCATGGATGCCTGGTGCTGAGAGGAAAGCGCGCTGCTGCCCGGCCCGTGAGAGGGACAGGCCGGGAGACGGCGCTGGCTGCAGGGGAGCATCTCCTGGGACCGCTGGAGAGAGAAAGACGGGCGGCCCGGGGGGCGGGCTCCACTCCAGGTCAGCTATGTGGGGGAGGGGGAGGTGGGGGAGAGGAGAGAGGGGGAGAGGGGGCAAAGGGGGAGGGGAGAGGGGGCAAAGGGGGAGGGGAGAGGGTGGGAAGGGGCAGGAAAGGAGGGGAGAGGGTGAGGAGGAAGGGGAGGGGAGGTCAGGGAGGGGCGAGGACGGGGGAAGAGGGAGGGGGAGATGGGGAGGGGAGGGGGAGCGAAGGAGGGGGAGGGAAGGAGATGAGGGGAGAGAGGAGTTGAGGGAGGAGGGGCGAGGAGAGGAGGGAAGAGGGGGATGAAAGGGGAGACGGGGAGGGAAGGGGAGAGGGGAAGGGGAGAGGGAGAGGAGGATAAGAGGGGGAGGAGGAGAGAAGGGGAAGAGGAGAGGGGGACTGGAGAGGGGAAGGGAAGGGGAGGGGAAAGGGAGGCAAAAGGGGAGGGCAGGGGCTAGGGGGAGGGGAGAGAAGAAGGGGGAAGGAGGGAAGGAAGAGAAAGACTGGGGTGAGGATATGGAGGAGTGGGGAGGGGTGAGGATGTGGGGAGGGGTAGGGGAGTGGGGAAGTGCGGGGGAGAGGGTGCAGGGGCGAGGGTGAGAGGGAGGTGAGGAAGGAAAGGGGAGGGAGGACAGGTGGAGGGGAGGGAGGAGAGAGGAGAGGGAGGAGGGTGAGAGGGAAGAGGGTGCAAGGGGGATGAGAGAGAGAGAGGGAGGAGAGACAGCGTGGGGAGAGGAGAGGGAGGAGGGGGAGAGAAGGGGAGGGAGGAGGGGGGAGAGAGATGGAGGAGAGGAGGGGAGGGAGGAGGGGGAAGGGAGGGAGAGAGGAGGGGACTGAGGCGAGGGGAAGGGAAGGAGTTGAGAAGAGGGGAAGGGGGAGAGGGGGGATGAGAGGGAGGAGAGGGTGAGAAGATAGGTAAGAAGGGGGCGAGGGGGTGAGGAGAGGGAAGGGGAGAGAAGGTGAGAGGAGGGAAGGGGAGGGAGGGGAAGAGGAGAGGGGTGGAGGAGGGGGGGTGGGAGGAGAGGGAGAGAGAGGAGGGGATGGGAGGGGGAGGAGAGGGAGAGAGAGGAGAGAGAGGGAGTGCAGGGAGAGGAGAGGAGAGGAGGGGATGGGAGGGCGAGGAAAGGGAGTGGAGGTGGAGGAAAGGAAGAAAGAGGAGTGGGATGGGAGTGGGAGGAGAGGGAGTGGAGGGGAGTAGGAGGAGAGGGTAGGAGGAGTGGAAGGTGAAGGTGGGGGAGGGGTGGGAGGAAGGAGAGTGGAGCGGGAGGGGAGGGGAGGGGGTGTGGGAGGAGAGGGATAAGGGGAGTTGTAGGAGATGGGTGGGTGTGGGAGGAGAATGTCAGGGGAGTGGGAGGAAGGAGAGGGGGTTTGGGAGGAGGGGTTAGTAGATGGAGGCAAGGAACAGAAAGGAGGGGAGGTGGATGGAGGTGAACAGCAGAGTGGAGGAGAGATAGGGGAGAGGATGAGTGGCAAGGTGCAGAGGGGGAGGGAGTGCAGCGCAGGTGAGTGAGAAGGGAGTGAGGCGAGGAGGAAAGGGAGAGGAGAAGGGAGGAGTGGAGAGGAGGGGAGGGAAGGGGAGGAGAGGGAGGCGAGGAGCAGAAGGGAGTGAGGAGGGGAGGGAAGGGGAGGGGTGAGTTTCACTCCAGGTGAGCACATTCTGGGAGGTGGAGCGACTCGTCCGACATAGGTCAGAGCTTGTCAGTTATTGATACCAAAACCCTGAAAGCTCACTTGGAAGCCTGACCTTACCTTTGTTTCAATGACTATATCATCATAGACAGTCCCTCGAAATCGAGGAAGACTTGCTTCCACTCTAAAAGTGAGTTCTCAGGTGACTGAATAGTCCAATATGGGAATTACAGTCTCTGTCACAGGTGGGGCAGACGGTGGTTGAAGGAAGGGGTGGGTGGGGAGTCTGGTTTGCCGTATGCTCCTTCCACTGCCTGCGCTTGCTTTCTGCATGCTCTCGGCGACGAGACTCAAGGTGCTCAGCATCCTTCCGAATGCTCTTCCTCCACTTAGGGCGGTCTTTGGCCAGGGATTCCCAGGTGTCGGTGGGGATGTTGCACTTTTTCAAGGAGGCTTTGAGGGTGTCCTTGAAATGTTTCCTCTGCCCACCTGGGGTTCGCTTGCCGTGTAGGAGTTCTGAGTAGAGCGCTTGCTTTGGGAGTTTTGTGTTGGACATGCGAACAATGTGGCCCACCCAACGGAACTGGCCGTGTGTGGTCAGTGCTTCGATGCTGAGGATGTTGGCCTGATTGAGAACACTGACGTCGGTGTGTCTATCCTCCCTTCATTCAACCTTCGTCGCCTCCAGGCCAGATCCAAGATGGTCCCATCCTCTGTCATCAAACTACATTACGGGGACGACTCTTGCGTCTGTGCACATTCAAAGACTGAACTCCAAGCCATCATCAACATCTTCACCGAGGTGTCCGAAAGCATGGGCCATACACTAAACATCCATAAGACAAAGGTCCTCCACCAAGCTGACCCCGCCACACAGCACTGCACCCCAGTCATCAAAATCCATGGTGTGGCCTTGGACAATGTAGACCACTTTTCATACCTCACCACTCCACCAACCTGACCCCACCACACAGCACTGCCCCCCGGTCATCAAAATTCATGGCGCGGCCCTGGACAACGTGGACCACTTTCCATACCTCGGGAGCCTACTATCAGCAAAGGCAGACATCGACAACGAGGTCCAAAGCCTCCTCCAGTGCGCCAGCGCAGCCTTCGGTCGCCTGAGGAAGAGAGTCTTCGAAGACCAGGACCTCAAATTTGGCATCAAGCTTATGGTCTACAGGGCTGTAGTGATACCCACTCTCCTATATGGCACAGAGAGGTGGACCATATACAGTAGACACTTCAAATCGCTGGAGAAATACCACCAACAATGTCTCCACAAGATCCTGCAAATGACTATATAAGGGGTGCAAAGCGAGCTGTCTCCCCCCTGGCCACGCCCACAAGGCACAGCTCGACCACAACTGGGCGCCAACACCACCTGAAGGGAATGGAGGGGAAGCGATGAAACGGAGATGTATGTCCCTTCATTTACATGACACACATTAGCCGCAACACAGACGTTCCCAGAGAATTGCCTTGTTCCCCAGCTTACACGAGCCCATGTAGGGCGCTTTAATTGCCACATTTTCAACCGAAACTCGGTGATATAATGGGGGATGTCTTAGTCATTACCTTAATGAGCTAACACCTTCTCTTCCCTCAGCCTACTCATTATCACGCCTCATGCTCCACTTTAAACGACAGCCACTTTTGTTAAATAAATGGGAGGCTTTGAAAGTTTAATATGTAAAAAAAAAAGATTTCTACACGACAAACTGCGGGAGTGCATAAATTTACACAGAATAAGCAAGGTGGTAAGCAAAGGTAGATATTGTATCGCCTGGGGATCGCGGGGGGAGGATGTCCCTTAATTATAGTTGGTTGAACCCTCCGTTTCCTGCCCCGCAGTGGTGTCCGGGGTGGGGATAAATTTTGGGTGGTGCGCTGTGAACGTATTCAGTTGCACCATTGATGGATTTTGAAAGGTATTGTAACAGGGTTAGCCTTCATGTAAACCGAGAGTTGAGATTTTTTTTGTTGCAAAGAGGCTGTGGCTGTAGGTGGGCGTTTATGTTGCACCCTTCAAAGAACCTCCTCGACACAGTGCATTGGCCCGCCAGACATGCAATTGCCGTTTCTCAGATTGATGAGAGCACGACTTGAGTCCGAAGGGTTGTTTTATTTTTCAACCCGGATCTCATCTAACTTTTGACCTCGATAATGTTTGAATGCATTATCAACCTACCAGACTGATAATGTAAAAAAAAATACATGCCGTATAATCTGGTTTATTACGCAGTGTAAGCTTATCTGATTTCGATTCTGAGAAGCACCCTGCATTATTATAACTCATTTATCATTTTACATGAAATGTTTATAAATATGTATCAAGATTACGAAAACAGATCACACAGTCCCATACTATTGTAATTCTATTTAACTTGGAAATTCAACATGAAACTCAACTCGGATTCAAAAATGATGGCGCCCATGTTGCCCCCTCTTGGCTTCACGAACCGTGTTCCACACAGTAATGATTTCACATGCCCATCTGAAATGACGAGTATCAACATATTGACCGGGAGGTTTAACCGCTCACTACACGCTAGAAAATGTATTTCCACCCTTCGGTGTTTGAAAGACAAAATGAACAAAATAGAATTGATTTCGAATAAGTATACCACATGCTATATTAACAAACACTTGCCAGTGAATGACAAATTTACATACACATGATGTCAGCCGGCAATATTTTGCAGCCTTAATTGGTTTGGCTTGAGGCATTCTATGTCAAAATGGAGTGTGTTGCTTCCCTCGAGTTGCCTGTTTCTCTGCAACAGTTTTATTCTATCATCTGTCTGCATTCTCTTTAATGTAGTGTCCATCCAGGACGTAAGTTAATTATTGATATCAACATTGAAGAAATAACATTAAACAAACAAGCCTAAGCGAGTGAGATATTTACACGGGTATTTCTGTACAAATAATACAATTTGTGCTAAAATGTTGGAATAATCTTCGTTTTTTAAAAAAAGTTCACGGTATACTTAAATATAAAGAAAAGTTTCTCTACGGAAATGTCATTAGATGTGCGAGGGAACTATTTGGCAGCGCAGGTTGACATAAACTTGAATGTTTTATGGCAGTAGAATCATCCAGCGAGCATTTTGGGGATCTTTTTTTATTAAATAATAACTTATTTTTGTTCAACTCACTGCACAATTAAAAAGGAGCGACATAGAATGGATCCACCATAGCAGGAGTTAAGGGCAACCATCACGGAATGAATATTTAGATATGACAACTGTAACTCAATTATTTCTGTTAACTCAAGAGATGCGATTTTTTATGTGACAGCACTTTGCCTCTGCCTCTGAATCCGCAGAGAGAAATTGACGATTTCTCTCCACATATGGGCCGAATTCAGTGTATCGGAGGAGTAGGGGGTTGGATTTAACTACCACTTATCCAATCGAATAATTTTAAACCCCTATTAAACTCGTTGTAGTACACTGAAACTGGGTCAAGGTGTTTAGGCTACCCCAGTGTTAGCATACACAATTAATTAGGATGAGCCTACACGATTCATCAAAATTGGCACTAAATTGGCAACCGACTCAGAGAATAGCTCGTGGTGGAAGCAGAGAATGAAAAATTACACTGACGCAATAGGGATGTTCTTAGGTTGGTAGTCAAGGTCCACGCTGGGGTGAAGCTTCATTCTGCTTCCGGCTTGTATTGTCATTAAGGTGGAAGTGTTTGGTGCTGTCTGTGACTGCTCAAAGTCTCTCATTCCTTCTTACTGAAATTGTTCATCTCGATGAGAAATATTTATCGAAACATTTCATTGTTAAATATAAATCTAGACAGTAAGGAAATGGCGCTAAATGCAAGGCATGAAAGACCAACAAATAGCAAGACCTGCATTCATATTTTGCCTTATGGCTTCATCAACACCCCTCTAAAAGCATTTCAAGTAAGTGTATTACTTTTTGGAATAGACTGTTATGTAGGCAATTCTAGCGTGCAAGTTGTAACTGTGTTCTACAAGTTGGAACAACAAAGTTAGGATTTTGGTATTCTGCCCCAAATTCCTGATATTCCTTCAAAGTACCTAATAGCATGTTTATGTTGCACTAAGAGATAGAGTATTGTACGTTTCCCCATTGATTTGAGCAGGCAGATGTGTTTCTGAAGTTGGGAAGGACAGAGCACCATATACGGCCTTGAGGGGCTGGCGATATATTTAATGACTAACAAGCTGATGAGTTAGTCAGCCTTTTTCAAACATTAATAGTGCAAATGTACTGCACATCTTGTTTCACGGAGCAGAGGTTTCTGCTTTACAGTATCACAAGATGTACATTAAAACTAGAGCAAAAGTGACATTCGTTTGGCATTTTTGCACAATGTGCTTTGGGTTCAGACTGATTAGTTTTTCACCAGATGTAGTTAGACTACAATGTTTTAAGTTTAAAAAGAGACCAGTTGGTTTGCTCCACCAGTGTTAGATTTCTAGTTTTATAATGGGGTGCCCCATTTTGCTAATTAGAAATTTCATGACAACAACAACTTGCATTTCTATAGCACCTTTAACATTGGATAATGTTGACAGAAGCATAATCAGACACAAGGAAGAAAACATTAGGAAGATGATTAAAAGCTTAGTTAAAGAGGTAGGTTTTAAAGAGGGGCTTAAAGGAGGGGAGAGAAGTGGAGAGGCAGAGAAATTTAGGGTGGTAATTACAGAGCTTAATTTTCCCCAGGCCTATTTTCTACCATATTGCTAGAGTTAAGCCTGTTCTTCGAGGCCAGCAATGTGGCAGAAATATTTTGCCATAATTTCCCCGATGTATAATTCAAATTTGCCGCCGCGCAGCGCGTCCAGTCACCTCGCGGGGGGTGGGGGGGGGGGGGGGTGGTGGTGGGGGAGAGCCTGCTGTCTGCACAGAAAAAATGATGCTGCACCTTCTGCTTATGCGCGCCAAAATGGACGCGCATACGCAATACAGCACCGGCTTGGCAATTGGCCATTTTTAAAGAGCCAGTTGTGTGAGAAGGAGTGCTATGTGAAAGCATTGGAAAAATCGGATCTGCAGCAATACAAGATGCAACGCGGTGCAAGGACCAAGAATTTCTCGCAGGATGAAGTGGAGGCACTAGTTACTGTGATTGAGAACAGGTGGCAGGAGCTGGACACCAGCAGAGGTTACATAAAAGTTCCACCCAAAGAAATGAAGAAACACTGGAACCAAGTTGCAGAAGACTATTGCGCAAAGGTGACCACCACGAGATCTGGAGGCCAATGTAAAAAGAAGTGGCAGGACCTTGGTCAAGTAGTTAGTGTAAGTAATATTTTCATTTATTCAATGCAATTGTAAATGTGACCAGTTGTACATGTCCCACCCAGCAGAAAGACACCCTCTCTAAAAAGTTGCTTTTTCATCTTTACCGAGGAAGGTGGCACATTAAAAAAGGGAAAGAACATAACAACATAATAAGACCATAAGAAATAGGAGCAGGAGTAGGCCATACTGCCCGTCAAGCCTGCTCCGCCATTTAATACGATCATGGCTGATTCGATCATGGACTCAGCTCCACTTCCTTGCCTGCTCTCCATAACCCCTTATTCCCTTATCATTTAAGAAACTGTCTATTTCTGTCTTAAATGTATTCAATGTCCTAGCTTCCACAGCTCTCTGAGGCAGCGAAATCCACAGATTTACAACCCTCTGAGAGAAGAAATTTCTCCTCATCTCAGTTTTAAATGGGCAGCCCCTTATTCTAAGATCATGCCCTCTAGTTCTAGTCTCCCCTGTCAGTGGAAACATCCTCTTTGCATCCACCTTGTCAAGCCCCCTCATAATCTTCGATAAGATCATCTCTCATTCTTCTGAATTTCAATGAGTAGAGGCCCAACCTACTCAACCTTTCCTCATAAGTCAACCCCCTCATCTCCAGAATCAACCTTGCAAACCTCTGAACTGCCTCGAAAGCAAGTATATCCTTTCGTAAATAATAGAAACCAAAACTGCACGCAGTATTCCAGGTGTGACCTCAGGGGTACCCTGTATAACTGTAGCAAGACTTCCCTGCTTTTATACTCCATCCCCTTTGCAATAAAGGCCACGATTCCATTGGCCTTCCTGATCACTTGCTGTACCTGCATACTAACCTATTGTGTTTCATGCACAAGTACCCCCAGGTCCCGCTGTACTACGGCACTTTGCAATCTTTCTCCATTTAAATAATAACTTGCTCTTTGTTTTTTTCTGCCAAAGTGCATGACCTCACACTTTGCAACATTATACTCCATCTGCAAAATTTTTGCCCACTCACTTAGCCTGTCTATGTCCATTTGCAGATTTTTTGTGTCCTCCTCACGCATTGCTTTTCCTCCCATCTTTGTATTATTAGCAAATTTGGCTACGTTACAATCAGTCCCCTCTTCCAAGTCGTTAATATAGATTGTAAATAGTTGGGATCCCAGCACTGATCCCTGCGGCACCCCACTGGTTACTGATTGCCAACCCGAGAATCAACCATTTATCCCGACTCTCTGTTTTCTGTTAGTTAGCCAATCCTCTATCCATGCTAAGATATTACCCCTAACCCCGTGAACTTTTATCTTGTGCAGTAAACTTTTATGTGGCACCTTGTCAAATGCCTTCTGAAAGTCCAAATACACCACATCCACTGATTCCGCTTTATCCACCCTGTTCGTCACATCCTCAAAGAATTCCAGCAAATTTGTCAAACAAGACTTCCCCTTCATCAATCCATGCTGACTCTGCCTGACCAAATGTTGCTTTTACAAATGTCCTTCTACTGCTTCTTTAATAATGGAGTCTAACATTTTCCCAACCACTGATGTCAGGCTAACTGGTCTATATATTCCTGCTTTTTGCCTGCCTCCTTTTTTAGATAGGGGCATTACATTTGCAGTTTTCCAATCTGCTGGGACCTCCCCAGAATCCAGCGAATTTTGGTAAATTACAACCAATGCATCCACAATCCCTGCTGCTACTTCTCTTAAGACCCTAGGATGCAAGCCATCAGGTCTAGGGGATTTATCCGCCTTTAGTCCCATTATCTTACTGAGTACCACATCCTTAGTGATTGTGATTGTGTTAAGTTCCTCCCCCTCTATAGCCCCTTGACTATCCACTGTTGGAATATTGTTAGTGTCCTCTACCGTAAAGACTGATACAAAATATTTGTTCAGAGTTTTTGCCATCTCCATGTTCCCCATTATTAATTCCCTGGTCTCGTCCTCTAAGCGACCGGCATTTACTCTAGCCACTCTTTACCTTTTTATATACCTATAGAAACTCTTGCTATCTGTTTTTATATTTTGTGCTAGTTTACTTTCATGGTCTATCTTCCCCTTCTTAATCATTTTTTTGTTGGCTTTTAAAAGCTTCCCAATCTTCTGCGCTCACACTAGTTTTGCCCTTGTTTATAAATTTGATACCGTCCTTTATTTCTTTACTTATCCACAGATGGCTATCTTTTCTCTTACGCCCTTTCCTCCTCACTGGAACATATTTTTCTTGAGAGTTGTGAAATATCTCCTTAAATGTACATCACCATTCATCAACTGTCCGACACTTTCATCTATTTTCCCAGTCCACTCCAGCCAACTCTGTCCTCATACTTTCATAATCTCCTTTATTTAAGCTTAGTATGCTGGTTAGAGATCCAACTTTCTCACCCTCCTTCTGAATTTGAAATTTGAATTTGAACTCGAACAGGAGGAGACTCGGCAAATCTGCACCCACTGACACCTTTGGAAGAGAGGGTCGCTGCTTTGATGGGTCCTGCCTGGAGAAAAGCAACCACCACTGCACAAGCTGGGCCCACACTCGAGGGATAGGGTAAGTCCTGCAAATTCCACAGTCTGGCTTTGCTAAATGTTGAGTACTGTGTGGGCTAGCCATGCTTTGGTTCCTGGGGATGTCTCCGGTTGATGCAATGTGCTATCATTCTTTGTGGTCCTTCAAATCAGCCTGCTGCCTGCGCTGTGTGAGCCTACTCATGCCACCCACCCTGCCCCCTCCTCTGCTGCTAACCATTTGTTTGTGTTCTGTTATATTTTGCAGAACTTGAGGCCGACCCTGATGATCCAGAAGAAGATTTTGATGAGGACGAACCTAAAGAGGAGAACATCTTCCAATCCCACCCTCTAGACCAAGAGTATGGGGGTGAGGGGGAGTGGGAGGGGATGGCGGGAGCAGCGTGGTGAGGCCTATAAAGGCCCAGAGGGTGTTCCACAGGCAGCGGCAGTCGGCGAGAGGCGGGAGCAGCGTGGTGAGGCCTATAAAGGCCCAGCTGGTGCAGCTCCAGCCGGGAGAAAAAGCAGAAAAGAAGCAGAAAGGAATCAAAAGGTGACATCACAGCCAAAGGAATAAGTGATTGGCTGGTGATTGGTAAGTAGTTTTTCTTTTTCTTTTTTATATCAGTAAGTAACCTGTAACAGTGTTGTCACCAATTTAAGTGTATCTAAGGGTTAAGTCATGGCAGGAGAGCTCGGTCACGTGATATGCTCCTCCTATACCATGTGGGAACTCAGGGACACTTCCGGTGTCCCTGACGATTACATCTGTGGGAAGTGTATCCGCCTCCAGCTCCTGATGGACCGCATTGCGGAATTGGAGCTGAGGGTGGATTCACTCTGGAGCATCCACGATGCTGAGAATGACGTGAGTAGCACGTGTAGCAAGTTGGTCTTACCGCAGGAGAAGGGTCCACAGCCAGCTAGGGAATGGAAGACCAGCAGGAAGAGTAGTGCAAGGAAGGTAGTGCAGGGGTCCCCTGTGGTCATCCCCCTGCAAAACAGATACACTGCTTTGAGTACTGTTGAGGGGGATGACTCATCAGGGGAGGGCAGCAGCAGCCAGGTTCATGGCACTGTGGCTGGCTCTGTTGCACAGGAGGGCAGGAAAAAGAGTGGGAGAGCGATAGTGATAGGGGATTCAATAGGCGTTTCTGTGGCCGCAACCGAGACTCCAGGATGGTATGTTGCCTCCCTGGTGCAAGGGTCAAGGATGTCTCGGAGCGGGTGCAGGACATTCTAAAAAGGGAGGGAGAACAGCCAGTTGTCGTGGTGCACATTGGTACCAATGACATAGGTAAAAAAAGGGATGAGGTCCTACGAAAAGAATTTAAGGAGCTAGGAGCTAAATTAAAAATTAAGACCTCAAAAGTAGCAATCTCGGGATTGCTACCAGTGCCACGTGCTAGTCAGAGTAGGAATCGCAGGATAGCGCAGATGAATACGTGGCTTGAGCAGTGGTGCAGCAGGGAGGGATTCAAATTCCTGGGGCATTCGAACCGGTTCTAGGGGAGGTGGGACCAGTACAAACCGGACGGTCTGCACCTGGGCAGGACCGGAACCAATGTCCTAGGGGGAGTGTTTGCTAGTGCTGTTGGGGAGGAGTTAAACTAATATGGCAGGGGGATGGGAACCAATGCAGGGAGACAGAGGGAAACAAAAAGGAGACAAAAGCAAAAGACAGAAAGGAGATGAGGAAAAGTGGAGGGCAGAGAAACCCAAGGCAAAGAACAAAAAGGGCCACTGTACAACAAAATTCTAAAAGGACAAAGGGTGTTAAAAAAACAAGCCTGAAGGCTTTGTGTCTTAATGCAAGGAGTATCCGTAATAAGGTGGATGAATTAACTGTGCAAATAGATGTTAACAAATATGATGTGATTGGGATTACAGAGACGTGGCTCCAGGATGATCAGGGCTGGGAACTCAACATCCAGGGGTATTCAACATTCAGGAAGGATAGAATAAAAGGAAAAGGAGGTGGGGTAGCATTGCTGGTTAAAGAGGAGATTAATGCAATAGTTAGAAAGGACATTAGCTTGGATGATGTGGAATCTATATGGGTAGAGCTGCAGAACACCAAAGGGCAACAAACGTTAGTGGGAGTTGTGTACAGACCTCCAAACAGTAGTAGTGATTTTGGAGGGCATCAAACAGGAAATTAGGGGTGCATGCAATAAAGGTGCAGCAGTTATAATGGGTGACTTTAATATGCACATAGATTGGGCTAACCAAACTAGAAGCAATACGGTGGAGGAGGATTTCCTGGAGCGCATAAGGGATGGTTTTCTAGACTAATATGTCGAGGAACCAACTAGGGGGGAGGCCATCTTAGACTGGGTGTTGTGTAATGAGAGAGGATTAATTAGCAATCTCGTTGTGCGAGGCCCCTTGGGGAAGAGTGACCATAATATGGTGGAATTCTGCATTAGGATGGAGAATGAAACCGTTAATTCAGAGACCATGATCCAGAACTTAAAGAAGGCTAACTTTGAAGGTATGAGGCGTGAATTGGCTAGGATAGATTGGTGAATGATACTTAAGGGGTTGACTGTGGATGGGCAATGGCAGACATTTAGAGACTGCATGGGTGAACTACAACAATTGTACATTCCTGTCTGGCGTAAAAATAAAAAAGGGAAGGTGGCTCAACCGTGGCTATCAAGGGAAATCAGGGATAGTATTAAAGCCAAGGAAGTGGCATACAAATTGGCCAGAAATAGCAGCGAACCAGGGGACTGGGAGAAATTTAGAACTCAGCAGAGGAGGACAAAGGGTTTGATTAGGGCAGGGAAAATGGAGTACGAGAAGAAGCTTGCAGGGAACATTAAGACGGATTGCAAAAGTTTCTATAGATATGTAAAGAGAAAAAGGTTAGTAAAGACAAATGTAGGTCCCCTGCAGTCAGAATCAGGGGAAGTCATAACGGGGAACAAAGAAATGGCAGACCAATTGAACAAGTACTTTGGTTCGGTATTCACTAAGGAGGACACAAACAACCTTCCGGATATAAAAGGGGTCAGAGGGTCTAGTAAGGAGGAGAAACTGAGGGAAATCCTTATTAGTCGGGAAATTGTGTTGGGGAAATTGATGGGCTTGAAAGCCGATAAATCCCCAGGGCCTGATGGACTGCATCCCAGAGTACTTAAGGAGGTGGCCTTGGAAATAGCGGATGCATTGACAGTCATTTTCCAACATTCCATTGACTCTGGATCAGTTCTTATCGAGTGGAGGGTAGCCAATGTAACCTCACTTTTTAAAAAAGGAGGGAGAGAGAAAACAGGGAATTATAGGCTGTTCAGCCTGACCTCAGTAGTGGGTAAAATGATGGAATCAATTATTAAGGATGTCATAGCAGCGCATTCGGAAAATGGTGACATGATAGGTCCAAGTCAGCATGGATTTGTGAAAGGGAAATCATGCTTGACAAATCTTCTGGAATTTTTTGAGGATGTTTCCAGTAGAGTGGACAAGGGGGAACCAGTTGATGTGGTATATTTGGACTTTCAGAAGGCTTTCGACAAGGTCCCACACAAGAGATTAATGTGCAAAGTTAAAGCACTTGGGATTAGGGGTGGTGTGCTGGATTGAGAACTGGTTGTCAGACAGGGAGCAAAGAGTAGGAGTAAATGGGTACTTTTCAGAATGGCAGGCAGTGACTAGTGGGGTACTGCAAGCTTCTGTGCTGGGGCCCCAGCTGTTTACACTGTACATTAATGATTTAGATGAGGGGATTAAATGTAGTATCTCCAAATTTGCGGATGACACTAAGTTGGGTGGCAGTGTGAGCTGCGAGGAGGATGCTATGAGGCTGCAGAGTGACTTGGATAGGTTAGGTGAGTGGGCAAATGCATGGCAGATGAAGTATAATGTGGATAAATGTGAAGTTATCCACTTTGGTGGTAAAAACAGAGAGACAGACTATTATCTGAATGGTGACAGATTAGGAAAAGGGGAGGTGCAACGAGACCTGGGTGTCATGGTACATCAGTCATTGAAGGTTGGCATGCAGGTACAGCAGGCGGTTAAGAAAGCAAATGGCATGTTGGCCTTCATAGCGAGGGGATTTGAGTACAGGGGCAGGGAGGTGTTGCTATAGTTGTACAGGGCCTTGGTGAGGCCACACCTGGAGTATTGTGTACAGTTTTGGTCTCCTAACTTGAGGAAGGACATTCTTGCTATTGAGGGAGTGCAGCGAAGGTTCACCAGACTGATTCCCGGGATGGCGGGACTGACCTATCAAGAAAGACTGGATCAACTGGGCTTGTATTAACTGGAGTTCAGAAGAATGAGAGGGGACCTCATAGAAACGTTTAAAATTCTGATGGGTTCAGACAGGTTAGATGCAGGAAGAATGTTCCCAATGTTGGGGAAGTCCAGAACCAGGGGTCACAGTCTAAGGATAAGGGTAAAGACATTTAGGACCGAGATGAGGAGAAACTTCTTCACCCAGAGAGTGGTGAACCTGTGGAATTCTCTACCACAGAAAGTTGTTGAGGCCAATTCACTAAATATATTCAAGAAGGAGTTAGATGAAGTCCTTACTACTCGGGGATCAAGAGGTATGGCGAGAAAGCAGGAATGGGGTACTGAAGTTGCATGTTCAGCCATGAACTCATTGAATGGCGGTGCAGGCTAGAAGGGCCGAATGGCCTACTCCTGCACCTATTTTCTATGTTTCTATGTTTCTGTGGAGCTGGATGAAACCCCCACTATTTTATTGACTTTAGTGGAGATGCAGGTGCTGTCCATTGAGGTGCGAGTCCCTTCCGTGACAAGTGGTTTGAGTGTTGGTGGGACATTTCATGGTTTCCTAACATCCGAGGCTGTGGGTCCCAGTGGTGGGGTGCAGCGAGGCACACCCAGGGCCCCACCGTCTGAGGCTGCGGGTCCCAGTGAGATGCAGCGAGGCACACCCAGGGCCTCACCCTCCGAGGCTGCGGGTTCCAGTGGTGGGGTGCAGTGAGGCACACCCAGGGCCCGACCCTCCGAGGCTGCGGGTCCCAGTGAGATGCAGCGAGGCACACCCAGGGCCCCACCTTCCGAGGCTGTGGGTCCCAGTGAGATGCAGCGAGGCACACCCAGGGCCCCACCTTCCGAGGCTGTGGGTCCCAGTGAGATGCAGCGAGGCACACCCAGGGCCCGACCGTCCGAGGCTGTGGGTCCCAGTGAGATGCAGCGAGGCACACCCAGGGCCCCACCTTCCGAGGCTGTGGGTCCCAGTGAGATGCAGCGAGGCACACCCAGGGCCCCACCTTCCGAGGCTGTGGGTCCCAGTGAGATGCAGCGAGGCACACCCAGGGCCCCACCTTCCGAGGCTGCGGGTCCCAGTGAGATGCAGCGAGGCACACCCAGGGCCCGACCCTCCGAGGCTGCGGGTCCCAGTGAGATGCAGCGAGGCACACCCAGGGCCCGACCCTCCGAGGCTGCGGGTCCCAGTGAGATACAGCGAGGCACACCCAGGGCCCCACCTTCCGAGGCTGCGGGTCCCAGTGGTGGGGTGCAGCGAGCCACACCCGTGGGGAGGAGGGGGAGGAGAGCTCGATCACACTCTCCTGAGGTGCAGGATCTAGCAGATGTGGTTCAGATGATGGCAATGAGTGGGGAGAGCATTGGCCTTACGTGATCACTCCTGGACTCTATCTGTGGGGTGGGTGATGAGGTAGTGGGACTGTCGGGAGAAGTAACAGAAATCTCACGAGAAATGGGAACGATGTCCGGCACCATGAGTGAGGGAATATCTCAGTCAGCTGAAACCATGTCAGTGACCATGAGGGAGGGAATGTCACGAGTAGGTGATGCGCTGTCAGTGAACATCAGCGGGGGAATGTCAGAGATGCTGCAAACACTATCAGTGAACATGAGGGAGGGAATGTCACAGGTAGTTGAGACAGTTTTGCTCAACATGAGGGAGGGAATGTTGCAGGTCGTTGAGACACTGTCAGGGCACATGAGGGACAGCATGTTGGAGTTAGCTGCTGCAATAAGGGAACAAGCCCAGACCCCGCACCCATTGTCAGAATCAACTGCCACTCCCACTCCAATCCCCACACCAGCCTCTGAAAAGCCCCAAGCTGGGCCCTCCACATTGCAGCCTGCCGCCCCCCCCCGCCCCATAATAGGTGCGCACTACCCGAGATCTTAGAAAGAATAAGCTTGGTACCAACCCCAGAAATACTGCGCCACCGTCTGTGGGCAGGGATGGTGGAGTCACCAAAAGCAAACGCGGTGGGCGGTCTTAGAATAAGGTGGAGGAGAGATGGGTGCAGCCTTTCTTTGCTGCTGTTGTTGTTATTTTTATTGTTACTGTTGTAACTGTTCTCAAATTAAAACATTTTTGTAACTTATGTACAATTGCAAGTTTAAAAGTTAGTAGATGATCTTAGAGTTTGCAAGTGAAAACTTTAAAGTTTGATACAGGAATAATTTTATTAAAGTTAAGTTAAGTACAAAGAACTGTTTGTTAAACTTTTGAATAAAATATATTTTACATTAAATCTGAATCATTTCCATTATTTGTTGCATTATTAACACAACTTTTGATGTAAGCAAGAATCATTTCCAACATTTGTTCCATTAACACAACACAATATTACAGAACAGGTCCAAACAGTAAACGAGGTCCATGTGGAATAGTTGTCACTGAGCCTTCAGGCAGCAAAGCATTCACGGATGAGCTGCTGGCGCAAGGCTCGAGCAATCGTTAAAGGGGGACTATGGCTCGCCCTCCTCCGCCGTCGTGCTTCGGGTCCAGGTACTTGCATGGCTTCCTCGTCCTCGTCCTCCTGCTCGTCATCTGCATCTTCCTCTTCATTATAATCAGCCACTCTCACTGCAGGTGGGTCTGCTCCTATCAGCTGCTGCTGCCTCAGGATGGCTAAGTTATGCAGCATGCAGCACACAACAGTGAACTGACCGACAATCTCAGGGGAGTATAGCAAGTAGCCTCTTGAATGGTCCAGGCATTGGAAACATTGTTTCAAGATGGTCCTCTCTTTAATGCTGCGCATCGCAATGTGCGACATGTTGTATTTCCGGTCAGCTTCCGTCCGGGTTATATGTAGGGGCGTCATGAGACATGTGGCGAGGCCATACCCTTTGTCTCCCAGTAATCAGCTCTGCCCTTCTGGCTGCTGCTGTTGAAACATTGCAGATATAATGCTCTCGCGTAGGATGAATGCATCATGGGTGCTCCCAGGGTATCTTGCATCAACTGACATGATGCGATGTATGTCATAGAAACATAGAAACATAGAAAATAGGTGCAGGAGCAGGACATTCGGCCCTTCGAGCCTGCACTGCCATTCAATATGATTATGGCTGATCATGCAACCTCAGTCCCACCGCCTTCTCTCCATAACCTCTGATCCCTTTAGCTGTAAGGGCCAAATGTAACTCCACTTTGAATATGTCCAACAAACTGGACTCCACAACTTTTTGTGGCAGAGAATTCCACAGGTTCACAACTCTCTGGGTGAAAAAGTTTCTCCTCATCTCAGCCCTATATGGCTTACCCCTTATCCTTAGACTGTGACCCCTGGTTCTGGACTTCCCCAACATTCTTCCTGCATCTAATCTGTCCAGTCCTGTCAGAATTTTATATGTTTCTATGAGATCCCCTCTCATTCTTCTAAATTCCAGTGAGTATAAGCCTAGCTGATCCCAGGAATCAGTTTGGTGAATCTTCACTGTACTCCCTCAATAGCAAGCACATCCTTCCTCAGATTAGGAGACCAAAACTGCACACAATACTCAAGGTGTGGTCTCACCAAGGCCCTGTACAACTGCAGCAAGGCCTCCTTGCTCCTTTACTCAAATCCCCTCACTATGAAGGCCAGCATGTCATTTGCTTTCTTTACTGCTTGCTGTACCTGCATGCCTACCTTCAATGACTGATGTACCATGACACCCAGATCTCATTGCACCTCTCCTTTTACTAATCTGTCACCATTCAGATAATAATCTGCCTTCCTGTTTTTGCCACCAAAGTGCATAACCTCACATTTATCCACATTATAGTGCATCTGCCATGCATTTGCCCACTCACCTAACCTGTCCAAGTCATCCTGCAGCCTCTTAGCATCCCCCTCGCAGCACGCCCTGCCACCCAGCTTAGTGTCATCTGCAAACCTGGAGATATTACATTCAATTCTTTTGTCTAAATCATTAATGTATATTGTAAATAGCTGGGGTCCCAGCACTGAACCCTGGGGCACCCCACTAGTCACTGCCTGCCATTCTGAAAAGGACCCGTTTATTCCTACTCTTTGCTTCCTGTCTGCCAACCAGTTCTCTATCCACGTCAATACATTATCCCCAATACCATGTGCTTTGATTTTGCACACCAATCACTTGTGTGGAACCTTGTCAAAAGCCTTTTGAAAGTCCAAATACACCACATCCACTGGTTCTCCCTTGTCCACTCTACCAGTTACATCCTCAAAAAATTCTAGAACATTTGTCAAGCATGATTTCTCTTTCATAAATCCATGCTGACTTGGACCGATCCTGTCACTGCTTTCCAAATGCGCTGCTATTACATCTTTAATAATTGATTCCAGCATTTTCCCCACCACCGATGTCAGGCTAACCGGTCTATAATTCCCTGTTTTCTCTCTCCTTCCTTTTTAAAAAAGCTACTCTCCAATCCATAGGAACTGATTCTGAGTCCATGGAATGTTGGGAAACGACTGTCAATGCACCAACTATTTCTAGGGCCACTTCCTTAAGTACTCTGGGATGCAGACTATCAGGACCTGGGGATTTATCGGCCTTCAGTCCCTTCAATTTCCCTAACACCATTTCCTGACTAATGAGGATTTCCCTCAGTTTCCCCTTCTCGCTAGACCCTCGGTCCTCTTGTATTTTCGGGAGGTTATTCATGTCTTCCTTAGTGAAAACAGTACCAAAGTATTTGTTCAATTGGTCTGCCATTTCCTTGATCCCCATTATGAATTCACCTGATTCTGACTGCATGTCGTCACACACGAGCTGTACATCAATGGAATGGAAGCCTTTTCTGTTCCTGTCCAGCTTGGAATCCTCCAAAGGTGCTCGCAAGGCGATGCAGGTATAATCAATGCAGCCCTGTACCTTTGGGAAGCCAGAAATCCTGGAGAAGCCCACAGCCCTGTCACGCATTGCTTGGGTGGTCATGGGGAACTCTATGTAGTCATTCCTCTGTGCATATACTGCAGCTGTCACCTGCCAAATGCAGACATGCGTTGCATATTGAGAGATGACGCACACATCCCCAGTTGTAGCTTGAAATGATCCGGAGGCGTAGAATGAAAGAGCAGCTGTAACCTTAATTTCAACTGACAAAGCAGTCCTCCTGACGCTTCTAGGTTACAGGTCTGTTTTCACCAACTCACAGATCTCAGTTACAACTACTTTGCAGAAACGCAGCCTTCTGACACAGTCTGCATCACTCAGGTGCAGGTATGAGTGCCTTACTCGATATACCCAACGTGGGTAAGGTCTTCCTGCTCAGCACCCTATAGGCTCTGATGTTCTTCATGCGATGATGTCAAATCAATTGTCTTCTATGTAGCACCATCATGCAGAAGGCTCGCACAAGGTTATTGTCCCCATAGTTAAATTTTACCTTTGCAAGAAGCTCAAAACAGCAGGAAGGCAGGCAGGACAGGTTCTTTGTTCTCTCTCACCAAGGTCTGAATGGATGGACCATACCCAGGTCTTGTGACATCTCCTCCCTCTTCGCCCCCCCCCCCCCCCAACTAATTGCAGTCTTGTGACTTCTCCCCTCCCCCTCCCCCAAACTCATTGCAGTCTTGTGCCCAGTACAGCAGCCTTCCGATCGACACCTCCCTCCCCGGGCTCAGTGCATATATCTTGAAGAAGCCACTACAGAAAAGGATTCTCTTTGATTCCAGGATGATCCTGGAATAGTGAGCATTTTTGCAGAGGAGCACAGGGCCTTACAGTGCTTGATGTGGTCCAACCAGATCTGGTGATGGATGTGTCTGGTTATACACCAGATATATTCAAGTCTGGGCCCCCTGGACTTGACAGAGCAAAGATGGCAGCCCAACCAGGATGGGAGAGTTTAAGGGTTTTACTGGGGACACGGGCATCCAAGGTGGAGGTGAGGGATTGATTGAGCAGATGGACAACTTTAGAAATATTATTGTGGGCCAAAGGGTAGCCAGTTGGGAGTTTGAAAGTGCAGTTGTTAAGTGATTTTAGGGAGAGTTTTTTCCAGGTCAGAGACAAAAAGAAGTTGGGTTGGACAGGGGAAGGAGGATGTTATTGGTGAGGAATACAAGGAAGTGTTCAATGATGGCCTTATCTGTGATTGAGACAAATAGAATAGAGAAATGGCAAGGATGAGTGAGTGGCTGTAAATATGGGTCGGAGAGTTAAAATGGAGGGAATGGTTAAGGGAAGATAGAAGGGCAGTGAACTCAAGAGGAGAGAGGGCACGGTGAGTTGAGATGGAGATTCAAATCGCAGAGGACGAGGTGTTGCTCAGTGTAAAGGCAGCGGAAGGAATAGCGTGAGGATATCCTGGTGAGAAACTCAGGTTGGGGCTTGGGCGGACGGTAAAGAATGATGATTTAAAATGAGAGACGAGAGGGGTGGAATAAGGTGAGCTGCTCAAAGAAAGAGAAGGTGTCAGTTTAGTAGGAGGAAGAGACCAAGGTGAGATTTGGTTATTAGTGTCACACCACCATGGTGTTTGGACGGGGCACGTGGTGGAAATTATGGCCAGGCAGGTGGTCTGGGTCGTCATCCATGAGCCAGATTTCCGTCAAGGCCATGATGTCAATGCAACAGTCCATAACAAGGTTGTAGATGGCAAGGGCCTTGTTTGAGTGGACATTCTGGAGAGGGATGTGGAGTGGTGCGACGATTATTGACCTGCTGGCTAAGTCTATCTCACATTCCAATCGGTACTCTGTTGCGAGTACCGGTGAGGAAGATGATGGCTCTGGGGAGTGCAGCCAGAGCCAAATCCACGGCACCATGGGTGGCTCAGCTGCACAGGGAGGGGGCAAGAAGAATAGAAGACCTATACTGGCAGGGGATTCAATAGTCAGGGGAGTAGATAGGCATTTCTGTGGCCGCAGACGTGACTCCAGGATGGTATGTTGCCTCCCTGGTGCCAGGGTCAAGGATGTCACTGAGCGGCTGCAGGGCTTTCTGCGGGGAGCGGGTGAACAGCCAGAGGTCATGGTCCATATCGGGACTAATGACATAGGTAGGAAGATGGATGAGGTCCTTCAGAGCAGAGTTTAGGGAACTAGGAGAGAGATTAAAAATCAGGACCTCAAAAATAGTAATCTCCGGATTACTCCCGGTGCCACGAACTAGTGAGTTCAGAAATAGGAGGATAGAGCAGATGAATACGTGGCTGGAGAGCTGGTGCAGGTGGGAGGGCTTTAGTTTCCTGAGGCACTGGGACTGCTTCTGGGGAGTTGGAACCTGTACAAGCCGGACGGGTTGCACCTCAACAGAGCCTGGACCAATATCCTCGCCGGGGGGGGATTTGCTACTGCTGTTGGGAAGGGTTTAAACTAGCTTGGCAGGGGGATGGGAACCTGAAAATAGATTCAGTAAGGAGGGGAGTAAAGCTGGAATTGGAATATAAAAATAAAGAAAGTGTGTTTGAAGGAGAGAGGAAACAAGCAGGAAAAAAGGTTTAAAAAACAAACTTAAAGGCACTTTGTCTAAATGCATGTAGCATTCGTAACAAAATAGATGCGTTGATGGCCCAAATAGATACAAATGGGTATGATCTGATAGCCATCACAGAGACGTGGTTGCAAGGTGACCAGGACTTGGAATTAAATATTCAGGGGTATTTGACAATCCGGAAAGACAGACAGAAAGGAAAAGGAGCTGGGGTCGTTCTATTGATAAAGGATGGAATCACTGCAATAGTGAGAAACGATATTGGCTCAAATGATAAGGATGTTGAAACAGTTTGGGTGGAGATAAGGAATAATAAGGGGAAAAAGTCATTGGTGGGCATAGTTTATATGCCTCCTAACAGTAGCAACTCTGTTGTTTGGATTATAAACCAGGAAATAATGGGGGCTTGTAAAAAGGGAACAGCAATAATCATGGGTGATTTTAACCTCCATATAGATTGGACAAATCAAATTGGTCAGGATAGCCTTGAGGAAGAATTCATAGAGTACATAAGAGACGGGTTCCTTGAGCAGTATGTAACGGAACCAACCAGGGGGCAGGCTATCTTGGATCTGGTCCTGTGTAATGAGAAAGGATTAATAAACAATCTCCTTGTAAAGGATCCCCTTAGAATGAGTGATCATAGCATGGCTGAATTTCAAATTCAGATGGAGGGTGAGAAAGTTGGATCTCAAACCAGCGTACTAAGCTTAAATAAAGGAGACTATGAAGGTATGAGGGCAGAGTTGGCTAAAGTGGACTGGGAAAATAGATTAACATGTAGGATAGTTGATGAACAGTGGTATACATTTAAGGAGATATTTCACAACTCTCAAGAAAAATATATTCCAGTGAGGAGAAATCATCATCATAGGCAATCCCTCGGAATCGAGGAAGACTTGCTTCCACTCCCAAAGTGAGTTCTTTGGTGGCTGGACAGTCCAATACGAAAGCCACAGACCCTGTTACAGATGGGACAGACATTCGTCGAGGGAAGGGGTGGGTGGGGCTTGTTTGCCGCGCGCTCCTTCCGCTGCCTGCGCTTGACCTCTTCACGCTCTTTGCGTTGAGACTCGAAGAGCTCAACACACTCCCGGATGCACTATCTCCACCTCAGACGGTCTTTGGCCAAGGACACCCAGGTGTCAGTGGTGATGTCGCACTTTACCAGGGAGGTTTTGAGGGTGTCCTTGTAATGTTTCTGTTGCCCACCTTTGGCTCGTTTGCCATGAAGGAGCTCCGCATAAAGCATTTGCTTAGGGAGTCTCATATCTGGCATGCAAGCTATGTGGCTTGCCCAGCGACGCTGATCGAGTGTGGTCAGTGCTTCAATACTGGGGATGTTAGCCTGGTCGAGGACACTGATGTTGGTGCGCCTGTCCTCCCAGGGGATTTGCAGGATCTTGCAGAGATATCGTTGGTGATATTTCTTTGGCAACTTGAGGTGTCAGGAATAGGGTACCGCTGGAGTTGGCTTTCCCTACCCCCTCTCTGCTAATCATGCCCCCCCACCCCCAGAGGTCTGTGTCCTTGCCAACCCTGGCGTTGAAGTCACCGAGGAGGATCAGTTTGTCACCGAGGGGAAGCAGGACAGGGATTTTTTGAGGTTGGAGTAAAAACCCTCTTTGGCCTCGGTGCTGCCCCCAACTAGGCCTTGGACCATCTACCACCAAGGGCACTACCCAGCGCCGAGCCTGCAGCCAACATCTCGCCGTAGGCAACTAGGCCCATATAGCAGTACACAAACAATATCCCAACAGTGGTTAGTCAAGGGGCTATAGCGGGGGAGGAACTTAACATAATCACAATCACTAAGGAGGTGGTAATCAGTAAGATAATGGGACTAAAAGCAGATAAATCCCTTGGACTTGATGGCTTGCATCCTAGGGTCTTAAGAGAAATAACGGCAGGGATTGTGGGTGCATTGGTTGTAATTTACCAAAATTCCCTGGATTCTGCGGGAGGTCCCAGAAGATTGGAAAACTGCAAGTGTAACGCCCCTATTTAAAAAAGGAGGCAGATAAAATGCAGGAAACTATAGACCAGTTAGCCTAAATCAGTGATTGGGAAAATATTGGAGTCCATTATTAAAGAAGCAGTAGCGGGACATTTGTAAAAGCATAATTTGGTCAGGCAGAGCCAGCATGGATTTATGAAGGGGAAGTCATGTTTGACAATTTGCTGGAATTCTTTGAGGATGTGACAAACAGGGTGGATAAAGGGGAACCAGTGGATGTGATGTATTTGGACTTCCAGAAGGCATTTGACACGGTGCCACATAAAAGGTTACTGCACAAGATAAAAGTTCACGGGGTTGGGGGTAATATATTAGCATGGATAGAGGATTGGCTAACTAACAGAAAACAGAGAGTCGGGATAATTGGTTCATTCTCAGGTTGGCAACCAATAACTAGTGGGGTGCCGCAGGGATTAGTGCTGGGGCCCCAACTGTTTACAATCTATATTATCAACTTGGAGGAAGGAACCGAGTGTCACGTAGCCAAGTTTGCTGACAATACAAAGATGGGAGGAAAAGCAATGTGTGAGGAGGACACAAAAAATCTGCAAGTGGACATAGATAGGCTAAGTGAGTGGGCAAAGATTTGGCAGCTGGAGTATAATGTTGGAAAGTGTGAGATCATGCACTTTTGCAGAAAAAAATAAAAGAGCAAGTTATTATTTAAATGGAGAAAAATTGCAAAGTGCTGCAATACAGCGGGACCTGGGGGTACTTGTGCATGAAACACAAAAGGTTAGTATGCAGGTATAGCAAGTGATCAGGAAGGCCAATGGAATCTTGGCCTTTATTGCAAAGCAGATGGAGTATAAAAGCAGGGAAGTCTTGCTACAGTTATACAGGGTATTGGTGAGGCCACACCTGGAATACTGCGTATATTTATGAAAGGATATACTTGCTTTGGAGGCAATTCAGGGAAGGTTCACTAGGTTGATTCTGGAGATGAGGGGGTTGACATATGAGGTATGGTTGAGTAGGTTGGAATTCAGAAGAATGAGAGGAGATCTTATCAAAACATATAAGATTATGAGGGGGCTTGACAAGGTGGATGCAGACAGGATGTTTCCACTGATAGGGGAGACTAGAAGTAGGGGCATAATTTTAGAATAAGGAGCCGTCCCAGACAGTGAGCAGGGTGATACGGTCAGCGAGAGAAGAGGATGGAGCCCTTGACGTTGCTGCTTGTAAGAAGGCAGCGACGAGTGCCTCAATGGACCATTCGGAAAATGCTGAAAAAGGCACAGAGCAAAGCAGTGGGTTTATCAAAGCTAGGTTCAACTCTAGTATGGCAGCAGGAGTGGATAAGGATGGGCTGGGGGGTCAAAGTATTGAAGAGGGGAGAAATGAACGGTGTCATGACTGGGTGACAGGAATGAGTGGAGACAGGAGAGAAGGGCTCAAGAGAAGAGAAAAAAATACTAGTCAAGACCAGTGATCAAAATACACCGCATGTATTTAACCACTTAGTGTAGTGCTTTGTATTATTAAGCAGAATATAGCATGAGATGGGTGGTATCGCTTGCTTGCACCTCTAAAAATACCACTTGTGTCAAATTGATAGATGCAGTTTAACTGCAAGCCAAAATCTGATTCAAGGTACAGCAGCCACCAGAGCTTGTTTGCAATTTGGTGGGACGCTGGCTGATTTTACAGTGCAACCATTATATATCCCTGTTGTTTTTTCAGGTGGACTCACTAGTTGTTTGCTGATGAGGATTTGTCAATGTGATCTTGCATTTGTAGAATCAGATTGGCACCTAAGAGGATGCTGCGTTAATAACACAAGTGTAGTATTAAAGCAGCATAAAATTGCACCTGCTGTATATATCTGCACAAGTGACCTTAATATATAGCCCAGAAACTGGAACAGCCAATTGCACCTGCCTGTTCTGTCTGGGTTCACCATGCTGAGGAAATCATCTGGACAGTATCCTGATGGGGGGCTTCAATGACCTAATTATAACCCTGTGGCTTGCTCCCATGCAGATTCATAACATGCTGATGCATACTGAGCAGCATGAGCATTGCATGAATAGGCATGGATGAGGGAACTGCTTCTCACGGCAACTCTATAACCAAGTCACTCAGCAGCCCTACTCAAATGAACTATGCAGAGTAAGAAATCGTTCAGGCTCGGCAGTCATCACACTATCAAATATGATGCCAGCCGTAGCATATGACCCAGCAGGAGGAGATAACAAGCCACTACCGTCCCAGGAATTACTCGTGGACATCTATCAAACAGCTAGCTCATGTGCTTGTCAAACTCGGGTAGCGTCTGGAAGGAACACTACATTCGGCATTAGGATACGTTCTCCATACACAGTCACAAATGGGAAGCACTGGGGTAAAAGACGCACCAAATATTATGGCACTAATAAATCTTTGGAATTTGATTTGGACTTTGTAGAGAGAATTCAGTTGTACTAGGCCACATTTTTGCAGGAGATGACTGGGTTGAGATGATGTACAGGGTCCTGATACCATTCGTGCATGGCACATCAATTCATTAGGAATATGATACAGGAATTCCTGTTCTGTGGTGAACAGGATAGTTTAAGTGAAATGGTGCTTTAATAAATTAAATTAGTTCCACTGGAGCTAGAAATTCCCCAGACTCAGCTATATTCTCACCATCTTCTTCTTGGCCTCCTGACCCGCCTTTTGCAGTTGCTGCTCAGTGACTCCTATCTTGGTAATATAATGGACAGGATACAGCACACTACGATAATAAAATAGCATCATAGAATGGTTACAGCACAGAAGGAGGCCATTCAGCCCATCGAGCCCATGCCGGCTCTCTGCAAGAGCATGTCAGCTAGTCCCATTCCCTCACCTTTCCCCATAGCCATGCAATTTTTTTCCTTGGCACTTATCCAATTCCCTTTTGAAAGCCATGATTGAGTCTGTCTCCACCACCCTTTCTGGCAGTGCATTCTAGATCCTAACCACTCGCAGCGTACAAAAGCTTTTCCTCATGTCACCTTTCGTTCTTTTGCCAATCACCTTAAATCTGTGTCCTCTGGTTCTCGACCCTTCCGCTAATGGGAACATTTTCTCTCTAATTACTCTGACTGGACCTCTCATGATTTTGAATACCTCCATCAAATTTCCTCTCAACCTTCTCTGTTTTAAGGAGAACAATCCCAACTTCTCCAGTCTATCAATGTAACTGAGTTCCCTCATTCCTGGAATCATTCTCGTAAATCTTTTCTGCACCCTCTCTGAGGCCTGAACATCCTTCCTAAAGTGCAGTGCCTAGAATTGGACACAATACTCCAGCTGAGGCTGAATCAATGTTTTATAAAGGTTCATCATAACTTCCTTTTGGATATTTTTTCTGGTTGTGTAATAAGACACTAGCGGACTGATTCAAACTGTGTAATCATTGCTTCGGCATGCCTATTGTATCCGTGTGGAGGCAGCGCCTCATTGTATATATTTTTTTCTGCTGTAGGTTGCATTTTCTGCACTGCTATCAGTCACGGTTCGAGGGGTTTTCCCAGAATTCAACCATCTAGGGTGGAAATTCCATTAAATAATGGGTCTGTTGACTGCCCTAGAATAAATGCATTGTAAGAAGCATCATATGTACCTGGTGTCTACCTGCACAATGTAGTTCTGATGGTCACATACAACCTGAATAAGAACATAGGAAATAGGAGCAGGATTAGGCCATATGGCCCCTCGAGCTTGCTCCGCCATTTACTACGAACATGGCTGATCCGATCATGGACTCAGGTCCACTTCCCTGCCTGCTCCCCATCACTTTTTATTCCCTTCTCGGTTAAGAAACTGTCTATCTCTGTCTTAAATTTATTCAATGTCCCAACTTCCACAGCTTTCTGAGGCAGCGAATTCCACAGCTTTACAACCCTCTGAGAGAAGAAATTCCTCCTCATCTCAGTTTTAAATGGGCGGCTCCTTATTCTAAGATTATGCCCTCTAGTACCAGTCTCCCCTATCCGTGGAAACATTCTCTCTGCACCCACCTTGTCAAGCCCCCTCATAATCTTATACGTTTCGATAAGGTTACCTCTCATTATGTTAATGGAATGGGATCCTTCCTATTCATCAATACGATAGCATTCTGGAAAGGAGCCCTATAGCCAAACGTGTTCCATTGAAGAGGCCTTGTACTCTTGGGGACTGAGACACAGTAAAACTGTCGAGCCCTCTCTTGCTGGTCACTTTGCTTTGGAGTCCTTTGCAATGCACCAGTGTCACAGGCTGGCTGACCTGACACATGCTTTCCGAGACAGCTTGAAAGGAGCCAGTCACATAGAAACCAGTACTGATTTTTTACAGTCAAGGGCAGAACTGTCCTCGCTGTGGGCAAGATTTGGAGAGCTGACTGCAGGAAGCAGCAAAGACTGAGACTGCCATAAGCAGCAAAGACAGACCTCCTCGGACAAGTCCACCGAACTATGGTGTTTTCTGTACGCTCGCTTGCTTGGGTAGGAGCAGGTCCACTCAGCTTGCCACTCATTCAGCTGCCTGCAGAACTATTCCTTATCCTTTAGCTTTCTGAGGGCAAGAGGAATTCCCAAAGGAATTCCCATCCTTTTGAACAGGCGGCTATTCCATTACCGGGAAACCCCCTTGAAAATGTTGGTATTGACAAAAAAATAAAGGAAACATCAGTAATAAACTGAAAAATGCAGCTTAAAAAAGGCTGCAAAACCAAATAAAAAAAGGAGGTTGTGGGTTCTAGTCCCAATCCAGGGATACTTCAATGCAGTACTGAGGGAGCGCTATATTGTTGGAGGTACCTTTTTCAGATTAGAAGTTGCATCTAGCTCCCATCTTCCTGTTCAGGAGGATATCAAGGATTCAATGGCACTAGTTGAATAAGAAGGAGGTTGTGAGGGTGGGGGGATGGGGGGAGGTGGGGTGGAGTTGTTGCTCCCAGTGTCCCAGCCAACATTTATTCCTTCACCCATCACTGCTATGTATCTTATTGCTGATTGTGGGATCTTGCTGTCTGCAAATTGGCTGCTGTGTTTGCCAACATAACAACAGCGACTACATTTTAGAATAATTTGAGTGCTTTGGGACATCGTGAGGACATAACTTTGTTGCAATGGTAAACTACAGACTGAAGTTAGACTACATAATCCACTTATTCTTTGAGCATGTGAATTATTTGGTTTGATATCATGTTGTTTATTCTTCAATAAACCACTACCTATCATCATTTCTTTTCTTTTTGCACTTTTGGAGTAAGAAAAAAAAGGCTTGCATTTATATAGCGCCTTTCACGACCACCCAATGTCTCAAAGTGCTTTACAGCCAATGAAGTACTTTTGGAGTGTAGTCAGTGTTGTAATGTGGGAAAAACATAGCATAATGTGGGAAAAAACATAACATAAGTTGTTTATGTTTGTAATTTATTGAGATCTGGTCGATAGTAGTGGCATTGCAGCATCTGTCATGACTGTAAGGGATACTTACAGGTTTTTTTCCACTTAAGTAGGAAATATTCATAAAGTGGCTTCAGTAAAGACACTGTAAAATTACTCTTATACACGGTGCAGTTACACGTAGTACAAGTGTTCGCTAATGAAATTATTGAAGGTTGACGTAAGTGTGGCAGTAGAAGATGTGCCTATTAGGAGCAGGTGCTTAAATGCAGTTTGGTACATGGAAGAGGCAATCTCTTGTTTGGAATTATCCTCCAACATTGGTAAGAGGGACACATCAGTTGGAGTACAAAGGGACCGCCCTTCTTCTCCATTATTGTAGTTCCAGAGTATACAAGCGTTAGAACTTAGCCCCAAATATCTGAAGCTGGATACACCCAAGAACATTGTCCATTGTGCAAAGGCGCATAAATACATGCAAAACTTTTAATATGTAACATACTGGTTGATATAATGGTCCTCCTCATTGTTATTGTCAGTTTAAAGCCATTTAAAGATGAATATTGGAGCATTGGTATCATTGTGCCTGATGTGCCAATCTATCCTGAAGGCAATTCAATAGAGGGATTTTCTTTATTGAGGATTTCTCCTAGAATTCCTTAGATAGTGATATGTGAAATATGTAAGTAGTTTAAAAATAGTGGCGGTACAATGTGACATTGTTACTTATCTATCTCATACTTATTATACAGTTAAAGTTACAGATTTTCTACTTGATATGTGTGTGGCTTTATTACTGTAATGTTAGTGGTTGTGTCATTGTTATCATGTGTGAACTGAAAACAAAGAACCAAATGGCTGACCAAGAGGAACTGCTATATTCTAGGACCTGTTGGATATATAACAGTTAAACATACCCTGAGTAAGTATAAAATCTTCATGTGATGGAAGGTTCTACTTTCATTGTATCTGTCTTCAATAAGTGGATAAAATTGGCATGTTTCTAGTGAGCAGCAAAAAAACTCATACCAGATTAACCTGGATAGACAGTAAAGACTGATAGAAATTCAACCAAAGCTCAGATTCCCACTCAAATTACTCGGTGGAAAACAAGCAGAGAATGTTCTAACATCTGGACTATTCTTCCCAATGTTGGGGTAATATGATAGCAGCTTTATCCTACATTTAATCAACACCATACATAACCTGTGAGTGCTTGATGTCTATTATAAGTGTAAAAACATCTAAAATTTCCAATAATCTTTGCATTCATAGACATGGCAGATATTGTACAACTGACATTGTTATACTAAAATTGGATCAGCAGATCAGTGACTCATTTTGAACCTTGAACACATTCATGTACTGCCTCATTATAAAAAATTCTATTATAATGTCGAGTGTTATTGCATTTCAGTAATAAGTTGAAGGACTAAAAATCAATTGTGTGTGAATAATAAATTATAATTAGTGTATACTTTCAATGAAGGGTATGAGTCTAAATTTTTATTCTTTCAAACTTTAATTTCTAACCAGCTAACATTAGAAAAAATCAAAGGATATGACCTTTAAAAGTACAGTTTAGCACTTAAATATATCCCATGTTACAAATAAACAAATTCAATTGGACTTCAGTTAAACATTTGTCACTGTAGACTGCAAATTTATGTGTCTTTGCTCCTGATAATCAACTAGTGTTTTGTAATTGAACCAATTTAGTTATTGAGCAAGGATACAGTTTTCTTTTATTAATTACTGAAAGTGTAAGCTAATTGTAACATGAGACTTATGCTCCATGGAGATGCACTCTACCCTCTTTTACACTGAAGTAGAACTGATCAACGCTGCAACCTTGGCTGCTAGCAGTCTTTTTTCAAAGTAGCAATTAGAACTGTGTAATGGATGAGATAAAGTACTGATCAGATCATTTCATTCAAGCAAAAATGAGGGATTAGTTAATCCTTTCACAATAAACAAGACCTCTGGGACTGTATTAAAAGGAAAGGTAGGCTAGAACAGTAAATCCTAGTCTGATTGACTGAAACATTGCATAAATGAAGTATTTTTATTGAAATAATGTTTCTTGGAATAAAGCATGGGACTTTTCTACATAATTTGGTAGGTATACTGTGCTTGGTAGATCAATGCAATGAATGCAACTGCTTACTTTGCTTGCAGAAGACTATATAGGTCTCTGAACTGCCTGTTTACTAAACTACTGTTGGGCACAAGACTCCCAAGGCCAATGCATTACTGAACAATTGATGAGTTAAGCATGGATTAAACATTTCCTAA
The DNA here is from genome assembly GCF_044704955.1 of Pristiophorus japonicus. Classification (NCBI taxonomy): domain Eukaryota; kingdom Metazoa; phylum Chordata; class Chondrichthyes; family Pristiophoridae; genus Pristiophorus; species Pristiophorus japonicus. The sequence goes on along the minus strand of NC_091984.1, from coordinate 24,466,715 downwards.
TGAGAAACTCGCTCATCATTAGCAATTTTTGAGGAATTCCCTGGCAATTAGAGATTTCTACCTTGCATCTGTGGTGAGAGTAGGGTTGAATAAAATAGATGGGTGAAAAATCAATTATCTTGATGTTAAATCCATTTTGGACCGCTCTTTTTTTCCATCTTATTCTTTAAATATAATTAGTATAACAGAACAATTAATTTGATGTATCACAATAATATGAACAGGGTGCTCTTGTGATCATGCTCTGTGGTGAATATATTTTTGAATGATAATGAGACGCTTAGAACTGCCTGATGTTTAGGTCCAGCAGGAAATGAAAGCCTCTTGATTGACTCGTGGGATAGGACTGAGCTTCTCCCACTGCGCCTGCACAGCACTTTCACAGAGACTAAAAACATGAGCTGTGGCAAATTGGATCATCATACAAGTTTCAACTGGCCCTTTGTGTACTAGTCGTAAATTGGGAGCTGAAATGTCCAAGAAGTATGTATTAGCAGAGCTTTGCCAGCTCTTCCCCCATAGTTAGTTTGTGTAAATAGCTTTTATTTTGCTTGTTTAAATGAATAATCTGCAGCACTTATCTATTTTTATGTTTATGCAATTGCTGTAAGACATCAAAAGAGCTGTTAAAGCTAAGCATATGCTTACTGTGACATCTGGTATTGAGTGAATGGTATCTGGAGATTGATATTAGAAAATATGAAGATTTTCACCAATAAATACAATACTACATTTGTATTGGCCATTGGCAGAATTTGTAAGGTATTTTTATATACAGTGCACGTTTTAAAAAAATGATGTAATAACATATCCTACAGGCAGGTTGCCGAGCAATGTTTTTTTTGTCCCATTAAGTGTCACAAAGGTGTGAAAAATCCGCTGTGAGCAGTTAGCAGACACCTTTCAGGCACATGTATGGACCTGTAGCATATAATATAAAATGGGATTCATTCTTGTTTTGTATTCGGTGAGCAAAGTACATTTTATATGAGCAGTCAGCAGGAGAAGAAGATATTGATTACTATTTTATTACCAGCTTTCTGCGACTTGTCAAGACTGGGTCTTGTAGCAGCAGGCTATGTCCATTGAACTGCATCAATAAATGACTGTGATCAACACTCCAAAGAAAACTTATCTACAGGCTTATACCTTAAATATTAATGTCAACTAGTTGGCGAAGACACCACTTGATAATAGTGACTTGGAGTTGCCGAGATTCTTGTCAGTTCAGCCTTGAAAATTACTAATGCTGGGAAGAAGAGTTTACCATTATCTTTAAAATAATAATGTTTCTGGAGTATTTTAAAAGTGTGATTATATTAACAGGGCCTTATAGGAAGGTTAGGCCCTTTTTTTCAAGTTTGGATAATTTTCACACTCTTCAAGTCACAGCTTGTTTTGATGGTATTTACGTCACATTGCATTATCTTGGTCTAATTTGGTAAACAGTTCTCACTAATGAACTTAAAAACATTAGCTGAGTTAATTATTAGAGGGTAGATACCATCAACTTAAATAATTGCCGCATTTCAACATTTCTTCAGTATTATAAGTCATACTTGAAGCAGCCTTTAGTATCATTGATGCACACAAGTAAATATGCTCCTTGTCATTTGTTTTCTGCAATGAGAATAATTTACTGATTTGTTCTGAAGCAATACAAATGGGTCTAAAATTCCATGCAGTTCTATCTGCCTCCCATTGTAACTTTGATAGAATGTAACCCTCAGGGAAATTAGCTAGAATTACGTAGTATTTACAGCTCCACAGGAGCCTCCTCCCACTCTTCTTTATGTGACTCCATCAACATATCCTTCTATTCATTTCTCCCTCATGTGCTTATCTAGCTTCCCTTAAATGCATAGAATCATAGATAAATACAGTGCAAAAGGAGGCCATTCGGCCCATTGTGTCTGCGCCAGCTCTTTCGAAGAGCAATCCAGTCAGTCTCACTCCCCCACTCTTTATCCAATTCCTCTTTGGAAGGCTACTATTGAATCTGTATCCAACACCCGATCAGGCAGTGCAAATCCTAACCACTTGTTGCATAAAAAAAGTTTTCCTCAGGTTGCCTCTGATTCTTTTTGCAAATCACCTTAAATCAGTGCCCTCTGGTTATCGACCCTTCAGCCCTTGGAAACAGTTTATCTTTATTTACTCTATCTAAACCCTTCATGATTTTAAACACCTATCAAATCTCCTCATAACCTTCTCTGTTCCAAGGAGAACAACCCCAGCTTCTCCAGTCTATCTACGTAACTGTAATCCCTCATCCCTGGAACCATTCTAGTAAATCTCTTCTGTACCTGCTCCAAAGCCTTCACATCCTTTCTGGTGTCAGCTGTGGCTCAGTGGGTAGCACACTTGCCTCTGAGTTAGCAGGTTGTGGGTTCAAGTCCAACTGCAGGCTGACACTCCAGTGCAGTGCTGAGGGAGTGCTGCATTGTCAGAGGTGCTGTCTTTCAGATGAGATGTTAAACTGAGGCCCCATCTGCTCTCTCAAGTGGACGTAAAAGATCCCATGGCACTATTTCGAAAAAGAGCAGGGGAGTTATCCCCGGTGCCTTGGCCAATACTTATCCCTCAATCAACAAAACAAAAACAGATTATCTGCTCATTATCACATTGCTTGTTGTGGAACTTGCTGTGTGCAAATTGGCTGCTGTGTTTCCCACATTACAACAGTGACTACACTCCAGGAGTAATTCATTGACTGCAAAGTGCTTTGAAACATCCGGTGGTTGTAAATGCAAGTCTTTTTATCTTTCTTTAAAATGTGGTGCCCAGAATTGGACACAATGGTTGGAATTTTCCGGGTTGTAGTGGATGCGATCGGAGGCGAACCAGGTGTCTCACCTTGGTCCTCAGAATGACACTATGATCAGCCCCAACACCAGCAGTACCAGGCACACCAGCAGCAGCAACAACAACAGCATCCTTCTCCGCAATCACCTGATGCTCCGCAGGGCATCAGCACCCGAGCTCATTGCTGCCCGTGAGGCTCTACACCTTGGCTGCCACATGATGCGCCAGGCTGGCACCACCCCACAGGAACACCGTAAAGCATCCCCGCAATGACCAACCGATTCCTTTCACACTCACCACCATTGCTGGAGGTACCATTATGTCTCATCATACACTGCAACTCACTAAGCCACTTATCTGTCCAAGACCGGAAAGTGTTGAAAATAAAGACTTTAATGTTTGACACCACATTAACAAAAACTTTATACAAACATTAGATCAAACTTACAAGTGGCTACCCTTGTGTGTTAGTTGGTATGACTGGACTAGGATGAGGGTGGCTAGTGAGATGGGAATGTGATAATGTAGATAGAGAGGGGGGGGATGGGTGGACATACACCCATGCGTATGCTGGTGTGAGTAGGGATGTGCAGGAGTAGGGTTGGGAAGGCAGAGTGATGGGGATGTGATGAGAGGCATAACAGGATGAGGTTGAGTGTGGCTTTATACTCACATTTCCTGATCGAATGAGATCATTGAAACATTTGCGGCACTGCACCCTGGTCCTCCTGACCACATCCCTGCTGGTGACTTCCTCTGCAATCTCCAACCAGGCTGTTTTTGGGAGTCCTGGGGAGGTCTCTTCCGCTTATTGGAAGGGAAGAAGACCTCCCTGCATGCACTGACTCCCGCCATAAATATATTAGATTTGAAGGGTATTGACAGCTGCAATCTGAGGCAACTGCCAGGATTTCTGTCTGTGGTATTTCAGGACCATGAAATAAGAATATTGAAGTTTCAGGGAATTCATTTACAAGATGTGGGTGCCGCTGGCAAGGCCGGCATTTATTACCCATCCCTAATTGCCCTCGAGAAGATGGTTTTGAACTACCTTCTTCAACCAATGCAGTCCCTGTGATGAAGGTACTCCCACAATGCTGACTTTGTCGTATTGGTTTGGTACATGTGAGGCTTGCGAGCCCAATTCAGAGGGCAGTTAAGAGTCAACCACATTGTTAGGGTCACATATAGGCCAGACTGGATATGGGAGGATGGTTTCTTTCCCTAAAGGACATTAGTGAGTCAGATGGGTTTTTACAACAATCCAATCGTTTCATGCTACTGATACTAGCATTTTTTAAAAATAAATTCCAGATTAATTTACTTAACTGAAGCTAAGTTCTCCCAGCTGCCGTGGTGGGATTTGAACTCACATCTCCAGATTATTAGTCCAGGCCTCCAGATTACTAGTCCATAACCACTATGCTACCGTTCCCCCATGTATAAATATGTTGCAGGGTTCTAAACCTTATAGAGGATTATCAATTGTGATTGGATGGAGGAAGAAAGAAGGCACTGAACAAGTAGACGATAAGAGAAATTGTTCAGTCAAATAATCTGGCCACTAGTACAGGTTTTTATATCTCCCCAATAGATACACATAAAAGTGTGCCTGTCTTTGCTACATATCTGCATGAATAAAAATATAAAAGTAAAATAAATTACAGAGCATTTACCTTTAGTTGGAACTATTGAAGCAGTTTTGATAATTTATAGAATCATCATAGAAGCTTATTGCACAGAAAGAAGCCATTTGGCTCTTCGTGCCAGTGCCGGCCCTTGAAGGAGCGAGCCAATTAGTCCCACCCCCTGCTCTTTCTCCATAGCCCTGCAATTTTTTCACCTTCAAGTAATTATCCAATTCACTTTTGAAAGTTATTATTGAATCTACTTCCACTATTCTTTTGGGTAGCGCATTCTAGATAATATAATCATTTGCTGCGTAATAAAACTTCACCTCATCTCAGGGAAGTCCTGTTACAACTGTACAGGGAGTTGGTGAATCTACACCTAGAGTACTGTGTACAGTTTTGTTCTCATTATTTAAGGAGGGATATACTTTCTTTGGAGGCAGTTCACTGGGTTGATTCGTGAGATGAAGGGGTTGTCTTATGAAGAAAGGTTGAGCAGGTTGGGCCTATACTCATTGGAGCTTAGAAGACTCAGAGCTGATCTTATTGAAAGGTATATGATTCTGAGGGGGCTAGACAGGTAGATGCAGAGAGGATATTTCCCCTCGTAGGGGAATCTAGAACTAGGGGGCGTAGTTTCAGAATAGGGGGTTGCAGGTTTAAAATTGAGATGAGGAGGAATTTCTTCTCTCAGAGGATCGGGAATCTGTGGAATTCTCTACCCAGAGAGCTGAGGAGATTAGGTCATTGAATATATTTAAGGTGGAGATAGACAGATTTTTGAATGATAGGGGAGTCAAGGGTTATGGGGAGTGGGCAGGAAAGTGGAGTTGAGGCCAAGATCAGATCAGTCATGATCTTATTGACTGGCGGAGCAGGCTCGAGGGGCCAAATGGCCTACTCCTGCTCCTATTTCTTATGCATGTTCTCACCTCTGGCTCTTTTTTGAAATTACCTTAAATCTGTGTCTTCTCGTTACTGACCCTTCAGCCAGTGGAAAAAGTTCTCCTTATTTACTCTATCAAAACTCTTCATAATTATGAATACCTCTAACAAATCTCCCCTTAATCTTAATTGATATCAGGAGAACGATACCAGTTTCTCTATTCTCTTCCATGTCACTGAAGTCCCTCATTCCTTGTACCTTTCTAATAAATCTCCTCAGCACCCTCTCCAAGGCCATGACATCCTTCCTAGTGTGGTGCCCAGAATTGGACACAATAATCCAGCTTTCTTTATCTGCATTTGCACTTTCAGGAAATTATGGGGATGAATTTCCATAGGGTTCTGCTATTCCTTCACTGCAACTTCAGTGGGAGAGCTACAGAAATTCCCCCAAATGGAAGAAATTCCATATTAGGATGTACTATGGTCACGTCACTGTGCAAGTCAATGCATTTAGACTGCACAGTACTGTGGAGAGGTGAATGTTTTTACAACACATTCTGGATGTGTGCTTGGTACATTGAGGGCTCGCATCTATTAAATGTGGTTGGTTTTCTGTTATAGACCTTCGAGATTATGTGGTGAAGGTCAGGGATAAAACCCTTTACTGGAATCAGTCGAAGATGTTGCTGGACTGCACAGTGGATACAGTGTCCTGTAGGGCCACAATGTGTCTGCCTGCCAAGCTTGTCACCATCTTCATCAGATGTACATCCTCTTTGGCATTGCTAATGGTCTTTGGAATATCTCAGCCACAGTGAATGTTTCTGATTATCACAAATGTGTGAAGTGATTGCTAAAATAGGGGCGCCATATTTCAATTAAATTTTCAAAAATGCAATTGTCATCCAGATCGAAGCAAATGCACATCTGTTACTAATTTTGGTTACAAATGGAAAACTTAATTTTGCAAAGCAAAATTCAATAGGCCATAGCAATTTAATGCAAAATGTCACTTGTCTTTTTTTACAGCTCAATTTGAATAAACCGATGAATTGTGTATCCAAGACTTTGCCCACATAATCTGGCTCAATGACAAAATTACTTACATTTCTCACAATGAACATTTTTCATTGATTAACTACCGTAGCATAATTTTGTGAAAACAAATGGCAGTGCCTTGCCTTTCCTCTGGCACCAGTTAATAGGTCATTTGGGCTTTTACCTTTGAACCAGAAGGTTGTGAATGCTTTACCTGGAGAACTTAACAATTTATGACTAACATTGAGTGTTAAAGGGGAAGGGAGCAGGAGGAGGGTGGGATACTGCACTGCTGGTGCATCAGTCTTTTATAGAAGATATCCTTTCTGCATAACTTAAATTACTAAATATCCCATGGTAGTAATTATAAAAAGCATAAGTGAATCCAGCGAGCCTTTCTCAGACATTATTCTACAGAAGAAAAGAATATCCAATGAATTTGGTTTCTGCAAAATTCCAATGTAAACAAATTGTTAACGACACCAAACTAGCTAACTACCTTCAAGTAACAATGATAATGATAAATAGTACATGATATAAGTATAGGCACTGTCTGAAAGGGTGATTGAAGCAGAAACCCTGCTCACATTTAAAAAGTACTTGGATATGCACTTGAAGTGTTGTAACATGCAGGATTTTGGACCAAGAGCTGGAAAGTGGGAATAGGCTGGATAACTCTTTTTCAGCCGGCACAGACACGATGGGCTGAATGGCCTCATTCTGTGCCATAAATTGCTATGATTCTATGATTCTAATGATTCTAGTGATTTAGTTAGCTCTTTGATATTAACCAGAAAGTTACAGACTAAGGGGATGAAATTGGGTATTGCCCTATTTGGGGCATTAACTTTTAAAAGTTTGAAAAATTAGCGGCAGGTGCTAATCATTCCAAACTTTAAAACCAATTTGGCGTTTGTGCTCCTAGAAGGAAGTGGAGCACTAAATCAGTTACTCCACTTCCTTCCTGGAGCACAATTGGCAGCAGGCGGGGCGGTGAGTTGAGCAGCGCTGAAAACTGAGTCGTGCAGCGCTGCCACGTTGAAAGGTTCCTTCCCTTCCTTAAAGGGAAAGGCCATCACTGCAGGCTCTGCAAAGAAAAGAAAACCCACTTTCTCCACGAAGGCAGCCGGGATCCTGCCCGATCAGCTCGGCACAGTGCCAGGCTGTTCGATCGCGGGTGGGAACCCGGTAAAAAAGCTGCAATAGAGAAGGTACTTTTTTTGACTTATCTCGGCCACCTCGCTTTTATGCATCACCCCCGAAGCGGCCGGCCGCCTGATGAATGCCTCCTGCAGCTGTTCGTGTTTTCGCACGGCGATGCTGCAGGGGGCGGAACACAATTTCAGGACCGGGGCAATACGCATTCGATGACGTCATGAACTTCGGGTTAAGGAGATCGGGCGGCAATGCCGTACGGCTGCCGCAAAACTCCCGACGAATATGGCGGGAGTTGCTTATCTTGCCACGTCTGGTTGCAAAACCATTTATGACCTGTTATCGCCCCCCGGAGGAGCTAACGGGAGGTGCAAACGAACCCAATTTCGCCCCCCTAAGTGTTAATTGTGGGCTAAAGTTTCTAATATTAAAAACAACAACAACTTGTATTTATATAACGCTTTTAACTTAGTAAAACGTTCCGAGGCGCCTCACAGGAGAATTATTAAAAAAGATTTTGACACCGAGCCACATAAGGAGAAATTAGCGCAGGTGACCAAAAGCTTGGTCAAAGAGGTAGGTTTTAAGGAGTTTCTTAAAGGAGGCATGAGACATAATTCTAAAAGGACAAAGAGTGTTAAAAAAACAAGCCTGAAGGCTCTGTGTCTCAATGCGAGGAGCATTTGTAATAAGGTGGATGAATTAACTGCGCAGAAAGCTGTTAACGGATATGATGTAATTGGAATTACGGAAACATGGCTCCAGGATGACTGAGGCTGGGAACTCAACATCCAGGGGTATTCAACATTTAGGAAGGATAGGCAGAAAGGAAAAGGAGGTGGGGTAGCGTTACTGGTTAAAGAGAAAATTAACGCAATAGTAAGGAAGGACATTACCTTGGATGATGTGGAATCTGTATGGGTAGAGCTGCGGAACACCAAAGGGCAAAAAACGCTTGTGGGAGTTGTGCACAGATCACCAAACAGTAGTAGTGAGGTTGGGGATGGCATCAAACAGGAAATTAGGGATGCGTACAATAAAGGTACAGCAGTTATCATGGGTGACTTTAATCTACATATAGATTGGGCTAACCAAACTGGTGGCAATACGGTGGAGGAGGATTTCCTGGAATGTATAAGGAATGGTTTTCTAGACCAATATGTCGAGGAACCAACTAGAGAGCTGGCCATCCGAGACTGGGTGTTGTGTAATGAGAGAGGATTAATGAGCAATTTTGTTGTTCTAGACCCCTTGGGGAAGAGTGACCATAATATGATCGAATTCTTCATTAAGATGGAGAGTGACACAGTTAATTCAGAGACTAGGGTCCTGAACTTAAAGAAAGGTAACTTCGATGGTATGAGAAGTAAATTGGCTAGGATAGACTGGCGGATGATACTCAAAGGGTTGACAGTGGATAGGCAATGGTAGACATTTAAAGCTCACATGGATGAACTTCAACAATTGTGCATCTCTGTCTGACGTAAAAATAAAACGGGGGAGGTGGCTCAACCGTGGCTAACAAGGGAAATTAGGGATAGTGTTAAATCCAAGGAAGAGGCATATAAATTGGCCAGAAAAAGCAGCAAACCTGAGACTTGGAGAAATGTAAAATTCAGCAGGGGAGGACAAAGGGTTTAATTAGGAGGGGGAAAAGAGAGTATGAGAGTAAGCTTGCAGGGAACATAAAACTGACTGCAAAAGCTTCTATAGATATGTGAAGAGAAAAAGATTAGTGAAGACAAATGTAGGTCCCTTGCAGTCAGAATCAGGTGAATTTATAATGGAGAACAAAGAAATGGCTGATCAATTGAACAAATACTTTGGTTCTGTCTTCACTAAGGAAGATACAAATAACCTTCCGGAAATACTAGGGGACCGAGGGTCGAGCGAGTAGGAGGAACTGAAGGAAATCCTTATTAGTCAGCAAATTCTGTTCGGGAAATTGATGGGATTGAAGGCTGATAAATCCCCAGAGCCTGATAGTCTGCATCCCAGAGTACTTAAGGAAGTGGACCTAGAAATAGTGGATGCATTGGTAGTCATTTTCCAACATTCTATAGACTCTGGATCAGTTTGTGTGTATTGGAGGGTAGCTAATATAAACCCACTTTTTAAAAAAGGAGGGAGAGAGAAAACAGGGAATTATAGACCAGTTAACCTGACATCGGTAGTGGGGAAAATGTTAGAATCAATTGTTAAAGATGTAATAGCAGCATATTTGGAAAGCAGTGACAGGATTGGTCCAAATCAGCATGGATTTATGAATAGGAAATCATGCTTGACAAATCTAGAATTTTTTGAGGATGTAACTAGTAGAGTGGTCAAGGGAGAACCAGTGGATGTTGTGTATTTGGACTTTCAAAAGGCTTTTGACAAGGTCCCACACAAGAGATTAGTGTGCAAAATTAAAGCACATGATATTGGGGGTAATGTATTGACGTGGATAGAGAACTGGTTGGCAGACACAAAGCAAAGAGTAGGAATAAACGGGTCCTTTTCAGAATGGCAGGCAGTGACTAGTGGGATACCGCAAGGTTCAGTGCTGGGACCCCAGCTATTTACAATATACATTAATGATTTAGACGAAGGAATTGAACGTAATATCACCAAGTTTGCAGATGACACTAAGCTGGGTGGCAGTGTGAGCTGTGAGGAGGATGCTAAGAGGCTGCAGGATGACTTGGACAGGTTAGGTGAGTGGTCAAATGCATGGCAGATGCAGTATAATGTAGATAAATGTGAGGTATCCACTTTGGCAGAAACTGGAAGGCAGAATATTATCTGAATGGTGGCAGATTAGGAAAAGGGGAGGTGCAATGAGACCTGGATGCCGTGGTACATCAGTCATTGAAAGTTGGCATACAGGTACAGCAGGCGGTGAAGAAGGCAAATGGCATGTTGGCCTTCATAGCGAGAGGATTTGAGTATAGGCGCAGGGAGGTCTTACTGCAGTTGTACAGGGCCTAGGTGAGGCCATACCTTGAATATTGTGTACAGTTTTGGTCTTCTAATCTGAGGAAGAACGTTCTTGCTATTGAGAGAGTGCAGCGAAGGTTCACCAGACTGATTCACGGGATGGAAGGACTGACATATGAGGAAAGGCTGGATTGACTAGGCTTAAATTCACAGGAATTTAGAAGAATGAGAGGGGATCTCAACGAAACATATAAAATTCTGACGGGATTGGACAGGTTAGATGCAGGAAGAATGTTCCCGATGTTGGGAAAGTCTAGAACCAGGGATCACAGTCTAAGGATAAGGGGTAAGCTATTTAGGACCAAGATGAGGAGAAACTTCTTCACTCAGAGAATTGTGAACCTGTGGAATTCTCTACCACAGAAAGTTGTTGAGGATAGTTCATTAGATATATTCAAAACTGAGTTATATGTGGCTAAAGGGATCAAGGGGTATGGAGAGAAAGCAGGAAAGGGGTACTGAAGTTGCATGATCAGCCTTGATCTTATTGAATGGTGGTGCAGGCGCGAAGGGATGAATGGCCTACTCTTGCACCTATTTTCTATGTTTCTATGTGTCTATGTAGAGAGACGGAGAGGTTTATGCAGGGAATTCCAGAGCTTAGGGCCAAGGCAACAGAAGGCATGGTCACCAATAGTTGAGCGATTATAATCAGGGATGCTCAAGAGGACAGAATTAGTGGACTGCAGTTCTCTCGGTGGGGTGGGGGGTGGGGGGGGCGGGGCGGGGGGCGGAGGTTGTGTGGCTGGAGGAGATGACAGAGATAGAGATGAGTGAGGCAATGGAGAGATTTGAAAACAAGGATGGGAATTTTGAAATCAAGGTGTTGCTCAACCGGCAGCCAACGTAGGTCAGCGAGCACAGGGGTGATGGTTGAACGGGTCTTGGTGCGAGTTAGGACGTAGGCAGCGAAGTGTTGCATGAAGTTTACAAGGGTAGAATGTGGGATACCAGCCAGGAGTGCATTGGACTTGTCAGAACCAAAATTTCCACCCTTCTAAAGGTCCATTACCGCCTCTAAGTGGCGGGAATGGAGTGGAGAGGCTTTACCGACTGAGGGCCGAAGGATGGGCCGACCCTTCAGAAATTGCCCACGGGCCGGAAGCAGCAGGAACGGATTTCCGCTCCCTCCATTTTCCCACCGCATCGGGCAAGTGCCGACCCCTTACCGACTGGCGGCGCCCCCCTTTCCCACCCCCCCGGGAAATTGCCTTGTGTGGAATTGCCCGACGGGAGCGGTGACACCACTGGTCGGTGCCACTGACAGCTTTTTCTGTCGGGAAGCTGTGTGTATCTGGCGGCGCATCTGCCCTTAAATGGGAGGGCACGCTGCCATGGTTGCCATATTATTTTTTGTGGTTGGCCGACTGCCAAGTCTGGCCAACAATTACGCCCCCGGGTTTGGCCGGGCCACCAACAGGTAGTCTGTCACCCCCTCAATGGTTGCAGGCCATTGGCCCAGCCGAAACTTACATAGAAACATAGAAAATAGGTGCAGGAGTAGGCCATTCGGTCCTTCGAGCCTGCACCGCCATTCAATAAAATCATGGCTGATCATTCCCTCAGTACCCTTTCCTGCTTTCTCTCCATACCCCTTGATCCCTTTAGCCGTAAGGGCCATATCTAACTCCCTCTTGAATATATCTAATGAACTGGCATCAACAACTCTCTGCGGCAGGGAATTTCACAGGTTAACAACTCTCTGAGTGAAGAAGTTTCTCTTCATCTCAGTCCTAAATGGCCTACCCCTTATCCTAAGACTGTGTCGCCTGGTTTTGGACTTCCCCAACATCGGGAACATTCTAACCTGTCCCATCCCGTCAGAATCTTATATGTTTCTATGAGATCCCCTCTCATCCTTCTAAACTCCAATGTATAAAGGCCCAGTTGATCCAGTCTCTCATATGTCAGTCCTGCCATCCCTGGAATCAGTCTGGTGAACCATCGCTGCCCTCCCTCAATAGCAAGAAGGTCCTTCCTCAGATTAGAAGACCAAAACTGAACACAATATTCCAGGAGAGACCTCACCAAGGCCCTGTGCAACTGCAGTAAGAATGAAATAGGAGGTGGGTGGGGTGGTTTGACCCATCCACCTCCATGGCACGAACCTGGTATTGCAGTACTTTCAGGAACGGTGCAGTGGCTCTAGGCCTTTTGGCTAAGAGCATTGGCGCAGAGTGATCCTTGATGTGTGCAAGGTGACCTCTGGCATTTATGATCTGACAAAGAATTGGAAAGATTGGCTACGAAAAATTTAATTAAAAAAAAAGACCTCCCTGCTCCTATACTCAAATCCCCTCGCTATGAAGGCCAACATACCATTTGCCTTCTTCACCGCCTGCTGTACCTGTATGCCAACTTTCAATGACTGATGAACCATGACACCCAGGTCTCGTTGCACCTCCCCTTTTCCTAGTCTGTCACCATTCAGATAATATTCTGCCTTTGCGTTTTTGCCCGCAAAGTGGATAACCTCACATTTATCTACATTATACTGCATCTGCCATGCATTTGCCCACTCACCTAACCTGGCCAAGTCACCCTGCAGCCTCTTAGCGTCTCCCTCACATCTCACACCGCCACCCAGTTTAGTGTAATCTGCAAACTTGGAGATATTACACTCAATTCCTTAATCCAAATCATTGATATATTGTAAAGAGCTGGGGTCCCAGCACTGAGCCCTGCGGCATTCCACTTGTCACTGGCTGCCATTCTGAAAAGGACCCGTTTATCCCAACTCTCTGCTTCCTGTCTGCCAAACAGTTCTCTATCCACGTCAGTATATTACCCCCAATACTATGTGCTTTGATTTTGCACACCAATCTCTTGTGTGGGACCTTGTCAAAAGTCTTTTGAAAGTCCAAACACACCACATCCACTGTTTCTCCCTTGTCCACTCTACTAGTTACATCCTCAAAAAATTCCAGAAGATTTGTCAAGCATGATTTCCCCTTCATAAATCCATGCTGACTTGGACCGATCCTGTCACTGCTTTCCAAATGCACTGCTATTTCATCCTTAATAATTGATTCCAACATTTTCCCCACCACTGATGTCAGGCTAACCGGTGTATAATTACCTGCTTTCTCTCGCCCCACCTTTTTAAAAAGCGGTGTTACATTAGCTACGCTCCAGTCCATAGGGACTGATCCAGAGTCGATAGACTGTTGGTAAATGATCACCAATGCATCCACTATTTATAGGGCCACTTCCTTAAGTACTCTGGGATGTAGACTATCAGGCCCTGGGGATTTATCGGCCTTCAACCTTATCAATTTCCCTAACACAATTTTCCGCCTAATAAGGATATCCTTCAGTTCCTCCTTCTCACTAGACCCTCGGTCCGCTAGCACTTCCGGAAGGTTATTTGTGTCTTCCTTCATGAAGACAGAACCAAAGTATTTGTTCAATTGGTCTGCCATTTCTTTGTTCCCCATTATAAACCTTCCCTGGTGGTCCAGTGTTTGCCACTAAAGTGCATGCAGAGTTCGCAACGTCCCTTCCCTTTAATTGAAGGGAAGGGACATTGTGACGCGTCAGGGTGACACGGCACGTCTACGTCGTGGTGATGACTCGGAGTGACGGCTGCATCGACCTACCCGCACCTCCACCCTGCTGATGAGACCACTTCCGCCCCACTCCAAAAAAACCCACAAACACCTGAATTTCTCCGGATTGTCTGCCCCATGCATTGGGGTGGACGGAACCCTTCGAAATCAGTAGGTGCGCTCAGTTTCAGGCGGAGGGCAATTTTGGCCCCGTCAGGTCTAGAGGTAACAAAGGAATAGATTAGGGTTTCAGCAACGGATGAACTGATGCGTTATGGTACGGAGATGGAAATAGGTGGTCTTTTTTATGCTGCGGATATTTTGTCGGAAGTTCATTTCAGGGTCAAATGTGACACCAACGTAGCGAACAGTGTGGTTCAGCTTCAGACAGATGTTAGGGAGACGGATGAAGTCAGTGACGAGGGAACAGGGTTTTTGACGGGGACCGAAAACCATGGCTTCAGTCTTCACAATATTTAACTGAAGAACATTTCTGCTCATCCAGAACTGGATGTCGGCCAAGCAGAAGAGGCCATGGAGCAGTCGGGAGAAGTGGTGGTGAGGTAGAGCTGGGTGTCGTCAGTGTACATGTGGAAACTGACACTGTGTTTCCGGATGCTGATGCAATGGGGCAACATGTAGATGAGAAATAGGAGGGGGCCATGGATAGATCCTTGGGGGACACCAAAGATAACAATGGGGGAGTGGGAAGAGAAGCCATTGCAGGTGATTCTCTGGCTATGATTAGATAGATAAGAATGGAACCAGTTGAGTGCAGTCCCACCCAACTGGACGATGGTGGAGAGGATGGAGTGGTCAACCGTGTCAAAGGCTGCAGATAGGTTGAGGAGGGATAGTTTACTTTTGTCACAGTTGTTATGCATTTAACCCCTTGAAACCTGTATTACACTACCACCAGAGGGCCTACCTGTTGGAGTCCCAAGGGATCCCAGCATTCCTTGGGAGCATGATATATAAGCAGGCCACCCACGAGGTATCTGCACTTGCTCATTGTACACAGTACTCAGTTTCATCCTTTATTATGAACGTAACAATTGGCGACGAGGTAACGAACAACCGCGCGAAAATGCAAAGAAAAGTTGGTATCCTGGAGAAGTTCTCAGAAGGGGACAATTGGGAGACTTGACCAATACTTTGCGGCCAATGAGCTGGAAGGGGATGAGAACGCTGCCAAACGAAGGGCGATCCTCCTAACTGTCTGTGGGGCAACAGCCTATAGCCTCATGAAGAATCTCCTAGCTCCGGCAAAACCAACAGCTAAATCCTATGAAGAATTGTGTACACTGGTCCGGGAGCACCTAAATCCTAAAGAAAGCGTTTTGATGGCGAGATATCGGTCCTACACATGTCAACAGTCGGAGGGCCAGGAAGTGGCGAACTATGTCGCTGAACGAAGGCGCCTCCCAGAACATTGTGAATTTGAGGGATTCCCAGAACAAATGCTTAGAGACTTTTTTGTACTGGGCATTGGCCATGAGGTAATCCTTCGCAAACTGTTGACTGTTGAAACTCCGAATCTAAGTAAAGCCATAACGATAGCCCAGGCATTTATGTCCACCAGCGACAACGTCAAACAGATTTCGCAGAGTAAAAAGTTTCAGCCAGTACTGTGCACAAAGTAACATCGTTTTTGAGCAGGAATATATATGCAGAACATACACGCCGGCTGCTGCTGCCCGACTTCAGATGACCCAGAGTCCGCCATCAATCGTTAATGCGAGGCAGTTAACACCTTGTTGGCGCTGTGGAGGTGATCATCGGCCCCATCAATGCCGCTTCAAGCACTGTACGTGCAACGGTTGCAGAACAATGGGACACCTCCAGCGAATGTGCAGGCGAGCTGCAAACCCTGCAAACCACCATGTTGCAGAGGAAGATCGATCCACTGTGGATCAGGCTGGATTGAAGACTCGTACCGAGGAGGCAGAAGTGTACAGGGTACACACATTCACCACGAAATGTCCACCAATAATGTTGAAAGTTGAACTGAACAGAATTCCAGTATCTATGGAACTGGACACGGGTGTGAGTCAGTCCATAATGAGTAAAAAGGCCTTCGACAGACTGTGGGGCAAAAAGGCACACACGCCCAAGCTCAGCCCCATTCACACCAAACTAAGGACTTACACCAAGGAACTAATCCCTGTAATTGGCAGTGCAGAAGTCAAATTCTCCTATGATGGAGCAGTACACAAACTCCCACTCTGGATTGTGCCAGGGGATGGCCCCACATTGCTTGGCAGAAATTAGCTGGGAAAAATCCGCTGCAACTGGGACGACATCCGAGCGCTCTCGTCCCTCGACGACGCCTCATGTGCCCAGGTTCTGAGCAGGTTTCCATCGTTGTTCGAGCCAGACATTGGAAGCTTCTCAGGGCGAAAGTGCAGATCCATTTGGTTCCCGGTATGCGACCCATCCACCACAAGGCACGGGCGGTACCGGATATGATGCGTGAGAAAGTGGAAATTGAGCTGGACAGGCTGCAGCGAGAAGGCATCGTCACGCCGGTGGAATTCAATGAGTGGGCCAGTCCGATTGTCCCGGTACTTAAAGAGGACGGCACGGTCAGAATTTGTGGGGACTATAAAGTAACGATTAACTGTTTTTCGCTACAGTACCTGCTATCCAAGGCAGACGACCTATTTGCGACCCTGGCTGGAAGGAAGACATTCACTAAGCTGGACCTGACCTCGGCCTACATGACACAGGAGCTGGAGGAGTCTTCGAAAGGCCTCACCTGCATCAACACGCACAAAGGTCTGTTCATCTATAACAGATGGCCGTTTGGGATTCGGTCAGCCGCGGCAATCTTCCAACGGAACATGGAGAGCCTGCTTAAGTCGGTCCTCGCACCGTGCTCTTTGAGGACGACATACTGATTACAGGTCGGGACACCATTGAGCACTTGAAGAATCTGGAAGAGGTTCTTTGTTGGTTGGATCGCGTGGGGCTCAGGTTGAAACGCTCGAAGTGTGTTTTCCTGGTGCAGGAGGTCGAGTTCTTGGGAAGAAGAATCGCGGCAGATGGCATCAGACCCACCGAGGCCAAGACGGAGGCCATCAAGAACGCGCTGAGACCAGAGAACGTGACGGAGCTGCGGTCATTCCTGGGTCTCCTTAACTATTTCGGTAATTTCCTACCTGGGTTAAGCATCCTGCTAGAACCCCTACATGCGCTACTGCGCAAGGGAGACGACTAGGTATGGGGGAATTCACAAGAGGCTGCCTTTAAGAAAGCCAGGAATCTGTTGTGTTCAAACAAACTGCTTGTCCTGTATAACCCTTGTAAATGATTAGTGCTAGCTTGTGATGTGTTGTCATACGGGGTCGGGTGTGTTACAACAGGCCAACGAATCGGAGATTTTGCAACCGATCACTTATGCGTCCACGAGTTTGTCCAAGGCCGAAAGGGCCTACAGCATGCGTTTACGGGGTAAAGAAAATGCACCAGTACTTATTTGGCCTCAAGTTTGAGCTTGCAACTGACCACAAGCCGCTCATATCGCTGTTCTCTGAGAGCAAAGGGATTAACACCAATGCCTCTGCCCACACCCAAAGATGGGCGCTCACGCTGTCGGCATGCAACTATGTAAGTCGCCACAGACCGGGCACAGAGAACTGCGCTGATGCTCTCAGTCAGCTGCCATTGCCCACCACCGGGGTCAAATGTCTCAGCCTGCAGACTTGCTCATGGTGATGGATGCATTCGAAAACGAAAAGTCACCCGTTATGGCCCGCCAGATCAGGACCTGGACCAGTCAGGATCCTTTACTGTCCTTGGTAAAAAACTGGGAGCTGGTCCAGCATCCCAGCGGAAATGCAGGAGGCAATTAATCCGTTCCACAGGCGCAAAGACGAAATGTCCCTGCAGGTGGACTGTCTGTTGTGGGGCAATCGTGTGGTCTTGCCCAAGAAAGGCAGAGACATGTTCATTTGTGAACTGCACAGCACCCACCCAGGTATTGTGATGATGAAAGCCAGAGCCAGATCCCATGTGTGATGGTCCGGCATCGACTCAGATTTAGAGTCATGCGTGCACCAGTGCAACACTTGCTCTCAGCTGAGCAATGCACCCAGAGAGGCACCGCTAAGTTTGTGGTCGTGGCCCTCCAAACCGCGGTCGAGGATCCATGTGGACTATGCGGGCCCATTTCTAGGCAAAATATTCCTGGTTATCGTGGATGCTTACTCAAAATGGATTGAATGTGCAATAATGTCTGTAAGCTCGTCCACAGTCACTATTGAAAGCCTACGAGTCATGTTTGCCACGCACGGCCTGCCTGATGTCCTAGTCAGTGACAATGGGTTGTGTTTCACCAGTGCTGAATTTAAGGAATTCATGACCCGTAATGGGATCAAGCACGTCACATCTGCCCCATTCAAATCTGCATCCAATGGCCAGGCAGAACGGGCAGTTCAGACCATCAAGCAAAGCTTGAAACGCGTGTCGGAAGGCTCCCTGCAGACCTGACTATCTTGAGTGCTGCTCAGCTACCACACCAGACCCCACTCACTCACCATGGTTCTCCCAGCCAAGCTGCTCCTGAAAAGGGCGCTCAAAACAAGGCTCTCTCTTATCCACCCTGATCTCCATGATCACGTGGAGGGCAGGCGGTATCAACAAAGTGTGTACCATGACCGTGCAAATTTATCACGCGATATTGAAGTCAAGGACCCTGTGTTTGTATCAATTTTGGTCATGGTCCCAAATGGCTCGCTGGCACGGTCATAGCCAAGGAGGGGAGTAGGGTGTTTCAGGTCAAATTGGCCAATGGATTAACGTGCAGAAAACATTTGGACCAAATCAAATTGCGGTTCACCAACAGCTACGAACAACCCGAAGAAGACACCACCAACTTTGACCCTCCAACACACACAGAAGTTGCAACTGACATTACGGTTGACCACGAAGCCGAACTCACCATCCCCAGCAGCCCAGCAAGGCCGGCTGCCCAGCAGCGCAGTGAAGAACTGACCAACTCACCCGCAACCTTTGAGTTATCTGCATTTGTACTGAGGTGATCGACAAGGGAGCGAAAAGCCCCAGATCGTCTCACTTTGTTAATAAGTGTACTATTGACCTTACGGGGGGAATGATGTTATGTATTTAACCCCTTGAAACCTGTATTACACTACCACCAGAGGGCTTACCCGTTGGCGTCCCAAGGGATCCCAGCATCCCTTGGGAGCACGGTATATAAGCAGGTCACCCACGAGGTACCTGCACTCTGGAGGCTTCTTAAAGAAGCTAAGGTCACACTTGCTCATTGTACACAGTACTCAGTTTCATCCTTTATTATGAACGTATCAACGGTCACAAAGGATGTCACACGATTAAACACCAAGGCCTGAAGTTTCCTCAATGTGATTTAAACAGCTGTTGCACCTTTTTTTGAAAAAGAAGAATACTTCTGTCAGTAGCTTCTAAAGGGTGATACATGGAAGTTTCCTGGGTTTGTTCATTCTCACGCCCATTGGTGCAGGCATTCGTG
The DNA here is from genome assembly GCF_044704955.1 of Pristiophorus japonicus. Classification (NCBI taxonomy): domain Eukaryota; kingdom Metazoa; phylum Chordata; class Chondrichthyes; family Pristiophoridae; genus Pristiophorus; species Pristiophorus japonicus. The sequence goes on along the minus strand of NC_091984.1, from coordinate 24,447,159 downwards.
TCAAGCAAGCAAACTGCACTGGCAGGAAACTTCAGTGCAGCCTTTTAAATACATTTTTCGGCTTTTGCTCAGCAGAACTCTGTGGGTTAAGCAGGTAAGACAGAAACAGAGCTTGGCTCTTTAATTTCTGTCTCAAAATACTTCACTGCATGTGTTACCAAATTCTTATTACAGCTAGACAGCATCATGAATAAGCAAGTGCCTTCTGTGGCAGCAAGGGATGGCACCAAGCCAAAGGAGAACACAGCACACTGAAGGCAGGACTACAAACTCATGGATGTGGGTGCCACCTGGAGGGAGTGCCTATGTGTGAAAGTCCCCAATCTTTATTTCACTCTCTATAACATTTTTAATGAGTGCAGAAAAAAGCTGCTTTTCATTTCTAGGTTTGCTGTCTGTGAGAATTCTTCAATGTGATTGGCTGCGTAGACAGATTTTTGACATCACTGCAGCTCTTTGCTGGAGATTCCCATTACACAGCGCTGCAATCAATTGCACATCGAGAAAGGAAAACTCCGCGTCACTTTTCTTTGAGGTCAGCAGCACGTGCTTTAATCAAAGAATCACAGATGGTTACAGCACAGAAGGAGGCCACTCTGCCCATCCAGCCCGTGCCAGCTCTCTGCAAGAGCAGCTGGTACCACACCCCACCCTTTCCCCAAATCCCTGCACATTTTTTTACTTTCAGGTACTTATCTTTTGAAAGTCATAATTGAGTCTGCCTCCATCACCTTTTCAGGCAGTACATTCCAGATCCTAACCACTCGCTGCATAAAAATGTTTTTCATCATGTCGCCTTTGGTTCTTCTGTCAATCACCTTAAATCTGTGTTCTCTGGTTCCTGACCCTGCCACCAATGTGAACATTTTTTCTCTATCTGCTCTGTCCAGACCCCTCATGATTTTGAACACCTCTACCAAATCTTCTCTCAACCTTCTCTGCTCTAAGGAGAACAACCCCAGCTTCTCCAGTCTATCCATGTAACTGAAGTCCCTCATCCCTGGAATCATTCTCGTAAATCTTTTCTGCACCCACCCTAATTTCTTCACATCCTTCCTAAAGTGTGTTGCCCTGAATTGGACACAATACTCCAGTTGAGGCTGAACCATTGTTTTATAAACGTTCATCATAACTTCCTTGCTTTTGTACTCTGTGCCTCTATTTATGAAGCCCAGTATCCCGTATGCTTTTCTAACCGCTTTCTCAAGCTGCCCTGCCACCTTCAACGATTTGTGCACATATACTTCCAGGTCTCTCTGTTCATGAGAATTGTACCCTTTAGTTTATATTGCATTACCTCGTTTTTCCTACCAAAATGTATCACTTCGCATTTTTCTTCATTAAATTTCATCTGCCATGTGTCCACCCATTTCACCAGCCGATCTGTCGTCTTGAAGTCTATCACTCTCCTCCTCACTGTTCACTATACTTCCAAGTTTTGTGCCATCTGCAAATTTTGAAATTATGCCCTATACATCCAAGTCCAAGTCATTAATATATATCAAGAAAAGCAGTGGTCCCAGAACCGACCCCTGGGAACACCACTGTATATCTTCCTCCAGTCCGAAAAACAACTGTTCACCACCACTCTCTGTTTCCTGTCACTTAGCCAATTTTGTATCCAGGCTGCCACTGTCCCTTTTATTCCATGGGCTTCAACTTTGCTGGAAAGCCAATTATGTTGCACTTTATCAAATCCCTTTTGGAAGTCCATACACACTACGTCAACCACATTGCTCTCGTCAACCCTCTCTATTCCCTCATCAAAAAACTCGATCAAGTTTGTTCAACACGATTTGCCTTTAATAAATTTATGCTGGCTTTCCTTAAGTAATCCACACTTGTCCAAGTGACTGTAAATTTTATCCCGGATTATCGTTTCTAAAAGCTTCCCCACTACCGAGGTTAAACTGACTGGCCTGTAGTTGCTGGGTTTATCTGTACACCCTTTTTTGAACAAGGGTGTAACATTTGCAATTCTCTAATATTCTGACACCACGCCTGTATCTAAGGAGGATTGGAACTTCATGGTCAGCACCTCCATGATTTCCTCCTTAACCTCCCTCAGCATTCTGGGATACATCCCATACAGTCCTGGTGACTTATCAATGTTAAGTACACCTAGCCATTCTAGTATCTCCTCCTCATTATCAATTGTTTATATCATCCAGGATCTCAACTACCTCCTCTTTCATAAGAACATAAGAAATAGGAGCAGGAGTAGACCATTTGGTCCCTCGAGCATGCTCCGCCATTCAATATCATGGCTGATCTGATCATGGAATCAGCTCCACTTCCCTGCCCGCTCCTCATAACCTTTTATTCCCTTATTGCTCAAAAATTTGTCTATTTCTGCCTTAAATATATTCAATAACCCAGCCTCCACAGCTCTCTGGGGCAGAAAATTCCACCGATTTACAATCCTCTGAGAGAAGAAATTCCTCCTCATCTCAGTTTTAAATGGGCGGCCCCTTCTTCTGAAACTATGTCCCCTAGTTTTAGTTTCCCTATGAGTGGAAATATCCTCTCTGCATCCACCTTGTCAAGCCCCCTCATTATCTTACATGTTTTGATAAGATCATCTCTCATTCTTCTGAACTCCAATGTGTATAGGCTCAACCTACTCAACCTATTTTCATAAGTCAACCCCCTCATCTCCAGAATCAACCTAGTGAACCTTCTCTGAACAGCCTCCAATGCAAGGGTATCCTTCCTTAAATACGGAGACCAAAACTGGACTCAGTATTCTAGGTGTGGCCTCACCAATACCCTGTGCAGTTGTAGCAGGACTTCTCTGCTTTTATACCCTATCCCCCTTGCAATAAAGGCCTTCCTGATTACTTGCTGTACCTGCATACTAACTTTTTGTGTTTCATGCACAAGGACCCCCAGGTCCCTCTATACTGCAGCACTTTGCAATTTTTCTCGATTTAAATTATAATTTGCTTTCCTATATTTTCTGCCAAAATGGATAACCTCACATTTTCCCACATTATACTCCATCTGCCAAATTTTTGCTCACTCACTTGCCTGTTTATATCCCTTTGCAGATTTTTTGTGTCCCCCTCACAATTTGCTTTCCCACCCATCTTTGTATCATCTGCAATACTTTAGCAGCATCTTCTTCCTTGGTAAAGACAGATGCAAAGTACTCGTTTTGTACCTCAGCCTTGCCCTCTGCCTCCATTTTGGTCCGTAATCGGCCCCACCCCTTCTCTTACTACCCGTTTATTATTTTATATGCCCATAGAAGATTTTTGAATTCACTTTATGTTAGCTGCCAATCTATTCTCACACTCTCTCTTTGCCCTTCTTATTTTCTTTTAGCTTCCCCTCTGAACATTCTATATTCAGCCTGTTTCTCAGATGTATTCTCAACCTGACATCTGTCATACACGCTCTTTTTCTGCTTCATCTTACTCTCTATCTCTTTCATCATCCAGGGAGCTCTGATTTTAGTCGCCCTAGCTATCCCCCTCATGGAAATGTACCTCAACTGTACCCGAACCATCTCCTCTTTAAAGGCAGCTCATTGTTCGATTACAGTTTGCCTGCCAATCGTTGATTCCAATTTACCCGGGCCAGATCTGTTCTCAACCCACTGAAATTTGCCTTCCTCCAATTAAGTATTTTTACTCTAGATTGTATCCTGTTCTTTTCCAAAGTTAATCTAAGCCTTATGATACCGTGATCACAGTTTCCTAAATGTTGCTTGACTGCCATTTGCTCCACTTGCCCCATTCATTCCCCAGAACCAGATCCAGCAATGCCTCCTTCCTGTTGGGCCGGAAACATACTGATCAAGAAAGTTCTATTGAACACAATTCAGAAATGCTTCCCCATCTCTGCCCTTTGCACTAATATTATCCCAATCTATATTAGGATAATTGAAGTCCCCCATTATTACTACTCTATAGTTCTTACACCTCTCTGTAATTTCCCTGCAAATTTGATCCTCTACATCTTTTCCACTAGATGGTGGCCTATAGAATACACGTAGTAGTGTAATGGTATCTCTATTTTTCTTAACTCTAACCAAATAGATTCTGTCCTTGACCCCTCCAAGATATCCTCTCTCTCCGGCACTGTAACATTCTCCTTAACCAATACTGACACCCCGCCTCCTTTCTATCTTTCCCTATCTTTCCTGAACACCTTGGGGGCGAAATTGGGCTCCTTTGTGCCTCTCGCTAGTGCCTCCGGCGGTGATAATAGAGTGTAAATGGCTTTGCGACTGGGCATGGCAAGATCAGCGACCCCCCCACTAAATTCGGCGAGAGTTTTACAGCGGTGGTAAGATGTTGCACCCCGATCTCCTGCGCCCGCCGATTGTGATGTCATTGCCATGCTAAATTCCCTCTCACCCCCTGCTTGTGAGCCTGCCATTAACGACAGGTAGAGGAGGCGACTTTCAGTTGGATGTTGGCTGCAGGAGCGTTATTTAAAGGCGTCAACGTCTGGTTTTGTTTCAGTCGGCCAACAATGCTGCCTTGTTAGTTCCACATAGGCAAACAGGCCTTTTGACCGATTTGAGTGTTTTGGATGTTTAACAAGTGTTCTGGGTCATAAAGATTCCAGCGTTTCATTGAGGGGCGATTTGAAACTGCTATATTTGGATCCTTTCATGGTGGCACTGCACCTTGCCCTCCAGCGTCAAAGTCGGAGGCAACTGAGGCACAGAGAAAGACTGCAAAATGTGGCCAGAGGAAGAAGGGCTAACTAGACTCTCAACAGGAGGCCTTACCCTCCCAAGGTATTCCAGCAGCAGTTCTATTGTATGAACTTCACTGAGGAACAGTATGCTCGAAGGCTGCGCTTCCGCAAGGACATGATAGAAACATAGAAATATAGAAAATAGGTGCAGGAGTAGGCCATTCGTCCCTTCGAGCCTGCACCGCCATTCAATGAGTTCATGGCTGAACATGCAACTTCAGTACCCCATTCCTGCTTTCTCGGCATACCCCTTGATCCCCCTAGTAGTAAGGACTTCATCTAACTCATTTTTGAATATATTTAGTGAATTGGCCTCAACAACTTTCTGTGGTAGAGAATTCCACAGGTTCACCACTCTCTGGGTGAAGAGGTTTCTCCTCATCTCGGTCCTAAATGGCTTACCCCTTATCCTTAGACTGTGAGCCCTGGTTCTGAACTTCCCCAACATTAATAAGAACATAAGAACAGAAGAACATAAGAATTAGGAACAGGAGTAGGCCATCTAGCCCCTCGAGCCTGCTTCACCACCCAACAAGATCACGGCTGATCTGGCCGTGGACTCAGCTCCACTTACCCGCCCACTCCCCATAGCCCTTAATTCCCTTATTGGTTAAAAATCTTATCTATCTGTGATTTGAATATATTCAATGAGCTAGCCTCAACTGCTTCCTTGGGCAGAGAATTCCACAGATTCACAACCCTCTGGGAGAAGAAATTCCTTCTCAACTCGGTTTTAAATTGGCTCCGCCGTATTTTGAGGCTGTGCCCCCTAGTTCTAGTCTCCCCGACCAGTGGAAACAACCTCTCTGCCTCTATCCTGTCTATCCCCTTCATTATTTTAAATATTTCTATAAGATCATCCCTCATCCTTCTGAACTTCAACGAGTAAAGACCCAGTCTACTCAATCTATCATCATAAGGTAACCCCCTCATCTCCGGAATCAGCCTAATGAATCGTCTCTGTACCCCTTCCAAAGCTAGTATATCCTTCCTTAAGTAAGGTGACCAAAACTGCACGCAGTACTCCAGGTGCGGCCTCAACAATACCCTGTACAGTTGCAGCAGGACCTCCCTGCTTTTGTACTCCATCCCTCTCGCAATGAAGGCCAACATTCCATTCGCTTTCCTGATTACCTGCTGCACCTGCAAACTAACTTTTTGGGGTTCATGCACAAGGACCCCCAGGTCCCTCTGCACTGCAGCATGTTGTAATTTCTCCCCATTCAAATAATATTCCCTTTTACTGTTTTCTTTTTCAAAGGTGGATGACCTCACATTTTCCGACATTGTATTCCATCTGCCAAACCTTAGCCCATTTGCTTAACCTATCTAAATCTCTTTGCAGCCTCTCTGTGTCCTCTACACAACCCGCTTTCACACTAATCTTTGTGTCATCTGCAAATTTTGTTACACTACACTCTGTCCCCTCTTCCAGGTCATCTATGTATATTGTAAACAGTTGTGGTCCCAGCACCGATCCCTGTGGCACACCACTAACCACCGATTTCCAACCCGAAAAGGACCCACTTATCCCGACTCTCTGCTTTCTGTTAGCCCGCCAATTCTTGATCCATGCTAATCGAATGCCTTTTGGAAATATAAATACACCACATCCATTGGTACACCTCTATCCACCATGCTCGTTATATCCTCAAAGAATTCCAGTAAATTAGTTACACATGATTTCCCCTTCATGAATCCATGCTGCGTCTGCTTGATTGCACTATTCCTATCTAGATGTCCCGCTATTTCTTCCTTAATGACGGCTTCAAGTATTTTCCCCACTACAGATGTTAAACTAACCGGCCTATAGTTACCTGCCTTTTGTCTGCCCCCTTTTTTAAACAGAGGCATTACATTAGCTGCTTTCCAATCCGATGGCACCTCCCCAGAGTCCGGAGAATTTTGGTAGATTATAACGAATGCATCTGCTATAACTTCCGCCATCTTTTTTAATACCCTGGGATGCATTTCATCAGGACCAGGGGACTTGTCTACCTTGAATCCCATTAGCCTGTCCAGCACTACCTCCCTAGTGATAATGATTGTCTTAAGGTCCTCCCTTCCCACATTCCCGTGACCAGCAATTTCTGGCATGGTTTTTGTGTCTTCCACTGTGAAGACCGAAGCAAAATAATTGTTTAAGGTCTCAGTCATTTCCACGTTTCCCATTTTTAAATGCCCTTTCTCATCTTCTAAGGGACCAATATTTACTTTAGTCACTCTTTTCCGTTTTATATATTGGTAAAAGCTTTTACTATCTGTTTTTATGTTTTGCGCAAGTTTACATTCGTAATCTATCTTCCCTTTTTTTATTGCGTCTTTAGTCATTCTTTGCTGTTGTTTAAAATTTTCCCGATCTTCTAGTTTCCCACTAACCTTGGCCACCTTATATGCATTGGTTTTTAATTTGATACTCTCCTTTATTTCCTTGGTTATCCACGGCTGGTTATCCCTTCTCATACCGCCCTTCTTTTTCACTGAATATATTTTTGTTGAGCACTATGAAAGAGCTCCTTGAAAGTCCTCCACTGTTCCTCAATTGTGCCACTGTTTAGTCTGTGTTCCCAGTCTACTTTAGCCAACTCTGCCCTCATCCCACTGTAGTCCCTTTGTTTAAGCATAGTACGCTTGTTTGAGACACTACTTCCTCACCCTTAATCTATATTACAAATTCAACCATACTGTGATCACTCATTCCGAGAGGATCTTTTACTAGGAGATCGTTTATTATTCCTGTCTCATTACACAGGATCAGATCTAAGATAGCTTGCTCCCTTGTAGGTTCTGTAACATACTGTTCTAAGAAACAATCCCTTATGCATTCTATGAATTCCTCCTCAAGGCTACCCCGTGCGATTTGATTTGACCAATCGATATGTAGGTTAAAATCCCCCATGATTACTGCCATTCCTTTTTCACATGCCTCCATTATTCCCTTGATTATTGTCCGCCCCACTGTGAAGTTATTATTTGGGGGCCTATAAACTACGCCCACCAGTGACTTTTTCATCTTACTATCTCTAATCTCCACCCACAATGATTCAACATTTTGTTCATTAGCGCCAATATCATCTCTCACAACTGCCCTGATATCATCTTTTATTAACAGAGCTACTCCACCTCCTTTCCCTTCTTGTCTATCTTTCCGAATTGTTACATACCCCTGTATGTTTAATTCCCAGTCTTGGCCATCCTGCAACCACGTTTCTGTAATGGCCACCAAATCATACCCATTTGTAATGATTTGTGCCGTCAACTCATTTATTTTATTTTGAATGCTGCGTGCGTTAAGGTAGAGTGTTTTAATACTAGTTTTTAAACCATGATTTTTAGTTTTGACCCCTCCTGCAGCCCCTTTATATTCATACATATTGTCCCTTCCTATCACCTTGTGGTTTACACTTACCCCAGTGCTACTCTGCTCTGTTGCCTCCTGCCTTTTGTATTCTTTCTTCGGGTTCTGTTCATCTGAGCTCTCACCTACTCTAACTAGCTCAGAGCCCTCTCCTGGGTTCCCATCCCCCTACCAAGCTAATTTAAAGCCCTCCCAACCATACTATCAAAACCACCCGCGAGAACATTGGTCCCGTCTCTGTTGAGGTGTAACCTGTCCGACTTGTACAGGTCCCACCTTCCTCAGAAGCGGTCCCAATTGTTCAGGAAACTAAAGTCCTCCCTCCTACAGCAACAGGAAAGTGGAGAGCACCAGTTCCAACTGTCACAGGACGGGAGAGTGGAGAGCATCAGTTCCAACTGTCGTAGGAGAGAGAGTGGAGAGCACCAGCTCCAACTCTCACAGGACGAGAGAGTGGAGAGCACCAGCTCCAACTGTCACAGGAGAGAGAGTGGAGAGCACCAGCTCCAACTGTCACAGGACAGAGAGTGGAGAGCACCAGCTCCAACTGTCACAGGAGAGAGAGTGGAGAGCACCAGTTCCAACTGTCGCAGGATAGAGAGTGGAGAGCACCAGTTCCAACTGTTGCAGGAGAGAGAGTGGAGAGCACCAGTTCCCACTGTCGCAGGATGGGAGAGTGGAGAGCACCAGTTCCAACTGTCGCAGGATAGAGAGTGGAGAGCACCAGTTCCAACTGTCGCAGGAGAGAGAGTGGAGAGCACCAGTTCCCACTGTCACAGGACAGAGATCACAGAGCTCTGCCATCTCCTGCAACCAGACCTCAAGCCTCAGACCTGGGTGACCACGGCTCTCTCAGTGGCAGACAAGGTTACCATCTCGCTCAATTTCTATGCCAATGGATCCTTGCAGTGTGCAACAGGCGACATCTCCAACATCTCCCAGTTTTCCATCCATTGCATTTGTAACAAAATAGATGAGTTGACGGCACAAATAGATACAAATGAGTATGATCTGATAGCCATTACAGAGATGTGGTTGCAAGGTGACCAGGACTGGGAACTAAATATTCAAATGTGTTTGACAATTCGAAAGGACAGACAGAAAGGAAAAGGAGATGTTAATAAAGGATGAGATCAGTGTGTTAATGAGAAACTATAATGGCTCAGAAGATCAAGATGTTGAATCAGTTTGGGTGGAGATAAGGAATAATAAGGGGAAAAAGGCGCTGGTGGATGTAGTCTATAGGCCCTCTAGCAGTAGCTTCACTATTGGATGGAGTAGAAATCAAGAAATAATGGAGGCTTGTAACAAAGGAACGTCAATAATCAAGCGCGATTTTAACCTTCATATTGATTGGACAAAGCAAATTGGCCAGAGTAGCCATGAGGAAAAGTTCATAGAGTGTATCCGGGATAGTTTCCTTGAACAGTACGTTGTGGAAACATCCAGGGAGCAGGCTATCTTAGATCTGGTACTACGTAATGAGACAGGATTAATAAATGATCTCGTAGTAAAGGATCCGCTAAGAATGAGTGACCATAACATGGTTGAATTTCAAATTCAGTTGGAGGGTGAGAAAGTTCGTTCTCAAACCAGGTCCTAAGCTTAAATAAAGGAGACTACAAAGATATGAGGGGAGAGTTGGCTAAAGTGGACTGGGAAAATAGATTAAAGTATGGAACAGTTGATGAGCAGTGGCAGACATTTAAGGAGATATTTCATAACTCGCAACAAAAATATATCCCAATGAGAAGGAAAGACTGTAAGAGAAGGGATAACCATCTGTGGCTAACTAAGGAAATAAGGGATGGTATCAAATTGAAAACTAGGGCATACAATGTGACCAAGACTAATAGGAGGCCAAAAGATTGAGAAACTTTTGAAAGTCAATAAAGAACGACTAAAGAAATGATAAAGAGAGGGAAGATAGATTGTGAAAGTAAACTAGCACGAAATATAAAAACAGATAGTAACATTTCTACAGGTACATAAAAAGGAAAAGAGTGGCGAAAGTAAATGTTGGTCCCTTAGAGGATGAGACTGGGGAATTAATAATGGAGAACAGGGAAATGGCAGAAATATTTTGTATCGGTCTTCACGATAGAAGACACTAAAAACATCCCAATAGTGGATAATCAAGGGGCTATAGGGAGGAAGGAATTACTATCACTAATTATGAAGTACTCGGTAAAATAATGGGACTAAAGGCGGACAAGTCCCCTGGACCTGATGCCTTACATCCTAGGGTCTTAAGAGAAGTGGCTGCAGAGATAGTGGATGCATTGGCTGTAATCTACCAAAATTCCCTGGATTTTGGGGCGGTCCCAGTGGATTGTAAAACTGCAAATGTATCGCCCCTATTTAAAAAAGGAGGCAGACAAAAAGCAGGAAACTACAGACCAGTTAGCCTATCATCTGTCATTGAGAAAATGCTGGAGTCTATTATTAAGGAAGCAATAGTGGGATATTTGGAAAGGCATAATGAAATCAAGCAGAGTCAGCATGGTTTTATGAAGGGAAAAACATGTTTGACAAATTCTTTGAGGACGTAATGAGCAGGGTGGATAAGTGATAACCAGAGGATGTGGTGTATTTGGATTTCCAGAAGGCATTTGACAAGGTGCCACATCAAAGGTTACTGCACAAGATAAAAGTTCATGGGGTTAGGGTTAATATATTAGCATGGATAGAGGATTGGCTAACTAACAGAAAACAGAGAGTCGGGATAAATGGGTCATTTTCCGGTTGGCAAACAGTGACTAGTGGGGTGCTGCAGGGATCGGTGCTGGGTTCTCAACTATTTACAATCTATATTAATGACTTGGTTGAAGGGACCGAGTGTAATGTAGCCATGTTTGCTGATGATACAAAGATGGGTGGGAAAGCAAATTGTGAGGAGGATACAAAAAATCTGCAACGGGATATAGACAGGCTAAGTGAGTGGGCAAAAATTTGGCAGATGGAGTATAATGTGGGAAAATGTGAGGTTATCCACTTTGGCAGAAAAAAATAGAAAAGCAAAATATGTCAAAGTAAATGGAGAAAAATTGCAAAGTGCTGCAGTACAGAGGGACCTGGGGGTCCTTGTGCATGAAACACAAAAAGTTAGTATGCAGGTACTGCAAGTAATCAGGAAGACACATGGAATGTTGGCCTTTATTGCAAGGGGGATAGAGTATAAAAGCAGAGAAGTGCTGGTACAACTGTACAGGGTATTGGTGCGGCCACACCTAGAGTACTGTGTACAGTTTTGGTCTCCGTATTTAAGGAAGGATATTTTTGCATTGGAGGCTGTTCAGAGAAGGTTCACTAGGTTGATTCCGGAGCTGAGGGGGTTGACTTATGAAGATAGGTTGAGTAGGTTGGGCCTATACACATTGGAATTCAGAAGAATGAGAGGTGATCTTATCGAAACATATAAGATAATGAGGGGGCTCGACAAGGTGGATGCAGAGAGGATGTTTCCATTCATAGGGGAAACTAAAACTAGGGGACATAGTCTCAGAATAAGGTGCCGCCCATTTAAAACTGAGATGAGGAGGAATTTCTTCTCTCAGAGGGTTGTAAATCTATGGAATTATCTGCCCCAGAGAGTTGTGGAGGCTGGGTCATTGAATATATTTAAGGCGGCGATAGATAGATTTTTGAGCGATAAGGGTTATGAGGAGCGGGCAGGGAAGTGGAGCTGAGTCTATGATCAGGTCTGCCATGATCTTATTAAATGGCGGAGCAGGCTAGAGGGGCCAAGTGGCCTACTCTTGCTCCTATTTGTTATGTTCTTATTGCTCCATCCACGAGGTCACAGATGCTCTGTACAGAAGGGGGAGGGACTGCAATTCCTTCCCCATGACCAGAAAGAAGCAGCACGAGCGCGCATGTGGCTTTGCCAGGATAGCTGGCTTCCCCATGGTGCAGGGTGCCATTGACTGCACCCACGTCGCTTTGCGGGCATCTCATAACAATCCTGAGATATTCCATAACTATGAAGGCTACCACTCAACGAATGTGCAGTTGGTGTGCGACCATGCGTGGTGAATCTTCACCTTCAATACCCGCTATCCCGGCAGAAGCCACGATGCCGTCATCCTGCACCAGACCAATTTACCAGCTCTGTTCCTGCCACAACATTGTAAGACTTGGATCAAACTGTAAGATTTGGATCACAGGTCTCACACAGATTACTCAAAGTGTCTTAGGCATTGTTAGGTTTTTTATTAAAGAGCTACAGTTTTAAGCATAATCAGATACCACATGTGATTGAGATAGATATAGTAGACATAAAGCCATGGGCCACTTCCCTGCATATTGCCCTGAAGACCTGGTGCAATGGCCTTCTTCCAGTGGCTGGGTACAGCGCTTCCCTCATTTGCTTCACTGCCGCCACCAATGCCTCCAATGCCATGTCTGTGAAGCGACGAGCTCTCTCCCTGGGGGTGAGATCAGCCATTGCCATCAGGGGATTCAGTTGCTCACAGGTCGCCTTCAGAGCCAGCAATGCTGAAAATCGGCATCTGCACAATGATACAACCTCCCCTTTAAGAGCTGGAACGAGGAGCCAGTGTGAAGGATCATTGCTGAATGCATTGCACCTGAAATTCATTATCGCTCTGTTGTAGGGCCCCTGGAGCGCTCGACTGAGGTCATTAGCGCTTGATTTAACACTCCATTTCCTTCCTGGGGCGCGAACACACCATGTAGTAGAAGTTCAGAATCATTAGCGCCTGGAGTTAAAGTTTCAAAATTTCAAAAGTGAACACCCCAAACGGGGCACTACCAAAATTCTCCCACATAATATCCAGGAATATTTAAAACCCAATCCTGCCCTTTTTTGAGCCAAGTCTCCGTTATCACCAAGACATCATATTCCCATGTGGCTTGTTACACCTGCAGTTCACCAACCTTATTTACCACGCTTTATGCATTTACACTCATGCACTGTAAACCTGTCTGAGACCTTCTTGTATTCTCTCTTAGTCTGACCCCATCTAATACTTTACTATTTCTTCATCTATTTCTATCTGTCACGCCCAATCCTTTGTGCACTTTGTTTCTCCTTTTTACTGCTGCATCCTGGTGCCCATCCCCCTGCCAAATTAGTTTAAACCCTCCCCAACAAAACTAGCAACCTCCCCTGCGAGGACATTGGTTCCAGCCCTTTTGAGATACAACCCATCTGGCCTGTACAGGTCCCACCTCCCCCAGAACCGATACCAATGTCCCAGGAATCTGAAGCCCTCTCTCCTGCATTATCTCTCCAGCCACGCATTCATCTACTCTGTCAACTTAATTCTATACTCACTAACTTGTGGCACAGGGAGTAATCCAGAGATTACTACCTTTGCGGTCCTGCATTTTAATTTCTTTCGTAGCTCCCTATAATCTACCTGCAGGACCTCATCCCTTTTTCTGCCTATATCGTTGGTAGTGACATGGACCACGACCTCTGGCTGTTCACCCTCCACCCCTCAGAATGTTTTGCAGCCCCTCAGTGACGTCCTTGACCTGACACCAGGGAGGCAACATACCATCTGGAATTACGTCTGCGGCCGCAGAAACACATGTCCGTTCACCTAACTATTGAATCGCCTACCGCTATTGCCTTCCTGCTCTTCCTCCTACTCCCTGTACAGCTGAGCCACCCGTGGTGCCGTGGACTTGACTCTGGCTGTTCTCCCCAGCGGAACCATCGCCCCCACCGGTATTACTGGTTGGAGAATGAGATGCACTCAGGGGACCCCTGCACTACCTGCCTGGTCCTCCTCTTCTGTCTGGCAGTCACCCATTCCCTCTCTGCCGGCACACCCTTACGCTGTGGGGTGACCACCTCCTGAAATGTGCTTTCCACAAAGCTCTCGGCCTCACAGATGCACCGTACTGGCACCAGCTGCTGCTCAAGCTCCGAAACCCGGAGCTTGAGCGCCTCCAGCCGACGACATTTCCTGCACATGTGGTTGTCCAGGACATGGGAAGCATCCTGGATTTCTCACCTGGCACAGGATGTGCATTCCGTGGGACTGAGATGCCCTGCCACGCCTCTATTTATTTGACTATTAACTAACTTAGAGGAAGCTGCTAGCGACTCCCGCTAAATTCAGCAGGAGTTTAGTGGCAGCGGTAACCTGTAGCGGCCTGCTCCACTGCACCGGCAATGCTGACGTCATCATTGTGTGCAGTGCCCCGACCCTAAATTGGGTATTGCACCCTGGAAGCTACGCCGGACGATGACAGCGACAGTTTTAGGGAATGTGTACCGGGTGGCTGGGCGCTCGCGGGGCGAAACTAAAAAGGGAGGTGTGCTGCAGTAATAATAAAATTAGCCAATTCTGTTCTGCTTCAGTTGGTGCTTTGAACGCGTGGTCGCTGCTACGATTGACCAGCCCGACACTCTGGTTGAGTGCCGGGCTGTTGGCACGGTATCCCCTCTCCCCGGCAGTTCAGGTAGCACCCTTTTGTTGCTGCAGAGTATGCAGCTTGGGCCCGTCCCTTTAATTCCCCAACGCGGCCCAGTGCATAGCGCTGCACCCTGCTCCCGACTCGTCCAACCTCCTGCCCTCTTCACCCTCTGCCTTCTCTGGTGCTGCTGACTGCTTTAGCTACGCCACTGACTGCAAGAAATGACGGGCCAGTATTTTAAAAAATCGGTAACAGGTGGAAATTAACACTGTGGACCGTAACCCATTTCTTAATACTGATTAGGAAAAGTGAAATGGTTCTAATAGTACTCAATGGATGATGTCACTTGTGGTAATTATACTATAAAGCAAAGATGTCCAAGCTGTTATATATGCAGACTATAGATATTCTCTCTGTGTAGTCACTTTATAGTTGCATAAGATGGAAATTTGTTACCTGATGTACTATCAATAAGGTTTATACTGTGTATATACTATGCTGGCACCACTAGAGGGTGCAACTGGTGGAGACCGGGGTTTCCTGCCCCTGTAGCAGAGGCTGTCCACCAGAGGGACGTGCAGTGGGAGACCTGAGGGTCACCTGCATAGGTGTGCAGGGCCCAGTATAAAAGGCTGCCTACCATGCTTGTGCCTCACTCTGGAGTTACGAATAAAGGACCAAGGTCACTACAGTTTGAGTACAACACATTGGCTTGTGGAGTCACTCATAAGTGCATTACAGACATACAGCTGGTGACGAGAAAACGGAATTTCACGCAATTATGGCTACCTTTGGCACACTAAAAGACTTCGCAGAGGGTGATGATTGGGATACCTTCATGGAAAAGCTCGAGCAATATTTCATGGCAAACGACCTGGCAGGGGAGACGGACACATTGGCTGACCAGTTGTGGGCCCGAGGTCTACCGCCTCGTCAGGGACTCGCTGGCACCCACGGAGGCCAAGGATTAGACATACGATGAGCTGACTGAACTAATTTGTGACCAATTAAAATCAAAACAGAGCATCCTCATGGCCAGGCACAGATTCTACACTCACTGAGGGCCAGGAGATTGCAAAATATGCTGCCGACCTCAGGAGACTTGTGGCACCGTGTGATTTCGGCATGCACCTCAACGAAGCATTGCGAGACATCTTCGTTATGGGAATTGGCCACGAGGGCCTCCTTCACAAGCTATTATCTGCCGACATCACAGTCAACCTGCAGAAGGCCATCAGCATCAGTCAGGCGTTCATGACCTCGATCTGCAGCACCAAGCAAATTATTCATCCCGTGGACTCAAACTTGGCAAGTACCGTACACAGAATGGTGCCTTTCACAGGCAAGACTGTGGATCATGGCTCTGCCCAGGGCAGAGAGCACAGACCTCAGGGTTCCAGAATTCAGTCTGAAAAGAGGTGCTAATCAAGTAGCACATTGCTGGTGTTGCGGAGGAAACCATAGGGCTCACCAGTGTCAGTTTGTTGAGTACGTATGCAAAGCCTGTAACAGGAAGGGCCACCTCCAGCATATGTGTAAAAGAAATATGAGTCACCGTCTAGCAGAAGAGTTGGTCGATGACTTTGAATCCAGCGGGGAGTATGATGATTTGGCCAGAGAGGCAGCTCAGCCCCAAGAAGAAGTGTATGGAGTGTATACCTGCACCACCGATTGTCCTCCAGTGAAGATGGATGTCAAGATAAATGGCGTTCTAGTCTTCATGGAAGTGGACACGGGAACGAGCCAGTCAGTAATGAGCGAGAATGCCTTTGGGAGGCTATGGAACGAAAAACGACCTGAGCTGGTTCCAGTACAGAAAAAGTTGTGCACCTACACCAAGGAGCTGATCCCAGTCCTTGGTAGTGCGGATGTACGTGTAATCCATAATGGCGTAGTGCACAAGTTACCTCTGTGGATTGTTGCAGGTGATGGTCCAATGCTACTCGGAAGAAGGTAGATGGGGAAGATCCAGTGGAAATGGGAAGACCTCTTCACTCCAGCAATCGATGTCCCCCATGCTCAGAGGCAGAGCAAAACCTCACCTTCGCTTGGGCCAGACACCAGAGAACAGACTAGCGCAGCAACTGAGGCACAGATGGTCCATCATGACTGCATGGCAATGATCCGACTGGAACGACCTAAAAGTACCTTCCTGGCTCCAGTGGCAGGACTCCTTGGGAAGAAGATCGAATTCATAGGCACTCTTCCAACTTTTGTGGCAGAATCGCGGGAGAGAAGGATCAAGGCAGTCGACCTCGAGGACAGAGGCAAGATGGTGTCCCTGCTGCGAGGTGCAGCGTGGCTGAAAAAAAAGATGGCCGCGGCCATATCACAAGGTACAACGCTGAGGGACCAACACCTGATGTCTAACAAAGGATTTGATTGGAGTAAAGTCAGCAGGGTTCTCTTAAAGGAGACCTGCAACCAACTGAACTTAAAGAGACATTGTATGGATGGCAATCAATGTAAGGAACTGATTAAGATTGTGAACAAAATGTTGTTGCGAGATGTTGATACTATTCCTAATGTAAAGAACAAAATGTTGTTGCGAGATGTCAGGAATAGAGTGTCCCCAAAAGTGGCAAGTGAGCGAATTCGGGAGGGTGAAGGCACTGATCCTGATACCCTGTCCTCGGTCTATCCCACACTGCAGGCACCCGATGGCACTATTCGCCACGGACCTGGAAATGAAAACGGCGCCAATACACGCAGTCGGCCGCCATTACCCACCACCCGGAGACGGTGCAGCCCCCAGACCCAATCGCTACCTCAGCCATGTCTGGGAGCAAAAGGTCAGAACCAACGAGTTCCCCAAATGGGACCTGGAACAGCCAGGTTCCCAACACCGTTAGAGAGCAGGCAGAAGATTCTGCAGCCCTCAGCGGAGGACAGGGAGGCCACACACATCTGTGGCTCTGCCCACCACTAGGCAACGGCAAAGGCCCTGAGTCCTGGCTAGGTGAGCGAACCAAGCCCACCCCGCTAGCAGGGGGCACAGTGCTGCTATCAGACAACTAGAGCCCTGTCCGGTTTCCCTGGAACCTGCATCCTCGCATACCTGCACTGCTACCTCAGTACTTACCATGACTTAACCATGAATGCAATCTACTCAATCCTGGCGCATGACCGCAAAATGTAACGAATGTAAGTCACTGAACCAAGGTATCATGATACAAACTAACTTCCTTTCTTTGTACTTGCACTGTGTCTGATCCTGTATGTTAATGTAACGGGCCAGCTGCATGATCTCGTTGTATGGGGGGAAACGGATGTATGTAGCCATGGACACACACATGGATCACACCCAGAACCCACTGGAAATTCCCCTGCATCATCGAACCATCTAAACTAGTAACCACTACTCAACGTTGTGGCAAAAGGACTTGGGGGTTAACAGGGAGAGAGCCAAGGCAAAGCACAGCCACGGTGCAAGGGCTATTGGCATTTAAGTCTGGGGAGAGCTAAGCCAGAGCACATAGTGCAAAGGTAATCGGCACAAAGGACTTGGGGGAGAGTGATGTTATATATGCAGACTATATATATACTCTCTGTGTAGTCACTGTATAGTTGCATAAGATGGAGATTTGTTACCTGATGTACTATCAATAAGGTTTATACTGTGTATATACTATGCTGGCGCCACTAGAAATGAAACTGGTGGAGACCGGGGTTTCCTGCCCCTGTGGCAAAGGCTGTCCACCAGAGGGCACTGCGGTGGAAGACCTGAGGGTCACCTGCATAGGTGTGCAGGGCCCAGTATAAAAGGCTGCCTACCATGCTTGTGCCTCACTCTGGAGTTATGAATAAAGGACCAAGGTCACTACAGTTTGAGTACAATACATTGGTTCGTGCAGTCATTCATAAGTGCATTACAGACATAACACAAACCTTTTGCCCCGGTGCACACAATGGAGCTTTGGTGGAAGCGGCATGTATAAAGTTTAAATCCATTTTCCATTAACTTTCATCTGTTACAAGTTGCTGATGCTGGCATGTTTTGTTGTTCTGATTTAGTCCTTATCCAATAATGAGGCAAGCGTACTAAAAGCAAAGTTTTCCAACTATGATCTATGGCCTATGAAATTCAAACAGGACACAACAATAGAAGCACAAATAGGATTCAGGCGTCAGGGCTATGAGAGTTGTATGCAGCTCTAGTACTACAGGTTCGACATATTTGCCATAAAGTATTTGCAAAATATTCAAGAGATAGCCAACGGCATGGCACTAACAGGGTAATGAACTTTTTTTTAAACTACTGTGCATTAAGTAACAATTTAATAGTCAAGGTATTATATTCTACTTTTCTTAGAATAAGAGAACCTGCTCAAATCTTCAGATCTGACTTTATATTTTTTGAAATGGTGCTAAACGTCAGTAACAATGAACTGAATCACATTCTTATTTGTTATGGTACAAGATTTTGCATCATGCATTTGGAGAAGGTTGAGTCAAGGATGTTTGGAACATATTTGCAATATGTAAGAAACATGCTAGAAGCTGCATTATTCGGAATTGAGCATATTGTCGTGGTAGTGCTAGAACACGGAGAGCAAAAGGATGTAAAAATATTTATCCCTGTGTTACCACTATTTGTGTTCAGCAAAATATGATTCATGATGTGCAACATTTGGAATAAAAAGAAAAGCAGAATTGTTGATCTTAAATTATCCCGGACTGAAATTGTATCTAATTTTTAAAAAGTGTGAGTAGGACTTAATCTTAAACAGCTGAATATATATCGATTGCAGTAAGTAGGACTGATCTTAAACATAGATGTCATGTAAGATTCAGTTTTAATTGAGTTGATTATAGATGGGTTTTTTCTTTTTGGATCATTAATGTTGTGAAATATTTAGATCCTCAGTTTTATTCCAGCCAAATACTGAGCTTGCACCAATAATCTAATTTTAGAATAGGTATTCACTTGTCCTGTTGGAAACATTTAGGGGCCGAAATTGCCCCCCGCTGAAAACGCGGCGCACCTAACGAGCTGGATTTTCTGCTTTTTGTGATTTTGCCCGTTTCCGGGCGCGATTCGCGGTGGATTAAAACATTTAGCGCTGGGTTAACGTTAGCACTAGAGTGAGCAACTTTCAACAATGAAAGTTCACGAGGAGCGTTAGCAATAACTCCGGCGTTGCACCACACAATCTGTGCGCCGGAGCCGGAACTTTCGGCACTAAAGAAATCGGCCGTTCTGCGCATGCGCAAAGTTTTTTTTTTCCTTCCTGCACTTCTGGTCTGCTGTCCGATCACAAACCCTAATGCAGGACGCGGGACTGAATCAGCCATTTTAAAATTGGATTTCGATCATGGAGGACGAGGAGTCGAGACAGTGTGCCAGGAAATTTAGCCACGAGGCTAACGAAGCTCTAGTGGGGGCTGTGGAGGCACTCACCTCGTCTGAGGATGATGATGTAACTTTCTCGGGGTTTGACAACTCCGAGGCTCCTGCAACCAGTGACGTGCAGCAACGCAGTTCTGGAGTCGAATCCCTTATGCCATCTCTCCGGAGAGTGAGTCGGCAAAGTCGGTCTGCTGACAGACAAGCAGACATGGAACTGGACTTGGTGGGAATGTCCAGGGAGAGCATCCACCTCACCTGTCAGCTCCTTGATGTCTTGGGTAGGATTCCCGCGAGCATCGAGAATCTCACAGCGACCATTACGGAGGTAGGGCCGCAGAGTGTCGGTGCGAGCCGTGAAACCTGTGAGGCCATCAATGGCCACATGAGGCTGGTTGCCTCCAGCAGTGACACTGGAGTCCTGGAGAGTGTGGTGCGAACCCTTGCAGAATATGGCGCATCACAGGCACAAGCTCTGCTTCAGCTTGGGCAGGTGATGCAGTCCATAAACCTTTCCGCCATGCTCTCTGCGTTCCCCATTGTCACACCCAAACCAAACCACCCGTGGCTGGCGGCACTGATGAAGAGGCTCGCCAGTCAGAAGCCGGGCCTTCCACGCCATGAGCTGGTTCAATGTTTCTCCAGATGGCGTCTCCATTGTCTCTCCCCCCAACACAGCAGTGATCTGGCAAACTTGCTGCACGCCATCTTGGTACCACTTGGGTTAGGAGCAGCAAGCAAGGGAGGGGGATAAGGGTAAGGGAGGGATAAGCCGGTGGTAAAAGATAGTGGGGCAGGGGTTGCTGCATTATGTTGCTGCTGCTGGATGCATCCTATGTTTTATGTTTTATTATTATGTTCTGATTTATGTTCTTCATAATGTTGTTGTTGAATTATCACACTGCTGGATGCAGCTAATTTATGTTATTTTATTAAAGTTGACAAAGTTGACAAAGTTTACAATGTTTAATAAATTATTTTGTTCACCTTAACCATTCCTGTGTAGTGCCTTATTTGCAGAATAAGAGGGGAAATAGAGTGGGATAGAGTGGCCAGGCAATGGTCAAAAGTGCCGTTCACTCTTTAAGCAAAGCATTCAGTTATGAGCTGCTGACGTAAGGCTTTTGCAGTGACAACATTTCCACGACGCCTCCCCTGTGGTTGTGGTGGGGGTGGCAGCAAGGGTTCCTCGCCAGGCTCGTCTTCCTTGTCTTTGTCTGCCACCCCCCTCTCCTGAGGTGGTCCTGCAATCCCCAGTGGCAAATCCTGTCCCCTCATGATGGCTAAGTTCTGTAGCATGCAGCACACCACAATGAACTCAGAGACTTGCTGAGGGGAGTATTGCAGGGAGCCTCCAGAGTGGTCCAGGCATCGGAAGCGCTGCTTGAGCACTCCAATTGTCTGTTCGATGATGTTGTATGTGGCTATATGGCTGTCATTATAGTGATGCTCGGCTTCTGTCTGAGGGTTCGGAGGGGGGTCATGAGCCAGGTGGTGAGGCCGTAACCTTTGTCCCCGAGCATCCAGCTCTGGCCTTGTGGTTGACGCTGGAACATACGTGAGACACTGCTCTCATGCAAGATGAAAGCATCATGGATGCTCCCTGGATATTGGGCACTGGCTGCCATGATGCGCTGAGTATGGTCACAGACAATCTGTACATTCATGGAGTGGAATCCCTTTCGGTTTCGGTAAACCTCTGGATTGTCTAAAGGTGCTCGCAGGTGATGTGTGTGCAGTGAAGGGCACCCTGAACCTTGTGGAAGCCAGCAGATCATCCAAAACCGACAGCCCTCTCACTTTGGGTCTCCTTGGCCATTTGGAAATTTATGAAGTCCATCCTGTGTGTGTACAGTGCAGTAGACACCTGGCCAATGCAGCAAAGTGTAGCGTGCTGTGAGATGGAGCACATGTCCACCGCTGATGCCTGAAAGGAGCCGGAGGCATAGAAAGTAAGTGCCACAGTCACCTTCACCTCGACAGTCAGTGCAGTCCTGTTGGCGCTGGTAGACTGTAGGTGTGCCTGTATGAGCTGGCATATCTCTCCTTTCGGAAGCACAGCCTTCTAACGCACTGTGCCTCAGAGAGCTGCAAGTATGAGTGATGTTCCCTGTAAACTCGTGGGGGGTAAGGCCTTCTCTCCATACGTCTGCGACCTATTTGATTATGTTGAAAAAGATCAACACTAAGCCTTCTTCCAGCTCGATGCCATATGGCAATAGCAGCCAGGATTACTGGCTCTCGACCTAGCATGGCCCCCATCTTTTAAAATGTCCTTAAATGTCCCATAAAACAAACTGGAAACTCACACAAACTTCACAATCACAAGTGTGCAGTAACACAGCATTCTTCTCCAAATCCTCACTCACTCACTCATCTGCAACTTTCTCCTCCGTTTCCAAGATGGCGGCGCTAGCGCCTGGGTCTGACCGTTGTTTCTGGGCGGGTTCCCGGGCAGACGCTAAATAGCGTGAAATGCTCGAAAGTTCCGCTCGGGGCGCTAGCGCAGCGATGCATGAGGATTTACGTCATCCAAACGGTCAAATAGGCGGTGGGGTGCTAAGTTTTAGCACCGCCGCAAAACCATTGGCGAAAATTCCGCCCAGGCGCAAAATCTTCTGCACCTCATTTCACACCCCAAAAAAATCGTTTTTGTGCCTTGCTGAGGCGCTAATCCAGCCCAACGTGTTTCGACTGTTTTCCCCGGCGCGGTAGATGTGGTGGCCTCGTGCATGAAATTCTGCTCTTTGGCTTTTGTTTTCAAGCGGCCCGGACGTTGTTTATTGTGGGGCAGAAGTGCGGCGGAGAGCAGAATTTTGGTAAGTAGAGCGGCGGAAGGGGGGGGGGTGGGTGGAGTGTCCGTCACTGTCACTCATCAGCGTAGCGTTGTCGATGACATCACGCTGGTGCGACACCATGTCTCTCCCTTCCCTTAAAGGGGAGAGCTGCTGCGAGCTTTGCGACTCTTTAAGTTAGGTGCACTGGGCCCAAGATGGGGTGCCAGCCTGCCTGCCCGGCTGAACCCGGGAACATAATTGTCGATCCGACCTGTCAGGTGGTAGACAAAAAAAAATTAAAATGGCAGCCGCGGCAGTAGGTCCTCCCCTTTAATGGCGGCCGCACGCCATTTTACAAGCACCGCAAGCAAAGTGCGCCGGCAGAAAAAGCTGTCGGTGGCACCGAGCGGCACGAGCAAGATTTTCAGTGTGGAATTTCGCGTTCGGGGGGGAGGGGACATCAGCGGTGCGCGCTCTGATGACGCACTTAGGATGGATCGACAACAGCAGAGCGGTAGTGGGGGGAGCGGGTCATCGCCCGGGTTACCGCAGGAGGGCAATTTTCAAAATGGCAGCTGTTCCATGAAAATTCGGTGGCCTTTCCACGCCACTGTGTGGCCGCCAATTTCCGGAGGTAACAGGCCTTAAAGGAAGGGGCAATTTCGGGGCCCTTACATCCTAGTTAAAAGGAAAAATGAATTAAAAATGTTCATTTATGCACACAAACTCTCCCTGGGTTTTGTTGGAAATACAATTGGGACAATTAAATCACTGATTCTGTAAGCTGATGATAGCAAACAGCAGCAGGGCAAAAGTGAGACGGTAAAACAGTAAACTTACTGTCGAAATGTAATGGTGTACTTATAGGCTGAGAAATTGGGCTGATTTGTGCCCCCTTTTCAGGTGCTAAGCAGCTGACCGTCCCCAAAGTGGCAGGCAGGAATGGCGCACACACTTCTGTCTGGAAGCGCGCTGCCCGCCATATTGGGTAAGGGCAAACAAGAGGTATCCTTTACCCGTGCCTGAAGCATGCATTAATCCCTTTGCATATGTAAATAATGGGCCTAACGCCTGTTTAATGTCCCCTCTCCAAGATTGGTTTGCCCTGATGCACTCGTATCCCAGTCCTCGGGATCACCTGCAACAAAGAAGATAAGTTTTGGTGTTTCGAATGTACCTTACCTGAATGTAAGCAGTCCTGTTCCTCCCGACTCCCGCTCCTCCCCCTCCTGATCGCCTCCTTTCCTGACATCCGATTGGCCCTTCAACCTCTTCTACCAACCTCCCGATTGGCCCTGACCTCGGCCTCATCTCCTGAGCATCGATCACCCTGCCCCCCCCCCCCCCCACAACCCCTCGGCCTCCTCCACCACCCCACCAATTGGCTTTCGAGATCACGTGACTCCCAACCACACCTTTCAGAGTAGGAATCGCAGGATAGCGCAGATGAATACATGGCTTGAGCAGTGGTGCAGCAGGGAGGGATTCAAATTCTTGGGGCATTGGAACCGGTTCTGGGGGAGGTGGGACCAGTACAAACCGGACGGTCTGCACCTGGGCAGGTCCGGAACCAATGTCCTAGGGGGAGTGTTTGCTAGTGCTGTTGGGGAGGAGTTAAACTAATATTGCAGGGGGATGGGAACCTATACAGGGAGACAGAGGGAGACAAAAAGGAGGCAAAAGCAAAAGACAGAAAGGAGATGAGGAAAAGTGGAGGGCAGAGAAAACCAAGGCAAAGAACAAAAAGGGCCACTGTACAGCAAAATTCTAAAAGGACAAAGGGTGTTAAAAAAACAAGCCTGAAGGCTTTGTGTCTTAATGCAAGGAGTATCCGCAATAAGGTGGATGAATTAATTGTGCAAATAGATGTTAACAAATATGATGTGATTGGGATTACGGAGACGTGGCTCCAGGATGATCAGGGCTGGGAACTCAACATCCAGGGGTATTCAACATTCAGGAAGGATAGAATAAAAGGAAAAGGAGGTGGGGTAGCATTGCTGGTTAAAGAGGAGATTAATGCAATAGTTAGGAAAGACATTAGCTTGGATGATGTGGAATCTATATGGGTAGAGCTGCAGAACACTAAAGGGCAAAAATCGTTAGTGGGAGTTGTGTACAGACCTCCAAACAGTAGTAGTGATGTTGGGGAGGGCATCAAACAGGAAATTAGGAGTGCATGCAATAAAGGTGCAGCAGTTATAATGGGTGACTTTAATATGCACATAGATTGGGCTAGCCAAACTGGAAGCAATACGGTGGAGGAGGATTTCCTGGAATGCATAAGGGATGGTTTTCTAGACCAATATGTCGAGGAACCAACTAGGGGGGAGGCCATCTTAGACTGGGTGTTGTGTAATGAGAGAGGATTAATGAGCAATCTCATTGTGCGAGGCCCCTTGGGGAAGAGTGACCATAATATGGTGGAATTCTGCATTAGGATGGAGAATGAAACAGTTAATTCAGAGACCATGGTCCAGAACTTAAAGAAGGGTAACTTTGAAGGTATGAGGCATGAATTGGCTAAGATAGATTGGCTAATGATACTTAAGGGGTTGACTGTGGATGGGCAATGGCAGACATTTAGAGAACGCATGGATGAATTACAACAATTGTACATTCCTGTCTGGCGTAAAAATAAAAAAGGGAAGGTGGCTCAACCGTGGCTATCTAGGGAAATCAGGGATAGTATTAAAGCCAAGGAAGTGGCATACAAATTGGCCAGAAATAGCAGCGAACCTGGGGACTGGGAGAAATTTAGAACTCAGCAGAGGAGGACAAAGGGTTTGATTAGGGTAGGGAAAATGGAGTACGAGAAGAAGCTTGCAGGGAACATTAAGGCGGATTGCAAAAGTTTCAATAGGTATGTAAAGAGAAAGAGGTTAGTAAAGACAAACGTAGGTCCCCTGCAGTCAGAATCAGGGGAAGTCATAACGGGGAACAAAGAAATGGCAGACCAATTGAACAAGTACTTTGGTTCAGTATTCACTAAGGAGGACACAAACAACCTTCCGGATATAAAAGTGGTCAGAGGGTCTATTAAGGAGGAGGAACTGAGGGAAATCTTTATTAGTCGGGAAATTGTGTTGGGGAAATTGATGGGATTGAAGGCCGATAAATCCCCAGGGCCTGATGGACTGCATCCCAGAGTACTTAAGGAGGTGGCCTTGGAAATAGCGGATGCATTGACAGTCATTTTCCAACATTCCATTGACTCTGGATCAGTTCCTATGGAGTGGAGGGTAGCCAATGTAACCCCACTTTTTAAAAAAGGAGGGAGAGAGAAAGCAGGGAATTATAGACCGGTCAGCCTGACCTCAGTAGTGGGTAAAATGATGGAATCAATTATTAAGGATGTCATAGCAGCGCATTTGGAAAATGGTGACATGATAGGTCCAAGTCAGCATGGATTTGTAAAAGGGAGATCATGCTTGACAAATCTTCTGGAATTTTTTGAGGATGTTTCCAATAAAGTGGACAAAGGAGTACCAGTTGATGTGGTATATTTGGACTTTCAGAAGGCTTTCGACAAGGTCCCACACAGGAGATTAATGTGCAAAGTTAAAGCACATGGGATTGGGGGTAGTGTGCTGACGTGGATTGAGAACTGGTTGTCAGACAGGAAGCAAAGAGTAGGAGTAAATGGGTACTTTTCGGAATGGCAGGCAGTGACTAGTGGGGTACCGCAGGGTTCTGTGCTGGGGCCCCAGCTGTTTACATTATACATTAATGATTTAGACGAAGGGATTAAATGTAGTATCTCCAAATTTGCGGATGACACTAAGTTGGGTGGCAGTGTGAGCTGCGAGGAGGATGCTATGAGGCTACAGAGTGACTTGGATAGGTTAGGTGAGTGGGCAAATGCGTGGCAGATGAAGTATAATGTGGATAAATGTGAGGTTATCCACTTTGGTGGTAAAAACAGAGAGACAGACTATTATCTGAATGGTGACAGATTAGGAAAAGGGAAGGTGCAACGAGACCTGGGTGTCATGGTACATCAGTCATTGAAGGTTGGCATGCAGGTACAGCAGGCGGTTAAGAAAGCAAATGGCATGTTGGCCTTCATAGCGAGGGGATTTGAGTACAGGGGCAGGGAGGTGTTGCTACAGTTGTACAGGGCCTTGGTGAGGCCACACCTGGAGTATTGTGTACAGTTTTGGTCTCCTAACTTGAGGAAGGACATACTTGCTGTTGAGGGAGTGCAGCGAAGATTCACCAGACTGATTCCCGGGATGGTGGGACTGACCTATCAAGAAAGACTGAATCAACTGGGCTTGTATTCACTGGAGTTCAGAAGAGTGAGAGGGGACCTCATAGAAACGTTTAAAATTCTGACGGGTTTGGACAGGTTGGATGCAGGAAGAATGTTCCCAATGTTGGGGAAGTCCAGAACCAGGGGTCACAGTCTAAGGATAAGGGGTAAGCCATTTAGGACCGAGATAAGGAGAAACTTCTTCACCCAGAGAGTGGTGAACCTGTGGAATTCTCTACCACGGGAAGTAGTTGAGGCCAATTCACTAAATATATTCAAAAGGGAGTTAGATGAAGTCCTTACTACTCGGGGGATCAAGGGGTATGGCGTGAAAGCAGGAAGTGGGTACTGAAGTTTCATGTTCAGCCATGAACTCGTTGAATGGCGGTGCAGGCTAGAAGGGCTGAATGGCCTGCTCCTGCACCTATTTTCTATGTTTCTATGTTTTTCCTTGTTCCACCCCACCCCCCAATCCCCCGGACCTGACCTGGTCCTGGACCCAAACCTAAGGCTGCTGCTGCAACGCTCGCAAAGGCCCAATCTTTCTCCAGTCTTCACTGGCGGGTTGTTAAGCTGCGTCGGATGCATTAGAATGCCTATTGCCCAATATCTGAGGAGCTTCTAACCTCTCCATCCTGGCGCACGGTATGAACTCTGTGCGCCCCCCCCCCCCCCCAATTTCTGGGTCATAATTCCTTAGTAAGACCAAAGTTGGAGTACCATATGCAGTTTTGGGCTCCACTAGCAGGAGGATGCTGAGGCAATAGAAAGGGTACAGTGCAATTTAGTGGAATACTGGCTGGAATGAGGAAATGCAAACATGAATTCGAAAAATCGGGGCAATTTTTATTAGAACAGAGGAGAGAGTACAGAGTGGTTTATTAGATTTGTTTAAAATGAAGGAGGTATGAGACAGGGTATATAGAATCAGATTGTTTCCAGTGGTTGAGGGGTCTGGAAGAAGAGGACATAGATGTCAGATTAAATGTAAGAGCAGAGAGGAGGAGCAAGTTTTTTACACAGAGGGTTGTGAGGCAGTGGAGTGCACAACTGGATGTAGCGATTGAAGCAGGGTTGGGAATTTCCTTGGAGCAGCTCCTTCTTTGCCACCGTAACTATAGCCGCATAAACAGCGTTTCTGCTGTCCTTCTGGCAAACTTAGAGTAGGAGCAGCCCTGCGGAAATTCTCAGCCCATGTTAACATTTAAGAATAGGTTGGATAGGTGGTTGAAGGAAAATGGAACAAAGCGATATGAGCACAAGATGGGCACAATGAGATTAGGCCTCTTCCCCGTGTGGAGGACAATTGTCAACATGAACTGCTTGGGCTGTTCTGTTTCTGTGTTGCAATGTTAATTTTTTTATGTATTTCTAAGAAATTCTAGGTAACGCTGTAAAAATCCCATATCTTGAAATTGCTAAAACTAGTTAGAGGGCAGCACTCAGATGGTTTGTTACGCACTGTCAAAATCCATAGCTGAGACTTTCATTCCAGTTTATCATAAAGAATGAGATCATTATTGATAGCTGTTGATTAAAATTGGGAAAAACCTCTAACTTGAAATGCTTGGTGTACGAGATTAAATGAACTGCATCACAGTAAACATATGGTAATCTGATGAAAATATAACTCTTAACCTGCTGAATAAAATGAGTTGCCAAACAGTTCACATTACAAATGTTGCGACTTGCACGCGTCGGAATTGAGTAACTGTTAGAGACACAATGGAAATAGAACAGCTCTGGAATACAAGCACCATTGCTTGTTAGGTCTTCAAGGGATTGGAATGCATAACGGTGATGCACTAAAACGAGGGCCACTTCATTCTTTATTTCCGAGGCTTTTCAGGCGAGTGGACCACTTTTACGGTATTTTTGAATTGAGGAGCAAGAAAACTCTCCCCAACAAATATAAGGACCGATAACTAACAGCTCATCGGTGATTAAACTGGGTCACAATGTCACGCATCAGAAGTCCTCTGATCACAGAGCATTGTGTCCAATTCTGAGCACACACTTTAGGAGGGTGGAAAATCAAATGAGCCAGTTCTAAGTAGGGGAAAGACAGATAAAGGAATGAGTTATTAGGTTGATCTAAAAAAAATCAAGGAAAAAGGAACAGCATTAAAGATGTGAAAATAAAAGCCTCAATTTTAACCTAACCCACTGGGACGGCGCGGGTTCAGGTCGGATGCCCCATTTTGCAGCCCATCTGACATTACTCTCCATTGACTGCAATATCGGGTTAAAGTATAATAACCACATCAGAGCAGAAATCCAGGAGGACTATGACCTTCAGAATTAAATGGGGGGTGAAATTATCTATCGCCCCGTTTGGGGGTGGTAACCTCCCCGGTGCAGAAGTCCCGCCCTCAATGCAAAATTCGGGTTACTGCCCCTCACAGGAAGTGGAGTGCAATGTCGTGCGTTCCACTTCCTCACGCGGCAGGATTGGGCGTGCTACCCAGGCGCATCGCGTAGCGCTACACGGCCGCTCCATGTAACGCTGAAGCATTTCAACACCCCGCCTCCTCCATTAAAGGGAAGGGGCGCTGTGCAGGCCCTTTGATGGCCACCATTGGGCCACCAGGGATGAGGGGGGTCGTGGCTGCAGCCCTGCACCGCAACGGAGTGCAGGGCTGTACGATCGCGGCCCGGACCCCATGACATCGCTGGACAACGGCCTGACCAGGGGAAGAAAGAAAAATGTCGGCGTGCGGCGCGGAGCACCTCCCCTTTAAGTTTCGCCCTGCGATGGGTGTGCGGCCTCATGGGGCCGTTATCGCCAGAGGCACAGCGGCCCGAGGCACTACCAGCAGGGTGTGGTGCTACCGTATTCTCGCTCCCGCTAAATCCTACACAATTTTGCGGGAGCCGGTAGCGCCCCCCCCACCCCCGTGCCCCGTGAGCACTCCCTGCGCTAATAGGAGGTGCACAACAGCGGAATTATAGCCCCATGGGAAATTGTCTAACCACGGGGACTGGAATGTAGCAATTACAGTCAGAGACTAAAGTTACACTATTTTATAAGTAAATTCTCGTTTTGGTTGTCAGTCGCAATGCTGAAAGTGTGGGAAATAAAGTAGAGGAATTGTAGGGTCACAACCTTAAAATCAGAGCCAAGCTCTCAGGAGAAAAGTTAGGAAACACTTTTTCATGGAAAGGGTGGGGAAAGTGTGGAACTCTCTGCCACAAAAAGCAGTAGATGTTAGATCAATTAATAATTTTAAATCTGAGATCGATAGATTTTTGCTAGACAAAGGTATTAAGGCTTATGGGCCAAAGGCAGGTATCTGGAGATAGTTTGCAGATCAGCCATGATCTCATTGGATGGTGGAGCAGGCTCGAGGGGCTGAATGGCCTACTCCTGTTCCTATGCTGTAGAGGGGACTGATGAGCAAACAATGAGATTGAGAGAGAGTCAATAGAGTTACAGATCAAAGTTAACTAAAGGTTTGTTATGTTAGTAGTAGTGTTGGGGGTGAAATGGAAGACAAAATCAGTACAGACATCAGAGAAATGAGTAGGAATAACAAAATTAATGTTCTAGATTTGAATTGCTCACTCATTGATTGGGGCAGGGAAAGAAGAAATGGAGAAAAGACAATGGAATTTTTAAAATGTGTGCAGGACTCCTTCCTCATATTATTTGTTTTTATGCCTACAAGGGAAAAAGTTTTACTAGATGTAATTATGAGTAACAAAATAGCTGAGTTAAATGTGTCTGAACACTTCAGGAGTGCTTCCTAATATAATAAAGTTTGAGGTCCAAATAGAAAAGGAAAATGTTAGTATAATAATAAAAAGAACTTTATCCATGGGCATGCATCACACGCTCTACCCGTGTGCTCCTTAAAATTGCAATCAGGGTGGTACAGGCATAAAATGGGCACCTAAGCATCCAACATGGTGGGTGGCGCGTGCCCTCACATTCTGCACTGTAAGTGGGCTGGCCACAATATTGGTTAAGGCTCCAGTCGAGACATCCATGACCTACGCCTGAAGCAGGCGTTGGGTCCTTTGCATAAGCACATAGGGGGCCTCTTCCTGAAATCGGGCTGCCCTGAACGCAGGCCCGATGCCTTCAGGAATATAAGAAGAACAACAGTTTGCATTTATATAAGCACCTTTAGTGTAGTGCAATGTCCCAAGGCGCTTGTTTACATGCGATCTAAGAAGTGATTGTTAAAGAGAACGTTGGATGCCGCCACCAAAAGTGTTCCTTCTGCCTCCACAGTGGTCCTGAAAACCATTGCTGGGCGGTCTACTCCTCAATGCCCCAGCTCTCCTCCCAATTGCCCCCTCCTAGCCCCCGCCTTGCAGATGGCCTCCTTTTCCCATCCCAGGACCTACCTGAGGGTCGCTGCTGGAGAGGCATCAGGCCCCACTTTGTCCTCATAGCACTGCCGATGAAGCCTGAAGCCCAATTTCGGGTGAACCTTGGGGCTCCGGCTTCTGGTGCCTGCTTCCTGCCTATTTTAGGCCCGAAAACAGGACAAAACAAGTTTGCATCCCAGCGTATTTTCAATAGATGTGTCTTGCATTTTCACTTTAGTCTTGCATATCTCCATCATACAGTAAAATCTTTTGTTCTTATCATTGCAATAATACAAACATTTAGGATATATATGGTCAAAGGCCACACATAAAATGTAATGTCATCTTATCGGATATGTTATCCGGAAATCACTAGGTTGATTCCGGAGTTGAGGGAGTTGACTTATGAGGAAAGGTTGAGTAGGTTGGGCCTCTACTCATTGGAGTTCAGAAGAATGAGAGGTGATTTTATCAAAACGTATAAGATTATGAGGAGGCTTGACAAGCTGAATGCAGAGAGGATGTTTCCACTGATAGGGGAGACTAGAACTAGAGGGTATAATAGAATAAGGGGCCGCCCATTTAAAACTGAGATGAGGAGGAATTTCTTCTCTCAGAGGGTTGTAAATCTGTGGAATCCGCTGCCTCAGAGAGCTGTGGAAGCTGGGTCATTGAATAAATTTAAGACAGAGATAAGGGAATATGGGGAGCATGCAGGGAAGTGGCCCTGAGTCCATGATCGGATCAGCAATGATTGTATTAAATGGCGGAGCAGGCTCGAGGGGCCGTATGGCCTACTCCTGTTCCTATTTCTTATGTTCTTATGAATGGTTGCCCAAAGGTATGACAATTAACATTATTTTAAAGTTACTCATTATTTTATCAAGCAAACTGCTTATATTGAGCAGAATAGGACAAAGGACAAATTAGGAACTTTAATGATTCCGTTATATAAGCATTCTTGTGGACTGTCAATATGTCATCTTGTCGCATTTACTAATTTATTTTTTGAAATTATATATGAATAATGATATCTATTATTCATCACTCATAAGATATCGGTGGTCAAAGATGCCCCAGAGACAATTGAAATTTAATTTCTATGAAGCACACAAAGCAAATAATTGGCCAGAGGATATTTTACCACATAGATTTTGAAGGTTAACCTTTGGTTCTGCCATTTCATCACTTCATTTGCACGTTTTACGTACACACTTTATGTTCTTGGAAAAACTACTTTTTAAAGCCACATGTGATTTACAGGGTGTTCAGTTTATGGGTCTGAGATTTCTATGGGACATTGAAGGACATTTATATCATAAACAGTTGGGCTAAGGGTAAACTAATAAACGAGTCAAAGGATGCAGAACAAAGACTTTTTCTGGGCGCTCAATTTGATATCAGTGGCGTTTTAAGGTATCGACAATGATTTTAAAAATAACTTTTCCCTGCTGTGTTTTCTATTGCTCTACTGTTCCCACATCACTTTTTGCTTCTTCAGATTCGTATAGAACATAGAAGTGGAATTTAACTTCTGAGTGTCCGGGGCTCCTGCCTTGGGTATCGGCTGGCCGGCCTGTTGTAGCTCTCTAGGGCAGGCCCACTGCAGTATTGGGTGGCTCGGAGGCTGACCTGACCAGTAGGAGAGTGTGATCGCGGAGGGCAGGGTGGGGAGACCTACATAATTATTGTGGAGTCCCGAGGAGCTCGCCATAAAAAATAAATGTAACCATGATCGTTTTGGGCCTCTTCCTCTCTCCTGCCAGGTTTTATTGAGCTGAGCATCCATGGTGCGTGCTCTACCCAGTAGGTGTATGGGCGTCTATGTACATCATTGGACCCGGCTTTGCATGGATTTACGTTGCTCCCGCCTGATTCAGGTGGGCGCCACAGCTGGTCATGCAATATCGGAGGCAAAGGCAGCAGGCGGGAAGTGAGGGGGAACAAAATGTTAAGAAAGAAAAGAAAGAACTCCCATTTATTTAATGCTTTTTAACAATGTCAGGATGTCCCAAAGTGCTTTACAGCCAATGAAATACTTTTTGAAGTGCAGTCACTGTTATAATGTAGGAAACGCGGCAGCCAATTTGTACACAGCAAGGTCCACAAACATCAATATGATAATGACCAGCTTAAGAACAAAAAGGCTACGGGTGCGGATGGAATCCCTGCTGAGGCGCTAAAATATGGCGGAGAGGCGCTGTTGGCGCGGATACATGACCTCATCTCTCTCATCTGGAGGGAGGAGAGCATGCCGGGAGATCTCAGAGATGCAGTGATTGTGACCATTTTTAAAAAGGGGGACAAGTCCGACTGTGGCAACTACAGGGGAATCTCCCTGCTTTCAGCCACTGGGAAAGTTGTCGCTCGAGTTCTCCTCAATCGTCTTCTCCCTGTGGCCGAGGAGCTCCTCCCGGAATCACAATGCGGATTTTGTCCCGTTCGGGGCACAACAGACATGATCTTTGCAGCGCGTCAGTTGCAGGAAAAATGCAGGGAGCAGCGCCAGCTCTTATACATGGCCTTTTTCGATGTTACAAAAGCCTTTGACACTGTCAACCGTGAGGGTCTATGGAGCGTCCTCCTCCGTTTCGAATGTCCCCAAAAGTTTGTCAACATCCTTCGCCTGCTTCACGATGACATGCAGGCCGTGATCCTTACCAACGGATCCATTACAGACACAATCCACATCCTGACCGGGGTCAAACAGGGCTGCATTATCACTCCAACCCTCTTCTCAATCTTCTTTGCTGCCTTGCTCCACCTCACAATCAACAAGCTCCCCCGCTGGAGTGGAACTAAACTACAGAACCAGTGGGATGCTGTTTAACCTACGCCGTTTCCAGGCCAGGTCCAGGATCACCCCAACCTCTGTCGTTGAGCTGCAATATGAGGACGACGCCTGTGTTTGTGCACATTCAGAGGCTGAACTCCAGGATATAGTCAATGTATTCACTGGGGCATATGAAAGCATGGGCCTTACGCTTAACATCCATAAGACAAAGGTCCTTCACCAGCCTGTCATCGCCGCACAGCACTGCCCTCCAATCATCAAGATCCACGGCGCAGCCCTGGACAACGTGGACCGCTTCCCATATCTTGGGAGCCTCTTATCAACAAAGGCAGACATTAATGCAGAGATTCAGCATCGCCTCCAGTGCATCAGTGCAGCCTTTGGCCGCCTGCGGAAAGGAGTGTTTGAAGACCAGGCCCTCAAATCTACCACCAAACTCATGGTGTACAGGGCTGTAGTAATACCCGCCCTCCTGTATGGGTCTGAGGCATGGACGATGTACAGAAGGCACCTCAAGTCGCTGGAAATATATCCCCAACGATGTCTCCGCAAGATCCTGCAAATCCCCTGGGAGGACAGGCGCACCAACATCAGTGTCCTCGACCAGGCTAACATCCCCAGTATTGAAGCACTGACCACACTTGATCAGCTTCGCTGGGCAGGCCACATAGTTCGTATGCCAGACACGAGATCCCTAAGTAAATGCTTTATGCGGAGCTCCTTCATGATAAACAAACCAAAGGAGGACAGCGGAAATGTTACAGGGACACCCTCAAAGCCTCGCTGGTAAAGTGCGACATCACCACTGACACCTGGGAGACACTGGCCGCAGACCGCCCGAGGTGGAGAAAGTCCATCTGGGAGGGCGTTGAGCTCTTTGAGGCTCAACGCAAGGAGCATGAAGAGGCCAGGCGCAGGCAGCGGAAGGAGCGCGTGGCAAACCAGCCCTATCGACCCCTTCCCTTGACGAATGCCTGTCCCACCTGTAACAGGCTCTGTGGCTCTCGTATCGGACTGTTCAGCCATCAAAGAACTCACTTTGGGAGTGGAAGCAAGTCCTCCTCGATTCCGAGGGACTGCCTACGATGATGATGAATAACCAGATAATCTGTTTTTAGTCATGTTGATTGAGGGATAAATATTGGCCAGGACACCTGTAAAGTCCTTACACAATACCACAAATCCACACGAGGCACATTCTCTGGACAAGGTCACTCCATGACCTGAACCTTTATTCACAGGACCAAGAAGTGGTGACCCTGCGTGGGACCTCCCTTTATATACCTGGGTAACCAGGTGAGGAGTGTCTCCCACAAGTTCACCCCCTCTGGTCAAGGTGTGCATTTCTTACGTATATACAGTATTGCAGTGTTGTTACATAAAGGTTACATACATGACAACACCGGCTATAACTCCCCTGATTTTTTTCAAATAGTGCCATGAGATCTTTTATGTCAACCTGAGAGGGCAGACATCTTATCTGAAAGACGTCATCTCTGAAAGTGCAGCACTCCCACAGCACTGCACTGATTCTACGCTCAAGTCTCCGCTTTGCCTCAGCTCATCTGTTGTTGAACCCTAATACATGCCTTTGTTACCTCTAGACTTGACTATTCCAACAGATTCCAGGCTGGCCTCCCATGTTCTACCCTATATAAACTTGTAATCCTCCAAACCTCGGTTGTCCGTGTCCTAACTCGCAACATAGAAACATAGAAACATAGAAAATAGGTGCAGGAGTAGGCCATTCGGCCCTTCTAGCCTGCACCGCCATTCAATGAGTTCATGGCTGAACATTCAACTTCAGTACCCCATTCCTGCTTTCTCGCCATACCCCTTGATCCCCCTAGCAGTAAGGACCTCATCTAACTCCTTTTTGAATATATTTAGTGAATTGGCCTCAACAACTTTCTGTGGTAGAGAATTCCACAGGTTCACCACTCTCTGGGTGAAGAAGTTCCTCCGCATCTCGGTCCTAAATGGCTTACCCCTTATCCTTAGACTGTGACCCCTGGTTCTGGACTTCCCCAACATTGGGAACATTCTTCCTGCATCTAACCTGTCTAACCCCGTCAGAATTTTATATGTTTCTATGAGGTCCCCTCTCATTCTTCTGAACTCCAGTGAATACAAGCCCAGTTGATCCAGTCTTTCTTGATAGGTCAGTCCCGCCATCCCGGGAATCAGTCTGGTGAACCTTCGCTGCACTCCCTCAATAGCAAGAATGTCCTTCCTCAGGTTAGGAGACCAAAACTGTACACAATACTCCAGGTGTGGCCTCACCAATGCCCTGTACAACTGTAGCAACACCTCCCTGCCCCTGTACTCAAATCCCCTTGCTATGAAGGCCAACATGCCATTTGCTTTCTTAACCGCCTGCTGCACCTGCATGCCAACCTTCAATGACTGATGTACCATGACACCCAGGTCTCTTTGCACCTCCCCTTTTCCTAATCTGTCACCATTCAGATAATAGTCTGTCTCTCTGTTTTTACCACCAAAGTGGATAACCTCACATTTATCCACATTATACTTCATCTGCCATGCATTTGCCCACTCACCTAACCTATCCAAGTCGCTCTGCAGCCTCACAGCATCCTCCTCGCAGCTCACACTGCCACCCAACTTAGTGTCATCCGCAAATTTGGAGATACTACATTTAATCCCCTCATCTAAATCATTAATGTACAGTGTAAACAGCTGGGGCCCCAGCACAGAACCTTGCGGTACCCCTCTAGTCACTGCCTGCCATTCTGAAAAGTACCCATTTACTCCTACTCTTTGCTCACTCATCACACTGTGCACACTGACCTACATTAGCTCCCGGTTAAGCAACGGCTCGACTTCAAAATTCTAGTCCTTATATTCAAATCCATGGCCTCGCCCCTCCCATCTCTGTAACCTCCTTCAAACCCACAACCCCCAAGATGTCTGCACTCCTCTAATTCTGCCCTCTTGAGCATCCCTGATTATAATCGCTCAACTATTGGTGGTCGTGCCTTCTGTTGCCTAGGCCCTAAGCTCTGGAACTCCCTTCCTAAACCTCTCCGCCTCTCTACCTCTCTTTCCTCCTTTAAGACGCTCTTTAAAACCTACCTCTTTGACCAAGCTTTTGGTCATCTGCCCTAATTTCTCATTATGTGGCTCAGTGTTAGTTTTTTTGTATTATAATGCTCCTGTGAAGCACCTTGGGACGTTTTTACTATGTTAAAGGTGTTATATAAGTTGTTGTTGTTGTTCAAGTCTCTGGAGTGGGACGCAAACCCATGTACTTCTGACTCAGAGGTAAGAGTGTGCCCAACCCAGCCATGGCTGACATCGTAAATCCATCGCTGCAGTTTTAACTCTGCCACTGTCCCATTTCCTTCAGGCAGAGGGAGTTAATATTGCTCCTGGCATGTTTTCTCCCTCTGTATATATTACCATTGATTAGTGCACAAGTTCAACAATCAGCTTCTCCTAATGCTTGCTTGTTTGTGTGGTGTGGGCATTGTTTACAGAAAGTCAGATCTATTCCATGTATAATTTTTCCAGCTATTTTTATGCTTGGACAAATAGCATTTTAAATAAGACAATGGTACTTGCTGTTCCAGTTACAAAACATTGAGATGCAATTATTTGAGTTATCGAGGAGTTCTATTTTGTAATTAACCAGTTTTCAAATTAAGTATATTTAATAACTTATTAATATATTGCTGCTTTTAGCATAATGAATGTACTCTTCCGTTTCATAAACATAGGAGTTACAGCTGAAGTAATTAGCAGGGATTTATTTTGTAGTTGACCTAATTTAAATATGGTAATTGGTTCTAATATATTAACATCTCTTAATAGCAACATGTGAGTAGTCTCCGTATTTTGTAAAGCTGGGACTTACTGGTTTTGAGAAGGTCTTTTTGTACAGTTAAGTAATTATAGTTTAGCATTATTCCTAGCTCTAACAAGGATCCATGTTTCATAAAGGCAGAAGTTTGGATTTGAGTTATTCATTGTACTCTGGATGCATCTACATTTGTTTTGGAGCAAATTTTGCAAAAAGAAATAACACAAGAGAGCAAAGCTAATTGTTGCCTTATAGTTAGATCGCAAGTTGCATTGAGCTGCAAGATCCTCCATATTAAGTTCAAGATGGTTTTCAAGTCCAATGAAAATGTAACATAATTTTGTTTGAATTAAAAGTATTTACTGATGTACAAAACAACACTACGAGGAAAATATTTTGGCAATTGGTTTTGAAAGATTAAAGAAAAAGTACTAAACCCATTTCTCATTCGATTTTATACTCAACATACTGATTATTTCTCCCCAAAATATCTCACAATTCAGGACAATTTACCATTGATTTGATCCATTTTAGTCCGAAATTCAATGTCTAATATAACAATGTATCCAAATTGAATATTTTCAATACAAGTCCTTAGTCACCCTTACTTATCCTGCTGACTGTACACCTCATAGGGAAAATCCTAGTCATTTGCTATGCTGCAATTTTTGGTAAAAATCTTCTTCAGCACGATGGGCTGAATAGCCTCCGTCTGTGCTGTAAGAGCCGATGGTTAATCCTTGCCACTGGACCAAGATCTAGCTCTGTCAAACCCGTGTAGTGGCTGGTGTGCAACGGCCACCACACGTTAAAAAAATCCACGCACAGGCATCTTCCACACTTGAGGATGTAGTCCGGGTCCTTCTTTCCAAACACCTGTGAACTCATCCCTTGCTTCAAGGGACCGCCAATGATGAAGAGCCTATGAAAGCTGTATCTGGGAGGGAAAGCTTTTGTTTGCCCTGCTAGTGAACCACGATAAGAACTGGCTGAAGATATTACCTCGATGCTGGGACTGAGAACATGATTCCTACCATGATTGGATTGCAGAGAGACAAGAAGATGTTATGTCTTTAGATGCTCTGATAATGACTCCATGAGGCAATGTGTTGTACTTGAACTGTAGTGACCTTAGTTCTTTATTGATAACTCCAGAGTAAGGACCTGGTGGCCTGCCTTTTATACTAGGCCAGGCACACCTGTACAGGTAACCTACAAGTGTCCCACTGCTATGCCTTCTGGTGGCACACCTTGTGAAAGTACAAACAGTAGCCATGTAGGATACATGACATCACTCTTCCCTAAGCCTTTGATGCAAATCGCCTCTGCATTGACCATGCTCTTAGCTTAGCTCTATTTGGGCTCTATCTAGTTGATCCTTGGCGGGTCGTTTCAATCTTGGGTGAGTGGTTGGTGCAGTAGAGTGCTGGTGGTTGCTTTTTTTGTGTGTCCCTGACCACTCCATTCTCCCCCCACCCCCCCACATATAGATTATGCCGGAGGCTCATTGCATTCATATATGTCAAGTTCAGAAAAACAAGGTTGCATTACATTTGTGGTTCCGTTGTGAGACTAGACTGGTGAGATACATTATCGATGCGGTGACTGGTGCGAAAGGACAAACTAGTTCCAGAACTGCTGGATGGTGTTCCGGCAGTCTGGTGGCGGCACGGTGCCCAGTGCTGGCAGTGGGAACCCGGTTGGCTCAAGTTATCTGCTCTTGGGGCTGTTGCCGTGGTTCCTAGCGTCGGGCAGGTTCACAGATGCCTGTGAGCTCTCTGTCCTTTCTTTGCGCCCTGGTTCGCTGTTGCTCCCTGAGGAGCTGTCGTCTAGCAGTGCACAGGGAACTGCTGACTCGCTAGCCTGGGCGTTGTTTGGTTTGGGATTCTGGCTGGTCCCGGTCTCCTTTGGGAGGTCTGTAGCGGGTGACTCTTTGTTTCTGGGTATGGCCTTGGTGGCGATGGGGTCTGGTGGCTGCGACTTAGCACAGTTCGCTCTTTCAGGCTTGTGGCATCGGGTGCCTGAGAGGTGGAGCTGATCAGGGGCAGGGTATCGATGCCGGTGCCGTTGCCCTCCTGAGATCGCTTGCTCTGCAGCTCGTGTGTATTGGCTACTTGTGGTCACACTCCATGGTGCATATCTCTGGTCCCAGGAATGCAGGCTACAGCATTGGTTAGCTCACTGGACCTGTGTGCTCCCGATAGGTGTTTGCCTGCTGCATTGGCTGTGTGCAGTTGAAATCCTACATCGCACACTTGTTTATTATTTATTGTGAATATCCTGTAGCTCTGATCGCGATCGCGCGACTTTTCCTTGCTAGTTGCATGTACACAATTCTGATCATCAATTACACATTTTACATGATCGCGCGACTTTTCCTTGCTTATTGCAGGTACACAACTCCTATCATCACTTATGCATTTTACATGATCGCAATCGCGCGACTTTTCCTTGCTTATTGCATGTACACAACTCTGATCGTCAGTTACACATTTTATCTTTAACTCATAATTGCTATTACATTGCTTGAGTGTGTGGAACTGTCCCTTTAATTGTGGTGGGTTGCAGGCCTCCTTTAAGAGAGCCTTGCTTTCTTTACCCAAATCCTCTTCTCCGTTTGGTGCCACGTGTTACTTCATCAGCGCTGCACCTCGTGGTCTGGCCGCCGCCATCTTTTTCTTCAGCGCCATCTTTCCTCCATCCACGATGTCGACTGCGGTGATCCTCTTCTCCCCAGATTCTGTCTCCGAAACTGGGAAGTTGCCTCTGAATCTGATTTTCTTTCTCCGGAGTCCTGCCACTGGAGCCTGGAAAGTGCGCTCCGGTTGTCCCAGCTGGATCATCTCCAGGCAGTCGTGCTGGGCGGTCTGTGCCTCGGGTGCTGTGCTGGTCTGCTCTGGTGCCAGATCCAACCTCGGGTGAGGGCTTGCTTTGCCTCTGAGCGCAGAGGACGCTGATCGCTGGAGGGGTGAAGTCTTAGAAACATAGAAACGTAGAAACATAGAAAATAGGTGCAGGAGCAGGTCATTTGGCCCTTTGAGCCTGCACCACCATTCAATAAGATCATGGCTGATCATTCACCTCAGTATCCCATTCCTGCTTTCTCTGCATACCCCTTGATCCCCTTAGCAGTAAGGGCCATATCTAACTCCCTCTTGAATATACCTAATGAACTGGCCTCAACAACTTTCTGCGGAAGAAAATTCCACAGGTTAACAACTCTCTGAGTGAAGAAGTTTCTCCTCATCTCGGTCCTAAATGGCTTACCCCTTATTCTTAGACTGTAATCCCTGGTTCTGGACTTCCCCAGTATCGGGAACATTCTTCCTGCCTCTAACCTGTCCAATCCCATCAGAATTTTATATGTTTCTATGAGATCCCCTCCCATTCTTCTAAACTCCAGTGACTACAGGCCCAGTCGATCCAGTCTTTCCTCATATATCAGTCCTGCCATCCCGGGAATCAGTCTGGTGAACCTTTGCTGCATTCCCTCAATAGCAAGAACATCCTTCCTCAGATTAGGAGACCAAAACGGAACACAATATTCCAGGTGAGGCCTCAACAAGGCCCTGTACAACTGCAGTAAGACCTCCCTGCTCCTGTACTCAAATCCCCTAGCTATGAAGGCCAACATGCCATTTGCCTTCTTCACCGCCTGCTTTACCTGCATGCCAGCTTTCAGTGACTGATGTACCATGACACCCAGGTCTCATTTCACCTTCCCTTTTCCTAATCTGTCGCCATTCAGATAATATTCTGTCTTCGTGTTTTTGCCACCAAAGTGGATAACCTCACATTTATCCACATTATATGGCATCTGCCAGCATTTGCCCACTCACCTAACCTGTCCAAGTCACCCTGCAGCCTCTTAGCACCCTCCTCACAGCTCACACTGCCACCCAGCTTAGTGTCATCTGCAAACTTGGAGATATTACACTCAATTCCTTCATCTAAATCATTAATGTATATTGTAAATAGCTGGGGTCCCAGCACTGAGCCCTGCGGCACCCCACTAGTCACTGTCTGCCATTCTGAGAAGGACCCATTTATCCCGACTCTCTGCTTCCTGTCTACCAACCAGTTCTCTATCCACGTCAATCCAGAGTCGATAGACTGTTGGAAAAAGATCACCAATGAATCCACTATTTCTAGGGCCACTTCCTTAAGTAGTCTGGGATGCAGACTATCAGGCCCTGGGGATTTATCGGCCTTCATCCCATCAATTTCCCTCAAGTCTTCCCACTTCCAATGGATCTTCTCCATCCACCTTCTTCCGAGTAGCGTTGGTCCATCACCTGCAACAATCCACAGAGGTAACTTGTGCACCGCGCCATCATGGAGTACCTTAACATCTGCACTACCAACGACTGGAATCAGTTCATCGATGTAGGTGCGCAGCTTTGCCTGAAATGGGAACAACTTGGGTTGTTCAGCTTGATTGTCCCATAGCCTCTCAAAGGCTTCTTGATTCATTACTGACTGGCTTGTCCCCGTGTCCCCTTCCATGAAGACTGGAACGCCATTTATTTCGACTTCCATCCTCAACGGGGAACACCCGGGTGGTGCAGGTAAACATGCTATATACCTCGTCGTGGGGCTGAGCTGCCTCTCTGCCTATCGTTTCATAATCCACGTTGGATTCATGGCCATCTTCAGATTCTTCATCGACACAGTGAGTCATATTTCTCTTACACATTTGCTGGAGGTGGCCCTTTGTGTTGCAGCCTTTGCATACATAGTCTTTAAAGCGGCACTGGTGAGCCCTGTGATTCCCTCCACAACACCAGCATGGAGCTACTTGATTCTCTCGGCGGACTCTGAGTTAAGGGACTTGGGGGCCTGTTCTTTCTTCCCTGAGAGGGTTTGCTACAGTCCAGTCTCTAAAAGGCATCACTCGGTGCACAGTACTTGCCGGGTTTGAGTCCTGAGAGTGAGTCATCTGCCTAGAGCCGCAGATCGAGGTCATGAATGACTGACTCACAGAGATGGCCTTCTGCAGTGTGACTGTGGTATCCACTGACAGTAGCTTATGAAGCAGGCCCTCATGACCGATTCCAATGACAAAAATGTCCCGCAGCGCTTCGTTGAGCTGGTCGTCGAAATCACACAGTGCCGCCAGCCTCCTGAGGTCTGCGGTATATTTCGCGATTTCCTGGCCTTCGGGCCGTCGATGGGTGTAGAACCGATGTCTGGCTGTGAGGATGCTCTCCTTGGGCTTGAGTTGCTCATGGATCAGTGTTCTGAGCTCCTCATATGTCTTAGTTGTTGTCTTCGTTGGTGCCAGCAAATCCCTGACGAGGCCATAGATGGTGGGCCCACAACTGGTTAGCAGAATAGCGCGGCGCTTATCAGCCAGTGTGGCCGGGTTGTCTCCTGCCAGGTTGTTTGCTGTGAAGAAATGGTCGAGCCTCTCCACAAAGGCGTCCCAATCATCACCATCGACGAACTGCTGCAATGTACCAAGGGTAGCCATTTCCGCGTGAAAGTCCGTAACCTCATCGCCAATTGTTATGTCTTTAGATGCTCTGATAATGACTCCACGAGGCAATGTGTTGTACTTGAACTGTAATGACCTTAGTCTTTTATTGATAACTCCAGAGTGAGGATCACACCTGGTGGCCTGCCTTTTATACTAGGCCTGGCACACCTGTACAGGTAACCTACAAGTCTCCCACTGCTGTGCCCTCTGGTGGCATACCTTGTGATAGTACCAACAGTAGCCATGTAGGATACATGACAGAAGCTGTTTCTGAAGATGCTGGCCTTTAACTGGTGGTACCACTGTTGAGTTGTGGTGTGTGTCGATGTTGTGATAAGGAGGATGATGGTAGTACACTCACACGTTTTATAGTGAGTGATACTGCTCACTTTGCTCTTGGGGAGTTCCTTGTACCTGCTAGTGAGGACTCAAACCCATGAATATTAGTTGTCTCATGACTAACTAACCTTTTGCGGCGGGGGGGCGGGGGGGGGGCGGGAGCGCAGGGAGGTAATTTGGGTCAATTTGTGGTGGCTCCAAGATGGCACAACTGACAGTGTGGAAAGATGGAATCTAGTTAGCTCTTCATGGTTGACTCGTTGTCAGAGTACAGGTCTGTAACACTCCAGTGCAGTATGTACGATTAGGTGACTCGTCTAGTTCACTGATAGAGCCTGGTGGAGTACAAATATCACTGGGGCTGAGATTCTGCTCACCTTGCTCCAGGCCATTCTACAACTAAATGCCCTAATGGATAGGGTGGTCCTCGCCGAACAAGCAGCGGTATACTTCCTGTTGCCCTGTACTAGTGAAACTCCAGCCGTGCCCATGCATACACTCAGGGTTCCCTGTGACGTGCTTCTGTGTCTTAGCTTTCTGTGTAAGTGGGTCTTTCTCTGTAGGGAGACAGTGTGCACTCTTTATTCAGAAAACAGAAATTTACAGGTGTAGGCATGTCAATAGCTTAGATTGGAGAAGCTTAAACACGGTGATGGATTTCTGCACATGACAGATACCTGGCTGACCTAGCAAATTAGTTGGCTTTGTGAGCATTCTTCATTTCTGTTTGATAGTTTTTTGTACCTGTCTATATTTGAGCCAAGTAGCAAGGTTAATTTAACAGCTAATGGTTATTCGAGCCAATTAGAAAAGTGCGATGGACAATTTTTCATTCTACAAATTGATTTATTATATGGTGCAAACTTCTACAGAGACTGGCTCCTTTATATGATAGCTTATAACTTGCTTTCTTACTGGAATTTATCCCATTTGGATTGAA
Source organism: Pristiophorus japonicus (assembly GCF_044704955.1). Taxonomy (NCBI): domain Eukaryota; kingdom Metazoa; phylum Chordata; class Chondrichthyes; family Pristiophoridae; genus Pristiophorus; species Pristiophorus japonicus. The sequence goes on along the minus strand of NC_091984.1, from coordinate 24,402,624 downwards.
TAAAATTGAATAAATGCATAGGTGTGGGTCTGTCTACAATCTGAAGAAAAAGGGCATGAAGAGAGTAGTACCCAGCTTCAATGTGAAACAATCACCTGTTGATTTAGGGCACACAGGGTATGTCAAAATCAGCACCCATCAAGTAGCGTACATACGGTACATTGTAAAGAGCTCAGCTGTAGAAGCAGATCTGTATCATTTGTGTGCAAGTCGCACTTATCTAAGTAAATTGAGAACATATTTTGTGTTCTATCATTGGGTCAACTCATTTCGTGTTTTTTTTCCCCCATTAGAGCTTAATGTACAATAGCTGAACCTCAAATTAATGATGCTGTTTTCTTCACTGAATAATTTAACATGCAGTAGGATTATTTTTATGTCCTGAATCACCATTGAATCCCACACACACAGTGATTCCATGACCTTTACATTGCACCAGCATGTTTGCTAATGCATATAGCTCTAACCTTGTGCTATTAATTTCTTAAATCAAATTTTCTCTATGATTAGCTAATTATCGTTTCTTTTCCCTTTGGAGAGTCTCAATTATACTTTTTCTTTTAACGAGCCTGGTGCAGTTTTCTGTAATTTGTAATTTTGTTGGATGTACAATTGTGCAAAAGGACCATTACTGGTGGCATAGGCAATTAATGCCCTCACCAGAGAGCTCACCATTATTGAGCCTACTAAACACTGTAGGACACTAATTGGGCCTGACATTTGTTTAACTTTGACATCTATTCAACTCCTACTACAAATAGTATAATATCTGTAATTTCTTTTGCTGAATCCACCTGATTATCCCTGAAGTCTGAAACGATATGGAAAAGTAAGTTGTTTGTCATACCTTTTTATTCTATGTGAAAATAGTTATTCCCACAGCACGTGTCTGGTGGCATAACAACTTGGCTGAGATTATTTTTCAAGATTAAAGACTTCTGCAGTACAGCCGGGGATTGGGGTTGACAGACTAACAGCTGACCCCTGACCTCACATACACTACCTTCAACTTGATTGCCCTACGATAGAGGTACACAAGTTCTGGGATTAGAGTGTATCTTTCTCAGTATACCGAGGGCTGAATATGCAGATATTCTTTTTGAGTTCATGTAGGCAATCCAATTAACAACCAGAAAGTGCTTTTATTTTAAATCCATTTTTATTAAAATAATATGTGCATACTTTCATCTTCAAGGTAAATTTATATCTCATGATTACAATGAACTATTTAATCCCTTTGTTTTAGTTTTCTTGTCCAATTTGCTTTTCTCTTACTTCACTTCTGTTTTTGCTCTCTGAGTGGATTTGACCATTTCTCCTTTGAGTTGTTCCGGCTTCAGTGATTTTCTAGTTTTGCGTCTCACTTTTCAATTCTTGCTCACACAGAGGCAAATAAGTATTGCTAGGCAACAAGAACATAAAGGGAATGAATTCCATACCTCCCACCTGAGCATCAATACATATACAAAAGTAGACACAGAATTAACAAGTTAATTCCTGTGAAGAAACTGGCACATCAAGCGTTTGAACGTGAACTTTGTCAATCAGAAGTTTTATCCTAAATATTGCAACCAAAATGAAAACTGAAGAATGCAGACATGTTTTCTTTTCTTTAAATAAAATGATTGTGGCGCTGAAAACCATAAATAACTGTCTGAACATGACTGACTTTTAAACTTAATGCATGAGACACTGAGAGAGAAGCATTCTATGATTGAGGTGGATTCAACACTGGGAAACTGTGCATAATGTACATGCTCAGATATGTAGATCCTCCGTTCAGTTTACTGAGACATTGGGCTGAATCTTAACTCCCCAAAATGGGTGGGTTGGTGTTGGGTCAGAAGTTGAAATGCCTCGAACCCGTCCACTTCCATTTTTAACGGAGGCGGGAGGAGAGGCGAACAACCAATCTGCTCGCAGGAGGCGGGTTGGTGATTTCCATTTTTTAATAAGGTCACGTGCCTTCATTTTAACAGCGATTCTATTTTTAACCACAGGGTTTCCTTGGTCTCGGGCAAATCTGGCAGGTGAAAGGAGGAGAGAAGGACTGAATCCATGAGGTAAGTGTCTTTGCAGCATTGCTTGTGGGCCAGGAGGAGCAAGAGTGTTTCCTAGAACTTGTGTAAATCTATCGTAGGGCAATCAAGTTGAAGGCAGTGTATGTGAGGTCAGGGGTCAGCTGTTAATCTATCAAGCCACTTTCCCAGTTAAACCCAGTGCCCCACGATCTGTCTGAAGCACAATTGGATCCCCTGACCACCATCGAACCCCACCCCGACCACCATCAGACCCCACCCTCGACCACCATCAGACCCCACCCCCAAACACCATCGAATCCCACCCCCGACCACCATCGGACCCCACCCCCGACCACCATCAGACCCCACCCCGACCACCATCGGACCCCACCCCGACCATCATCGGATCCCACCCCGACCACCATCGGACCGCATCCCCGACCACCATCGGACAGCACCCCCGACCACCATCGGACCCCACCCCCAATCACCATCGGACCCCACCCCCGACCACCATCGGACCCCACCCCCGACCACCATCGGACCCCACCCCCGACCACTATCGGACCCCACCCCCGACCACCATCGGACCCCACCCCCGACCACCATCGGACCCCACCCCCGACCACCATCGGACCCCACCCCCGACCACCATCGGACCCCACCCCGACCACCATCGGACCCCACCCCGACCACCATCGGACCCCACCCCCGACCACCATCGGACCCCACCCCCGACCATCATCGGATCCCACCCCGACCATCATCGGATCCCACCCCGACCACCATCGGACCCCACCCCGACCATCATCGGATCCCACCCCCGACCATCATCGGATCCCACCCCCGACCATCATCGGACCCCACCCCCGACCACCATCGGACCCCACCCCCGACCATCATCGGATCCCACCCCCGACCACCATCGGACCCCACCCCCGACCACCATCGGACCTCACCCCCGACCACCATCGGATCCCACCCCCGACCACCATCGGACCCCACACCCGACCACCATCGGACCCCACCCCCGACCACCATCGGACCCCACCCCGACCATCATCGGATCCCACCCCCGACCACCATCGGACCCCACACCCGACCACCATCGGTCCCCACCCCGACCACCATCGGACCCCACCCCCGACCACTATCGGACCCCACCCCCGACCACCATCGGACCCCACCCCCAACCACCATCGGACCCCACCCCCGACCACCATCGGACCCCACCCCCGACCACCATCGGACCCCACCCCGACCACCATCGGACCCCACCCCCGACCACCATCGGACCCCACCCCCGACCACCATCGGACCCCACCACCGACCACCATCGGACCCCACCCCCAATCACCATCGGACCCCACCCCCGACCACTATCGGACCCCACCCCCGACCACCATCGGACCCCACCCCCGACCACCATCGGACCCCACCACCGACCACCATCGGACCCCACCCCCAATCACCATCGGACCCCACCCCCGACCACCATCGGACCCCACCCCCGACCACCATCGGACCCCACCCCCGACCACTATCGGACCCCACCCCCGACCACCATCGGACCCCACCCCCGACCACCATCGGACCCCACCCCCGACCACCATCGGACCCCACCCCCGACCACCATCGGACCCCACCCCGACCACCATCGGACCCCACCCCGACCACCATCGGACCCCACCCCCGACCACCATCGGACCCCACCCCCGACCACCATCGGTCCCCACCCCGACCACCATCGGACCCCACCCCCGACCACCATCGGACCCCACCCCCGACCACCATCGGACCCCACCCCCGACCACCATCGGACCCCACCCCCAACCACCATCGGACCCCACCCCCGACCACTATCGGACCCCACCCCCGACCACCATCGGACCCCACCCCCGACCACCATCGGGCCACACCCCCGACCACCATCGGACCCCACCCCCAATCACCATCGGACCCCACCCCCGACCACCATCGGACCCCACCCCGACCCCCATCGGACCCCACCCCCGACCACCATCGGACCCCACCCCGACCACCATCGGACCCCACCCCTGACCACCATCGGACCCCACCCCCAATCACCATCGGACCCCACCCCTGACCACCATCAGACCCCACCCCGACCACCATCGGACCCCACCCCCGACCACCATCGGACCCCACCCCCGACCACCATCGGACCCCACCCCTGACCACCATCGGACCCCACCCCGACCACCATCGGACCCCACCCCCGACCACCATCGGACCACACCCCCGACCACCGTCGGATCCCACCCCCGACCACCATCGGACCCCACCCCCAATCACCATCGGACCCCACCCCCGACCACCATCGGACCCCACCCCGACCACCATCGGACCACACCCCCGACCACCATCGGACCCCACCACCGACCACCATCGGACTCCACCCCCGACCACCATCGGACCCCATCCCGACCACCATCGGACCCCATCCCGACCACCATCGGACCCCACCCTGACCGCCATCGGACCCCATCCCGACCACCATCGGACCCCACCACCGACCACCATCGGACCTCACCCACAACCACCATCGGACCCCACCCCTGACCACCATCGGACCCCACCCCCGACCACCGTCGGATCCCACCCCCGACCACCATCGGACCCCACCCCCGACCACCATCGGATCCCACCCCTGACCACCATCGGACCCCAACCCGACCACCATCGGACCCCACCCCGACCACCATCGGACCCCACCCTGACCGCCATCGGACCCCACCCCGACCACCATCGGACCCCACCCCGACCACCATCGGACCCCACCCTGACCGCCATCGGACCCCACCCCCAATCACCATCGGACCCCACCCCCAATCACCATCGGACCCCACCCCGACCACCATCGGACCCCACCCTGACCGCCATCGGACCCCACCCCCAATCACCATCGGACCCCACCCCCAATCACCATCGGACCCCACCCCGACCACCATCGGACCCCACCCTGACCACCATCGGACCCCACCCCCAATCACCATCGGACCCCACCCCGACCACCATCGGACCCCACCCTGACCGCCATCGGACCCCACCCCCAATCACCATCGGACCCCACCCCCGACCACCATCGGACCCCACCCCCGACCACCATCGGTCCCCACCCCCAATCACCATCGGACCCCACCCCTGACCACCATCGGACCCCACCCCGACCACCATCGGACCCCACCCCCGACCACCATCGGACCCCACCCCCAATCACCATCGGCCCCCACCCCCAATCACCATCGGACCCCACCCCGACCACCATCGGACCCCACCCTGACCGCCATCGGACCCCACCCCCAATCACCATCGGACCCCACCCCCGACCACCATCGGACCCCACCCCCGACCACCATCGGTCCCCACCCCCAATCACCATCGGACCCCACCCCCAACCACTATCGGTCCCCCCCACCCGACCACCATCGGACCCCACCCCCGACCACCATCAGTCCCCACCCCCAATCACCATCGGACCCCACCCCCGACCACCATCGGACCCCACCCCCGACCACCATCGGTCCCCACCCCCAATCACCATCGGACCCCACCCCCAACCACTATCGGTCCCCCCCACCCGACCACCATCGGACCCCACCCCCATCCACATCAGACTTTGCCTCCCCAAACACCATCTGGCCACCCCTCAACCATACCATCTGCCCCCCTCCCCTCGCGATCGGAACCCCCTCTCCCCACGATCTCTCCTACCACCACACTAGACCTACCTGCTCTCAGCCCGGTCGGCTGCGGCCTTGTGCTGTCGTAGTTCCCACCTGACAAACTTCCAGCCTGTCAAGCAGACCGGCTGTTGGCGGGAAACCAACATTTTTAAAAAGCAAAATACTGCAGGTACTGGAAATTTGAAATAAAACCAGAAAATTTTGGAAATACTCAGCAGGTCTGGCAGAATCTGTGGAGAGAGAAACAGAGTTAATGTATCAGGTCTGTGACCTTTCGTCAGAAATTTTTTAAAGATGCCCTTGAGTTAAAAACTACAAGGTATTTGGGAAATCCTTACTTCCAGTTTTCCCGACCTCAAAACAGCCCCCTGCCCCTCCACCTCCTGTTATATGAAATCCACCTCTGAGCTAAAATTCAGGCCATTATTTAGGCATAAATATCATGTCTGAGCCCAGGCTTTTATGAGGGAAAGGCCTTCAAGTAAAAGCGCCAATGAAGATGTTAAAATAGACAACAGAAAGTCAATGGATAAATGTAATCATATCATTGTGAAATACGCAATTTAATTAAAAAAAATTTGCTTAAGACTTTATTTCGGACATTAGAAATTTCAATCACTGAGACTAAAAATTACAAATAATTTCTCTTTTCATCAACAAACCATGACAATTAAATATTTACATATGGCTTTCTTATTGTAAGACGTTTACATAGAAAATCCCATTGTAAGCGTTTACATTGGAAATTTCCAATATAAATGTTGACATAAAATGTGTTACAGGAAGTAATGTTTGTGGACAGAAAATGCACACTATTTAAGATTTTTAATAAGATATTGAATGAAAGACTTGCATTTATATAGTACCTTTCACGACCTCAGGACGTCCAAAAGCGCTTTACAGCCAATGACGTATTTTTGAAGTCACAGTTGTAATGTAGGAAACTATAGATAGATATTAGATTAAAACGCCCTCTATATGTAACCTATTATTTGATTCGCTTTCTCAATAACAGGTTTGCATTGGCTGGAAACTTTCAGTGAGTGATTAATAGTTACACCTAGGACACTCATTCATTGTCTTTATGTACTTGCTGTTCTCTGTTTAGAATATGCATTATTTACATTTATGCACTTTAATATTCCTCTGCCATCCCTTAGCCCATTTGCTTAATTGGCCAGATATTTTTGTTTATCTCCCTAATATTTGTCCTCTGAGCTCGTAGCTTGGTAGCAAATTTTATATTACTAAAGGTACCCTCCTCCAAGTCTTTTATAAACAGTCTGGACAGGGGACCAGAAAACATCCACCTGGAATTAACTGGTCCTTTCCTAGCAACTAGAATACTTTTTCTATTTATTATACCTTTCAGCTTCCAATTGCCAAGCTGGTTTTAAATCCAGCGAATTAATTTCTGTCTAATATGACATGGGACTTTATCAAATGCCTTTTGTGAAAATCAAAGTAAATGATGTTCCCTTGAATTATCCATTTGAAGAATTTCAGCAGATGAGTGTGGCAATAACTCTTCGTTCTAAATCCACAGTGACTGGCATTTTTAGGATGAGTATTGATGGCATCTCGCATTACTATCAAACATTTCCCCCCCTAGAGCTGCTGTCTAGCAGGTTTCACACAAAACAGACCCTCAGACCAAGATGGCGGATCCAGGGGCTCTGATACAAGTTTGTTGGATTTAAAGCTGCTGCTTAGGAGTTATTTCAGTTACTTGCCTTCAGAGTGGAGAAGATGGCAAATGTACTTGACAACTTGAATGACAAATTTGCTTCTGTATGTCGGAGAGCTGTAGAATTTGAGCACTGAATGTTGACTTCAGAATACCATTTAATATTGATTGAAAGGGGATATAAAAAGAAGAGCAGCTAGCTGTGAAAAGGTGCATGAAGTGGAACACAATGTCAGCATTGATGGTTTACCAAAACTGACTGAAGGAAATTCTGGGTAACATTTTCTTTTCTTGCTTCCTTAATACTCTACAATTGCAGGAATTTTAACCTGACAAATCCTACAATTTATTACTCAGCAACGACTATGTTCAAGGTGAAGCCTCAACCAGATACAACGAGCGGAATTTTAACCTCACAAAACCGAGTTTGGGTGGGAGGTTAAAGTGTTAAAAAAAGGAATCCCGACCAGAACCCGCCTCCAACCTGTCCATTTCCGGGTTTAACAGAGGCGAGATATTTTCTATAATATAGGCCAACATCCCTGGCATTGAAGCACTGACCACACTTGATCAGCTCCGCTGGGCGGGCCACATTGTCTGCATAGAAACATAGAAACATAGAAACATAGAAAATAGGTGCAGGAGTAGGCCATTCGGCCCTTCTAGCCTGCACCGCCATTCAATGAGTTCATGGCTGAACATTCAACTTCAGTACCCCATTCCTGCTTTCTCGCCATACCCCTTGATCCCCCTAATAGTAAGGACCTCATCTAACTCCTTTTTGAATATATTTAGTGAATTGGCCTCAACTACTTTCTGTGGTAGAGAATTCCACAGGTTCACCACTCTCTGGGTGAAGAAGTTCCTCCGCATCTCGGTCCTAAATGGCTTACCCCTTATCCTTAGACTGTGACCTCTGGTTCTGGACTTCCCCAACATTGGGAACATTCTTCCTACATCTAACCTGTCTAACCCCGTCAGAATTTTAAATGTTTCTATGAGGTCCCCTCTCATTCTTCAGAACTCCAGTGAATCCAAGCCCAGTTGATCCAGTCTTTCTTGATAGGTCAGTCCCGCCATCCCGGGAATCAGTCTGGTGAACCTTCGCTGCACTCCCTCAATAGCAAGAATGTCCTTCCTCAGGTTAGGAGACCAAAACTGTACACAATACTCCAGGTGTGGCCTCACCAATGCCCTGTACAACTGCAGCAACACCTCCCTGCCCCTGTACTCAAATCCCCTTGCTATGAAGGCCAACATGCCATTTGCTTTCTTAACCGCCTGCTGCACCTGCATGCCAACCTTCAATGACTGATGTACCATGACACCCAGATCTCTTTGCACCTCCCCTTTTCCTAATCTGTCACCATTCAGATAATAGTCTGTCTCTCTGTTTTTACCACCAAAGTGGATAACCTCACATTTATCCACATTATACTTCCAGACCCGAGACTCCCAAAGCAAGCGCTCTACTCGGAACTCCTTCATGGCAAACGAGCCAAAGGTGGACAGAGGAACCGTTACAAGGACACCCTCAAAGCTTCCCTGATAAAGTGCAAATTCCCCACCGACACCTGGGAGTCCCTGGCCAAAGACCGCCCTAAGTGGAGGAAGTGCATCCGGGTGGGTGCTGAGCACCTTGAGTCTCATCGCCGAGAGCCAGCAGAAATTAAGCGTAGGCAGCGGAAAGAGCGTGCGGCAAATCTGTCCCACCCTCCCTTACCCTCAACTACTATCTGTCCCACCTGTGACAGGGCCTGTGGCTCTCATATTGGACTGTTCAGCCACTTAAGGACTCATTTTAAGAGTGGAAGCAAGTCTTCCTCGATTCCGAGGGACTGCCTATGATGATGATGATGATAGAGAGTGGGTTCTCAATTCTGCTGCAGAAAAGAAAATTCTGCATGAAAGCACCATTTTTTTTAATGGATTTTATTGGTAATGGAGCAAGAAATAGAATTGGATTTTGCAAAACTATTTTATGAGTGTTGGTAATTTTGACACTGACCGAGTGCTAATTTGAAAATAGCAGCGTTGGCTTAAAAGTATGCTCTATACTTTGTCTAAATCAGTATTGAATTGTTTCTGTCAGTGGACAATTAGAATAATGAGCTAGTTTCAGGTGTTACAAGAGGCGAACAGAGGGATGACTCATCAGGGGAGAGCAGCAGTAGCCAAGTTCATGGCACCGTGGCTGGCTCTGTTGCACAGGAGGACAGGAAAAAGAGTGGGAGAGCGATAGTGATAGGGGATTCAATTGTAAGGGGAAGAGATAGGTGTTTCTGCAGCCGCAATAGAGACTCCAGGATGGTATGTTGCCTCCCTGGTGCAAGGGTCAAGGATGTCTCGGAGCGGGTGCAGGACATTCTGAAAAGGGAGGGAGAACAGCCAGTTGTCGTGGTGCACATTGGTACCAACGACATAGGTAAAAAAAGGGATGAGGTCCTACGAAAAGAATTTAAGGAGCTAGGAGCTAAATTAAAAAGTAGGACCTCAAAAGTAGTAATCTCGGGATTGCTTCCAGTGCCACGTGCTGGTCAAAGTAGGAATCGCAGGATAGCGCAGATGAATACGTGGCTTGAGCAATGGTGCAGCAGGGAGGGATTCAAATTCCTGGGGCATTGGAACCGGTTCTGGGGGAGCTGGGACCAGTACAAACCGGACGGTCTGCACCTGGGCAGGACCGGAACCAATGTCCTAGGGGGAGTGCTGTTGGGGAGGAGTTAAACTAATATGGCAGGGGGATGGGAACCAATGCAGGGAGACAGAGGGAAACAAAATGGAGACAGAAGCAAAAGACAGAAAGGAGATGAGTAAAAGTGGAGGGCAGAGAAACCCAAGGCAAAAAACAAAAAGGGCCAATGTAGAGCAAAATTCTAAAGGGTCAAAGTGTAATAAAAAGGCAAGCCTGAAAGCTCGGTGCCTCAATGCGAGGAGTATTTGGAACCCAGGAGAGGGCTCTGAGCGAGTTAGAGTGGGTGAGAGTGCAGATGAACAGGACCCCAAGAAAGAATGCAAAAGGCAGGAGGCAACAGAGCAGAGTAACACTGGGGTAAGTGTAAACCACAAGGTAATAGGAAGGGACAATATGTATGAATATAAAAGGGCTGCAGGAGGGGTCAAAACTAAGAATCATGGTTTAAAAACTAGTATTAAAACACCTTACCTAAACGCACGCAGCATTCGAAATAAAGTAAATGAGTTAACGGTACAAATCATTACAAATGGGTATGATTTGGTGGCCATTACAGGAACGTGGTTGCAGGGTGGCCAAGACTGGGAATTAAACATAAAGGGCTATCTGACAATTCAGAAGGATAGACAAGAAGGGAAAGGAGGTGAGGTAGCTCTGTTAATAAAGGATGATATCAGGGCAGTTGTGAGAGATGATATTGGCTCTAATGAACAAAATGTTGAATCATTGTGGGTGGAGATTAGAGATAGTAAGGGGAAAAAGTCACTGGTGGGCGTAGTTTATAGGCCCCCAAATAATAACTTCACAGTGGGGCAGACAATAATCAAGGGAATAATAGAGGCATGTGAAACAGGAACGGCAGTAATCATGGGGGATTTTAACCCACATATCGATTGGTCAAATCAAATCGCACAGGGTAGCCTTGAGGAGTAATTCATAGAATGCATACGGGATTGTTTCTTAGAACAGTGTGTTACAGAACCTACAAGGGAGCAAGCTATCTTAGATCTGGTCCTGTGTAATGAGACAGGAATAATAAACGATCTCCTAGTAAAAAATCCTCTTGGAATGAGTGATCACAGTATGGTTGAATTTGTAATACAGATTGAGGGTGAGGAAGTAGTGTCTCAAACGAGTGTACTATGCTTAAACAAAGGGGACTACAGTGGGATGAGGACAGAGTTAGCTGAAGTAGACTGGAGACACAGACTAAACGGTGGCACAATTGAGGATCAGTGGAGGAATTTTAAGGAGCTCTTTCATAGTGCTCAACAAAAATATATTCCAGTGAAAAAGAAGGGCGGTAAGAGAAGGGATAACCAGCTGTGGATAGCCAAGGAAATAAAGGAGAGTATCAAATTAAAAACCAATGCGTATAAGATGGCCAAGGTTAGTGGGAAACTAGAAGATTGGGAAAATTTTAAACGACAGCAAAGAATGACGAAGAAAGCAATAAAGAAAGGAAAGATAGATTACGAAAGTAAACTTGCGCAAAACATAAAAACAGATAGTAAAAGCTTTTACCGATACATAAAACGGAAGAGAGTGACTAAAGTAAATGTTGGTCCCTTAGAAGATGAGAAGGGGGATTTAATCATGGGAAATGTGGAAATGGCTGAGACCTTAAACAATTATTTTGCTTCAGCCTTCACAGTGGAAGACACAAAAACCATGCCAAAAATTGCTGGTCACGGGAATGTGGGAAGGGAGGACCTTGAGACAATCACTATCACTAGGGAGGTAGTGCTGGACAGGCTAATGGGACAAGATAGACAAGTCCCATAGTCCTGATGAAATGCTTCCCAGGGTATTAAAAGAGATGGCGGAAGTTATAGCAGATGCATTCGTTATAATCTACCAAAATTCTCTGGACTCTGGGGAGGTACCAGCGGATTGGAAAGCAGCTAATGTAACGCCTCTGTTTAAAAAAGGGGGCAGACAAAAGGCAGGTAACTATAGGCCGGTTAGTTTAACATCTGTAGTGGGGAAAATGCTTGAAGCTATCATTAAGGAAGAAATAGCGGGACATCTAGATAGGAATAGTGCAATCAAGCAGACGCAACATGGATTCATGAAGGGGAAATCATGTGTAACTAATTTACTGGAATTCTTTGAGGATATAACGAGCATGGTGGATAGAGGTGTACCGATGGATGTGGTGTATTTAGATTTCCAAAAGGCATTCGATAAGGTGCCACACAAAAGGTTACTGCAGAAGATAAAGGTACGCGGAGTCAGAGGAAATGTATTAGCATGGATCGAGAATTGGCTGGCGAACAGAAAGCAGAGAGTCGAGATAAATGGGTCCTTTTCGGGTTGGCAATAGGTGGTTAGTGGTGTGCCACAGGGATCGGTGCTGGGACCACAACTGTTTACAATATACATAGATGACCTGGAAGAGGGGACAGAGTGTAGTGTAACAAAATTTGCAGATGACACAAAGATTAGTGGGAAAGCGGGTAGTGTAGAGGACACAGAGAAGCTGCAAAGAGATTTAGATAGGTTAAGCGAATGGGCTAAGGTTTGGCAGATGGAATACAATGTCGGAAAGTGTGAGGTCATCCACCTTGGAAAAAAACCCAGTAAAATTGAATATTATTTGAATGGGGAGAAATTACAACATGCTGCGATGCAGAGGGACCTGGGGGTCCTTGTGCATGAATCCCAAAAAGTTAGTTTGCAGGTGCAGCAGGTAATCAGGAAGGCGAATGGAATGTTGGCCTTCATTGCGAGAGGGATGGAGTACAAAAGCAGGGAAGTCCTGCTGCAACTGTACAGGGTATTGGTGAGGCCGCACCTGGAGTACTGCGTGCAGTTTTGGTCACCTTAAGCCTTGGAGGGGGTACAGAGACGATTCACTAGGCTGATTCCGGAGATGAGGGGGTTACCTTATGATGATAGATTGAGTAGACTGGGTCTTTACTCGTTGGAGTTCAGAAGGATGAGGGGTGATCTTATAGAAACATTTAAAATAATGAAAGGGATAGGCAAGATAGAGGCAGAGAGGTTGTTTCCACTGGTCGGGGAGACTAGAACTAGGGGGCACAGCCTCAAAATACGGGGGACCCAATTTAAAACCGAGTTGAGAAGGAATTTCTTCTCCCAGAGTCTTGTGAATCTGTGGAATTCTCTGCCCAAGGAAGCAGTTGAGGCTAGCTCAGTGAATGTATTCAAATTACAGATAGATAGATTTTTAACCAATAAGGGAATTAAGGGTTATGGGGAGCGGGCGGGTAAGTAGAGCTGAGTCCACGGCCAGATCAGCCATGATCTTTTTGAATGGCGGAGCGGGCTCGAGGGGCTAGATGGTCTACTCCTGTTCCTAATTCTTATGTTCTTATGTTCTTGCAACAAATCATGTTCAGGTCAGAGTTTATTACTGATACCTGGGTGAATGTACCTGGTTAATTTGATAAAATGAACAAGGTAACACTATTTTCAATGAGAGCAGACATCACCCATCCAAGAAAAGCTGAAACTGCCCCTTTCAATGGCATTATTAATAATAATAAGAAGAATATAAGAACATCACAAATAGGAACAGGAGTAGGCCATATGGCCATTTGAGCCTGCACCGCCATTCAATAAGATCATGGCTGATTTGATCATGGACTCAGCTCCACCTCCCCGCCTTTAACATAGTAAAATGTCTCAAGGCGCTTCACAGCAGTGTTAATGTCATGTATGTAAATTCTGTTTGTAGCACCAGATGGCGTAATTGTTGGAGGCCACTGAGCAGCACATACATGGTGCTGCTCAGGTAAAAAAGGCCAGCCATTTTGAGAGTCAGGCACTTTGGACCTAAATAAAGCAGAGCCAAAGTTGTACCTTGCTTCCTTAAACATTACTCAGTTTGAATCTTTATTGCATACATAACATTTGGCGATGAGAATTCAAGAACCTTTGTTTGCAAAATGAGCACGATTGGATTTTTAGAGCGATTCGTGGAGGGAGAAGATTGGGCAGACTTTGTGAGCCGTTTGAACCAGTATTTCGTGGTCAACAAAGTGAAGGGGGTCGGCGATGCAGATCGGCGCCGGGCCGTGTTCCTCACTGTGTGTGGTTCAAAGATCTCCGGTCAGATAAAGAATCTACTCATGCCTAGTGATCCAACAGAGAAAACGTACGAAGAGTTGTGTACATTGGTACGGGGGCACCTCAAGCCAGACGACGGCATCGTCATCTCGAGATACAGGTTTTATACACACATTCGATCAGAGGGCCAGAGTGCGGCGGAATTCATTGCCGGCCTGAGATGTCTAGCGGGTCCGTGCAAGTTCGGATGGTGTTGGCAGACATGCTGCGGGACTTCTTTGTTATCGGTATCAACCACGAGGTGATCCTGCGCAAACTTCTGGCGGTGGAGGAGTTGAATTTAAAAAGGGCCATCCAGATCACTCAATCATGTATGACTGTGATATATTCGCAGAGCACAGCACACACCGCTTCCTAACATCTCAGGCAGCTCTCTCGGACGTCTCCGGAAATTTGCCTGATTCTGTTTATTATTAACCCTACACTTGCAGTACACAATATATCCACATCCACAGTTTGGAGCTACAAACATTACCAGCTTACAAACATTACATTTCTCCCTCCTTAATGAAGAAGCCATCATAACAAACATCATACATAACTTTCATGTTTATACATAACACAGGATATAAACTTATTTTTTTTCCATATTTACAAATTTAACTTTACCACTTGTTTTCTGTTTCAAAGAGGATAGCTTCGCTCTCGAACAGAACCTTCCAAACATGGTGTCAAATCTAAACTCATTCGAGGCTCATCCTCAGGAACATTTTCCTCCACGGAATTTCCTTGATTTTCATTTGAACTCACTCTAACTTCAGGCTCTTTGTTTTCCTGACTCGGACTCAGACTTTCATTCTGATTCTCTCCTGGATTTGTTTCCAGTACATTAGATTTAGGATTTGCTACTGGTGTATCAAAACTATCTGGTGAGTCAGAATTAATTGAATCATTCCCACCTTCAACTCCTTTCATGTCTGTAGGTAAAATATGATCAATATGAATAAACCTAACCTGTCCATTATCAAACATCTTTACCAAATATGTGCGAGGACCACATATCTTCACCACTCTTCCTGATAACCACTTTAACCATTTATGGTGATGGTTCTTCACTCTCAACTTCTGGTTTAATTTCACACTTCTCTCTTTTACTCTACCTCTATCCTGATTCTCTTTCTTTCTTAATTGTGTCTCTTCTACGAACTGTGCCAAATTTGGCTTTAACAATGAGAATCTCGTTCGTGGCTGTCGTTTGAGAAACAACTCTGCTGGTGTTCTACCAGTAGTTGTATGAGGAGTATTTCGATATGTAATCAAAAAATTAGCCAATTTGTGATCCAATGACAACTGTCATTTCCTTGGATTTGGATCTAACATTTGTTATATGAGGGCACGCTTTACAATTTGTACAGTGCGTTCTGCTGCACCATTTGAAGCAGGGTGAAGCAGGTGGAACCTTGGTATGTTTCACACCATTTTTGCTCGAGAATTGTGCAAATTCTTCTGAATGAAATTGTGGTCCATTATCCGAAACAATTTCTTCAGGGAGGCCAAATGAAGAAAATAATTTTTGTAAAATGTCCAATGCTTTACTTGTTGTTATTTTCCACATTGGAAACACCTCAACCTACTTCGAATGGCTATCAATCACAATGAACAATTGTTGTCCTTCTAACTCAGCAAAATCAATATGTAGCCTTTGCCACACCCTGGGAGGCCATTTCCATGGCTGTAATGGTACTGGTGGTGGTTGCTTGCTTAGCGATTGACATGTCGTACACTGACTCACACAAATATCAAGACCTGGCCACCATAAATAACTGCGTGCAAAACTCTTGGTCAAGCACATTCCCAGGTGCTGGTCATGAAGATCTCCTAATAATTTTGACCTGAATTTATTTGGTAGAACCACTCTTGCACCCCACATGATACAATCTTTATCAACTGATAATTTATTGCTATGAATGAAGAATGGATGTGTATCTTTGTCTGTTATCTGGTTTGGCCATCCATTTGCAATATACTCATACACCTTTGAGATCACTGGGTCACGTTTGGTTGCTTTACCAATCTCTTCAGCTGTGACTGGCAGTTCATCAATGTATGAAAAATAAAACACTTCTTCCCTATCGGGTGTAACTTGTGATGGGGAAGGCAATCTAGACATTGCATCAGCATTACTGTGATCAGCTGATCATCTGTATTCAATATCCTATGTATATGCTGACAAAATCAAAGCCACCTCTGCATTCAGGCTGCAGCTAATGTTGGAACTGGGGACTTTGGATGGAGGATTGCTGTTAGGGGCTTATGGTCCGTAACGATGGTAAACTTACGACCATACAAGTATTTGTGAAACTTCTTGACCGCAAAAATTAATGCCAAAGCTTCCCTTTCAATTTGCGCATAATTACTCTCACTGGCACTGAGAGTGCGTGAAGCAAAAGCAATTGGTCTCTCCTCCCCACTACGGGATACATGAGAGATTACTGCCCCAACTTCAGACGGAGAGGCATCACATTCTAGCTTAATCTCCTTAGATATGTCATAATGAACTAACATGGTGCTCTCTACCAATTTGCTTTTACACTCCTTGAATGCTGTATCGCATTCTTTTGAACACTTCCAATGGACCTGCTTTTTCAAAAGTTAATTCAGTGGATGTAATACTGTAGCCAAATTTGGTAGGAACTTCCCATAATAGTTCAAAAGACCCAAGAATGAACGAAGTTCAGTGACATTCCTGGGAGTGGGTGCATTTCTGATTGCATCCAATTTTTCCTTGGTCGAATGTAAACCATCTTTGTCTACTGTACCCTAAGTACTCCACTGAGTTTTTAAATAACTCACATTTATGAGCAGACACTTGTACTCTGTGCTTCTCTAGCCGTTTGAGGACTTCATTTAATATGTTATTATGAATTTGCCTATTTGGTGCTGAAATTATTATGTCATCCAAATAACTTACTACCCCTTCAATACCTTGCAAAATCTGGTTCGACACCCCTTGGAATATGGCAGGAGCGGAAGACACTCCAAACAGTAGCCTATTAAATTGATATAGGCCTAGATGAGTATTTATAGTCAAGCATGACTTGGACTTATCATCTAGTTCAAGCTGTAAGTAGGTATTCGTAAGATCCAGTTTTGAGAAGATCTGACCACCTGTCAGTGTTGTGAACAAATCTTCTATATTCGGCAATGTATTGGGGACATTACCCTCTAGAACCTGGTTTACGGTTACTTTATAATCACCACACAATCTTACCTTACCATCAGACTTAGGTACAACAACAATGGGTGTAGCCCAATTACATCCATCTATCTCACAAATAATGTTCTCAGTCTCTAGTCTTTTGAGTTCTTGCTCAACTTTCTCCTTGAGTGCATATGGTACGGAATGTGGCTTGTAGTAAACTGATCTAGTGTCCTTCTGTAGCCTGACACTCGCCTTGAAGCCTTGGATCGGACTACTCATTTCACAGAACATTTTCGGATACTTCTTGATAACCTCATCCGTTGATGAAAATCTAGCTTCCACACAGAAAATCTTACTCCAATCCAGCTTCAGTGAGCTCAACCAATTTCTTCCTAGTAAGGCAGGCTTGTCTCCTTTCACTACTGTTAGAGGCAAGTTCTGAAATTGATCTTTATATTTCACCGGTACAGTGATACGACCTACCACAGGAATTTTTTCTCCTGAGTAGCCTCGCAGCTCTATTTTGGATTTCTCCAATTGAAAATCACGCAATTTGTCGCGGTATAGCGACTCCGGTACTACACTCACAAATGCACCCGTGTCGATTTCCATTGGTATCTTGAATCCCGCAACACCTATGTGGATTTTGATGCTTTCCGAATCGCTGTCCGGTAACCTCGTGCTCCTGATGATGTGTAACTCTAACATCTCCTCGTCCTGTTGTTCTTCCATGCTATGTAGTCTCTTGGGATTTCTACTCATAGCTTTGAACGCTGGACTCATAGCTTTAAAAACTGGTTTACCCTTCAGTCGGCATGCCTTCGCAAGATGCCTAGTCTTCCTGCAGAAGAAACACTCTGCCTTCACGTATGGACAACTTTGAGCAATGTGTTGTCCCAGGCACCTATAACACGACTTCGACGCTCTGTTAGAATTTCCAGTTTCTGAGACTTTGGGCCCCCACCGTCTTTTACTTTGAACCTGCAGGTGATTTACCTCAGTTGTCTGACAACCATAATTATTATTTAATTCTCGGGAATATTGTTCGGCCATGCCCATCAACCTCGCTTCTGACAAGCAATCTCAAAAGTTAGGTCATCCGTCGTCAATAACTTCCTTCTGATCACATCATTTTTCACCCCACTAACAAAATGATCCTGTAATGCTCGGTTTTGAATGTTTCCAAAATTACAGTGCATCAATAGCTTTTTTAAGGCTGTGATGTAATCACTGATACTTTCATCAGCCTTTTTGATTCCGAATCCCGGAACGATAACTTTCAGCAATTTCTAACGGGTTTGGGGTTATAGTGCTGCTCCAGCTTCGTTAAAATCTCTTTAAGCATTGTGTCCTTTGGCTCGTCAGGTACAAGCAGATTTACAAGGGTCTCGTATAATGCCGGATAAGAAGATCGATTTCTTACGTTCCAACACAGCCTGGTTCTGGACTGCATTGTCTGGAACTTCAATTATGTTATTTGCAGTGAAATACATTTCTAGCCGATCCACATGCACTTTAAAACATTCCCAGTCATGTCTGTATTCCCCCAAATGTCCCAATAAATGTGCCATTTTAATCTCTAGTTGTTCACACCGTGTGCTGTGTTTTACCTCGGATTTTGTAGCTTTTTTTCAAAGACAGAAACTTCCAAAGTCTCTCTGTCGGCTGTCTGAATCCTTCACCAACAAAATTTAAGCTTTAAATCATCCGAAAAATCCCATCCTCGTCGCCAAATGTGATATATTCACAGAGCACAGCACACACAGCTTCTTACCATGGCAGGCAGCTCTCTCGGAAGCCTCCGGAAACCTGCCTGGTTCTGTTTCGTATTAACGAAATACGTCCACATCCACAGTGTGGAGCTACAAACATTACAAGCTTACAGACATTACAATGACGATGGACAGAGTCTAAAGCAAATATCGGTGAAGAACCGAACCTCGGCAAGTACTGTAAATGCAATTGATTCGACGTTCTGCAGAGCGGCACATGGCAGGGCCTATCCGGCTGAGTTCGCGAAACTTGTGGCTGCCCAAAGTCTGCCAGCGGGAATGTATCCGACTTCTCCGTGTTGGCGTTGTGGGGGAAATCATCGGCACCAGCAGTGCCGATTTATGCAATATATTGCAAAGGCTGTCTGAGAGTGGGGCATCTCCAGCGCAAGTGTCCGCAGATGAGCAAGCGAGCTGCGACACACCATGTGAAGGATGATGGTCAGACTAGCGTGGATCCGGATATGCAATC
This sequence comes from Pristiophorus japonicus, assembly GCF_044704955.1. Classification (NCBI taxonomy): domain Eukaryota; kingdom Metazoa; phylum Chordata; class Chondrichthyes; family Pristiophoridae; genus Pristiophorus; species Pristiophorus japonicus. The sequence continues at coordinate 24,383,033 of NC_091984.1, read as the reverse complement.
CGAGATGCCAGAGAAGGAATTGTATGGACTGTACTCCTTCATAACCAAGAGTAAACCAATTTTGATTAATGTGAAGCTTAATGGGATACCAATATTGATGGAACTGGACACGGGGGCGAGTCAATCGATCATGAATGAGAGGGCATTTAATAAGCTGTGGGATATTAAGACAGTGGTTGAGCCCTGTTAACATCAAGCTGCACACATACACCAAAGAAATGATAAAGATGATTGGCAGTGCACCAATTAATGTGTCATATAACGGTGCGGTTCACGAGCTGCCGCTGTGGATTGTTCCAGGCAAAGGCCCAACACTGCTCGGCAGGAGCTGGTTGGAGAAAATCAGATGTGACTGGAACGACATAAAGGCGTTGTCATTTAAAGGAAGATACATGTGCTCAACTATTGAGCAAGTTCTCCTCGCTGTTTGAATCGGGTATCGGCAACTTCACATGGACTCAGATGCAAGACCGTCCATCATAAAGCTCGGGCAGTGCTGTATATGATGAGGGAGAAGGTCGAAATTGAACTGGACAGACTCCAGCGTGAAGGGATCATATCACCGGTCAACTTTAATGAATGGGCCAGCCCCCACTGTTCCTGAGCTGAAAAGTGATGGCACAGTCAGAATCTGTAGAGACTACAAGGCTGCAATCAACAGGGTTTCGAAACAAGATCAGTACTCGTTACCGAAGGCTGATGACTTGTTTGTGATGCTAGCCGGAGGGAAGTCATTCACAAAATTGGACTTGACGTCGGCCTATATGACACGAGTTGGTCGAGACATCGAAGAGACCTACGTGTATTAACATGCACAAAGGACTGTTTATTTACCACAGATGCCCTTTCAGAATACGCTCGGCTGCAGCAATATTCCAGAGGAATATGGAAAGTCTACTGAAGTCCGTCCCCAGAACCGTCGTGTTCCAAGGTGACATCCTGATCACCGGTCGTGACTCCAAGGAACATCTGAACAACCAGGAAGAGGTTCTACTGCGTTTGGATAGAGTGGGACTCAGACTGAAACGCTCAAAGTGCGTCTTCATGGCATCGGAGGTCAAATTCCTCGGGAGGAAAATCGCCGCTGATGGCATCAGACCTACTGACGTGAAAACCAAGGCCATCAAGTCGCAGAATGTGAAGGAGCTGCATTCGATCCTGGGTCTACTTAACTACTTTGGCAACTTCTTACCTAAATTGAGCACCTTACTAGGACCACTGCACATGCTATTGAGAAAACGCGGCAACTGGGTGTGGGGCGCATCGCAAGACAGAGCTTTCGAGAAAGCCACCAATCTGCTTTGCTTGAACAAGCTACTGGTACATTATGATCCATGTAAACATTTAGTTTTGACTACGACGCATCGTCATATGGAATTGGTTGCGTACTCCAACAAGCCAATGAGTCGGGGAAACTTCAACCTGTCGCGTATGCATCCAAAAGTTTGTTTAAAGCGGAAGGAGCCTACAGCATGGTAGAAAAAGAAGCTTTAGCGTGAGTGTACGGTGTGAAAAAGATGCATCAATACCTATTCGGTCTGAGGTTCGAATTAGAGACTGATCACAAGCCGCTCATTTAATTGTTTTCCAAGAACAAAAGTATTAATACTAACGCATCATCCCGCATCCAAAGGTGGGCATTGACATTATCTGCCTATGATTATGTCATTTGCCACAGACCTGGCACAGAGGAAAAGGGGAGGTGCAATGAGACCTGGGTGTCATGGTTCATCAGTCATTGAAAGTTGGCATACAGGTACAGCAGGCGGTAAAGAAAGCAAATGGTATAGAAACATAGAAACATAGAAAATAGGTGCAGGAGTAGGCCATTCGGCCCTTCTAGCCTGCACCGCCATTCAATGAGTTCATGGCTGAACATTCAACTTCAGTACCCCATTCCTGCTTTCTCGCCAATTTGTTGGCCTTCATAGCTAGGGGATTTGAGTATAGGAGCAGAGAGGTCTTACTGCAGTTGTACAGGACCTTGGTGAAGCCTCACCTGGAATATTGTGTTCAGTTTTGGTCTCCTAATCTGAGGAAGGACGTTCTTGCTATTGAGGAGTGCAGCAAAGGTTCACCAGACTGATTCCCGGGATGGCTGGACTGACATATGAGGAGAGACTGGATCAACTGGGCCTTTATACATTGGAGTTTAGAAGGATGAGAGGGGATCTCATAGAAACATAAAAGATTCTGACGGGACGGGACAGGTTAGATGCGGGTAGATTGTTCCTGATGTTGGGGAAGCCCAGAACCAGGGTACAATGTCTTAGGATAAGGGGTAGGCCATTTAGGATTGAGATGAGGAGAAACTTCTTCACTCAGAGAGTTGTTAACCTGTGGAAATCCCTACCGCAGAGAGTTGCTGATGCCAGTTCATTGGATACATTCAAGAGGGAGTTAGATATGGCCCTTACGGCTAAGGGGATCAAGGGGTATGGAGAGAAAGCAGGAAAGGGGTACTGAGGGAATGATCAGCCATGATCTTATCGAATGGTGGTGCAGGCTCGAAGGGCCGAATGGCATACTCCTGCACCTATTTTCTATGTTTCTATGTTTCTATGTTTCTATGATCCTGTATATGTGTTGAACTATGGTCATGGTCCCAAATGGATCGCTGGCATGGTCATGGCCAAGGAGGGCAACAGAGTACTCGTTATTAAGCTCAAGAATGGGCAAACTTGCAGGAAACACATGGAACAGGCAAGGCTGAGGCACACAGACGAGCCAGAACAGTCGGACGAAGAAACCATCGACGACCAACCAACCTACCAGCAGTCTTCAGAGGACTCAAGCGTCATCAGTGAGCCCGGAACTTCCATCACGGACCTGTTCAATAAAAATGGACTTGCAATTCCTGACATGGCCACTGCCACCCCAACTAGTCAGTCATCCAGCCACCAGCCACAACAGACCCCGCACACTCACCCAAGGCTGGAATTGAACTGAGACAGTCAACCCAAGAGCGCAAAGCACTGGACCATCTCAACCTGTGAGAGACTGTGATAAGATCTTGGAGATGGGCGGGGAGGAGTGGAGAGGAGGGGGCATTGTCATGTATGTACAGCCTGTTTGTAGCCAATGACGTCATTATTGGAGGCCACTGAGCAGCACGCACATGGTGCTGCTCAGGTTTAAAAGGCCAGCCATTTTGAAAGTCAGGCACTTTGGGCCTAAATAAACAGAGCCAAGGGTGCACCTTGCTTAGTTAAACCGTACTCAGATTGAACCTTTATTGCTTACATAACAGTTAACAAGACAAAACAGATAATTTTGACACTCAGCCACAAAAGAAGAAATTAAGGCAGGTGACCAAAAGCTTGGTTGAAGAGGTAGGTTTTAAGGGGTATCTTAAAGGAGGAAAGAGAGGTAGAGAGACGGAGAGGTTTAAGGAGGGCGTTCCAGAGCTTAGGGCCCAAGCAGCTGAAGGCACTGCCACCGATGGTTGAGCAGTTATAATGAGGCTGAAAAAGATTACAGAGATAGGGAGGGGCGAGGCCATGGAGTGATTTGTAAACAAGGATGAGAATTTAGAAATCGAGGCGTTGTTTAACCGGGAGCCAATGTAGGTCAGTGAGCACAGGGGTGATGGGTGAGCGAGTTAGGACACGGGCTGGCACAAATTAAAAACTGACTAATCTGAAAATCAAAGGAGGTGAAAATGCTAGTAAAATAATTTAAATAAAATCCTGAGATGCTAAATAATTACTCTGGAAATTAAAACGAGTAGTGAACATATCTGAGAAATTTTAAAGAGTTCTTGGGAACCGAGAAAACGGGAAAAACTCTGAACGAATAACTAACCCAAAATGATAACTTCACCGGACCTTTTCCTGATCGAAACAAACTAATTGTTTTCACATATTTGAATATTTTGTGAGCTTCTTGCCAAGTGTCCCTCAGAACTCTTAATATCGGGGAAGTGTTAAGAGTGAGATTTATGATTGCAAACAGTAACAATTGCACACCAACATAAGCAATTAATAATATTTGCATTATATAGTGTCTTATCACATCAAAATGTATCAAAATGCTTCACTCGATGGAGGATTGTATTTAAAGTGCAGTAAATGTTGCTATCTAAAGAAGGCAGGCACTCTACACCAGAAAAGGCCCACAAACAAGAAGATGAATGACCAGTTTTTGGTGTTGATGGCTGAGGGAGGAACGTTGAGCAGGGCACCAGGGAATTTTAAGTCATGCTGTCTAAACCAGTGTGAGAACCATTAGTTGTACTTTAAACCGAGATGAGTTATTCTCACTCCAAATGAATGACTTGAAGGTTTGTCTTCATGTAGGGTTCAATTGTGTTCAAATATGTGTGACCTCATCCCAGGTCTCCTTGATCGTCACTGCCAAAGATTCTAGCACTCATTACAACTCCTTATTCACCAGGATGTCCTACGTGTGCACTGCAGGTTGCAGCTTGTGTGTAGTTTTAACTAAGGGTTTAAAAAAAAATCAACTTTGTTGTTTGTATTATTATAAGAGTAAAGGGCTTTATGTACAGCATGCTGAGGTACTTAACTATGAGAATGATCAAGCCCAAATGCTCGGATGGTCAGCCAGAGGGCAACTGAAATGTGGATTGTTTGACAAAGTGTTAGCTGTGTGGTGCTAACACAGCAAACCTCATTAAAGTCTTTTTACCCAAGATACTTTGAAAATGGGCATTCATAGAATCATAAAATGGTGACAGCAGGGAAGAAGGCCATTCGGCCCGTCGAGCCCATGCCGACTCTCAGCTAGTCCCACTCCCCCACCCTTTCCCCGTAACCCCGCAAATCTTTTTCATTCAGGTACTTATCCAACTCCCCTTTGAAAGCCACAATTGAATCTGCCTCCACTCCTTTCAGGCAGTGCATTCCAGATCCTAACCAACTGCTGTGTAAAAAGGTTTATCCTCATGTTGCCTTTGGTTCTTTTGCCAATCACCTTATATCAGTGTTCTCTGGTTCTCAACCCTCTGCCAATGGGAACGGTTTCTCTCTATCTATTCTGTCCAGAACCCTCATGATTTTGAGCATCTATCAAATCTCCTCTCATTCTTCTCTGCTCTAAGGAGAACAACCACAGCTTCTCCAGTCTATCCACATAACTGAAGTCCCTCTTCCCTGGACTCATTCTTGTAAATCTTTTCTGCCCCCGCTCTAAGGCCTTCACAACCTTCCTAAAGTGCGGTGCCCAGAATTGGACATAATAGTCCAATGAAGGCCAAACCAGTGTTTTATAAAGGTTCATCATAATTTCCACGCTTTTGTACTCTATCCCTCTATTCATGAAGCCCAGGATCCCGTAAACCTTTTTAACTGCTTTTTCAACCTGCCCTGCCTCCTTCAACGATTTGCGCACATATACAATGAGCATATGCACATTGGCAATGGGAGACCTTGTGGTGCCGAGACCTATTTTGTAAAATGAAAGGCCAATATGCCACAGGCTTGATGGCCTGAATGGCCTATTCCTGCTTCCTATTTTTGAAGCTTCCTGAATGAAGACCCACAAATGATCCAAGCTTTACTTTACTGGCCATACACCTCTAGCGTGGAGCTGCCCCATAGATATTAAAGTATGCTGTAGGTTCAATTGTTCAAAACAAAAGTAAAGTTTTTTTGTGTCGATTGCTCATATTACGATGAACCTGCTCACTTATTTTCATCCATCTAAGCAGACTGTTTTTCATAGACAATAGTAGTAGGGATTGTTTATTTCAATTTTAGTTTGCATTTTTATATTTCATAGCTACTAAATGGAAGGTCGAAGGCAGTTCTTGTTCCTTGCTCCATTTTCATTGTGGACCACAGGTTATGCAGCAGTCACAGCTCCTCTTGAGGGCCCCTCAAGGTGCTCGAGCACTGTTTGTTGTTTGGTTGGGTTGCTGGAAAGCCTCTTGGGATGTTCCCTGCCCAGAGATATTCTTGATCTGTGGCCTCGCTGTTACTATTTTCCATGGTGATGCACGAATCCCTGTTCAGTTGATGCTCCTGGTAGTGCTCCTTGATGGTATATTGTGGAAATTCCTCCATCATTTGGGGATCTGGGAATTTCAGTAGCAGAAGTTGTTGTCACTTCTATTGTGGGGTTACTTTCCTCTTATCCACCCTCACATCCGTAATCAAGGCCACTTGTTTTCAGTTTTATGGAAAAATGGATGTAATTGGCGAACACGATTCCCACACACCACTAACAATCCTGGAATCTGATGTCATCAAAACAGGATTTTATTTATTTAGTTATTGTAAACCAGTGGCCTTTAATAGATTGAAATGCACAAAACCATTTGATCAAAACTATCTACGGGAGAGATTTTAATCCCATGAAGTTTACACGTTATCATAATGATTTTATCCGCTATTTTGCTGTAGCAGTGCATCTAACAGTGCCTGTCATTAGTTAGACTTGCCCTCGCATGGTTAGGTTTTAAATTTATTTGCATGGCAAGTGCACGTCACAAGGAGGAAAACTGGGCATCTGGGAGCTGAGAGAACAGGGCAAGCAACTGTGTATCCCCCTAACCAATCAGATACAGTATTAACAGTGCAAGGACTGAGAAGGAAGTATAGAAAAATTACAGTGGGTGCGATCAGTGCCAAACCAGGCACAGAAAGAGAAATAAAGAACAGGAAAGAAAGATTGGATTAAGAGAGAGGAAAAAGAGACAAAGAAAAAGTTTTAATTTTTTTTCTGCTCTTTTAAAATCACCAACAACAATTAAAACCTGAAGGAGTGAGACTCTACACGTAATAGTTACTTTTCAGTGCCAGAGAGGTTGACTGACAGTAATTAACACTTATCACATTGTTAAAAGTGTCATCATTATCATAGGCGGTCCCTCGAACGAGGATGACTTGCTTCCACATGAGTTCACAGATGTTTCAATGAATGATCCAATGTTTCAGTTCTGAACTCCAATTGAGGGGCTGGATGATGCCTGTGCATAGATTTTTTTAACGTGTGGTGACCGTTGCACTTCAGCCACCATACGGGCTTGACAGAGCTAGGCATTTATCCAATGCCAAGGGTTAACCAGGATGACTGCAGACCTGCTCTGCTGTATGGACCTAGTCCGCACACATATCGCAGTGTGGGCAGGCCCATGCTGCCCCTGGGCCCTCGGCTCTTCTGGGCCCCGTACCTTCATTCGCCACACCTCCGACATGATCTCTCGCCGCTCCTCCACCACAAAAACACTCGCCGCACCTCCGCCACGATCTGCTGCCGCACCTCTGCACCAAACATTTGCAGAACCTCCTCCACGATCACCCACCAAATCTCAGCTACGATCCCTCATTGCTCCTCCACCCTGGATGTTAAAAGGATACTTAGATTGAAATAGACAAGACTTAACTTTCTGTGGGGAGTTTAGTTCATATCTACCACGCAACTTCACACGGTTCAGTGCATTCCAATGGTGAGACAGACAGCGAGGTGCTGTTTTCGCAAAGCTAACGGTGGAGCAATGCATCTTGGACAGCAACTTTTGGATTTCCGCATTTAACCGTGCATTTGGCCCTCACTAATATTGGGGGCCAATATGATTATAATGTAGTATTTGATGGTTTGCTATAGGCTATTTACTGTTGAATATTTAGAATGCTACTTGCAGTAAGTACAAGGCTTTGTGAACGAGGAGTTGGCTTGCCACCGTCATTTCTGGTCTGGTGGAGCTCCAGAATATCATTAATCTTTGGTATTGGCTCCTGGGGCCAGGGGAAGGAGTTGAGTTGGTGTACTTTTGATTTTTGCTGATTCTAGGAGAATGATTTAGATGTCCGGAACAGATCTGTTTAAATTGATGTGCCTTTTTGCTGACTTTGCTACTGTATGGTTTACGCACCTCTCTGCCTCTGAGTGTATCCTCTTCTTCTCTGCAGAAGTATTCGTTTCTGCATTATTTTAAATTTGATTTGGAATACAGTCATAATTGATCAAGAGGTATGCCACTCATGTGATATTATGGCACAATTATTCTTTCATGTTTTTAACAGCCTTTCTGATTGCTTTCTTTGGATTCCAAAGTGATTGTTGAACTGAGATTTATTTTCTTCAAATGGAGCTTTGAAGAAGATAATTGTGGCTGATCATGATGCAGTGTCCATTTATCAGGATCACTTGAAAAGGGCCGTTTTTCTTTCCTTGATTTCTGAGGTTCTTATACTGGTAAGTGCCACTTTCTTGCGCATAATAACACGAAAGACTGCGGCAAAAACATCTTACAATTTTTATCTTATTAATTAAATCAACTTATTATGAAGGGGAGGAATTTCTACTCCCCTCCCTCAGTACCCAGCACAGGCCTCTCAGGGCTCACAGCCAACTTGACTCCCCTACATTGCAGCATCCAATAAGAGATTAAAGAGAACGGAATACAATTGGCGTCACTGCCCAGCTCTGATAGCATGGCACCAATTATGAATAGCACTTAGCTGAACCAACATAGAATTTCCACTTTGGGCGCAATTGGCAATCCGGGCATAAATTGTGCCCCAAATTTTGACTGTTTTGAGAAGTGTTTTTTTCCCCTCGGGTTTCCACTCCAACTCATTTGCATATCACCGAACGTAAAGTCTGTCACGTCCCAGCGCAATTGGGCAGCGTTTTAGAATGTAATTTAAAAAAAAATTTGTTTAAAAAAATATTTCTTGATATATTTAAGAGTGGTAACTTGGTGCAGTTTGATTAATACAGGTGAAAATGGCTTTATCACAAAGAAATAAACATTTTAATCAGACCACCACCTCTGAGTAATTTGATTTTAAATAACTGAAAATGACTTAAAAAATCTATACCAAATTATTTGCTAGATATATTGGGGTACAGTAGTCAGCTTCTTAATAAATAAAGAAAAACGTTATATTCAAAAGCTTTTAGAATGGGCCTATTAATGTCCTTGCTGCTAAACAAAAAACAGCATCATTTTTAGAGCCTCCTCGAAGGCCCGCAATAAGGCTGCAATAAGCAGAAATTCCAATGGTGATTAATTCGATCTGGGGCGTGGCCACTTTTGTGGGCGATGGGGGCCGAAATTCAGCTCCCAAAAAGGCCACTTACTGGCAGAAAGCGGCGGCCAGGCGTGGAGTCGAGCGGCTGCCGACTTCTGGTCCAATGGTCGCCGCCAGTGAAATTCACCTTGAGGATTTTCTGGCAGTCCCTACTTCTGTCCCGCTGCTGCAGACCGTCCTAAGTGCATCATCAAAGGGTGCACTGCTGATCTCCCGCAGCTCAATCGCAGCTCCTGTGAAATTCACCTGCAAAAAATCATAGATAGAAACATAGACAATAGGTGCAGGAGTAGGCCATTCGGCCCTTCGAGCCTGCACCACCATTCGATAAGATCAAGGCTGATCATTCACCTCAGTACCCCTTTCCTGCTTTCTCTCCATACCCCTTGATGCCTTTAGCCGTAAGGGTCATATCTAACTCGCTCTTGAATATATCTAACGAACTGACATCAACAACTCTCTGCGATAGAGAATTCCACAGGTTAACAACTCTCTGAGTGAAGAAGTTTCTCCTCATCTCGGTCCTAAATGGCTTATCCCTTATCCTTAGACTATGTCCCCTGGTTCTGAACTTCCCCAACATCGGGAACATTCTTTCTGCATCTAACCTGTCCAGTCCTGTCAAAATTTTATATGTTTCTATGAGATCCCATCTCATTCTTCTAAACTCCAGTGAATACAGGCCCAGTCTATCCAGTCTCTCCTCATATGTCAGTCCTGCCATCCCGGGAATCAGTCTGGTGAACCTTCGCTGCACTCCCTCAATAGCAAGAGCGTCCTTCCTCAGATTAGGAGACCAAAACTGAACACAATATTCCAGATGAGGCCTCACCAAGGCGCTGTACAACTGCATTAAGACCTCCCTGCTCCTATACTCAAATCCCCTCGCTATGAAGGCCAACATACCATTTGCCTTCTTCACCGCCTGCTGTACCTGCATGCCAACTTTCAATGACTGATGTACCATGACACCCAGGTCTCGTTACACCTCCTCTTTCCCTAATCTGCCGCCATTCAGATAATATTCTGCCTTCACATTTTTGCCACCAAAGTGGATAACCTCACATTTATCCACATTATACTGCATCTGCCAAGCATTTGCCCACTCACCTAACCTGTCCAAGTCACCCTGCAGCCTCTTAGCGTCCTCCTCACAGCTCACACCGCCACCCAGCTTAGTGTCATCTGCAAACTTGGAGATATTACACTCAATTCCTTCATCTAAATCATTAATGTATATTGTAAATAGCTGGAGTCCCAGCACTGAGCCCTGCGGCACCCCACTAGTTACTGCCTGCCATTCTGAAAAGGACCTGTTTATCCCGACTCTCTGCTTCCTGTCTGCCAACTAGTTCTCTACCCATTTCAATACATTACCCCCAATACCATGTGCTTTAACTTTGCACACCAATCTCTTGTGTGGGGCCTTGTCAAAAGCTTTTTGAAAGTCCTAATATACCACATCCACTGGTTCTCCCTTGTCCACTCTACTAGTTACATCCTCAAGAAATTCTAGAAGAATTGTCAAGCATGATTTCCCTTTCATAAATCCATGCTGACTTGGACCGGTCCTGTCACTGCTTTCCAAATGCGCTGCTATTTCATCTTTAATAATTGATTCCAACATTTTCCCCACTACCGATAGTTCCCCGTTTTCTCTCTTGCTCCTTTTTTAAAAGTGGTGTTGCATTAGCTATCCTCCAGTCCATAGGAACTGATCCAGAGTCGATTGACTGTTGGAAAATGATCACCAATGCATCCACTATTTCTAAGGCCACTTCCTTAAGTACTCTGGGGTGCAGACTATCAGGCCCTGAGGATTTATTGGCCTTCAATCCCATCAATTTCCCTAACACAATTTTCCTGATTAATAAGGATTTCCTTCAGTTCCTTCTTCTTGCTAGACCCTTGGTCCCCTGGTATTTCCAGAAGGTTATTTGTGTTTTCCTTCATGAAGACAGAACCAAAGTATTTGTTCAATTGGTCTCCCTTTTCTTTGTTCCCCATTATAAATTCACCTGATTCTGACTGCAAGGGACCTACGTTTGTTTTCACTAATCTTTTTCTCTTCACATATCTATAGAAGCTTTTGCAGTCAGTTTTTATGTTCCCAGCAAGCTTCTTCTCATACTCTATTTTTCCCCTCCTAATTAAACCCTTTGTCCTCCTCTGCTGAATTCTAAATATCTCCCAGTCCTCAGCTTTGCTGCTTTTTCTGACCAATTTATATGCCTCTTCCTTGGATTTAACACTATCCCTAATTTCCCTTGTTAACCACGGTTGAGCCACCTTCCCCGTTTTACTTTTACTCCAGACAGGGATGTACAATTGTTGAAGTTCATCCATGTGATCTTTAAATATTTGCCATTGCCTATCCACCGTCAACCCATTAAGTATCATTCGCCAGTCTAATCTAGCCAATTCACATCTCATACCATCGAAGTTATCTTTCCTTAAGTCCAGGATCCTAGTCTCTGAATTAAATGTGTCACTCTCCATCTAAATAAAGAATTCTACCATATTATGGTCACTCTTCCTCAAGGGGCCTCGCACAACAAGATTGCTAATTAGTCCTTTCTCAGTCTAGGATGGCCAGCCCTCTAGTTGGTTCCTCGACATATTAGTCTAGAAAACCATCCCTAATACACTCCAAGAAATCCTCCTCCACCATATTGCTACCAATTTGGTTAGCCCAATCTATCTGCTGCACGGTGCCCCTGACAGCTTTTTCTGTCGGTGCACCTTGCTTTCACTCTATGAGCCATGGCCGTGCCAGCCATGTTTTCTTTTTGGTCGGCCGACTGCCAGGTCGGCTCGACAATTATGCCCCAGGGTTCGGCCAGGCCGCCAACACTGGTGGCCCAGTGGACCGAACCGAAATAATCGCTCCTTTAAGTGAAGGGGAGAGCATGGTGACGCACACGCGCCATGACGTCATCTTCGCTCCGCTGCTGATTGACAGCAGTGGAGACTCCATCCCACCTCCACTTCTGCCCCTCTAAAGTATTTATCGCCCCACTTTCGCCCCCATTATGAGCGACTTCCGATCCGCTGCAAAAAAATCCGCCAAAAAGCTGAATTTAACGAAAGAGGCAACCTCATTCGATGCGGAGGAATAAACACTTCAGGAGCGGAAAGTGCAACCCATTTCCGGCGAAGGTAAATTTCAGCCTCGATCTCCTTTACACTAGTGCTAAAGATCGCAGAAACTCGACTTGCACTGAACATAATTTTGTGTTTGCAATTCCGAGACCTTTGGCTCTGGTTTTGCTGAATTGGGGCGAATTGTGCCGGAAAAAAAATGGCGCAACCGGGCGTAAACTCCAGGCCAATGTCCCAGGAACAGCAGAAGCATTGAGTGGAAGGGGAAAGATGGCTTTGGTAACTTTTGTTTGAAGCCGTTGCTGCTCGTTACATTTACATTTCCTACATTACAAAAGTGACTGTACTTCAAAAAGTATTTCATTGGCTGTAAAATGCTTTGGAACGTCCGGTGATCGTGAAAGGTGCTGTATAAATGCAAGTCTTTCTTTTCTTTAGGTGAAACAATGATGTTGCTAAGATACTAATGAAATTTTAAAAGAAAAGATACAGCTTGACATTTCTGGGTGGTTCTGATTACGGTACTGAAATTTTGGAAGAAGCATAATTAAAAGTTCCAGTGATTGTCAAAGCCATATTGTCCTCTGTTTAATGTTACTGAAAAAAATAGATGTGTAAACTTCCACTCGAAAGTGGCACTGGACAATTGTTAATGAGGATTATTCCTATCCAAACATGGATTTACAAAATTTCATGAAATCTGAGGGGAAAAAACCTGATTTATCTCATGAAGGAAGGATTAAAGGCTGATTTGAAATATAAAACCTCATGCAGCATTATGCAGGGTGGCAGAAAACGGAAAAGGGAGGCATGTCGAGCTCATACTCCTTTCATAAATGCTCTGGGCAATGTAAAGTCGGATGTGATTGGCCATGCATTTCTAATCATAATTGCAATCTGAGCGGGGTGAGGGGGGAATTTATTTAAAAAGCAAATAAATATTACTCAATGAAAAATTGTTTAACATGTTCAATTGTTATCAGGATGCAAAGTGGTACTACGGAACCACTCTTAGTGATGGGCATTGAAGTCCCCCACCCAGAGTACATTCTGAGTAAGGACATCTCGTGCATCCCTGATTTCCTTCACTCCACCTTTAGTGACCATGCCTTCAGCTAGGTCCTATGTTCTGGAATTCCCTCCCTAAACCTCTCCGCCTCTCTACCCCTCTCTCCTTCTTTAAGATGCTCCTTAAAACCTACCTCTTTGACCAAGCTTTTGGTCACCTGTCCTAATATCTCCTTATGTGGCTCAGTGTCAAATGATGTCTGACACCGCTCCTCTGAAGGGCCTTGGGATATTTTATTACGTTTAAGGCACTATATAAATACAAGTTGTTGTTGTAAGTAGGCTTTTGAGCTGATTCCTTTGAGCAGAGGATGCTGGGCCATGTATGTCTAATTAATTTGTCTTTATGGGGCGTTCTGGACAGCAAGATCCAAATGCTCTGAATGAATCTGTGCCCAACATCTCAAATAGCATGAACAACAAGATCAAAGAAGGCTTCTCCAGACTACGATATGAAGTGCAGCAAGTGACAGTCATGTAGCAGTGCCAATAAATGAGCAATTGTGCATCTCACAGCGACGTTCACACAACATTTATGTGACAAAATGCAAGAAGAGTGGAGCATCAGCTTTAACTCTTTCGGAATAATACTGCAGGCACTACTGAAAGAGAGATTGCAGTAGTTCATACAGGCACATCAACGGCCCCTTGTACCAGCGTGTCCACTTGCAGTGCGAGGCAAGACAATGTGCAGGATTGGCCTTCTCAGCAGCTGTCTGGGACTCACCTCCAGGGGTAGAAATTCACCTCCGCTCGAAACGGGGTGCACCTCCTGCTTTTTGCCGCTCATTACCGCAGCAATGGTTGCAGCAGCCGTTGGAGCGAAATTCAGCATTTTTGCTGAAAAAATGGAGCAGAGCGTATTGATTGGCGGGAATCGGCAGTTTGCAGCGGTGTGGGTACGGAGTGGTGTTTGGACCACAAAATTCACCGACTGCTGATTTGCTGCTAATGAGCCAGCTGCTCCCTGGCCTTCTCAAAGGTTTGCAGCTCGGCCCTGAGCAGGGAGGACGTTTGAGTGGAAGCCATGGATAACGCACCAGTAGCAAGGAGGCCCAGCAGGTTTACCGACACTGAACTGGAGACCCTCATGGAGGCTGTGGAGGGAAGGAGGTGCGTCCTGTACCCCGATACAGGCAGACTGACTCGCGATGTGTTCACGAATGCATGGAGGGAGATTGCTGAGGTGTCTCGGGGACCTCCATTCATGACCAGACCGCGACCCAATGCGGGAAAAGACTGAACGACATCATTCGCCTGATGAAAGTGAGTATGCGTTCCCCCAACTCCTCATTTTCCATCTGTGAGCCTCCCCTTCACCTTCTATTATTTCCCACCTTCACTATATAGACACTGAAGCAGCATTTGATTGTTGAGGCCTGTATATGTATATATATATATAAATATGTGTGCATTCTCGCAATGGAGGCTCCCTTTCATGTTACAGTTGCAGCTGCCTATCATAGACACACACTTGTGCACTCATTGCTGACGCCTCATGACACTTCTACTCTGCAACCATTCTTAGTTTTGCAGGCAAAGGTTGCTCACAATCGTGTGGAGCAACAGAGGACAGGCGGTGGCGAGACAGATATGCAGCTCCACTGGAAGAAAGGGTCCAGACGCTAGTGGGCCCACATATTGCCTTCCCTGTGGCCTTCGGTTGTGTCGATCCTGCTGCAGGCAGCATGGGTAAATGAAGGCCTTCCTTTGATGCCATCGCTCCCTGAAAGCGCAAGTACCTACCGTGCGTTTGCTTGTGATAGTGTGCAAGTTGCAGCCTCTGTGTGTCCTCGTCCCCTGGAGAGATGGCACCCCTTGGCCCTACCTCCCCCTCATGGCACCCCTTGTGTCATTTATGCTTGCAGATGAGGGCCTGAGTGTGAGCCAAGGCCAGGGACAGAAAGGAGAGTGATGGCAAGCCAGGCCGACAGCCTTGAGGGCACTGGCAGCCATGGCCACGCTGACATTCTCGAGGCCATTGGGAGCGTGAGCCTGGATGACGCCCTGGAGATCAGTGCATATGTTGGTGTGATGTCCGATGAGGAGGAGGAAGAGGGGGACACTGCTGGCAGCACCACGTCACTGCTTCGTACACTGACATGTGCCAGCTCAGATACTGTGAGTACGTAGTCGGATCTATTAGACATCGCAGAGGGGTCTGCACTGGGTGTTGCAGCGGGGCCTAGCAGGCTGCAGCATGGTGACGGGCAGAGGGAACCTCGGTGGCATCTCTCCAGGGGACGAGTGCGCACCGGAATTCTGCTGAGGAGGACTCAGACGAGCCCAACGATGTTGGGGTTTGTGAAAGAATGGTGGCGACCATGCATTCCCAGATGTTGGGGGCAGTGGCATGGGTGCCGCAAGTGGTCAGGAGTGTGGAGCAGTCCGCCTCCCGCATTGTGGACAGCTCTGCACACACCATGGAGCCCATCATTGCAGTGTGCAGGCGATGGTGGACTCCCAGAGAGACCGTGCGGATCCAGCTGTGGTGCCTCGACTCGTAGGGGATGTGACAGCTGCCATTACAGCACAGGCGTGAAGGAGCCAACGTCTCAGTGCTGTGTTGGAGAGGATGGCCGGAGCTCTGGAAGCTCAGCATGCTGTTGTGCAGTCTGTGCAACAGGCCACGGAGCATCTTACTGCTGTCGTGACTGGTGGCATCGAGACTGTGTCTGCTCTCACGCAGTCTCAGCTGGATGCCATGCGCGATCTGACTGTCGCCATCGCGGCTGGGTCCACCACGGTCCACCGGAGGCCTTCCGGTGTCGCGCCACCCCAGCGACCTGTGCTCCAGCAGATTGGTGGCGATGATGATGTGCTGCCCCCCGGGGAATGACGCAAGCTCCTCGGACCAGGATGATGATGATGTGCTCTCTCAGGATCACAGCTGTCCTGAACCCAGACCTGTCACTCCATCGTTGCCGAGAAGCATGGACTCGCCCAAGCCAAGGCCGACAAAACGCACCGAGGAGGGTGCTGCCAGAGCTGGTCGAGGGCGTCCTAGAAGGACACCTGCAGCTTCTACACCTGAAAGACAGCAACCATCCCAGACCCATGAGTCAGTCGGACAATGCGGCGTAGTTCTAGAACAGGCTTGCGTAAGCAGGATTATAAGGGAAGCACTAGGGTGAGAAATGGTTATGTGTATGTTTTTTGCACTTTTGTTTATTCGGTAATAAATTTTTATTTTGTGTTCCCATATCTGTGCAGGTGTACCATTTCTCTGTGGGCAATGATGTGTGAAAGGGCTCATTGGGCTGGCCATGGAAATGCAAAAATGAAGGTTGAAGTGGCCATTAACTCATCGGAAATGAGCAGCAATGGGACGGGTCTGCACTTCCCTTGCAGGGTTTGGATGGCGCCGACAACTCCTGCATGGCCGACGACCCACATCCTGGTCCTCCTCCTCCTCCTGCTGCGCCTCCTCCTTCTCCTCCTGTGCCTCCTCCTACTCCTGCACCTCCTCCTCCTGTGCCTCCTCCTCCTCCTCCTCAGGTGCGACTGTTGGCTCGTCCTCCAATGGCTGGCCCCTTATGATTGTCAGGTTGTGAAGCATGCAGCAGATGACCTCGAATATGGAGACCCGCTCAGGCGAGTATTGCAACACTTCACCAGAACGGTCCAGGCAATTGAACCTCTGCTTAAGGATCCCGATGCAGTGCTCAATGATGCACCTGTTGGCTGAATGAGAGTCATTGTAAGCTTGCTGCGCAGCAGTCCTGGGGTTGCGAAGGGGAGTCAGCAGCCAAGTGCAGGGTGGGTAGCCCTTGTCATCAAGCAGCCAGCCAGAATTTTGAATATTAACGAATATGATATAATTTGGATTACGGAGACATGGTTCCAGGGTGACCAAGGCTGGGAACTCAACATCCAGGGGTATTCAACATTCAGAAAGGAAAGACAGAAAGGAAAAGGAGGTGGGGTAGCGTTGCTGGTTAAAGAGGAAATTAACGCAATAGTAAGGAAGGACATTAGCTTGGATAATATGGAATCTGTATGGGTAGAGCTGCGGAATACCAAAGGGCTAAAACGCTAGTGGGAGTTGTGTACAGACCACCAAACAGTAGAAGTGAGGTTGGAGACAGCATCAAACAAGAAATTAAGAATGCGTGCAATAAAAGTACAGCAGTTATCATGGGCGACATATGGATTGGGCTAACCAAACTGGTAGCAATACAGTGGAGGAGGATTTCCTGGAGTGTATTAGGGATGGTTTTCTAGACCAATATGTCGAGGAACCAACTAGGGAGCTGGCCATCCTAGACTGTGTGATGTGTAATGAGAAAGGACTAATTAGCAATCTTGCTGTGCGAGGCCCCTTGGGGAAGAGTGACCATAATATGGTAGAATTCTTTATTAAGATGGAGAGTGATACAGTTAATTCAGAGACAAGGGTTCTGAACTTAAGGAAAGGTAACTTTGGTGGTATGAGACGTGAATTGGCTAAAATAGACTGGCGAATGATACTTAATGGGTTGTCGGTGGATCGGCAATGGCAAACATTTAAAGATCACATGGATGACCTTCAACAATTGTACATCTCTGTCTGGAGTAAAAATAAAACGGGGAAGGTGGCTCAACTATGGCTAACAAGGAAATTAGGGATAGTGTTAAAGCCAAGGAAGAAGCATATAAATTGGGCAGAAAAAGCAGCAAACCTGAAAATTTGGAGAAATGTAAAATTCAGCAGAGGAGGACAAAGGGTTTAATTAGGAGGGGAAAATAGAGTACGAGAGGAAGCTTGGTGGAAACATAAAAACTGACTGCAAAAGCTTCAATAAATATGTGAAGAGAAAAAGATTAGTGAAGACAAACGTAGGTCCCTTGCAGTCAGAATCAGGTGAATTTATAATGGGGAACAAGGAAATAGCAGACCAATTGAACAAATACTTTGGTTCTGTCTTCATGAAGGAAGACACAAATAACCTTCCGGAAATACTAGGGGACCAAGGGTCTAGCGAGAAGGAGGAACTGAAGGAAATCCTTATTAGTCAGGAAATTGTGTTAGGGAAATTGATGGGCTTGAAGGCCAATAAATCCCCAGGGCCTGATAGTCTGCACCCCAGAGTACTTAAGGAAGTGGCCCTAGAAATAGTGGATGCATTGGTGATCATTTTCCAACAGTCAATCGACTCTGGATCAGTTCCTATGGACTGGAGGGTAGCTAATGTAACACCTCTTTTTAAAAAAGAAGGGAGAGAGAAAATGGAGAATTATAGACCGGTAAGCCTGACCTCAGTAGTGGGGAAAATGTTGGAATCAATTATTAAAGATGAAATAGCAGCACATTTGGAAAGCAGTGATCGGTCCAAGTCAGCATGGATTTATGAAGGGGAAATCATGCTTGACAAATCTTCTGAAATTTTTTGCGGATGTAACTTGTAGAGTAGACAAGGGAGAACAAGTGGATGTGGTGTATTTGGACTTTCAAAAGGCTTTTGACAAGGCCCCAAACAAGAGATTGATATGCAAAATTAAAGCACATGGTATTGGGGGTAATGTATTGATGTGGGTAGAGAACTGGTTGGCAGACAGGAAGCAGAGAGTCGGGATAAACGGGTCCTTTTCAGAATGGCAGACAGTGACTAGTGGAGTGCCGCAGGGCTCAGTGCTGGGACCCCAGCTATTTACAATATACATTAATGATTCAGATGAAGGAATTGAATGTAATATCTCCAAGTTTGCAGATGACACTAAACTGAGTGGCAGTGTGAGCTGTGAGGAGGATGCTAAGAGGCTGCAGGGTGACTTGGTCTGGTTAGGTGAGTGGGCAAATGCATGGCAGATGCAGTATAATGTGGATAAATGTGAGGTTATCCACTTTGGTGGCAAAAACATGAAGGCAGAATATTATCTGAATGATGGCAGATTAGGAAAAAGGGAGGTGCAACGAGACCTGGATGTCATGGTACATCAGTCGTTGAAAGTTGGCATGCAGGTACAGCAGGCGGTGAAGGCGGCAAATGGCATGTTAGCCTTCATAGTGAGGGGATTTGAGTATAGGAGCAGGGAGGCCTTAATGCAGTTGTACAGGGCCTTGGTGAGGCCTCACCTGGAATATTGTGGTTAGTTTTGGTATCCTAATATGAGGAAGGATGTTCTTGCTATTGAGGGAGTGCAGCGAAGGTTCACCAGAGTGATTCCCGGGATGGCAGGGCTGACATATGAGGAGAGATTGGATCGACTGGGCCTGTATTGACTAGAATTTTCAGGAATGAGTGGGGATCTCATAGAAACATATAAAATTCTGACGGGACTGGACAGGTTAGATGGAGGAAGAATGTTCCCGATGTTGTGGCAGTCCAGAACCAGGGGTCACCGTCTAAGGATAAGGGGTAAGCCATTTCGGACTGAGATGAGGAGAAACTTCTTCACTCAAAGAGTTATTAACCTGTGGAATTCTCTACCACAGAGAGTTGTTGATGCCAGTTTGTTAGATACATTCAAGAGGGAGTTAGATATGGCCCTTACGGCTAAAGGGATCAAGGGGTATGGAGAGAAAGCAGGAAAGGGGTACTAAGGTGAATGATCAGCAATGAGCTTATTGAATGGCGCTGCAGGCTCGAAGGGCCGAATGGCCTACTCCTGCACCTATTTTCTATGTTTTCTATGTTTCTAAAACACGGCAGGCACACCGGCGCAGGATGAAGGCATCGTGGCTGCTGCCAGGATACCGGGCATCGTCTGCCATGATGTTGCGATGGTGGTCGCACACCAGCTGGACGTTGAGGGAGCAGAATCCCTTTCGGTTGATGAACATCTCTGCATTGGTTTGTGGCCCTCAATGTGATGTGGGTGCAGTCGATGGAGCCCTGAACCTTGGGGAAGCGCGCAATGCACCAAAATCCAGTCTGTCGCTCCATCTGCTTCTCCCTGCTCATCGGGAAAGAACTATATTCATCCCTTCTCTTATAGAGAGAATCTGTCACTTGATGGATGGAGCGAGGGCGGAGAATTGAGAAATGTTCGAAATATCTGCAGTGGCAGATTGGAAAGAGCCAGTGGCATAGAATTAGTGCTATGGTCACTTTGGTTGCGATGCTGAGAACTGTCCTCAGCCTTGTCTGAGGCTACGGATCTGACCGCACAACTGCCTGACGATATCCTTCCCGAATCGGAGCCTGGTCATCTGTAAGATCCATGAAGGAAAACTGCTGCCTGTAGACCCTTGCACGATAGGGCCGCCTTCCCCCAGCTCTATTCTGGGCTCCTCCTATTGGTAGCTGGCTTATTGCCTTCTCCCTCGTGCTCTTCATGCTCCTCGGCCTCTGCAGCCTTCTGCTAACAAGCGTCAGCCTCCGGTGCATCCTGACTTCTTTCTATCTCGCCCACTATCTGGTGCAGGGGGTCAGCCAAATACCAGGCCCTTCTCGATGTTGGGCATCAATGGCTGCTGCGCCCCTTGCCGCTGCCTCTGGAGCCATTGCTGACAGCGTGCCCCACCCTGCCGCACACAATGTGCAGGAGGCATTCCCACTGCCAGCACTGAGCCCATTGCCCCTGCAAACTCAACCTCCACAATGAGGGCTCTGTGGAGGACAGATTGAGGCCCCCAGACCACGAACTTTCAATGCCGCTATGAAAAGGGCGAGTGGCAACGTTTTAAGAACTGCAAAAAATGATCGGACAAAAAAATGGAGATGCACAAAACGTGCCTTTAAAGTCCGCTGGCGGTCTTGAGCCGGCACAGTGCACCGACACACAAAGCTGTCGTGGGCACCAACAGGCGGCCAGTTGACTTTGAAAACTGAATTTAGCTTCCGAGATGGACAGGCTGCGGTGCGCGATCTGATGACGTCTTTAACGACGTATCTGCAGGAGCTGGGCGGAAATGGGGCGAGGGGGGCTGTCATGTATTCAACTGTCATTGTAACCCATGTATAAGCTGACCTAAGTTGTACACCTTGAGAACACCCAACCACAAGGGGATGAACTTGTGAGAGACACTCCTAACCTGGACTTGCCGGTATAAAAGGGGAAGCTCCACCCATTGTCTGCCTCTTGAGGTCTTGGCAATAAAGGTAACTGATCACAGAGTGACCTTCTCTCAAGTATGGGCCTCATGTGCATTTATACTGTATAGTAAGGACATATCATTGGCGATGAGAAACTGGGATTTAAACCACGCGAGTATGGCCACTAGCAGCACAGAAGAGAGGTACTATGTTAGTGATGATTGGGACAACTTTATTGAGAGACTACAGCAAAGTTTTGTCACTAAGGAATTGTTGGGGCAGGATTCGGCCTACAAATGCAGGGCTCATCTCCTGACGGTTTGTGGATCCAGAACGTACTCACTGATGAAGGACCTTCTAGCGCCAGAGAAACCGGCGGACAAGACGTTCGAAGAGCTCAGTAAGTTGATCGGGGAACACTTGAAACAAGCGTGCAGCATGCACATGGCGAGACACCGGTTTTACACGCACCGGCGGGGAGAAGGGCAAAGTGTTCCAGACTTCGTGGCAGATCTCCGGCGACTGGCGAGCCTATGTAGGTTCCCAGATGCATGCAGAGCGGAGATGCTGCGAGACTTTTTTATTGAGGGCATCAAGCACGCTGGGGTTTTCAGGAAACTGATTGAGACCAAAGACTTGACCTTGGAAGCAGCGGCTCTGATAGCCCAGATAATTATCTCAGAGGAGGAAGAGACCAGAATGATTTATGGCAAAAATCTTGGCTCAAATGCGGCAAACGACCAGGGAGTCAACATTGTAAATGCGGCACACAGTTCTCTAGGCAGTCAAGGTCAATCGGACATGCCCCAGCATGTAGTTGAACCCAAAGGGGGAATTCAACAGAGACAATGGCTAGCTGAACGGCAATTCATGCCATCGCAATGGACAATGCGGCCAGTAATGAGGCCATCAACACCTGTTAATGGTGCGCTTAAGGACAGTTACAGAGACAGTCAGAGATGATCGACTGGTAATGGACTTTTTGTTTCCAACAATGGGGCCTCTAACTCATGCTGGATGCGTGGAGGCAAACACCCAGCCAGAGCTTGCAGGTATCAGCAATATACCTGCAGAAACTGCAACGTCAGCGGTCACTTGGCGTGTATGTGCAGGAAGCCTGCAGCCAGGTTGATGTACGAGGAGGACGGGCCCGATGTAAGCCCCACGAGTCCAAATGAATACTGGGAGAAATCGCTGGAAGCTTAAGTTCAGCGAGTTCATGTGGAGCACATATACAGTTCATATACCAGGACGCCACCGATAATGATGAAAGTGCTCCTCAATGGCATCCCAGCATTAATGGAGCTGGACACGAGGGCCAGCCAGTCCCTGATGTGTATCAAACAGTTCAAAAGGTTGTGGGTGCCCAAGGCCAGGAGGCCAAAATTATTGCCGATTGACGCACTGCTACGGACATATACAAAGGAGATAATTCCAGTGCTAGGCAGCGCCACGGTAGTCGTGACCCACAAAGATTCGGAGAACAGGTTGCCATTCTGGATTGTCCCGAGGGACGGTCCCGCACTATTGGGGAGGAGTTGGCTTGCTGTCATGAACTGGAAATGGGGCGATGTCAATGCAATTTCTTCTGTGGAGCGAGTATCATGCTCACAGGTCCTGGACAAATTTGACTCATTATTTCAACCCGGCATCGGCACTTTCATGGGGACCAAGGTAGTGATTCACATAAACCCGGACACCAGGCTAGTAAACCACAAGGCCAGTGCGGTGCCGTACGTGATGCGGGAAAAGATAGAATGCGAATTGGACCACCTGCTGAGGGAAGGCATCATCTCGCCAGTCGAATTCAGTGACTGGGCGAGCCTGATTGTGCCGATGCTCAAGGCGGATGGGTTGGTCAAGATATGTGGCGATTACAAGGCCACCATCAATCGGGTGTCACTCCAAGACCTGCTACCGAGAGCGGAGGACCTCTTTGCGAAGCTATCCGGTGGCAAACTTTTTTCAAAATTGGACCTGACCTCAGCTTACATGACCCAGGAGCTGGTGAGTGAGTCGAAGAAGCTGACCACCATCACGACACACAAGGGGTTGTTTGAGTATAACAGATGTCCGTTCGGGATTAGTTCGGCCGCCGCGATCTTTCAGCGACATATGGAAAGCCTCCTCAAGTCGATTCCAAGGACGGTGGTTTTTCAAGATGACATCCTCATCACGGGTCGTGATACTGAAGAACACCTCCACAACCTGGAGGAAGTGCTACGCAGACTGGACCGGGTAGGGCTGTGACTGAAAAAGGCGAAGTGCATCTTCTTAGCTCCAGAGGTAGAATTCCTGGGGAGGAGGTTAGCAGCAGACGGGATCAGACCTATTGCGTCCAAAACGGAAGCGACCCAGAGAGCACCCAGACCCCGTAACACGACGGAGCTGCATTCGTTCCTGGGGCTCCTGAACTATTTTGGTAACTTTCTTCCTAAATTGAGCACGCTGTTAGAGCCGCTACACGTGCTCCTATGCAAAGGTCGCGATTGGATCTGGGGTGACAACCAGGAAAGGGCTTTTGATAGAGCACGCAATTTGTTATGCTCCAACAAACTGTTAACGTTATATGACCCATGTAAGAAACTAGTTTTAACTTGTGATGCGTCGTCTTATGGGGTCGGGTGTGTGTTGCAGCATGTTAATGCCAAGGGTCAGTTACAGCCGGTAGCTTATGCCTCCAGAAGTCTGTCCCGGCAGAAAGGGGCTATGGGATGGTAGAATAGGAAGCGCTCGCATGTGTATATGCAGTAAAAAAATGCACCAGTACCTGTTTGGCAGGAAATTTGAGCTGAAGACAGATCACAAACCCCTAACGTCCCTTTTGGCCGACAACAAGGCCATAAATGCGAATGCTTCGGCCTGCATACAGAGGTGGGCACTCACGTTAGCCGCCTATGACTACACAATTCGGCACAGACCGGGCACCGAAAACTGTGCTGATGCACTCAGCAGGCTACCACTAGCCACCACTGAGGGGCAGCTGAGCATAATGCTGAGATGGTCATGGCTGTTGAAGCTTTTGAAAGCGAAGGCTCACCTGTGACAGCCCGTCAGATTAAAGTCTGGACAAATAAAGACCCGCTACTGTCTTTAGTTAAGAAATGTGTCCTGAATGGGGACTGGGCAGCCACGTACGGGACATGCCCTGAGGAGTTTAAACCGTTTCATAGGCGCAAGGATGAACTCTCGATTCAGGTCGATTGCCTACTGTGGGGAAACAGAGTAGTTATGCTCCAGAAGGGCAGAGAGGTATTTATCAGAGAACTTCACAATGAGCACCCGGGCATTGTCATGATGAAGGCAATTGCCAGGTCACACGTTTGGTGGCCAGGGATAGATGCAGACCTGGAACTTTGTGTTCGCAGGTGCAATACGTGTGCTCAGCTGGGCAACGCACCCAGGGAAGTCCCCCTTAGCCCCTGGTCCTGGCCTGCCAAGCCATGGTCACGCATCCATGTGGACTACGCAGGTCCTTTCATGGGAAAAATGTTTTTGGTTGTAGTAGACGCCTACTCCAAATGGATTGAGTGTGCCATTTTAAATTCAAGCACATCCTCTGCCACGGTAGAAAGTCTACGGGCAATGTTCGCCGCCCATGGTCTACCAGATGTCTTGGTCAGCGACAATGGCCCGTGCTTCACAAGCACTGAATTCCAGGACTTCATGGCAGGCAATGGAATCAACCATATCAGAACGGCACTGTTCAAGCCGGCCTCAAACAGCCAGGCGGAATGAGCAGTGTAGATAATCAAACAGGGGATGCTCAGAATCCAAGGGGGCTCCCTACAAAGCCGCTTATCATGCCTCCTGTTGGCCAATAGATCCCGACCACACTCGCTCACAGGGGTTCCACCCACAGAGCTGCTAATGAAAAGGATGCTCAAAACCAGGTTATCCCTTATACACCCTACTATGAAAGAAATTGTTGAGAGCAGGCATCAGTCACAATGTGACTACCATGACAGGAATGCGAGGGCGCGATGTATTGATGTCAATGACCCTGTTTTTGTCCTTAATTACGCTGCAGGACCCAAATGGCTTGCATGCACTGTGACTGCCAAAGAGGGGAATAGGATTCTGGTAGTTAAACTTACCAATGGATAAATCTGCCGCAAACACGTGGATCAAACTAAAAGGAGGTTCAGCAACCCCATAGAAGAAGCAGAGGAAGAACACGACGTAGAGTTTACTCCACCACAGGTGGCCGAACACCGGAACCAAGTGGAGGAGAGCCCAGTCACTGTGGGCAGTCCGGACAGGCCTGAGGCACCGCAAACAGCAGACACTCAGGCCAGCGCCCAACAACTGGAGCCCCAACTCAGGCGCTCTACAAGGGAGCGTAAACCACCAGAGAGACTCAACCTGTGATCCCAATAAGACTTTGGGGGGAAGGTGATGTCATGTATTCAACTATCATTGTAACCCATGTATAAACTGACCTAAGTTGTACACCTTGAGAACACTGACCACAAGAGGGTGAACTTGTGGGAGACACCCCTAACCTGGACTTTCCAGTATAAAAGGGGAAGCTCCACCCATTGTCTGCCTCTTGAGGTCTTGGTAATAAAGGTAACTGGTCACAGAGTGACCTTCTCTCAAGTATAGGCCTCGTGTGCATTTATACTGTATAGTAAGGACATATTAGGGGTGATTTTCCACACCGCTGCAAACCCCCCTCCCCCCGGAGGAGAATTTTGCAAGTGGCAGCTATTCAACAAATCGGCTGCCAGGTGACACTCCCATGTGGCCGCCCCTTTCCAGCGTTAACCGGCCTCATCGGAATTTCGGCCCCCTGATCTTTTGGTTATAACGCTGGGAATAAGAAAGCTTTCTGGATACAGACATGTGAAGAGCTGTCTCCCAACAGTTAAGTGATTTAACTTTGGGGAGAGAGTCATTGCTCTCTTTCAATCGAGGTGAGGCAGGTTGAAAAAGTGCGGAGGAGGTCCAATGGACTCCTTAAGCATTTTGTAAATCAGATTTACACTCCATCCTGTGTAAAATCAAAGTGGTATGGACTGCCTCATCTTGGGATTCTCACTGTAGGGTCAGCGTAGACTCTGATTTGGACACGCTGCATGTTTAGTGTTGCTTTGAAGCCCAAACTGCTTTACACTGGTGCTAACCTTGCAGTGTAAATGTACCCCTTAATTTATTCCAGTGTTTTTGCCCACCCTACTCTACTCAGAAGCCATGTATTCATCATTCTGTGTGGAGAAGAATTTTCTAATATCAGTCCTAAATTTGCTATCTATCAGATTGAACCTGAACTCTGCATCTCTACCGCCACTGTTTAGTTTGTAGTCATGGTTCAGATTGAAAACACATATGATTCTGAGGGGGATGCTGAGAGGTTGTTTCCCTTAGCCGGAGAGTCTAGAACTAGGGTCATAGTCTGAAGATAAGGGGTCGGCCATTTAAGACTGAGTTGAGGAGGAATTTCTTCACTCAGAGGGTTGTGAATCTTTGGAATTCTCTACTCCAAAGGGCTGTGGATGCTGAATCGTTGAGTATGTTCAAGGCTGAGTTGGATACATTTTTGGACTCCAAGGGAATCAAGGGATATGGGGATCGGGCAGGAAAGTGTTGAGATTTAAGTCATGATGTTATTGAATGGCTGATGTACGTGTCCAAGGTCACCACACAGTTACCTCCATTCAAGGCTGAAAGCTTTCTCCACTCGTCCCATTTTGATGCAATATTGGGGCCGAAATTGATGGCCTTACCGCCGACTGCAGCTGAGATCTTCCGACATTCCTCTCCGGGTTCCACCCTCTGCACGCTTGCACTTGGGCTGGAGCGGGCGGGAGGGGAGAACCGCCGGAAACGCCTGCTGACGTCAGTGGGCGGCCAAGTTGCACAAGTGACCTCCTGCCCGCCGAGATGCCAGATTGGTGCGGGCGGGAGTTGGCCAGATCGGGGAAAGACCACTGCATGGAACCTGGTCTATCCCCGACGGTAGGTATGAAGACCTGCAAAAAATGGTTAGTGAACATTAAAAAAAAAAATTCTTACAGCGACTTACCTGCATGGGGTCCCTTGAAGGTGTTCCATTTTTTTTTTGCATTGAATTTTCTTTTCAGCTGTTCGACCCTCCCTGGGCCCAATTCCATCCTTGGCGGCACTTGGGCAGCAAGAGCCTTTGCCGCCGAGATTGGGGCTCCTGCCTGATGCCGCCCAGATTGACGGCGTAAGCCGCTCTTTTGCCCCCAGGCTCCCTTTCAAGGACCTTTTTGCCCAAAGTACCGTCAAGTATCGCGACAGCCATCAGCAATCCTTTGAGCGGCACTTGGGCAGCCCTTGGGCTTCACCAATTTCGGCTCCATTGTTTCTTGGCCAGAATATTCCCAGGGGTCAGTGGGTGTGATCAATGGTGGGGCAGGTGGGAAAATGTGTTTTTTTTGACATCGGGTCGGGACCCCACTGTTAACCTGCTGCCACGCACCTTTCCCAAATATTGGGTCTGCCAGCGCTGAGCAGACGCAACATGCAGCGGGGGGAGAGGCAATTGAAATCATTAGTGGCATGTTTACAGTCACTTAACAATGCTTTTTTCCCAGGTTTTTGATTCTGACAGGTCGCCCAGTGGTTTCCCGCTGTGCCTAGATCTCGTCTGTGAAGCTGAGGCAAGAGGTGACGTGCCATTCTTTCAGCTGATGAGTAGACAGCTTCAAATGTCAAGTCAAAGCTTCCAGCTGAATCAGCGTTCTTCCCTTAGCCACTAGCTACTCTAAACTGCATTTACACTACAGGTTCAGAATGCTGCAAGTCTTTACACAAGCCTCCATCCAGTCTGACATTACCTATCCCACCATTGGCCTACTTCACCTGCCATCTAGTACATTAGCATCGGTGCCCTTGAAACTATCTCACCTTGGTTCTCAGAATTCCACCACAATCAGCCCCAACACCAGCAGTATCAGGTACACCAGCAGCACCAACAACACCACCAACCTTCTCCGCAATCAACTGATGCTGCACAGGACAGAGGGCATCAGCACCTGACCGCATCACTTGACGCTGTACACCTTGGCTGCCACATGAGGCACCAGGTTGGCACCACCCAACAACATAAAGCATCCCTACAATGCCCAAGCCATTTCTTTCATACTCATCAGCATTGCGGGAGTACCGTTATATCTCACCATTCACTGCAACTCACTAAACCACTTCCAAAGGTGCACACAAATCTTTCCAAGAAAGCAAAGTGTTGAAAATAAAGGTTTCAATGTTTGGCACTACATTATCAGAAACTTTACATGAACATTGCACAAAACATCCAAGTGCCGAGCTTTGTGTGCTGTTAGTTGGTATGATTACACTCAGATGAGGGTGAGCGTGAGGGGTGGCTAGTGACATGGGGAAGTGATAATGTAGATAGAGAGGGATGGGTGGAGGTGCAAGGTAAGTTGGTGTGAGTAAGGATGTGCAGGAGTAGAGTAGGGAAGGTAGAGTGATGGAGATATGATGAGTGGCACAGCAGGATGAGGTTGAGTGTGGCTTTGCAGTGATGTTTCGTGATCTACTGAGATCATTGAAAGGTTTGCACCACTGCAGCCAGGTCCTGCTTGTGTCCTCCTGTACAATGTGCAACCAGGCTGCGTTGCTGTCCTGGGGAGATCTCTTCCGCCCATTGGAAGGGAAGAGAACCTCCCTGCGTGCTGTGACTCATGGGAGAGCGTAGGTGCAGCCGTGCACCTCTGTGCAGTGTTTGTCAGTGTTTGCAGCAGCTCAATGCTGTAGAACACTGACAGAACAACTGTCAAAGTTAATGTGAGCATGGTCCCTTTAAGGGAAGCGGCTGTTGAAGCGTCAACAGATGATGCCATCAGACCCGTTTCCTTTTAATTGGCTGGGAACCTCACAGGGCGGGCTTAACAAGCCCCAGCATCGTAAAATCATGTCGGAGGCCATGATGGACACAGCTGCAGGAACGGGACTCCCCAAGGACATCGCCCAGCCTGGACCCACCAAGGTTGGTAAAATCCAGCCCTTAACATTAGAGCTGGGTTGTTCAGGGGTGCTGGCAGGAAGCATTTCTTCACACAAAACGTAGTGGAAATCTGGAATTCTTCCTGCCCCACCCCCCCAAGAAAGCTGTTGTAGTTAGGCCAATTTAAAATTTCAAAATTGAAATTGATATACCTTGTTAGGCAAGGGCATTAGGGATTACGGAACCAAGGTGGGTAGATGAAGTTAAGGTACAGATCAGCCATGATCTAATTGAATGGTGGAACAGGCTTGAAGGGCTGAATAGCCTACTCATGTTCCTATAAGTGCAGTAACTGTTATGTATTTATTTTAAAATCAAATCACTTAATGCACTCTGTGTCTTAAAAATTTATTTTGTCTTTTTTCTGTTTTATTCCTGTTCGCTGACCTACGTTGGTCAGAGCAGAAATTGATTAAAACCAAGATATGCCTAAACCTGTCTATAATATTTACAGTGGAGCTTCCAGTGAGCTTAATTTGCTCCAATCAACATTAGCTTATTCTCTATTTCAGCTCTGACCATATTTTGTACATCAGAGAAGTTATTTTGAATATTTTAAAAAGAGCAGAGGTTTTATTACGCAGTTTTGAATTTATTTTATTTTCTCCAACTCTGAAATATGGATTGGCTTGAACAAAGGAAAAGCACAAATTGGCCTTATAAATATTGTTGCAATTTTTTTGTGTACCTTCCTCTATGTGAGAGCAGTTTAGTTCTTCGAAGAGAAACCACTAAAAAAAAATTGTTTATTTGTGGAACATAGCTGAATTTTAAAGAAGCTTTTAGAAAAAGGTAGTGGGCATTTATTCTGTATCAGCAATAATACTGCTGCATTTCATGAACAAAGGCCTAATTAGAAATCATTTGGACTAAAAGCCTGCTATTGCCTCTATTATAAAAGAAATGTACACCTTAAAGGCCTGGTTTGTCTTCCTCCGACCCTTTTGAAAATGGCAGCTTTGCAATAACTTGAGAGAAGCAAGCTTCCTTCTCTTTTATCTAAGGGCTTGATAAGTGCCCATAGTAACTGTCTGTGGTACCACTTTAATCAACTTAATGCAGCTCGCCAGACTGAAGGCTTTGGGCTAGTACAAAGAGACACGCAGATGTGAGCCCATGAGAGGGCACTGGACATTAAAAGCTATACGAGATGAGAGGACTGGGCCAAAAAGGAGTCAGTGACATGGCAGGCAAAAGATCGGACACACCGTGATCTTGATACAGTTGTGTTTTGTCAGTAAGGGTGCATTGGCAAAAGCCAGCTGGTCCCTGTGTCTGGCACCATCTCTTCTACAAGGTACTTGTGAAATGAAGTGCACAGTGATGGACCTTTGTTTAGTTCAAAGGTTTTTACCGCTTTATTCTGAATCCCCATTGTGAATTCATAGGCCTTAAAATATGTATCACTATCCCTTTCATTTTTGTACTTCTGAAACAAATCAAAGGGGAAAAGTTTCTCCAAAAGTTAAAGCAAGTTTGAAATTTTAAATTGTTTGGCCCCATAGCACCTTGTGCTACTGTCTGGATAGAGCCATCATAGCATTGCAAAACAAGGTGAGACTCACTTTTATGCTACTTTTCAAATATAGTACAGTTAAAGCACCTTCTGCTTCACTTCAATGTATTTGTTTTAAGTGAAAAGTAACCTTTATAAAGTGTTTGTAGGACTTTGTTCAGTTTATAGGACTGTTTATCTGATCTTATTCTTCGAAGGCTTATGCAGTCTTTTTCAAAAGAAACAGTCATGGAAAGGAACCATTTGTTACCGTTTTAGTTTATATTTTCATTTTATTTAAAGAAATATAATTATTCATTCCAGCATTAGAAAAAAAAGCAATGCACAGGCCATAGAACTGCTATGCTATATTACCTCTGATAAGAAATATATGCAAAGAAATTGTTTCCATTTTACTTCAGTTACCTCGGTTGGACTAAAGATGCAATACTGAACGTTCCCCTGGGCACTTTAAAATGCAGCTTTTCAGTCAGTCAGCAGAGAACCTAGCAACTCTCAATCTGGGCACGAATAATGTAAATCTTTTCTTCGTAGTTTGCCAAATTGCGGTTGTCAATTTAACAACATTGTGTTCTCTTCGGCACGTAGTTGGTTGACAAACTATAAACTCGAGGCTGATCGCGGAAAGCAAGTACTAAACTATCTGGCCTATGCTGGATTTCAAATCAGAGTCTAAAACATTTTTGGAATACTTAATTAATTTTTACTTCAATAAATAATCTTTTAGTGCTGTAGAAACATAGAAACATAGAAAACAGGTGCAGGAGTAGGCCATTTGGCCCTTCGAGTCTGCACCGCCATTCAATAAGATCATGGATGATCATTCCCTCAGTACCCCTTTCCTGCTTTCACTCCATACCCCTTGATTCCTTTAGCCATAAGGGCCATATCTAGCTCCCTCTTGAA
This sequence comes from Pristiophorus japonicus, assembly GCF_044704955.1. Classification (NCBI taxonomy): domain Eukaryota; kingdom Metazoa; phylum Chordata; class Chondrichthyes; family Pristiophoridae; genus Pristiophorus; species Pristiophorus japonicus. The sequence continues at coordinate 24,351,485 of NC_091984.1, read as the reverse complement.
TATATCCAACGAACTTGCCTCAACAACTCTCTGCGGCAGCCCATAGGTTAACAACTCTCTGAGTGAAGAAGTTTCTCCTAATCTCAGTACTAAATGGCCTGCCCCTTATCCTAAGACTATGTCTCCTGGTTCTGGACTTCCCCAACATCGGGAACATTCTTCCCGCATCTAACCTGTCCAGTCCCATCAGAATCTTATACGTTTCTATGAGATCCCCTCTCATCCTTCTAAACTCCAGTGAATAAAGGCCCAGTTGATCCAGTCTCTCCTCATATGACAGTCCAGCCATCCCTGGAATCAGTTTGGTGAACCTTCGCTGCACTCCCTCAATAGCAAGAACGTCCTTCCTTAGATTAGGAGACCAAAACTGTACACAATATTCCAGGTGAGGCCTCACTAAGGCCCTGTACAACTGCAGTAAGACCTCCCTGCTCCTATACTCAAATCCCCGAGCTATGTAGGCCAACATACCATTTGCCTTCTTCACTGCCTGCTGTACCTGCATGCCGACTTTCAGTGACTGATGAACCATGATACCCAGGTCTCGTTGCACCTCCCCTTTTCCTAATCTGTCACCATCCAGATAATATTCTGACTTCGTGTTTTTGCCCCCAAAATGGATAACCTCACATTTATCCACATTTTACTGCATCTGCCATGCATTTGCTCACTCACCTAACCTGCCCAAGTCACCCTGCAGCCTCTTAGCATCCTCCTCACAGCTCACACCGCCACCCAGTTTAGTGTCATCCGCAAACTTGGAGATATTACACTCAATTCCTTCATCTAAATCGTTAATGTATATTGTAAAGAGCTGGGGTCCCAGCAATGAACCCTGCGGCACTCCACTAGTCACTGCCTGCCATTCTGAAAAGGACCCGTTTATCCCGACTCTCTGCTTCCTGTCTGCCAACCAGTTCTCTATCCATGTCAGTACATTACCCCCAATACCATGTGCTTCGATTTTGCACACAAATCTCTTGTGCGGGACTTTGTCAAAAGCCTTTTGAAAGTCCAAATACACCACATCCACTGGTTCTCCCTTGTCCACTCTGCTAGTTACATCCTCAAAAAATTCCAGAAGATTTGTCAAGCATGATTTCCCTTTCATAAATCCATGCTGACTTGGACCGATCCTGTCACTGCTTTCCAAATGAGCTGCTATTTCATCCTTAATGATTGATTCCAAAAATTTCCCCACTACTGATGTCAGGCTAACCGGTCGATAATTCCCCGTTTTCTCTCTCCCTCCTTTTTAAAAAAGTGGTGTTACATTAGCTACCCTCCAGTCCATAGGAACTGATCCAGAGTCGATAGACTGTTGGAAAATGATCACCAATGCATCCACTATTTGTAGGGTCACTTCCTTAAATACTCTGGGATGCAGATTATCAGGCCCCGGGGATTTATCGGCTTTCAATCTCATCAATTTCCCGAACACAATTTCCCGCCTAATAAGGATATCCTTCAGTACCTCCTTCTCACTCGACCTACTGTCCCGTGCTGTAGATTCGTTATAATCTACCAAAATTCTCTCGACTCTGGAGAGGTACCAGCGGATTGGAAAGCAGCTAATATAACGCCTCTGTTTAAAAAAGGGGACAGACAAAAGGCAGTTAACTATAGGCCGGTTAGTTTAACATCTGTAGTGGGGAAAATGCTTGAAACTATCATTAAGGAAGAAATAGCGGGACATCTAGATGGGTGCAATCAATAGTGCACGGATTCATGAAGGGGAAATCATGTTTAACTAATTTACTGGAATTCTTTGAGGATATAACGAGCATGATGGATAGAGGTGTACCTTTGGATATGGTGTATTTAGATTTTCAAAAGGCATTTGATAAGGTGCCACACAAAAGGTTACTGCAGAAGATAAAGGTACGCGGGGTCAGTGGAAATGTATTAGCATGGATAGAGAATTGGCTGGCTAACAGAAAGCAGAGAGTCGGGATAAATGGGTCCTTTTCGGGTTGGAAATCGGTGGTTAGTGGTGGTGCCACAGGGATGGGTGCTGGGACCACAACTGTTTACAATATACATAGATGACCATAAGAGGGGACAGAGTGTAGTGTAACAAAATTTGCAGATGACACAAAGATTAGTGGGAAAGCGGGTTGTGTAGAGGACACAGAGAGGCTGCAAAGAGATTTAGACAGGTTAAGCGAATGGACTAAGGTTTGGCAGATGGAATACAATGTCGGAAAGTGTGAAGTCATCCACCTTGGGAAAAAAAACAAAAAAAGAGAATACTATTTGAATGGGGAGAAATTACAACATGCTGCGGTGCAGAGGGACCTGGGGGTCCTTGTGCATGAATCCCAAAAAGTTAGTTTGCAGGTGCAGCAGGTAATCAGGAAGACGAATGGAATGTTGGTCTTCATTGCGAGAGGGATGGAGTACAAAAGCAGAGAGGTCCTTCTGCAACTGTATAGGGTATTGCATGCAGTTTTGGTCACCTTACTTAAGGAAGGATATACTGGCTTTGGAGGGGGTACAGAGACGATTCACTAGGTTGATTCCGGAGATGAGAGGGTTACCTAATGATGATAGATTGAGTAGACTGGGTCTTTACTCGTTGGAGTTCAGAAGGATGAGGGGTGATCTTATAGAAACATTTAAAATAATGAAAGGGATAGACAAGATAGAGGTGGAGAGGTTGTTTCCACTGGTCGGGGAGACTAGAACTAGGGGGCACAGCCTCAAAATACGGGGGAGCCAATTTAAAACCGAGTTGAGAAGGAATTTCTTCTTCCAGAGGGTTGTGAATCTGTGGAATTCTCTGCCCAAGGAAGCAGTTGAGGCGAGCTCATTGAATGTATTCAAGTCACAGATAGATAGATTTTTAACTAATAAGGGAATTAAGGGTTATGGGGAGTGGGCGGGTAAGTGGAGCTGAGTCCACGGCCAGATCAGCCATGATCTTGTTGAATGGCGGAGCAGGATCGAGGGGCTAGATGGCCTACTCCTGTTCCTAATTCTTATGTTCTTATGTCCCCTAGTACAATCTGAAGGTTATTTGTGTCTTCCTTTTGTGAAGACAGAACCGAAGTATTTGTTCAATTGGTCTGCCATTTCTTTACTTCCCATTATAAATTCACCTGAATCCAGCTGCTAGGGACCTACGTTTGTCTTCATTAATCTTTTTCTCTTCACATATTTATAGAAGCTTTTGCAGTCAGTTTTTATGTTTCCTGCAAGTTCCTCTTGTACTCTATTTTCCCTCTCTTAATTAAACCCTTAGTCCTCCTCTGTTGAATTCTAAATTTCTCCCAGTCCTCAGGTTTGTTGCTTTTTCTAGCCAATTTATATGCCTCTTCCTTGGCTTTAACACTATCCTTAATTTCCCTTGTTAGCCATGGTTGAACCACCTTCCCTGTTTTATTTTTACTCCAGACAGGGATGTACAATTGCTGAAGTTCATCCATGTGATCTTTAAATGTTTGCCATTGCTTATCCACCGTCAACTCTTCAAGTATCCTTTGCCAGTCTATTCTAGCCAATTCACGCCTCATACCGTTGAAGTTACCTTTCCTTAAGTTCAGGACCCTAGTCTCTGAATTAACTGCGCAACTCTCCATCTTAATAAAGAATTTTACCATATTATGGTCACTCTTCCCCAAGGAGCCTCGCACAACAAGATTGTTAATTAGTCCCTTCTCATTACAAATCACCCAGTCTAGGATGGCAAGCTCTCTAGTTGGTTCCTCGACATATTGCTCTAGAAAACCATCCCTAATACACTCCAGGAAATCCTCCTCCACCGCATTGCTACCAGTTTGGTTAGCCCAATCAATAAGTAGATTAAAGTCACCCATGATACCTGCTGTACCTTTATTGCACACATACCTTATTTCTTGTTTGATGCTGTCCCCAACCTCACTACTACTGTTTGGTGGTCTATACACAACTCCCACTAGCGTTTTCTGCCCTTTGGAATTCCGCAGCTGCACCCATACTGATTCCACATCATCTAGGCTAATGTCCCTCCTTACTATTGCATTAATTTCCTCTTTAACCAGCAACGCCACCCCGCCTCCTTTTCCTTTCTGTCTATCCTTCCTAAATGCTGAATACCCTTGGATGTTGAGTTCCCAGCCTTGGTCACCCTGGAGCCAAGGACTCCGTGATGCCAATGACATCATACCCGTTAACTGCTATCTGCGCAGTTAATTCGTCCACCTTATTCCGAATACTCCTTGCATTGAGGCACAGAGCCTTCAGGCTTGTCTTTCTAACACACTTTGCCCCTTTAGAATTTTGGTGTAATGTGGTCCTTTTTGTTTTTTGCCTTGGGATTCTCTGCCCTCCACTTTTACTATTCTCCTTTCTATCTTTTGCTTCTGACTCCATTTTGTTTCCCTCTGTCTCCCTGCATAGGTTCCCATCCCCCTGCCATATTAGGTTAACTCCTCTCCAACAGAACTAGCAAACACTCCCCCTAGGACATTGGTTCCGGTCCTGCCCAGGTGTAGACCTTCCGGTTTGTACTGGTCCCACCTCCCCCAGAACCGGTTCCAATGCCCCAGGAATTTGAATCCCTCCCTTCTGCACCACTCCTCAAGCCACATATTCATCTGAGCTATCCTGCGATTCCTACTCTGACTAGCACATGGCACTGGTAGCAAGCCTGAGATTACAACCTTTGAGGTCCTACTTTTTAATTTAACTCATAGCTCCTTAAGTTCATCTTGTAGGACCTCATCCCATTTTTTACCTATATCGTTGGTACCTATATGTACCACGACAATTGGCTGTTCACCCTCCCTTTTCAAAATGTCCTGCACCTGCTCCGAGACATCCTTGACCCTTGCACCAGGGAGGCAACATACCATCCTGGAGTCTCGGTTGCGGCCGCAGAAACGCCTATCTATTCCCCTTACAATTGAATCCCCTATCACTATCGCTCTCCCACTCTTTTTCCTGCCCTACTGTGCAGCAGAGCCAGCCACGGTGCTGTGAACTTGGCTGCTGCTGCTCTCCCCTGATTTGTCATCCCCCTCAACAGTACTCAAAGCGGTGTATCTGTTTTGCAGGGGGGTGACCGCAGGGGACCCCTGCACTACCTTCCTTGCTCTGCTCTTCATGTTGGTCTTCCATTCCCTATTTGGCTGTGGACCCTTCACCTGCGGTAAGACCAACTCACTAAATGTGCTATTCACGTCATTCTCAGCATCGTGCATGCTCCAGAGTGAATCCACCCGCAGCTCCAGCTCCACAATGCGGTCCATCAGGAGCTGGAGGCGGATACACTTCCTGCACACACAGTCGTTAGGGACACCGGAGGCATCCCTGACTTCCCACATAGTACAGGAGGAACATAACATGTGTCTGAGCTCTCCTGCCATGATTTAACGCCTAGATAAACTTAAATTGGCAACAACAATGCTAAAGGTTACTTACTGATATAAAAAAAAAAAAAAAACTACTTACCAATCACCAGCCAATCACTTACCCCCTTGGCTGTGACGTCACCTTTCGATTTCTTTCTGCTTCTATTTTGCCCTCTCTCCCTGCTGCAGCTTCACAAGCATGCCTCCACGAACTCCTGAGCCTCAGCGACGTGTTGGGCCTTTATAGTCCACTCCTCCACGCACCTCACAAGTCTCTCACGAACTCCCGAGACTCAGCGACGCTTTGGGTCTGTATGATATGTATTAGGAAATGTACTGCTGACTGAATATCGAAGGAAATTTCTAAAGGCTTTAAATAGTTAGCAAAGACTTTGTTAAGACCTACACTTGATTAAGTGAGTGGGCGCAACTGTGGCAGATGGATTTCATCGCAGTTAAGCGCGAGGTCATCCATTTTGGACCAAAAAGAGATAGATCTGAGTATTATTTAAACGGTGAAAAGCTCAGTACAGTGGAAGTCCAAGGAGATTTAGGGGTCCATGTACACAGATCACTAAAGTATAGTAGTCAGGTACAAAACATCATCAAAATGGCTAATGAATTGTTGGCCTTTATAATTAGAGGGCCAGAATATAAAGGGGTAGAAGTTTTGCTACAGCTATACAAAGCTCTGGTTGGACCACATCTGGAGTACTGTGTACAGTCCTGGCCACCACACCTTACAAAGGATATATTGGTCTTGGAAAGAGTGCAGTACAGATTCACCAGAATGTTACCAGGGCTCCAAGAGTTAGATTATGAGGAGAGATTTTATGTAGGATTACATAGCATATACGGAACAGAAACAGGCCCAACCAGTCCATGCTGGTGTTTATGCTCCACTCGAGCCTCCTCCCGTCGTTCCTCCTCTAAATCTATAAGCATAACCCTCTAACCTCTTCTCCCTCATATGCTTGTCTAGCCTCCCCTTAAATGCACCTCTACTATTCGCTTCAACCATTCCACGTGGCAGCGAGTTCCACAATCTCATCACTCTTTGGGTAAAGAAGTTTCTTCCGAATTCCTTATTGGGTTTCTTGGCGACTATCTTATATTGATGGCCTCTAGTTATGCTCTTCCCCACAAGTGGAAACATTCTCTCTATATCCATTCTATCAACACCTTTCATAATTTTAAAGACCTCTACAAGGTCACCCCTCAGCCTTGTTTTTTCAAGAGAAAAGAGCCTGTTCATCCTTTCCTGATATGCATTTCTGGTATCATTCTTGTAAATCTTTTTCGCACCCTCTCCAGCGCTCTATATCCTTTTTATAATATGACGACCAGAACTGTACGCAGTACTAAGTGTGGTTAAGGGGTGATTTGATTGAGGTTTTAGGATTTTGAAAGGAATTGATAGGGTAGATAGAGAGAAAGTCATCTGCTGGTGGGGGAGTCTAGAACAAGGGGCCATAACCTTAAAATCAGAGCCAGGCTATTCAGGAGAGAAGTTAGTAAAAACATCTTGTGCAAAGGATTGCAGAAGTCTGAAACTCTCCCACCAAAAAAACTGGATGCTACCTCAGTTAATAATTTTAAATCTGAGATCAATAGATTTTTGCTAGACAAGGATATAAAAAGATATGGGGCTAGAACCTGCACTTTGTTTTACATGCTTAACGCCCACTTAATGCCCATTTTACCACTGAAATGACGTATAACGGCCATATATCGCCCATTTAGCCACAAAATGGAAACTGACGCCCATTTTTCGGAAACTTATCGGCGAGCGTTACTTTCTCCATGTGCTTAATGCTGGGAAAAAATAATACCCCCCGCCCACTTTTTTGGGGCGGAATGATCAGAATGGGCAAAATCAACGCCCATAATATCGCCCAGCGTTAATTTCCACACTGATTTAACGCCGAGATTCAATAATACCGCCCGCCCACTTTTTTTTATCATAAAGAGCATATTTACTGAAACTAGCGGCCATGAGATTGCCCAGCCTCACTTTCACCACCTCGCACACATATCGCTCACAATATCGCTCGCCCAAAAAAACGCCGAGAAAAAGTGGAACTAACCAGAACTAATCACAGCGTTATGGACGCCATGTTCTACATCACATGTCGCATCCGTTAAAAGGCTGCTGTGCTTCAACCTCAGGGGAGTTCGGATGTACTCTGGAGGTCGTCGGAGTTGATGTGAACATCTCTACAAACATCTTGACCATACTGTGACCGATTGGAATTGAATAGGTGTCTTCGTCGGGACATTCATTGTTTGTGACCAATCGGTGGAAAACAGAGAGCTACTGCAATAGGGCCTGTCCTTTCTCACCTTCTTTTGGTGACCAATTACATGCAGCAGACTCGAGATTGCCGAAGGAACGCTCCACAGCATTATGTGCCCAATGTAAGATGCGCCAGACTGATGAGGAGGACCAGACGTTACACCCCCTGCAAGTACAGGGAGAAGCAGTCTTACCTCGACTTGCCCAACACCACCTGCTTTTGGAGACTGCGCTTCCACAAAGAGGTTATCACTGAGGTATGCCAGCTGATAAGGGGGGATCTGCAACCTGTCAGCACCATCAATACTGTATTCTCTTTCGAGGTCAAAGTCATTGTCGTTCTGCACTGTCGTTCTACTCCTCGGGATCTTTTTAGGCCACAGCTGGCGACATTTTCAGACTTTCTCAGCATGCCACACATCGCTGCATTAGACAGGTCACTGAAGCCCTGTACGCACACAGGAGGGACTTGATCAACTTCCCTACGACCAGGGAGGCACAGAGTGAGAGGGCTCGAGGATTCTCCAGAATTGAAAACTTCCCCAAGGTGCAGGGAGCAATAGACTGTACGCACATCGCGATGCGAGCGCCTTTGCAGGATGCAGAGGTTTTCAGGAACTGCAAGGGATTCCACTCCCTGAGTGTCCAACTCATTGTCGACCACCAGCAAATTATACTGGCAGTGAATGCTCAATTTCTGGGCAGCATCCATGATGCTCACATCCTGCGTGAGAGCACTGTATCTGACATGTTTAACAATCAGCCACAAGGTCAATGCTGGATGTTTGGTGACAAAGGATATGGCCTTGCCACCTAGCTGATGACCCCCCTGCATGACACCCACACTGAAGTGGGAATTAAGGAGTTAAACATGTTTTAGATTAGGAAGGCAAAAATTTGCTGATGTGGCTGAATTAGCAGGTGCAACTGTAGGACAATGGTACAATTCCTGTTATTCAGAGCTAAGGTCATAGGCCTAGGCAGTGGCTTCCTGTTATATTCAGAACTTAGAAATAAATTCCTGTTAGTGGCAGTAGGCAGGGTGCAAGATACATATATTCATACCCAAGGAGGATGTGAAACAATTAACAAAGTTGAAATTAAACAATCTGTAACAAAGTGAAAAAAAATTGTCACGCGGTAGAAAGACTGACCAATGATAATGTAAACGATGACTTTGCAAAGAATTCTGTATAAAAGAAACAGCTCCAAAAGTGTTCAACGAGAACGGTTGGAAAGGCACCCAGTTAAGGAACTGGTGTAGACCGTGTCTCCCTTGATCAAGCAATGAAACAATTCTTTTCTCCATAACTGGCCTGTGTTGAGTGTCTTTGTCATACGCCACATCAAATGGCGTAATCTGGCAGGATGCACCCGGGCGAAAGACAGACAGATGTTTGCAGACCATCAAGAGTGAATATATTTTAAATAACACTCATAAATCCGATGTAATCTGCCGCAAAATGTGTCGGTCGCCTGGGGTGTCCGAACTTGTGAGAAAGGTCTGTAATGGTGTAAAAGACTTGAGGGTAGTTAAGAGGTCACAATAGTTATTATCAAAGTAGGATGGGCTTCATAGGTTTGTAATTGCAGATCCCAGGTTCGAGGAAACTAGGTTAAAGGGGACAACGAACCGATAGAAGGGTAGACAAACCAAAAATAGATGGCGTGCAAAGATATGCTAGATTAGGGGCCGGGAGGTTCGCTGAGTAGGTATTTTGCCGACGACCATAAAAAATTGATAGTTACTCTGTTAAGTGACGGATGGGATCCCAAAGAAGACCCTGCAAAACTAAAATTATGATGGGAAAAAGGCAAATAAACAGACGGCCAAAGCAGGTTTGATGGTGGTCAGTCAATGTTTGCAATATAAGGCCATGGCCAGTTCTTAATTAGAGGAATTGCGCAAATTAAGAGTAGGAGATAGAGTGGGTAGATCCAAGAAGAATATAACACCGACACAGAAGCTTTAGCTTTTGTGCCGAGGAAGAGAAAGATAAGCTCTGTTGAATGAAAGTGGTTGCGTGGAAGTTTTCCTGACTGTAGAATATTTGAGGTGGGAGTTAGTGAATTTTCCAGTTGTCTGAAAGCTGGCCTTTTAAAAGAGAAATAGTGCATCTGTATCTTTGTTTTAGTTCCACCCGGGCAGTGAGCTGAAAGTTTTTAACCTTTGTAGTGTTGTCCTAGATGTGGGAAGTTTAAGAAAATATGAAGAAGTTGAATTGTGTACCTAGAATTGAATGACACTATGGGCCCAAGTTTCCACATGATTTACGCCTGATTTTTAGGAGCAACTGGTGGAGAACGGACTATCTTAGAAATCGCAATTCTCCACATTTTTTTTTCTGCAGTTCTAGTCAGGTAGAACAGTTCTACTTTGGAACAGAAATTTTTCTTCAAAAGGGGGTGTGTCCGGCCACTGACGCCTGATTTGAAAGTTTCCACAGTGAAAACGTACTCCAAACTAAAGTAGAATGGAGCAAGTGAAGATTTTTGTAGAACTGAAAAAACCTGTTCTACACATTAAAAAAATCAGGCGCAGGTTACAAATTAGGCGTCCAGAACGAGGTGGGGGGGGGGGGGAAGTCATTAAATTCTACAATAAATCCTTATTTATACTTATACAAATATTATACAATAAATCCAACCTGAATAAACATTTATAAGCAAAGAAAAGATTAAATAAACCATCTTCCTACCTGTGTGAAAGTGCTTCAGGCAGGCCTTTCGGGACCGAAGGCTGCCGGCCCGTCCCCAGCACCAGATTTACAGGTAGGTGGCGTTGGGTTGGGTTGGGTCGGGTCGGGGGGGGGGGGGGAAGGGAGAGAGAGGGGGGTAGAGAGAGAGAGAGAGAGGGAGAGGGGGGAGGAGAGGGAGAGGGAGGGGGGGGGAGAGGGAGGGGGGGGGGAGAGGGAGGGGGGGGGAGAGGGAGGGGGGGAGGTCAGGTCGGATCCAGTCCGGGAGCGGGAGTCGGGTCGGGGGGCGGGAGCGCGGGTCGGGTTGGGTCGAGTCGGGGAGGCGGGGAGCGGGAACAGGAGCGCGGGTTGGGTCGGGTCGGGTCAGTCGGGGGGGCGGGGAGCGGGTGTCGGATCTGGTCCGGAGGCAGGGGGGTGCGGGTGTCGGGTCTGGTCCGGAGGCAGGGGGGGTGCGGGGAGCGAGTGTCGGGTCTAGTTGGGGGGGAGCAGGAGTTGGCCGTGGGAGGAGCCTTATTCACGCAGCCCCAGTGAGGCCATTGGGCCAGGGCTAGGGGTTGCGTGCTTCGGGCCCCTCCCACACAGTTCGGCGCCTGGAGCTACTGCACTTGTGTGCCCACTGTAGCGCGCATGTGCAGAGGTCCCGGCACTGTTTTCAGCGCAGGGACCTGGCTCCGCCCCTCCCACAGCTCGTGCTGCGCCGCGCCGAGGGCCAGAGGACCTGCAGGTAGGTGGAGAACACCGAGGATTTTTTTAGGCGCGCTTTGTGGCGCGAAAAACGGGCGCCCAGCTCGGGACTGCGCCGTTCTAGGCGCGTGTGGAAACTTGTGCCCTTTAAGTTAGAAACACAGATGTGGATTTATTTGCTGAAAAGTTACCGAGTTAGGAAATGCACAAAGAATGGATTTGTTTAACAAAAGATAAAACTTCAATTAAAAATGTGTGGCTCATTTTAAATCAATTAGAATCGTAAACAAAGTGTTGTCTTTTCAATTTGGTTATTGCAGGCCGAGAGGCCCAATTACTTGTGTAAAAAAAACACTTAATCATTGATTACATTGGGTTGAAAGATAATAAATTTAGTCTATGAGTGAGATAAAGAAAGGAGAAGGGAAAGCGTAATGTCTTTTTTAAAAAAGCTTGCGTGGGTTTCTTGAGCTACAGGCTGGGGAAGCTCTGCCCTCATTTCCTTTGTGTAGGATCTTATTTTAAATGACGTGAAAGCTTCTAGTTTAATAAAAGAGATTTAAATAAAAGGATTTGCAGTACAGTATTTGAATTGGGATTTTGAGATATTCTTCTTGATAAGCAATTTGGTTGTATTGGAAAACCTTGGGTTTGGAAACCTTTGTAAAAGAAAGAAACAGTTTAAAAAAAAATACTAAAAGTTTGGAAACAATCTAAAAATGCCGTTTCTCTGATGGAGAGACAGAAATGCATGGGAACAGAATGGGACCCATAGCTTACTAGTCAACCAAACAATCACCAGTAGCCGCGGACTTGTCCAGATGTGTGGCTGCACTAGACTGCGCCACATGGACAGCCGAGGTCAGTGAATCTGTCGTGATGACAGGCAAAATTGTCCCACGCACCAAACTCACTCTGGTAGAAATGTTGAATACTGGAAAGCTCTGGGCCATCTCCAATGTCCGCCGAGCAAAGTGGAAAGCCGTTTTACTACCCCGCGATGAATCGGTAAAGATAGTCAGAGACACCGGGGAAAACCAGGCAGAAGGAATGCTCACTAGGCGGGAGCCCCACGAGTGTAACACATTAGAATGGGAAGATTCCCCAGGGAATGTAAGTGAGGTAGCTCTCGAAAACACAGACCTCACATTGTATGTGGACGGATCCTGATGGTACGTCGACGGCCACCCACGTGCGGGATGGGCGGTATTAAACTAGCATCTCGAGGTAGCAGAATTAACTGCACTGATGGAAGCCTTATTACTGGCAGAGGGAAAGACAGTGAATATATATACAGATAGCAGGTATGCCTTTGGGGTAGTACATGACTACATGGTAGCATGGGGAAGAAGAGGGTTTGTTACCTCTGGCGGCGAGGCCATCAAACACAATGAACGTATAGAATTACTATTAGAAGCAGACAGCAAACCAGCTATAGCAGCAGTGAGATAGGTAAAGACCCATCAACGAGTAGTGGACGAAATACAGCGTGGAAATGAGGCTGCGGACAATGCCGCCCGAGAAACGGTCACATCCGCAGACATAAAGATCGAGTCAGTCTGTAGCATTACCACAGAGGAGGACATAAACATAGTTAAACTGCACGCAGATATGAACGAGGAAAAAAGAGCAGAATGGGAGAGGAAGGGAGGATCACCTGGTATAGACTCCGTGTGGAGAAAGGAAGGAAAGGTATTGGCCCCTTCCTGCATTTGGGAAATGATCATGGAGTTACACCATGGCATTAACCATGATATCCAATATCTCAAAGGATTGGTGGTGGCCTGGAATTGGGCGTGACGTTGCTAAACATTGTCAGCACTGTGTTACATGTGCCCAACATAATCCAAGAAAAGTGATAAAAATAAGGATGGCGCACCAACTCCGCATGGGAAGCATGGGAAAACATAAATTGATTTTACTGGGCCCCTAATAAACTCCAGGGGAAGGAAGTACTGCTTGGTGATTATTGACCAGTTTACAAGGTGAGTGGAAGCATTCGCCACCCACAATTGCATCGCAACCACGGTAGCCCGTATATTAGCAGAAGAGGTAATTCCTAGATGGGGGATTCCCATTCAGATAGATTCGGACCAAGGGACTAATTTCAAAGGAAAGGTAATGAAGGAAGCTTGTAAAATACTGAACATTAAGCAGTAATTCCACATCCCCTACTGTTATATATGTAAACCTGTAAATACCTTGTTTAACCACCAGCGGGCTAATCCCCTGGAGTCCCAAGGGATCCCACAATCCCTTGGGAGCACCTGTACTTAAGGAGGCCTCACAGGCTGGAGGCACTCTGGAGACCTGCAATAAAAGACTAAAGTCGCACTTTACAGTATCTGGTCAGACTCTATTCATATACTACAACTAGCGACGAGATACAGATGACGAACCCCACCACAACGATGCAGAGAACAGTGGGCAACCTGGATACATTTTTGGAGGGAGATGATTAGGAAACCTTCGCGGAGCGACTCAACCAATACTTTGTGGCCAACGAGCTGGAAGGAGAAGCGAATGCTGCCAAACGAAGAGCGATTCTTCTCACCATTTGCGGGGCACCAACATAGGGCCTCATGAAAAATCTGCTTCCTCCAGCGAAACCCACAGAGAAATTGTACGATGATTTGTGCAGACTGGTCTAGGAGCATCTTAACCTGAAGGAAAGCGTTCTGATGGCGAGGTACCGGTTCTACATGTGCAAGAGGTCTGAAGGCAAGGAAGTGGCGAGCTATGTTCCTGAGCTAAGACGCCTTGCAGGACATTGCTAATTTCAAGGACATTTGGGGCACATGCTCAGGGACTTCTTTGTACTTGGCATTGGCTATGAAGTAATACTTCGCAAACTTTTGACTGTAGAGACCCCAACCTTGAGTAAAGCCATAGTGATAGCCCAGGCGTTAATCGCCACCAGTGACATACAAGCAAATCTCTCAGCACACGAGTGCTGCTACAAGTACTGTGAACAAAGTAATGTTTTCAAATCATAACGTACAGGGCAGGCCTCACATGCCTGCAGCTGCATGTCCGCAGATGTCTCAGAGTCCACCATCAAGGATGATGAATGCTAGGCCATTAACACCTTGTTGGCACTGTGGGGGTGATCATCATTTCCATTTATGCTGCTTCAAAGAATATGTTTGCAAGGGCTGTGGAACAATGGGACATCTCCAACGTATGTGCAGGCAAGCTACAAAACCTGCTAATCCTGCAAACCACCATGTTGCAGAGGAGGATAGATCCACGGCGGATCATGACGAACCAGAGCCTCAGACCGAGGAGGCAGAGGTATATGGGGTGCACACATTTACCACAAAGTCCCCCCGATAATGCTGAAGGTTGAATTAAATGGACTCCCGGTGTCAATGGAGCTGGACACGGGGGAGAGCCAGTCCATTATGAGCAAAAAGACTTTCGATAAATTGTGGTGCAGCAAGGTCTCAAGGCCAGTCCTGACTCCCATTTGCACTAAATTGAGAACTTATACAAAGGAACTGATTCACGTAATCAGCAGTGCTACTGTAAAGGTCTCCTATGATGGAGCAGTGCACAAGTTACCACTTTGGGTGGTACCGGGCGCTGGCCCACGCTACTTGGCAGGAGCTGGCTGGGGAAGATATGCTGGAACTGGGATGACGTCCGAGCGTTCTTGCCTGTCGATAACACTTCGTGTGCCAAGGTCCTAAACAGGTTCCCCTCGCTGTTCGAACCAGGCATTGGGAAGTTCCAAGAAGCAAAAGTGCAGATCCACTTGATTCCGGGAGTGCGACCCATCCATCACAAGGCGAGAGAGGTACCGTACATGATGAGAGAGAGGGGGTGGAGAGCGAGCTAAACTGGCTGCAATGAGAGGGCATCATTTCGCCGATCGAATTCAACGAGTGGACCAGTCCGAGTGTTCCAGTCCTCAAGGGAGACGGCACCGTCAGAATCTGTGGTGATTACAAAGTAACTATCAATTGTTTCTCCCTGCAGGATCAATACCCACTACCAAAGGCAGACCGACCTTTTTGTGATGCTGGCGGGAGAAAAGACGTTCACGAAGCTGGACTTGACCCCGGCCTACATGACGCAGGAGTTGGAGGAATCATCGAAGGGCCTTACCTGCATCAACACGCACAAAGGTCTCTTCATTTACAACAGATGCCCGTTTGGGATTCAATCAGCCACGGCGATATTCTAGAGAAACATGGAAAGCTTGCTGAAATTAGTCCCGCGCACAGTGGTCTTCCAGGGCGACATCTTGGTTACAGGACGGGACACAGTCGAGCATCTGCAGAACCTGGAGGAGGTTCTTAGTCGGCTTAATCGCGTGGGACTCAGGTTAAAATGCTCAAAGTGCATTTTCCTGACGCCTGAAATGGAGTTCCTGGGGAGAAAAATCGCGGCCGTCGGCATCAGGCCCACTGATTCGAAGACGGAGCTGCGGTCATTTCTAGGACTCCTGAACTACTTTGGTAACTTCTTACCGGGTCTCAGCACACTTAGAACCACTGCATGCTTTACTGTGTAAAGGAGACGAATGGGTAAGGGGTAAAAGCCAAGAAAATACCTTTGTAAAAGCTAGAAAACTGTTATTCTCAAACAAATTGCTTGTGTTGTATGATCCATGTAAGCGTTTGGCACTAGCATGTGATGTGTCGTCTTACGGTGTCGGGTGTGTATTGCAACAAGCGAATGAATCTGGGAAATTGCTACCGGTTGCTTATGCATCCAGAGGTCTGTCTAAGGCTGAGAGGGCCTACAGCATGATCGAAAAAGAATCGTTAGCGTGTGTTTATGGGGTAAAGAAAATGCATCAATATCTGTTTGGGCTCAAATTTGAATTGGAAACTGACCATAAGCCACTGATATCCCTCTTTTCTGAAAGTAAGGGGATAAATACGAATGCATCATCCGAATCCAGAGATGGGCGCTCACGTTGTCCGCATACAACTATGCCATCCGCCACAGGCCAGGCACAGAAAACTGTGCCGATGCTCTCAGTAGGCTGCCATTGCCCACCACGGGGGTGGAAATGGCATAGCCCACAGATTTAGTTATGGTAATGGAAGCATTTGAAAGTGAGCAATCACCTGTTACCGCCTGACAGATAGTTGAACCTGGATGAGCCAGGACCCCTTACTGTCCTTAGTAAAAAACTATGTGCTTCACAGGAGCTAGTCCAGTGTCCCATTAGAAATGCAGGAAGAAATAAAGCCGTACCAGAGACGCAAAGCTAAAATGTCTATACAGGCAGACTGCCTACTGTGAGGTAATCGGGTAGTGGTGCCAAAAAAGGGCAGGGACACTTTCATCAGTGATCTCCACAGTACCCACCCAGGCATCGTAATGATGAAAGCGATAGCCAGATTCCACGTATGATGGCCCGGTATCGATGCAGACTTAGAGTCCTGCATGCACAAATGTAACACATGTTCACAGTTAAGCAATGCACCCAGGGAGACGCCACTAAGTTTATGGTCTTGGCCCTCCAAACCATGGTCTTGGGTCCATGTCGACTATGCAGGCCCATTCTTGAGAAAAATGCTCCTAGTGGTTGTAGATGCGTGCTCCAAATGAATTGAATGTGAGATAATGTCGGCAAGCACGTCCGCTGCCACCACTGAAAGCCCGTGGGCCATGTTTGCCAAACACAGCCTGCCTGATGTCCTTGTGAGTGACAATGGGCTGTGTTTCACCAGTGCCGAGTTCAAAGAGTTCATGACCCGCAATGGGATCAAACATGTCACATCTGCCCCGTTTAAACCAGCATCCAATGGTCAGGCACAGAGAGCAGTGCAAACAATCAAGCAGAGCTTGAAGAGGGTAACTGAAGGCTCACTGCAGACTTGCCTATCCCAAGTCCTGCTTAGTTACCGCACTCGCTCACTGGGATCCCACCCTCTGAACTGCTCATGAAAAGGCACTTAAGACAAGGTTCTCGTTAGTCCACCTTCATATACACGAACAAGTAGAGAGCAGGCAGTTTCAACAAAGTATATATCATGATAGCGCAAATGTATCACGCAAAATTGAGATTAATGATCCTGTATTTGTGTTGAACTATGGACAAGGTCCCAAGTGGCTTCCCGGCACTGTCGTGGCCAAAGAGGGGAGTATGGTGTTTCGGGTCAAACTTTCAAATGGACTCATCTACAGGAAACACTTAGACCAAACCAAACTCAGATTCACGGACTATCCAGAGCAATCCACAATAGAACCTACCTTTTTTGACCCCGCAACACACACACCAGTGGCAACCGACACAGCGGTTGACCACGAAGCACCCATCACCCGCAGCAGCCCAGCAGGACCCAACACACCAGGAGCCCAGCAAGGCTAGCTGCACAGCAGCCCAGCGAGGGCCCAAAAAATGACTCACCAAAACCAGCATTTGCACCGAGACAATCAACCAGGGAAAGAAAGGCCCCAGATCGACTCACCTTGTCAGGAGTGTTGTTATATATGTAAACCTCTAAATACCTTGTTTAACCACCAGAGGGCTCATCCCCTGGAGTCCCAAGGGATCCCACAATCCTGTAGTTAAGGAAGCCTCACAGGCTGGAGAGGCACTCTGGAGACCTGCAATAAAAGACTACGGTCACACTTTACTTTGAGCTCACAGTACCTGGTCAGACTCTTTATTCATCCACTACACCTACCATCCCCAGAGTTTGGGAATGGTAGAAAGAATGAATAGAACCCTTAAAACCTCCCTGAGTAAAGCACTCCAGGGAACGGTCAGGCATGGCCGGAACTCCTGCCCACCATATTGATGAGACTGTGTGCTACACCGAACCGCACAACAGGACTCACCCCTTACGAATTAATGACTGGACGAGCAATGAAACTCCCTGAGGGAGGAGTAGAGTTAGGACCTTTACGCGATAGAATTAGGAAGTATGTGATGGAACTGAGCAGGCAGTGGAAAGGTTTGCGACAGGAAGTGTGAGATAAGCAGGAAGAGGAAGACGAGGATAAAGGAACAAAACCCCCGGTGGTAGTACCCAAGGTGGGGGCAAGGGTAATGGTTAGGGTATTACCAGAAAAATCTGGATTCACCCCTCGACAGAGCAGACCCTATGAGATACTGATTAGCGGAGACACGTGTGCATGCGTATATATGAAAGGTGGGGGCCGATGGAAACATTGGTTCCAGCTGAAAATATATAAGGAGTGGAGGGGGGCATTGATAGATGGACTTTTCGGGGGACTAGGATTAATATTTACAATACTAGAGGTACTTGCCATAATAAAATGGATCTGGGAAAGGTCACATGCCCGGAGAAACAGTGCAAACAATCCAGTAGAAGTAGAAATAGTAAGAATCTAACTAAAAGCCTGGAATATCCAGGACGTGTTTTGTCAACAGAATGCATATAAATGTGATCAGCACCGCACTCATAATTCTACAAGGGCAAGGAAGAAACTAATAGCTCATCACCTGCCCCAGAGGGAAGTACAAGTTGTGACAATCATACAGGAGGGGGAACGATGTTCCGGTGTATGAGAACTTCAAGGTGCCCTCAGATAACAAAGGAGGCCAAAGGGGGGTTAGTAATAAAATACACGAAGGAAAAAAATACACATTGAAATAGGCCAGAAGATAATCACGATATTTCTAAATCTGACTGATCTAACGATCCCCAGTTCCTGCAGGTCAAAACCATTAAGCATGTGTAAAAATCTGACACTGCGGGCCTTAGATGGACCCAAGTCTAAGACCCTGAGGTTTATCACATTAAAAGGGAAGCTTAGTCAGAAAAGGGGGATATTAGAAATGATAGGCACGGGATATGTGGCGGGCATAGCCACAGTAAATGCTATAGATCTCCAGATGGTAGACGAGCAGGTTGACGCACTCACCCAAGCCCTAAGAGGGTTGCTGGAAAGGGGAAATGATAATGAGAAAATGCAGGCCCAATTGGGAGATGGGGCCGAATGAGAATTGTTACAAGTGGCCCACACACTAAGGGATCATGCCAAGACAATTAACTTAATAAACGCAAACCAAAAGTATAATAGCGAAAGCGGACGAAACACCACAGTATAGAAACATAGAAAATAGGTGCAGGAGTAGGCCATTCGGCCCTTCTAGCCTGCACCACCATTCAATGAGTTCATGGCTGAACATTCAACTTCAGTACCCCATTCCTGCTTTCTCGCTATACCCCTTGATCCCCCTAGTAGTAAGAACCTCATCTAACTCCTTTTTGAATATATTTAGTGAATTGGCCTCAACAACTTTCTGTGGTAGAGAATTCCACAGGTTCACCACTCTCTGGGTGAAGAAGTTCCT
The DNA here is from genome assembly GCF_044704955.1 of Pristiophorus japonicus. NCBI lineage: Eukaryota > Metazoa > Chordata > Chondrichthyes > Pristiophoridae > Pristiophorus > Pristiophorus japonicus. The sequence continues at coordinate 24,332,189 of NC_091984.1, read as the reverse complement.
CCGCATCTCGGTCCTAAATGGCTTCCCCCTTATCCTTAGACTGTGACCCCTGGTTCTGGACTTCCCCAACATTGGGAACATTCTTCTTGCATCTAACCTGTCTAACCCCGTCAGAATTTTAAATGTTTCTATGAGGTCCCCTCTCATTCTTCTGAACTCCAGTGAATACAAGCCCAGTTGATCCAGTCTTTCTTGATAGGTCAGTCCCGCCATCCCGGGAATCAGTCTGGTGAACCTTCGCTGCACTCCCTCAATAGCAAGAATGTCCTTCCTCAGGTTAGGAGACCAAAACTGTACACAATACTCCAGGTGTGGCCTCACCAATGCCCTGTACAACTGCAGCAACACCTCCCTGCCCCTCTACTCAAATCCCCTTGCTATGAAGGCCAACATGCCATTTGCTTTCTTAACCGCCTGCTGCACCTGCATGCCAACCTTCAATGACTGATGTACCATGACACCCAGGTCTCTTTGCACTTCCCCTTTTCCTAATCTGTCACCATTCAGATAATAGTCTGTCTCTCTGTTTTTACCACCAAAGTGGATAACCTCACATTTATCCACATTATACTTCATCTGCCATGCATTTGCCCACTCACCTAACCTATCCAAGTCGCTCTGCAGCCTCACAGCATCCTCCTCGCAGCTCACACTGCCACCCAACTTAGTGTCATCTGCAAATTTGGAGATACTACATTTAATCCCCTCATCTAAATCATTAATGTACAGTGTAAACAGCTGGGGCCCCAGCACAGAACCTTGCGGTACCCCACTAGTCACTGCCTGCCATTTACTCCTACTCTTTGCTTCCTGTCTGACAACCAGTTCTCAATCCATGTCAGTACACTACCCCCAATCCCATGTGCTCTAACTTTGCACATCAATCTCTTGTGTGGGACCTTGTCGAACGCCTTCTGAAAGTCCAAATATACCACATCAACTGGTTCTCCCTTGTCCACTCTACCGGAAACATCCTCAAAAAATTCCAGAAGATTTGTCAAGCATGATTTCCCTTTCACAAATCCATGCTGACTTGGACCTATCATGTCACCTCTTTCCAAATGCACTGCTATGACATCCTTAATAATTGATTCCATCATTTTACCCACTACCGATGTCAGGCTGACCGGTCTATAATTCCCTGTTTTCTCTCTCCCTCCTTTTATAAAAAGTGGGGTTACATTAGCTACCCTCCACTCTATAGGAACTGATCCAGAGTCAATGGAATGTTGGAAAATGACTGTCAACGCATCCACTATTTCCAAGGCCACCTCCTTAAGTACTCTGGGATGCAGTCCATCAGGCCCTGGGGATTTATCGGCCTTCAATCCCATCAATTTCCCCAACACAATTTCCCGGCTAATAAGGATTTCCCTCAGTTCCTCCTCCTTACTAGACCCCCCGACCCCTTTTATAACCGGAAGGTTGTTCGTGTCCTCCTTCGTGAATACCGAACCAAAGTACTTGTTCAATTGGTCCGCCATTTCTTTGTTCCCCGTTATGACTTCCCCTGATTCTGACTGCAGGGGACCTACGTTTGTCTTTACTAACCTTTTTCTCTTTACATATCTATAGAAACTTTTGCAATCCGTCTTAATGTTCCCTGCAAGCTTCTTCTCATACTTCATTTTCCCTGCCCTAATCAAACCCTTTGTCCTCCTCTGCTGAGTTCTAAATTTCTCCCAGTCCCCAGGTTCGCTGCTATTTCTGGCCAATTTGTATGCCACTTCCTTGGCTTTAATACTATCCCTGATTTCCCTTGATAGCCACGGTTGAGCCACCTTCCCTTTTTTATTTTTATGCCAGACAGGAATGTACAATTGTTGTAGTTCATCCATGCGGTCTCTAAATGTCTGCCATTGCCCATCCACAGTCAACCCCTTAAGTATCATTCACCAATCCATCCCAGCCAATTCACGCCTCATACCTTCAAAGTTAGCCTTCTTTAAGTTCTGGACCATGGTCTCTGAATTAACTGTTTCATTCTCCATCCCAATGCAGAATTCCACCATATTATGGTCACTCTTCCCCAAGGGGCCTCGCACAACGAGATTGCTAATTAATCCTCTCTCATTACATAACACCCAGTCTAAGATGGCCTCCCCCCTAGTTGGTTCCTCGACATATTGGTCTAAAAAACCATCCCTTATGCACTCCAGGAAATCCTCCTCCACCGTGTTGCTTCCAGTTTGGTTAACCCAATCTATGTGCATATTAAAGTCACCCATTATAACTGCTGCACCTTTATTGCACGCACCCCTAATTTCATGTTTGATGCCCTCCCCAACATCACTACTACTGTTTGGAGGTCTGTACACAACTCCCACTAACGTTTTTTGCCCTTGGTGTTCTGCAGCTCTACCCATATAGATTCCACATCATCCAAGCTAATGTCCTTCCTAACTATTGCCTTAATCTCCTCCTTAACCAGCAATGCTACCCCACCTCCTTTTCCTTTTATTCTATCCTTCCTGAATGTTGAATACCCCTGGATGTTGAGTTCCCAGCCCTGATCATCCTGGAGCCACGTCTCCGTAATCCCAATCACATCATATTTGTTAACATCTATTTGCACAGTTAATTCATCCACTTTATTGCGGATACTCCTTGCATTAAGACACAAAGCCTTTAGGCTTGTTTTTTTAACACCCTCTGTCCTTTTAGAATTTTGCTGTACAATGGCCCTTTTTGTTCTTTGCCTTGGGTTTCTCTGCCCTCCACTTTTCCTCATCTCCTTTCTGTCTTTTGCTTTTGCCTCCTTTTTGTTTCCCTCTATCTTCCTGCATTGGTTCCCATCCCCCTGCCATATCAGTTTAACTCCTCCCCAACAGCACTAGCAAACACTCCCCCGAGGACATTGGTTGCAATTCTGCCCAGGTGCAGACCGTTCGGATTGTACTGGTCCCACCTCCCCCAGAACCGGTTCCAATGCCCCAGGAATTTGAATCCCTCCCTGCTGCACCATTGCTCAAACCACGTATTCATCTGAGCTATCCTGTGATTCCTACTCTGACTAGCATGTGGCACTGGTAGCAATCCCGAGATTGCTACTTTTGAGGTCCTACTTTTTAATTTAGCTCCTAGCTCCTTAAATTCATTTCGTAGGACCTCATCCCTTTTTTTTACCTATGTCGTTGGTACCAACGTGCACCACGACAACTGGCTGTTCTCCCTCCCTTTTTAGAATGTCCTGCACCCGCTCCGAGACATCCTTGACCCTTGCACCAGGGAGGCAACATACCATCCTGGAGTCTCGGTTGCGGCCGCAGAAACGCCTATCTATTCCCCTTACAATTGAATCCCCTATCACTATCGCTCGCCCACTCTTTTTCCTGCCCTCCTGTGCAACAGAGCCAGCCACGGTGCCATGAACTTGGCTGCTGCTGCCCTCTCCTGATGAGTCATCCCCCTCAACAGCACTCAAAGCGGCGTATCTGTTTTGCAGTGGGATGACCACAGGGGACCCCTGCACTACCTTCCTTGCACTACTCTTCCTGCTGGTCTTCCATTCCTGCACATCCAGCAGTGTGCCATATGCACCGGGTAAGGAGCATGGATGATAAGTACAGTAGAACATAACTTAGAACAGCTACAAAATGGGGGGGTCCCAGATTGGATAACCAATAATGTATTCAGGGAATGAACCTTGAGAAAAAGGGAAACAGACGCCTGTGAAATCAGGCGAAACAGCCATGCATGGGTTCCTAAAACTGAATGTGTAACTGGTCATCAGAATATAATTGGATTTGTACTGTCAATAACACAATATGATGTGACCAAGGGAAACTTCCTGTATAAAGTTGACAATATAGGAGAAATAAGAAACCAAACACGGATCAGATACCACAACCTGTACCAATACGTTATTAAGAAGGGAGATGATACCAAGGGTGTGTGCATTAAAGATTGTTATAAGAATAACCAGGTTATTTTGTGCCGAGAACATCCCAAATTTGATCAAGATGACTGTGGATACAGCCACACAGAAGGATGTGTCGCGAGCAGAACCCCGCTGATGCTGGATTTTGAGACAGCAGCAGCACCACGAAGTAACGGGCAATGGTGTGTCAGCACCACAGCCATTAACATGACTGTTGGAGGAGTAACACACTGCCCCATCACTACCACTGACTTTTGCTTTACGACCAGAGAAGAGGTTTAATTTATGGACATATTATATACCCAGAATTAAAAGAAGAAACTATCAGTGGAATGGTGGTAGAACTATAAAGGCGGGATACAAGGGCTTTGAAGAGCCCGTGGTGGCATGATAGCTGCAAGGGCCTTACATCATCCAAGCTAATGTCCTTCCTAACTATTGCCTTACTAAAAGAACGTTGGTGTTATTTACAAGATTGACACACTGCTGGATGTGCAGGTCATACATCAATGGTGGGCATCACCTTGGTGACAATTAAAGTTTAAGTTGATTGAAGTTAAGTGTCATTATACCCTTTGATGTTAAGGAATCACCAGCATGTAACGGTGCAGCTATCTGAGCCAATGCGCAACAAGGTTTTGTTAAATAAAAAACATTTAAACCGAACAGTTGTCTGAAATCATCAGTATTTCTGTAAAAACCAACCTTTCCCCCCCCGCTTCTCCTCCCCACCTCTACCCCTTCCCTTTCCCTTCCTGACTCCAAGCCGCCTGGCCGAGGAGCTCCTCAAGTGATGCTTCATTGGGGGACGGGGGGGGCAATAACAGCCGACTCGCTGCTTGGACGGATACGGGAGAGGACAGTCCCGAGGTGGGAATGTGCTCCTGGCTCTCGTGTGGTTGGTAATGGGGGTGCGGCATCTTGGGGTGCAGTGCCGCGCTCCAGGACTAGTGGGAGCCCTCTGCCACCAGTGTTCCTGGCTACCAACCCCAGGGCCTCCATCCACTCTGAAATAATGTCTATTTTTGAGCGATAAGTACAAAAGTGGAAAATCTAGCCCATGGAGCCAAAGCAGGTGGATGGAACTAAGATACAGATCAGCCATGATCTCATTGAATGGCGGAACAGGCCTACACCTGTCCAGAGTTACACTTTTGACTCTGAAAATCACTTTAAATTTTGGTAAAAATGTGTTTCTATATACTGGTGAATTTTGGACTTACAATATCAAATGGATTAAAACTGACAGTGGCTCCAGATTTCTTTGTGGATTTCTGCCATAACTTTGGTGGAATTCTGATGGAACCCATTGAAAAGTAGCAGGTAGCTTGTTGTGCCAGGTTGTCACTGATTCCAAATTTTTCTGCTCGGCCTTCTAAAAGGTGGAACCTCAGTTCACCCCATACAACTCTCAGTTAGGACCTAATGTCCTACCGAGGGCCTCTGCAGTGCCCATTACTCGTATGCCCCCAAACCCACCATGGTAAAACCGGAAGTAAGTAATAGCGTTCGCGGTGTGTGCGGGTTAACAAATTAACTTCCCACCCCCCACCCCCCGCCCCAACCCACCCCGCCCTACCCAACCCTCTCCCGCCCGTGGTTAAAATTCCTTCTAACGTTTCAGGTCGATGTCCTTTCGTCATAACTGGAAGATGTTGGTGATGCACAGCTTTTAGGCAAACACAGAGGCAGAGAAAGGCAGCCAGGGAAGGATCAAAAGGGAAGGGTCTGTGATAAGGTGGAGGGCAGGAGTGACAATAAGGAATGAAGGTCCAAGGAATGTCGGTGAGAATGGGACAAACATGGAAACACAAACACCATTCCCACCACCTCTGTAACCATTATGGAAATTCCACCCCATGCTGCACAAGTACTGCGGTAATTAGGACGAGTTTCATGTCTTGTGGTCTGAATGAATATACACTTGATGCTGGCTATCCAATGCTAAAGGAAGATTGCCAGATTTGAGATCCTGGTCTTCAAACACTCTGTTCCTCAGGTGACTGAAGGCTGCACATGCACACTGGAGGCAGTGTTGGAACTTGTCATCGATGTCTGCTCTTGCTGATAGTAGGTTCCTGAGGTATGGGAAATGGTGCACGTTGTCCAAGGCTGAGCCGTGGATTTTGATGACCTATCATCTACAGGACAGTAGTGATACCTGCCCTCCTATATGGCTCAGAGACGTGGACTATAAACAGCAGACACCTCAAAGTGCTGGAGAAGTACCACCAGTGCTGTCTCCGCAAGATCCTGCAAATCCACTGGGAGGATAGACGCACTGATGTCAGTGTTCCTGCTCAGGCCGACATCCCCAGCATCGAAGCACTGACCACACTCGATCAGCTCCATTGGGTGGGCCACATCGACCGCATGCCCGACACGAGACTCCCTAAGCAAACGCTCTACTCGGAACTCCTACACGGCAAGCAAGCCCCAAATGGGCAGAGGAAACACTTGACGGACACCCTCAAAGCCTCCTTGATAAAGTGCAACATCCCCACCGGCACCTGGGAATCCCTGGCCCAAGACTGCCAAAAGTGAAGGAAGAGCATCCGGGAGGGCGCTGAGCACCTCGAGTCTCGTCGCCGAGAGCGTGCAGAAACCAAGCGCAGGCAGCGGAAGGAGCATGTGGCAAACCAGACTCCCCACCCACCCTTTCCTTCAACCACTGTCTGTCCCACCTGTGACAGAGACTGTAATTCCTGTATTGGACTGTACAGTCACCAGAGAACTCACTGTTAGAGTGGAAGCAAGTCTTCCTTCGTTTCGAGGGACTGCCTATGATGATGATGATGCTAAAGGAAACTTATTTGTTAACATTTTTAGACAACAAATACAGCCACAAACCCACCCCCGATTAAGATCCTTTTGTGGGAAAAAAAAAAGTCTTGTTTTACAAAAACGGACTGAACTAAAATGCCATCCATCTTTATTCTTCTTCTTTCTGGAGATGATTCAAGGTGGTTATGACAGATGAATGGATAAGGTTCTTTGGTCAAGGAGAACTGTTGTGCAAACTTTCTTTCCCCGTCCTGCCAATACAACTAAACCAGAAAACGGGTAAGGATTCCGGAAAACATATTTTATTTTCTTGTGAATATTTCACTCTGTTTTATTGGTAAATAAAATTGTTGCCAAAACCAGGGTTACAGCTGAGAAATAGGAAAATAGCCATTGTCCCCAGACCCAAATAAATTGTAGGAAATAACCCAAAGTTTATCTCCTAGGCCACAGTACATAATAATATGAATACATGTCAGAATAATATCATATAGACTGAAGATTTTATGAAACTTACTCTTTATTGTGATGCCAATGGCGTATTGAGATTTACAGAGACTTTGACATCATTTTAGATTTGTAGATCAATCTTTGGAAGTTTAAAAATTCACAGGGTAAACAGACAACCATTTAATATTCTGAGCACTCATCTTCTGCAAACAAACAAGTCTTACCATTTCTAAATAATGTTGAAGAGCCTGTAACATTATTTGCTTATAGCAATTAAACAATCATTGTTGCAAAGGTATATTCCTGAATTAAGTATAACGGTAGCGGGCCCAATTAGTGTGATTTTTTAGTACCTTTTTGTTTTTTAACAGTTCCATTGCAATTCTTAAAAGCAGATCATGTCTACGACCATTTAGAAACTGTACATTTTTCAACAATGAGAGTGACATGTCAAATTAACAATGACACGATTTTTAACAATCTGTGTACTAGGCTAGGCATGACCCCACTTCCCTTGAATTTAATGGAACATTGAACTCAGCTGAGGTTTTTAGACTAAAAGTAATTAATGCATTTATTCCTAATTAATATAGATAATCAAAGCATGAAAATAATTTGCCAAATACCAGATCTATGCAATAATCAAGTGACAATGTAACATGCTATGATATAAATTAGTTTATCCTGTTTAGTGGCTATTCCAGCATAAGGTTGAATTTTAATGGGGAAGGCGAGGGAAGGGGAGTAGAGGATGGGGGGTGGGTGTGGGGGCTCTGAGGCAATTGGGAAACTTGAGAGAATGGATTTCCCCGCAGGCCCTGCTGACTTTAATGGCAGGGCTTAATTTGCATGTGCAGCATAAGAACATAAGAAATAGGAACAGAAGTAAGCCCTACAGCCCATCGAGCCTGCTCCGCCATTCGATGATCAGCCATGATCTTATTAAATGGCGGAGCAGGCTCGAGGGGCCATATGGCCTACTCCTTCTCCTATTTCTTATGTTCTAACCTGCCATGCAATGCACTCTATCAGGCAGTAAGATCAGCAGGAGGCCAAAGGTCAGATCTAAAGGATCTGCGCTACGTTCTCAGGAAATCGTGATTTATAAAAGTGAACTGCAATGTTTCCGGTTATGTTTCCCGGTTGACAGAGAGGGTATGCAAGATGATTGAAAGTGTATAAATAATCTGCCATATTTTAAAGCTGGAACCAATGGGCTCAAGTTTCGGCCTGGGTTGCTCCTATTTTTTTGGAGCAACTAGTTTAGAATGGAGCATCTTAGAAATTACAATTCTCGGCATTTAGTTTGCTCCAGTTCTAGAGAGTTAGAATAGTTTCATTTTAGAACAGATTTTTTTTCCAAAAGGGGGCGTGTCCAGCCACTTACGCCTGTTTTGCAAGTTTAGGCAGCGAAAACTTACTCCAAACTAACTTAGAATGGAGTAAGTGTAGATTTTTGTACGCTCAGAAAAACCTTGCCTACACTTATAAATCAAGCGTATGGAACAAGAGATGGCAGGGGGTGGGAAGTTTACAAACATTAAACACTTCACTTTTACAAATAAAGAGCCATCATCAATAATAAATGATAAATTCATCAATAAATCAACCAATAAATCAATCAAAAAAAAATTTAAAAATAAAAATAAATTTTTTTAAAAAAAATCAATCAATAAATATAAAATTATTTCTACTCACCTACTGCAGATCCGGGAGCTCTCCAACAGCATGCTGGGATGAGGCCCCCCCAATTTCTCTCTCTCTGTCTCTGTCAGTGTCTCTCTCTGTCAGTGTCTCTCTCTCTGTCTCTGTCAGTGTCTCTCTGTGTTTCTGACAGCGAGGGGGGAGGGAGGAGGAGGGGGGAAGAGGGGGGGTAAAAGAGAGGGCGGAAAGGGGGGTGAAAGAGAGAGGGGGGAAAGAGAGGGGGGAAAGAGAGGGAGAGGGAAAGAAAGGAGGGAGAAAGAGATGGGGAAAGAAGAAGGGGGGAGAGAAGAAGGGCGGGGGAGAGAGGGGGGAAGAAGATAAACAGGGGGGAAGAAGATGAATGGGGGGGAGAACAGATGAATGGCGGGGGAGAAGATGAACGGGGGGGAGAGAAGATTAACGGGGGGGAGAGAAGATTAACAGGGGGGGGGAAGATGAACGGGGGGGAAAAGATGAACGGGTGGAGAAGATGATGAACGGAGGGGAGAAGATGAACGGGGGGGAAGATGAACGGGGGGGGAAGAAGATGAATGGGGGGGAGAAGATGAATGGGGGTGGGAGAAGATGCTGAACGGCGGGGGGGGGAGAAGATGAATGGGGGGGGTGAAGATGAACGGAGGGGAGAAGATGAATGGGGGAGGAGAAGATGAATGGGGGGGAAGAAGATGAACGGGGGGGAAGAAGATGAACGGGGGCGGGGGAAGATGAATGGGGAAGGGGATGAAGATGAACGACGGGGGCGGGGGGGGAGAAGATGCTGAACGGGTGTGGGGAGAAGATGAACGATGGGGGGGGGGTGGAGAAGATGCTGAACGAGGACTTCGGGCGGGGCCCGCACGCAGCTGATGCCGGGCGGTCGCTGACGACGACTTTGGGCGGGGCCTGCCCCCAGCGAGATGCCGGGCGGACGGGACCCGCCGCCGACAAGGTAAGCGGTGTCAGGCCACTCGGTCGGGGATAGAGGCGACTTCCCTTCGGCCTGGGATAGGGTCGTCGCCCCGGAGACAGGACGCGCTGAGAGGGCCAGGAGCTACTGCGCACGCGCACAGCTGCCGGCACTGTTTTTGACGCAGGGCTGTAGCTCCGCCCCCTGCAGTTCCTGCTGCACCGCGCCGAGCTAGAAATGGGCCTACAGCTATCTGAGAATCGCGAGGTAAGTATTCGCCGCAATATTTGTTCTACACATTAGGCGGGCCTCTCCGATGTGCGCCGTTCTAGCGGGTGTCCGAAACTTGAGCCCAATATTTCTGATTCTACTCCCTAGAATACAAATAAAAGCAACCTATTATTTTAATACACATATATAGTGAATAAACTTTGTTGTTACAGAGGCTTTTCACTGAGACTTTTTAAGAGTATCCCTCTCTGGATAAGCATTTTGAAAGGGCAATGCTGTACTGGAATTGGGAGATTTGTTTGCAATACTGGATGACAGAGCCAGCATAGGTTATCCATGATGCCTCACTGAATAGACCAAGAGTTGTGAAAGGTTTACTTGATACCCTGAACACCTGAACATACAAGCAAAAGCAGATATACAAATTCTTTCAGAAACAGGAAAAAGTCGTAAGGCCTCCTTTAATTGAGAATGTAATAAGCATACACCTGTTATTTCAGAGGAACAGGATACATATTCTGTATGGACATTTGCAACAATAACAGTAAACATTTACAACATAAGAACATAAGAACATAAGAATTAGGAACAGGAGTAGGCCATCTAGCCCCTCGAGCCTGCTCCGCCATTCAACAAGATCATGGCTGATCTGGCCGTGGACTCAGCTCCACTTACCCGCCCGCTCCCCATAACCCTTAATTCCCTTATTGGTTAAAAATCTATCTATCTGTGACTTGAATACATTCAATGAGCTCGCCTCAACTGCTTCCTTGGGCAGAGAATTCCACAGATTCACAACCCTCTGGGAGAAGAAATTCCTTCTGAACTCGGTTTTAAATTGGCTCCCCTGTATTTTGAGGCTGTGCCCTCTAGTTCTAGTCTCCCCGACCAGTGGAAACAACCTCTCTGCCTCTATCTTGTCTATCCCTTTCATTATTTTAAATGTTTCTATAAGATCACCCCTCATCCTTCTGAACTCCAACGAGTAAAGACCCAGTCTACTCAATCTATCATCATAAGGTAACCCCCTCATTTCCGGAATCAGCCTAGTGAATCGTCTCTGTACCTCCTCCAAAGCCAGTATATCCTTCCTTAAGTAAGGCGACCAAAACTGCACACAGTACTCCAGGTGCAGCCTCACCAATACCCTGTACAGTTGCAGCAGGACCTCCCTGCTTTGGTACTCCATCCCTCTCGCAATGAAGGCCAACATTCCATTCGCCTTCCTGATTACCTGCTGCACCTGCAAACTAACTTTTTGGGATTCATGCACAAGGACTCTGGCGAGGTATTTCTTCCGCCAGCAGCTCGACCTCAATTATGACACGCAGCTCCTGTTTGTGAACTTGGGGGGTGCCAGGACCGCCCTCCGGGAGCTGCCTGTCTTTTACAGGGAACTCATCAGGGTCTGGAACAAAGTCTCCACCAAGCGCAGCTCTCCGCCGGCTGGAGTGGCGGCCGTCCTGCAGGAGCCGCTGCTCGGGAATCCGTACCTCCACGGCCGAGGCTTCATGTGGCGGTCGGAAGAGAGGGCTGTGGCTGGTGAGGTGACCAGGGTCAGGGACCTGCTCGATGGCGGAGGAGCGGGCTGGATGGCGCCAGACACGCTGGCGCGGCGCCTAAACTCTGCCAACGTCCGCCACGCGGCCGATGCCATCGAGTCGCTAAAAACAGCTCTGGGCCCTGACTCCGTTAGGTGCATCGAGGAGGCTCAAGCACGTGGGGAGATCCCGTCCGAACTGACCCCCGTCCGGACGGAATTCCTCATCGGCGCCAAACCCCGGAACCTCCCTCGGGGGCCGGCGCCTCACAACTTGAGCCGCCTCGGGGAAATCCCCTCCGTGCCTTTCAGTTCCGCGCGGAGGGGTTTCCTGTACGGGCTGCTCCTGCACACCCTCAACTTTGCCATCCTCGCCGGCCGTCCGGACACGCCATGGCGTACCATCTTGCCGTCCGGAGGAGGCGGGGGTCCCCGATGGAGGGCACTCTACGCAGGGGTCCTCCCACTATTCATCGGGGACTTGGCCTGGAGGGTGGTGCACGGAGCAGTGCCGTGCAACAAATTTTTAAGCCGGTTCACGGACTCCCAGGCCGCCTGCAATTTCTGCGGTCTGGAGGAGTCCGTGTTCCATGTTTTTATGGAGTGCACAAGGTTGCAGCCCCTGTTCCATTATTTGAAGGGGCTGCTCCTGAAATTCTGGCTGCACTTCAGTCCCACTCTCCTGATCTTTGGGCACCCTGTGCGGAGGGGAGCGGGTAGGTCCGAAGGCCTCCTCGTAGGACTGCTCCTGGGCACGGCCAAGGGTGCCATCAGCCGGTCCAGGCAGCGGGCGGTCGAGGGGGTCGTTCAACCTGACTGCCTGCCTCTCTTCCGCTCTTACATCCGGTCCAGGGTGTCCTTGGAGATGGAGCACGCGGTGTCCACCGGTACGCTCGCGGCCTTCCGCGAGAGGTGGGCACCGGAGGGACTGGAGTGCATCATCACGCCCGGCAACCAAATTTTAATTTGATTTTACGTTTTTAAGTTTAATTTGTTTTAATTGCCGGTGCTTTTAGTGTCCCCCTTCCCTTTTATAGGGGGCACTGGGGAAAATTGTGATTTTAGTGCCCAAAAAAAAAAACCAAAAAAAGAAAAACACAAAGAAAAACACAAAAAAGGGGGGGGAAAAAAAAAGGGCCTTGTAAATGTCTGGAGTGTCACCCAGGTCGGGTGGCACCGTTTAATGTTTTATGTTTTCACAGGTAAACTCAAAAGAGTTTCATGCACAAGGACCCCCAGGTCCCTTTGCATCGCAGCATGTTGTAATTTCTCCCCATTCAAATAGTATTCCCTTTTTTTGTTTTTTTTCCCAAGGTGGATGACCTCACACTTTCCGACATTGTATTCTATCTGCCAAACCTTAGCCCATTCGCTAAATCTCTTTGCAGCCTCTCTGTGTCCTCTACACATCCCGCTTTCACACTAATCTTTGTGTCATCTACAACTTTTGTTACACTACACTCTGTCCCCTCTTCCAGGTCATCTATGTATATTGTAAACAGTTGTGGTCCCAGCACCGATCCCTGTGGCACACCACTAACCACCGATTTCCAACCCGAAAAGGACACATTTATCCCGACTCTCTGCTTTCTGTTAGCCAGCCAATTCTCTTTCCTTGCTAATACATTTCCACTGACCCCGTGTACCTTTATCTTCTGCAGTAACCTTTTGTGTGGCACCTTATCGAATGCCTTTTGAAAATCTAAATACATCACATCCATCGGTACACCTCTATCCGCCATGCTCGTTATATCCTCAAAGAATTCCAGTAAATTAGTTAAACATGATTTCCCTTTCATGAATCCATGCTGCGTCTGCTTGATTGCACTATTCCTATCTAGATGTCCCGCTATTTCTTCCTTAATGATAGCTTCAAGCATTTTCCCCACTACAGATGTTAAACTAACCGGCCTAAAGTTACCTGCCTTTTGTCTGCCCCCTTTTTTAAACAGAGGCGTTACATTAGCTGCTTTCCAATCCGCTGGTACCTTCCCAGAGTCCAGAGAATTTTGGTAGATTATAACGAATGCATCTGCTATAACTTCCGCCATCTCTTTTAATACCCTGGAATGAATTTCATCAGGACCAGGGGACTTGTCTACCTTGAGTCCCATTAGCCTGTCCAGCACTACCCCCCTAGTGATAGTGATTGTCTCCAGGTCCTCCCTTCCCTCATTCCTGTGACCAGCAATTTCTGGCATGGTTTCTGTGTCTTCCACTGTGAAGACCGAAGCAAAATAATTGTTTAAAGTCTCAGCCATTTCCACATTTCCCATTATTAAATCCCCCTTCTCATCTTCTAAGGGACCAACATTTACTTTAGTCACTCTTTTCCGTTTTATATATCGGTAAAAGCTTTTACTATCCGTTTTTATGTTTTGCGCAAGTTTACCTTCGTAATCTATCTTTCCTTTCTTTATTGCTTTCAAATGTAATTTTATTTCCAGTTTACTGACACAACTGCAAGCGCTTATTAGTAAAATTTGCAAATCTGGTGTACACGTGTATGTCTTGCTTTACACAATGGACCGACAGTAATGGATCAGGCCTTTAGATGCAGTACAGTCTCCCAGACTATTTGTAACCATATTCTGTTCTGTACACACTACATGCCAGAATTCACTGACCTGCTCCGGCATGTAACGTGTATAGAACACGCATTAACTCTGCTGGAGTGTTTCTGCAGCAATGACCAGGAGTCATCTCACTGGACTGGACAGACTCTGCCTAGATTATGAAGGCTTTCTCCTGGGCCTGTGCGTTGGCAGTGGCTGCACGTACAGGCGTGCTTTGGAGAGGGCGGTAACAGAAATGGTGATGTCCAAAATCGCTGAGCGTGTGGCAATTCAGCGTTGCACGCCAGTTGATGTCACACTTTTGATCATTAAAATATTTGAGGCGAGCGCAGGCAAAGACAGCGCTGCCGACCTGCCCAATATGACGGCCACCACGTTCGGCACTGGAAGTGGGGGGCAAGCAAGGGGGCCGCCATTTTTTCCTCAAAACCGGCTGGTGCTAAAGGATCTAATTTCTAGGCCAACAACTTTCATACGACCATTTGAAAGACACATAAGCAATTGAGAGCTCAGCATGGATTCACATGATCTAATCAGCGAAAATAGATGGCTGTTAGCAGGAGGCAAGATCTCACACATTCAAACATTCATTTCTATCTCTAGGCTTTGCTTAAATTTAAAGATGTTCAGACTTACACAGCAGATAACTCAACCTGCTCCGCGAATGAAGAAAAAACTTGTATCTTGAAACCTGCAGGCTCTGAGTTCTGAGATTTAAAAGTTCTGTGAAAAGAAATATTTTCAGCAATCATTAAAGTGGCAAAGATATGAACTAATTGCTGCAGCTTTTCTCCTCAATCTCCTCAATTATTTGAAATCATTGTATTTAATGATATTTTCATAAAAGACAAGTTTGATAATCAATTACTGAATTTGAATAAGCCTAATAATGTCTCTTGTATTCAAATTATAATATAAAAAATATCTTCATTAAAGATCTTATAGTCATTGAAATGAACAATAGAGTATTTCTCTGTAAATTTTTGCTCTCAGTTTCTCCTGGCTCAGAACATTTTCTTGCGATCAATCGATCACAACAATAAACCCCTCATGGTTGGAATAATTTCAACTCACGAATGCCCATTATTCTGATATAAAATCAGCACTAGAACATTAAAACAAAAGTAATGGGAGCAGGAGTAGGTCAGACGGCCCCTCGAGCCTGCTTCACCATTCAGTAAGATAATGGCTGATCTTCAACCTCAACTCCACTTTCCCACCGATCCCCATAAGCCCTTGATTCCCGTAGAACAACAACAACCTGTATTTATATCGCATCTTTAATGTAGTAAAATGTCCCAAGGCATTTCACAGTTTGACACTGAGCTACATTAGGAGAAATTAGGGCAGATGACCAAAAGCTTGGTCAAAGAGATAGGTTTTAAAGAACATCTTAAAGGAGGAAAGAGATGTAGAGGGACGGAGAGGTTTAGGGGGGGAATTCCAGAACTTAGGGCAATAGAAGGCACGGCCACCAATGGTTGAACGATTAAAATCAGGGCTGCTCAAGAGGCCAGAGTTAGAGAAGCGCAGATAGCTCGGTGGGTTTTGGGGTTGAAGGAGATTACTGAGATAGAGAGGAGCGAGGCCCTGGAGAGATGTGAAAACAAGGACAAGAATGTTGAAATCGGGCTGGAGGAGATTACAGGAGAAATTGGGTGCATTTGCACCTCCTGTTAGCGCCCCCTAATGGGAGGCAAATGCCTTTGCGACCGGGCGCAACGCTGACATCGACCCCCGGCGTATTCAGCGGGAATTTAGCTGTGGTGCGACGGCATTGCGCCCCGATTTCCTGCGCCCGGAGATCGTGACGTCATCAGTGTGCGTATCACCCCGGTAGCGTCTGGGCCTGAAATTGACTTCCGTCCCCTGCAGCAACGCCGGGCGAAAGCACCGAGAGCTGTAGGAGGCACGGATCGGGAGGCCGGCCACTTCGGGGCGATGATTAAAGGTGAGGTGTCCGAGGTAAGTAAAAAACACATCCCTTTCTTTTTTTTTAGTGGGTTCCTGCCAGCGATCGTTCAGCCCGGCCCTCTGCTTGAGTGGAGGGCTGATCACACGGGTTCGCCGCTCCACTGGTGGTCCATGTAGCTCCCCTTCATATCACAGAGCCTGCAGCAGTGGCCCTTCCCTTTAAGGGAGGGAAGGGCCCTTTGAACGCGGCAGCGCTGCATGGTCATTGCCACGCCTGCTTCTGTTCGTGCTCCTTCTTGGCAATTTTAAAAAAAGTTTGAAACCGTTTGCGCCTGGCACTTTCTCCCCCCATAGGGTCCAAAATCTGTCTGAGCCTTGAATATATTCAACGATTGAGCATTCACAGCCCTTTCGGGTAGAGAATTCAAAAGGTTTGCAACAATGTGAGTGAAGAAATTCCTCCTCATCTCAGTCTTAAGTGTCCAACCCCATATCCTGAGACTATGCTCCCTAGTTCTAAACTCTCCAGCCAAGGGAAAAAGTCTCTCAGCAACTACCCTGTCAATGCCCCTCAGAATCTTACATGTTTCAATGAAAGCGCCTCTCATTCTTCGAAACTCCAGAGAGAATAGGCCCATTCTACTCAACCTCTCATCATAACAATCCTCTCATCCCAGGAATCAATCCAGTGAACCTTCATTGCACCACCGCCAAGGCAAGTATATCTTTCTTTAGATATGGAGACCAAAACTGTGCATAGTACTCCAAGTGTGGTCTCACCAAAGCCCTGTACAATTGTAGCAAAACTTCCTTACTCTTGTATGCCAATCCCCAGCAATAAAGGACAACATGCCATTTGCCTTTCAACATATAACCCCCAACCCCGTGAACCTTTATCTTGCGTGGCAACCTTTTATGTGGCACCTAATCGAATGCCTTTTGGAAATTCAAATAAACTACATCCACTGGTTCCCCTTTATTAACCCTACTAGTTACATCCTCAAAAAGCTCTAATAAATTTGCCAAACATGATTTCCCTTTAATAAAACCATGTTGACTCAGCCTAATCATACTTTGATATTCTAAGTGCTCTGTTAGCACTTCCTTGATAATGGACTCCAGCATTTACCAGTTGACTGATGTCAGGCTAATTTGCCTGTAGTTCCCTGTTTTCCCTCTCCCTCCTTTTTTGAATAGTAGTTTTACATTTGCTAGCTTCCAATCTACTGGAACCATTCTAGAGTCTAAGAAATTTTGGAAGATCACAACCAATGCATCAACTATCTCTGCAGCCACCTCTTTTAGAACCCTAGGATGTAGGCGATCAGGTCCAGTGGACTTGTTCACTTTTGGTCCCATTAATTTGTCTAGTACTTTTTCTCTACTGATATTAATTACTTTATTACAACAGTGACTACACTCCGAAAGTACTTCATTGGCTGTAAACGTAAGAACATAAGAAATAGGAGCAGGAGTAGGCCATTTGGCCCCTCGAGCATGCTCCGCCATTCAGTAAGATCATGGCTGATCTGATCTTGGCTTCAACTCCACTTTCCTGCCCACTCCCCATAACCCTTGACTCCCCCATTGTTCAAAAATCTGTCCATCTCCACCTTAGCTATATTCAATGCCCCAGCCTCCACAGCTCTCTGAGGTAGAGTATTCCAAAGATTCACGATCCTCTGAGAGAAGAAATTCCTCTTCATCTCCATTTTAAATGTGCAACCCCTTATTCTGAAACTATGCTTCCTAGTTCTAGATTCCCCCATCTACCCTCTCAAGCCCCCTCAGAATCTTATACGTTTCAATAAGATTACGTCTCATTCTTCTAAACTCCAATGAGTATAGGCCCAACGCGCTTTGAGAGGTCCGGTGGTCATGAAAGGCCACGTTTTTTCTTTTATTTTTTAAGTACCTTACTCTCATTAGCCCCTTGGTTCTCCACTATTTTTGGTATGATTTTTGTGTCTTCTACTGTGAGACATACAAAAGATTTGTTTAACGTCTCTGCCATTTCCTTATTCCCCATAATAATTCCTCCTGTCTGAGCCTCTAATGGGCCAACAATTACTTTTGCTACTCTCTTCCTTTTTACATACCTGTAGAAACTCTTGCAATCTGTTTTTATATTTCTTGGTCATTTACTCTCATATTCTATTTTCTCTCTTTTTATTAATTTTTGGGTCATCCTATGCGGTTTCTGAACCTCTCCCAATCCTCATGCTTACTACTATTCTCAAATATTATAAGCCTTTTCATTTAATATAATAATATTCTTAACTTTTTTAATTAACCATGGATGGATCACTTTTCCCGTGGAGTTTTTATTTCTCAATGGAATGTATATTCGTTGAGCATTTTAAAATATTTCTTTAATGTTTGCCAGTACTTATCTTCCATCATATGTTTTAATCTATTTCCCCAATCTATCTTAGTCAACTCACCCCTCATATCTAGGTAATTGGCTTTTTTAAAGTTTTAGACTCTAGTTTCGTGTTTAAGTATTTCATTCTCAAACTTAACGTGAAATTCTATCATATTATGGTCACTCTTTCTCAGAGGATCTCTTACTATGAAATTACTAGTTAACTCTGTCTTATTACACAATACAACATCTAAAATAGTCTGTTCCCTGGTTAGTTCCATGACCTATTGTTCTAGGAAATTATTTTGAATGCATTCCATGAACTCATCCTCCAGATTATCTTTGTCAATTTGATTTGTCCGGTCTAAATGAAGATTAAAATCCCCATGATTATTGCATTACCTTTGTTACAAGCTTCTATTATTTATTGATTAATACTCTGTCCAATGGTATAACTACTGTTAGGGACCCTTTAAACTACTCCCACCAATGTTTTCTGCCCCTTGTTATTCCTTATCTCCACCCCTACTGATTCTGCTTCCTAATCTTCTGAGCCAAGATCCTTTCTCACTACTGTATTTATATCATCCTTTATTATCAGGGCTTCCCCCCGCACCCCTCCCTTCTCCCCCCCCGCCATCCCCCCTACCAGCCAATTCCATATGCTTGTCTTTTTGGAACGCAATATTTTGTTCTGAACCTTGGTCACCTTGCAACTATGTCTCTGTAATGTCTATTAGATGAAACCCATTTATCTGTATTTGTACCACTAGTTCATCTATCTTGTTATGAATGCTTTGTGAATTCTGCTAAACAGCCTTTAATTAATTTGTTTTACCATGATTCCCTGCTTTGACCGTATTCGCTGATACACTATTACTGTTAAACTCTCATAGAATCATAGACATTTATAGCACAGAAGCAGGCCATTTGGCCTGTTGTGTCTGTGCCGGCCAACAAAGAGCTATCCAGCCTAACCCCGCATAAGTAGAAATTAGGGCAGGTGACTAAAAGCTTGGTCAAAGAGGTATGTTATAAGGGGCATCTTGAAGGAGGAAAGAGAGGTAGAGAGGCAGAGAGGTTTAGGAAGGGAATGCCAGAGCTTGGGGCCAAGGCAACAGAAGGCACAGCCACCAATGGATGAACGATTATAATCAGGGATGCTCAAGAGGGCAGAATTAGAGGAGCACAGACATCTCGGGGATGGGGTTGTGGGATTGGAGGACTTTACAGAGATAGGAAGGGGTCAGCAAGCACAGGGGTAATGGGTGAGTGGGACTTGCTGCGAGTTAGAACATGGGCAGCCGAGTTTTGGATCACTTCTAGTTTACGTAAGGTACAATGTGGAAGGCTAGTCAGGTGTGTGTTGGAATAGCCAAGTAGGCTCCCGAGGTATGGAAAATGGTCCACGTTGTCCAAGGCCGCGCCGTCGATTTTGATGACCGGGGGGCAGTGCAGTGTGGCAGGGTCAGGTTGGTGGAGGACCTTTGTCTTCCGGATGTTTAGTGTAAGGCCCAAGCCTTCGTACGCCTTGGTGAAGTTATTGACGATGACTTGGAGTTCGGCCTCTGAGTGTGCGCAGACGCAAGTGTCAGCCGCGTACTGTAGTTCGATGACAGAGGATGGGACGACCTTGGATCTAGCCTGGAGGTGGCAAAGTTTGAACAGGTTCCCATTGGTTCTATAGTTTAGTTCCACTCCAGCTGCGAGTTTGTTGAGTGTGAGATGGAGCATTGCAGCGAGGAAGATCGAGAAAAGCTTTGGTGCAATGACGCAGCCCTGCTTGACCCCGTTCTGGACGTGGATTGGGTGTGTGGTGGATCCGTTGGTCAGGATTACGGCTTGCATGTCATCGTGGAGCAGGCGAAGGATGGTGACAACCATCAGCAAGGACAAACATTGATGACGAGGTCCAACACCACCTCCAGTGCGCCAGCGCAGCCTTTGGCCGCCTGAGGAAGAGAATGCTTGAAGACCAGGACCTCAATTCTGGCACCAAGCTTATGGTCTACAGGGCAGTAGTGATACTCACCCTCCTGTATGGCTCAGAGATGTGGACTATATACAGTAGATATCTCAAAGCGCTGGAGAAGTACCACCAGCGCTGCCTCCGCAACATCCTGCAAGTCCACTGGGAGGATAGACGCACCAACGTCAGTGTTCTTGCTCATGCCAATATCCCCAGCATTGAAGCACTGACCACACTTGACCAGCTCCATTGGGCAGGTCACATCATCCTCATGCCCGACATGGGATTCCCTAAGCAAGTGCTCCACTCGGAACTCCTACACGGCAAGCGAGCCCCAGGTGGGCAGAGGAAACGTTTCAAGGACACCCTCAAAGCCTCCTTGATAAAGTGCAACATCCCCACTGACACCTGGGAATCCCCGGCCAAGACCGCCAAAATGAAGGAAGAGCATCCGGGAGGGCGCTGAGCACCTCGGGTCTCGTCGTCGAGAGCATGCAGAAAACAAGCGCAAGCAGTGGAAGGAGCGTGCGGCAAACCAGGCTCCCCACCCACCCTTTCCTCCAACGACTGTCTGCCCCACCTGTGACAGAGACTGTAATTCCCATATTGGACTGTTCAATCACCTGAGAACTCACTTTTAGAGTGGAAGCAAGTCTTCCTGGACTTCAGGGACTGCCTATGATGATGATGGAATAGTCGTCTAGAGGTAAAAAAAGGCATGGATGAGGGCTTAATCAGCCGATGAGCTGAGGCAAGGGCAGAGATGGGCGATGTTATGGAGGTATAACTAGCACTCGTTTTGTGTGCAGATGATGGTTAACATAAGAACATAAGATGTAGGAGCAGGAGTAGGCCATAAGACCCCTCGAGACTGCTCCGCCATTCAATAAGATCATGGCTGATCTGATCATGGACTCAGCTCCACTTCCCCGCCCGCTCCCCATAACCCCTTATCCCCTTATCGTTCAAGAAACTGTCTATTTCTGTCTGAAATTTATTCAATGCCCCAGCTTCCACAGCTCTCTGAGGCAGCGATTTCCATAGATTTACAACCCTCTGAGAGAAGAAATTTCTCCTCATCTCAGTTTTAAATGGGCGGCCCCTTATTCTAAGATCATGCCCCCTAGTTCTAGTCTCCCTCATCAGTGGAAACATCCTCTCTGCATCCACCTTGTCAAGCCCCCTCATAATTTTATATTTTTCGATAAGATCACCACTCAATCTTCTGAATTCCAATGAGTAGAGGCCCAACCTACTCAACCTTTCCTCATAAGTCAACCCCCTCATCCCTAGAATTAACCCAGTGAACTTTCTCTGAACTGCCTCAAAGCAAGTATATCCTTTCGTAAATATGGAAACCAAAACTGCACGCAGTATTCCAGGTGTGGCTTCACCAATACACTGTATAGCTGTAGCAAGACTTCCCTGCTTTTATATTCCATCCCCTTTGCAATAAAGGCCAAGATACCATTGGCCTTCCTGATCACTTGCTGTACCTGCATACTATCCTTTTGTGTTTCATGCACAAGTACCCCCAAGTCCCGCTGTACTGCGGCACTTTGCAATCTTTCTCCATTTAAATAATAATTTGCTCTTTGATTTTTTCTGCCTAAGTGCATGACCTCACACTTTCCGACATTATACTCCATCTGCCAAATTTTTGCTCACTCACTTAGCCTGTCTATGTCCTTTTGCAGATTTTAAGGCAGGAGGCTCAGCACCAGAGCCCACACCAATGAACTCCCAATGAGTAACCACATCACACAATTCAAATCTCAAGCTGTCCCATTTTAGGATTGCAAAGTAACATAGAAACATAGAAAATAGGTGCAGGAGCAGGCCATTCAGCCCTTCTAGCCTGCACCGCCATTCAATGAGTTCATGGCTGAACATGAAACTTCAGTACCCCCTTCCTGCTTTCACGCCATACCCCTTGATCCCCCGAGTAGTAAGGACTTCATCTAACTCCCTTTTGAATATATTTAGTGAATTGGCCTCAACTACTTTCTGTGGTAGAGAATTCCACAGGTTCACCACTCTCTGGGTGAAGAAGTTTCTCCTCATCTCGGTCCTAAATGGCTTACCCCTTATCCTTAGACTGTGACCCCTGGTTCTGGACTTCCCCAACATTGGGAATATTCTTCCTGCATCCAACCTGTCCAAACCCGTCAGAATTTTAAACGTTTCTATGAGGTCCCCTCTCACTCTTCTGAACTCCAGTGAATACAAGCCCAGTTGATTCAGTCTTTCTTGATAGGTCAGTCCCACCATCCCGGGAATCAGTCTGGTGAATCTTCGCTGCACTCCCTCAATAGCAAGAATGTCCTTCCTCAAGTTAGGAGACCAAAACTGTACACAATACTCCAGATGTGGCCTCACCAAGGCCCTGTACAACTGTAGCAACACCTCCCTGCCCCTGTACTCAAATCCCCTCGCTATGAAGGCCAACATGCCATTTGCTTTCTTAACCGCCTGCTGTACCTGCATGCCAACCTTCAATGACTGATGTACCATGACACCCAGGTCTCGTTGCACCTTCCCTATTCCTAATCTGTCACCATTCAGATAATAGTCTGTCTCTCTGTTTTTACCACCAAAGTGGATAACCTCACATTTATCCACATTATACTTCATCTGCCATGCATTTGTCCACTCACCTAACCTATCCAAGTCACTCTGCAGCCTCATAGCATCCTCCTCGCAGCTCACACTGCCACCCAACTTAATGTCATCTGCAAATTTGGAGATACTACATTTAATCCCCTCGTCTAAATCATTAATGGACAATGTAAACAGCTGGGGCCCCAGCACAGAACCTTGCGGTACCACACTAGTCACTGCCTGCCATTCCAAAAAGTACCCATTTACTCCTACTCTTTGCATCCTGTCTGACAACCAGTTCTCAATCCACGTCAGCACAGTACCCCCAATCCCATGTGCTTTAACTTTGCACATTAATCTCCTGTGTGGGACCTTGTCGAAAGCCTTCTGAAAGTCCAAATATACCACATCAACTGGTACTCCTTTGTCCACTTTATTGGAAACATCCTCAAAAAATTCCAGAAGATTTGTCAAGCATGATTTCCCTTTCACAAATCCATGCTGACTTGGACCTATCATGTCACCATTTTCCGAATGCGCTGCTATGACATCCTTAATAATTGATTCCATCATTTTACCCACTACTGAGGTCAGGCTGACAGGTCTATAATTCCCTGCTTTCTCTCTCCCTCCTTTTTTAAAAAGTGGGGTTACATTGGCTACCCTCCACTCGATAGGAACTGAGTCAATGGAATGTTGGAAAATGACTGTCAATGCATCCGCTATTTCCAAGGCCACCTCCTTAAGTACTCTGGGATGCAGTCCATCAGGCCCTGGGGATTTATCGGCCTTCAATCCCATCAATTTCCCCAACACAATTTCCCGCCTAATAAAGATTTCCCTCAGTTCCTCCTCCTTACTAGACCCTCTGACCCCTTTTATATCCGGAAGGTTGTTTGTGACCTCCTTAGTGAATACTGAACCAAAGTACTTGTTCAATTGGTCTGCCATTTCTTTGTTCCCTGTTATGACTTCCCCTGATTCTGACTGCAGGGGACCTACGTTTGTCTTTACTAACCTTTTTCTCTTTACATACCTATAGAAACTTTTGCAATCCGCCTTAATGTTCCCTGCAAGCTTCGTCTCGTACTCCATTTTCCCTGCCCTAATCAAACCCTTTGTCCTCCTCTGCTGAGTTCTTAATTTCTCCCAGTCCCCAGGTTCGCTGCTGTTTCTGGCCAATTTGTATGCCATTTCCTTGGCTTTAATACTATCCCTGATTTCCCTAGATAGCCACGGTTGAGCCACCTTCCCTTTTTTATTTTTACGCCAGACAGGAATGTACAATTGTTGTAATTCATCCATGCGGTCTCTAAATGTCTGCCATTGCCCATCCACAGTCAACCTCTTAAGTATCATTAGCCAATCTATCTTAGCCAATTCATGCCTCATACCTTCAAAGTTACCCTTCTTTAAGTTCTGGACCATGGTCTCTAAATTAACTGTTTCATTCTCCATCCTAATGCAGAATTTCACCATATTATGGTCACTCTTCCCCAAGGGGCCTCGCACAATGAGATATCTAATTAATCCTCTCTCATTACACAACACCCAGTCTAAGATGGCCTCCCCCCTAGTTGGTTCCTCGACATATTGGTCTAGAAAACCATCCCTTATGCACTCCAGGAAATCCTCCTCCACCGTATTGCTTCCAGTTTGGCTAGCCCAATCTATGTGCATATTAAAGTCACCCATTATAACTGTTGCACCTTTATTGCATGCACTCCTAATTTCCTGTTTGATGCCCTCCCCAACATCACTACTACTATTTGGAGGTCTGTACACAACTCCCACTAACGATTTTTGCCCTTTAGTGTTCTGCAGCTCTACCCATATAGATTCCACATCATCCAAGCTAATGTCTTTCCTAACTATTGCATTAATCTCCTCTTTAACCAGCAATGTTACCCCACCTCCTTTTCCTTTTATTCTATCCTTCCTGAATGTTGAATAACCCTGGATGTTGAGTTCCCAGCCCTGATCATCCTGGAGCCACGTCTCCGTAATCCCAATCACATCATATTTGTTAACATCTATTTGCACAGTTAATTCATCCACCTTATTGCGGATACTCCTTGCATTAAGACACAAAGCCTTCAGGCTTGCTTTTTTAACACCCTTTGTCCTTTTAGAATTTTGCTGTACAGTGACCCTTTTTGTTCTTTGCCTTGGGTTTCTCTGCCCTCCACTTTTCCTCATCTCCTTTCTGTCTTTTGCTTTTGCCACATTTTTGTCTCCCTCTGTCTCCCTGCATAGGTTCCCATTCCCCTGCAATATTAGTTTAACTCCTCCCCAACAGCACTAGCAAACACTCCCCCTAGGACATTGGTTCCGGTCCTGCCCAGGTGCAGACCGTCCGGTTTGTACTGGTCCCACCTCCCCCAGAACCGGTTCCAATGCCCCAAAAAATTGGATCCCTCCCTGCTGCACCATTGCTCAAGCCATGTATTCATCTGCGCTATCCTGCGATTCCTACTCTGACTAGCACGTGGCACTGGTAGCAATCCCGAGATTACTACTTTTGAGGTCCTACTTTTTAATTTAGCTCCTAGCTCCTTAAATTCTTTTCGTAGGACCTCATCCCTTTTTTTACCTATGTCGTTGGTACCAATGTGCACCACGACAACTGGCTGGTCTCCCTCCCATTTCAGAATGTCCTGTGAACATTATGTACACGGAGTTAACAATGACTATGTGGTGTGTATTTATATTCCAGAACCATATTCCAATATCCATTGTATAGAAATAAGGAAAACAAGCACAGTACCTGGGAATCCATTGGGGATGGCGTGATGAAGAGACAGCAGGGTCAGAAACGGAAATGCTGGAGACAACGACCTTGCCCCACCCCTATCCCACACATGTGGGGTTTGCACACAAAAATGGAAATCCCTCTGCTTCAGTTTGAAATTCACGCATTCTTAACATCAGGAGCCCGAAATTCAGGGTCCGGTTCAGGCCCGTTACTGCCGTTTTGCGGGGGCCATGCGATGGAATTGAGTGGCCACCGCGTCGCAGTCCATTGGCTGCTAAGACCCATATTCAGTGTGGGAGTTTTTTGGACGGTGTCCACTTCTGCCCCAAACCCCAGACTTCTGCTGCGGTGTGGGGCTTGTGGCCGTAATGATGTCATTAAAGTGCGCACCGCTGCTGCTCTGCTATGCTAAGGGCAGCAGTTCAACGTTGGAACAGGTACTCACTTTCATCAGATGGACGATGTCGTTCGGCCGTTTTCTGCACTGTGTGGCGGTGCAGTTATGAATGGAGGTCCCGGAGACCTCCACAGCAATCTGCCTCCAGGCATTTGTATAGACCTCGCGAGTGGGTCTCCCCACGTCTGGGTCCAGTACTCGCCTCCTTCCCTGGACAGCCTGCATCGGGGTCTCCAGCTCGGCGTCGGAAAATCGCCTTGCCTTTCTTGGCCCAGCAGCACCAGCCATCCTTGAACACAACTCCTTTTAATTGGCCGGGCGACTCGCCCAATCAGGGGAAAGTCGTGGGTGAAGCCGGCAAGGAGACAGCAGCGGGGTCGCAGTCTGCCATCTACCTCGGCTGCACTGAGCCCACCTCCGTGGGCAAAATCGTAGCCTACATAACAGTCCTCCAATTGTCTACTCAATTAATACTTCAAATAACTATTGTAGAGATTAGTTACAGCTGGCTTATGTTGCGTGTAACCATGGGGATTTCCCTTGTACATTAAATCTTGTGTTACAGAAATATTATAGCTTGGAAACTCTGTGATGCCAAAGATGCTAAGTGTAGTGGGGTGGCACTTCCAATTGGTCCATATCCCAGAGAGGAAGTCATTACCATAATAGGGTTGGATGTTCATGTCTGTTGGGGTAGAAGAGAGGCGTCTGCCTCACTTAGACAGCTGAAAGCAGCACCCTACAGCTCTGATAGGCTGAGCCAAAGGCCATGATTGGGCCAAAGACAGGTGGTCAGGAATGTAATTTATTTATGAATGGGTTGTATGGCCCCTGCAACACTGGCAATTGATCCTTCGGGGATCGATTGGCATCTCCCTTTGCTGTTCAGGCTCCACTTTTGGCCTGAAGTGGGATCTAAGCCTGCTTGACACAGACATAGGTCCCACTGGGACTGTAGGGGGATTGCAGGCAGAATTCCTGGGTGCGCAAAAAATGTACAAAAGGACATAGTCAGGCTAAGTGAGTGGGCAAAAATTTAGCAGGTGGAGTATAATGTTGGAAAATGTGAGGTCATGCACTTTGGCAGAAAAATATCAAAAAGCATGTTATTATTTAAATTGAGAAAGATTGCAAAGTGCCGCAGTACAGCGGGACCTGGGGGTACTTGTGCATGAAACACAAAAGGATAGTATGCAGGTAAAGCAAGTGCTCAGGAAGGCCAAATGTATCTTGGCCTTTATTGCAAAGCGGATGGAGTATAAAAGCAGGGAAGTCTTGCTACAGCTATATAAGGTATTGGTGAGGCCACACCTGGAATACTGCGTGCAGTTTTGGTTTCCATATTTACGAAAGGATATACTTGCTTTGGAGGCAGTTCAAAGAATGTTCACTAGGTTGATTCCGGGGATGAGGGCGTTGACTTATGAGGAAAGGTTGAGTAGGTTGGGCCTCTACTCAATGGAGTTCAGAAGAATGAGAGGTGATCTTATCGAAACGTATAAGATTATGCGGGGGATGCAGAGAGGATGTTTCCACTGATGGGGGAGACTAGAACTAGGGGGCATGATCTTAGAATAAGGGGCCGCCCATTTAAA
Organism: Pristiophorus japonicus; assembly: GCF_044704955.1. Classification (NCBI taxonomy): domain Eukaryota; kingdom Metazoa; phylum Chordata; class Chondrichthyes; family Pristiophoridae; genus Pristiophorus; species Pristiophorus japonicus. The sequence continues at coordinate 24,304,542 of NC_091984.1, read as the reverse complement.
ACAGAGATGAGGAGAAATTTCTTCTCTCAGAGGGTTGTAAATCTGTGGAACTCACTGCCTCAGAGAGCTGTGGAAGCTGGGACATTAAATAAATTTAAGACAGAAATAGACAGTTTTTTAAACGATAAAAGGGTAAGGGGTTATGGGGAGCGGGCAGGGAAGTGGAGCTGAGTCCATGATCTGATCAGCCATGATCTTATTGAATGGCGGAACAGGCTCGTGGAGCAGTATGACCTACTCCTGTACCTATTTCTTATGTTCTTGTGTTCTTATGTTCTAAACCCCTCTCAAAATTGCTGGATATTCTTTCCTTACTGGTTGATGCACGTACACACCGTGAGACTAACCATCGCTTTGGAGCCCGCATGTCATGTCAGAATGATGTCAACTATAAGCAGTCATCAGATAATAGGTACTTGATTGTGTATGCATGTGTCTGTGCGTGTGTCTGTGTGTGTGTCTGCATGTGCGTGTGTGTGTGTGTCTGTGTGTGTGCGTGCGTGTGTGTCTGTGTCTGTGTGTGTGTCTGTCTGTGTCTGTGTGTGTGTACATGTGTGTGTCTGTGTGTGTGTACATGTGTGTGTGTGTCTGCGTGTGCGTGTGTGTCTGTGTGTGTGTGTCTGTGTCTGTGTGTGTGTCTGTCTGTGTCTGTGTGTGTGTACGTGTGTGTCTGTCTGTGTGTGTGTACATGTGTGTGTGTGGCTACGTGTGTGTGTGTATGTGTGTATGTGCATGTCTGTGTGTCTGTGTGTGTCTATGTACCTGTGTGTGTGTGTCTTTGTGTGTCTGTGTCTGTGTGTTGGAGCTGCTGCAGGAGGACGATGACAGTGAAGAGGGACATCGTCAAGGTCCAGGTCGGTGATTGGAGCGTGGGCAGGTACAGCAGGAGCGGCGAGGTCGGGGCGAAGGAGCGGCGAGAGAATGTAGAGGGACGTGATCGGGACCCGAGAGAGGCGTGAGCTCGGGGCCAGAAGAGGCGAGGGCTCAGGAGCAGCACGGGCCAGCCCACACTGCGATATGCGTGCGCACTAGGCCCGTGCAGCTGAGCAGGTCTTCAGTCGTCTTTGGTAATCCTTGGCACTGGACAAAGACCTAGCTATGTCAAGCCCCTGTGATGTGCAACGGCCACCACACGTTAAAAAAATCCACGCACAGGCATCTTCCACCCTTCAACATATAGATCGGGATCTGGAATATTAGGTCCTTCATTGAAATACCTGTGATCTCATCCCTTTTTGGCGTAGAAGCAAGTCATCCTCGTTTCGAGGGACTGCCTATGATGATGATGATGATGATGTGTGTGTGTGGCTGTGTGTCTGTGTGTGTATGGCTGTGTGTGTGTGTGTGTGTGTGTGTGTGTGTCTGTGTCTGTGTGTCTGTTTCTGCCTGAGCATCAGTGATAGTTACAATAAAATCACATGGTAGGATTGAAAATGATAAAGTTTTTCTGATGTCAACAGTCACAGAGAGATACTACAGGAGAGATTTTAATTCCCTCAGCCTGGTGGAAACTGCTTAGAACAGGAGTTAACATCCAAATGGTACACTCACCCCTCATTTCCCTCCCCATGGCTATTTTAATGCCATGATTTTAATGTCTCAGGCACCCGCCTGACCCAGACAAAGGCCTCATAAAATAGCAATAGCGTCCTATCTAAGCTATTTTAACTACCTACCGAGGAAGGCATCCGCTGTGGAAAGCCTGCTGAGTAAAACCTAGCGACACCCAGCTGAGGCCCAGCTAAGGTAAACTCTATTTCTGAGGGGGCCTGGAGGCACAGGATTGCCTCTCTGGGCCCACAGAGAATGTTTAGGACGCTGCCAGTCCGGGCTCCTCTTCCCCCACCCCTCCTGAACCCCACCACAATATCCTTGACTTCTGACCGAGGAAAGCAAATGTATGTTGGCCTTTATTGTAAGAGGATTTGAGTATAAGAGTAAAGACGTCTTACTGCAATTATATAGGGCCCTGGTGAGACCGCACCTGGAGTATTGTGTACAGTTTTGGTCTCCTTACCTAAGGAAGGATATACTTGCCATAGAGAGAGTGCAATGAAGGTTCACCAGTCTGATTCCTGGGATGAGGGGATTGTCCTATGAGGAAAGATTGAGTAGACTAGGCCTCTATTGTCTAGAGTTTAGAAGAATGAGAGGTGATCTCATTGAAACATACAAAATTCTTACAGGGCTTGACAGGGTAGATGCAGGGAGGATGTTTCCCCTGGCAGGGGAGTCTAGAACCAGGGGTCACAGTCGAGAATAAGGGGTCAGCCATTTAGGACTGAGATGGGGAGAAACTTCTTTACTCGGAGGATGGTGAATCCTTGGAATTCTCTACCCCAGAGGGCTGTGGAGGCTCAGTTGTTGAGTCATGAGATCGATAGATTTTTGGATATTAAATGAATCAAGGGATATGGGGATAGTGGAGTTGAGGTAGAAGATCAGCCATGAGTGGCAGAGCAGGCTCGATGAGCTAAAATGCCTACTCCTGCTCTGAATTCTTATGTTCTTAAGTTCTTATGATCACTGGGCCACCTGATCTTTACCGGCCCCAAAGATGGTGAACTTCGTCTGGACACCTGTTTGAGGTGGGCAGCTAGCCAGCAGATGTCAATGAGGTCCTGTCATTAAAATGGACCAGCTCCTGGCTGGGCAACCTGTTCGTCCCACTGGCTTCCCGCTTGGAAGTTAAAATGTCGCCTTACCTCACATCACCGGAGAGTGAGAGAAACATGAAATATTAGCCTGCTCTCAAAGGGCGGAGTTGGATGTGAGATCGATTGCATTTCAAGCCTTGCTGTGTTCAATAATCAATAATTATTAATGTAACTAAAGTCCGGAGGTTGACAATCAATTGTTCCTTTGTGTGGGGCAAGATGTTCATAATTTGCATCCAATATGTTGAGATGTAGCTTTTATTAAATGTAAAGCAGATCACTGTGGAAGCTGAGTTTTGCCGATGTCCCTGCCCTCTATTTTCCCCTACCTCTCTCTGTTTTCCCTGTCCGTCTGCCTTCGTTTGCTAGGTAGAGCTGCTCATTTAATTTTTTTTTGAAGATGAAATACGGCAGCTGCATTTGGAAAAAAAAATAATTGTGTGTTCTACTTTGGAGGCCTTCAAAGAAAGTCAGATTCGTACCACAGGGTTCTATGAACAGAGCGACCTTTTTTGTTAAACCAGTACTTCAGAGGGATAATATTATAATTACAGCATCAGGACTTCTAGTTACTCACTGTGTTCACTGTTTTGCTTTGCTCATCTGAATACACGGGGCTAGCGACTTTCCAATGTTCTTATCAAATCATGTGGTGATTAATGGTCATTGTATAAATAGCTATCAAAAGAACAATTTTATGGCCTCATTTATTATCCTTGCATCCCACGGAACAACTAAGCTGTAACACGAGAATAACAGAACTGCATTAATGTTCTTTAATTGCTACAACACTCTTAACAAATCCTGAAATATTCTACAAATGAAATAAACAATTTAAGGACTTTTACTAAGGGTAGCATAGAGGTTATGTTACTGGACTAGTAATCCAGAGGCGTGGACTAATGATCCAGAGACAGGAGTTCAAATCCCACCATAGCAGCTGGGGAATTTAAATTCAATTAAAATAAATCCAGAATTTAAAAAAAATTCTGGTATCGGTAATGGTGACCATGAAACTACTGTATTCTTGTCAAAACCCATCTGGTTCACTAATGTCCTTTAGGGAAGGAAGTCTTACCCCATCTGGTCTATATGTGACTCCAGACCCACAGCAATGTAGTTAACTGCCCTCTGAAATGGCCTAGCAAGCCACTCAGTTGTATTCACGAAGGCTGCTCACCACCACCTTCTCGAGGGAAATTAGGGATGGGCAATAAATGCTTGCGAGCGACGTCCACTTCCCATGAATAAATAATCAAAAATACTACAATAATTGATATTTCACAAAGTACAAGAAGGATTAAGCAAGCAAGCATTTAACTATATTGGGGTAGATTTTACACTTTTGTTCAGATCGCCCAAAAATGGGCAGTATGTCCGGCGTGGGCGGTAAAAATGGGTTTTCAGATCGCCGGCTTGTTGCCCATTCTCAAAGCCCCAGTCTCCATTTTTGAAATTGGGCACTACCGCAAGCGATATGAAATGGGCATTAGCGTTAAATCTCTCTTACCTTCTGCCGTAAAGTGTCGCCGTCCTTAGCAATGGCATGGCAATGCTCGATTTTCGCGATTCAGGAGGTCAAGGGTCATCATGACATGTGCATAAGAGGAGACAGAGAGAGAGGGAGCTGAGAAGGACTGAAGGTGTGTGTGGGTGTGGTGTGGCTGCTTTGGGAGGAAGGAGGGAGAGTTTTGAGCTTTATAGTAAATTGGGAAAAAAAATTAGCTGTAATCAGCCAGATATTTGCCTGAGTTTGGTGCCTATAATGGAGGGAGAGGAGGAGGTGACACAGCACACTGTGGAGACTGACACTGGCGAGAGCAGTGAGCTGGGAGAGGAGCACATTGGAGGGCGCAAAAGAGTGAGGAGGTTCTCGGACGATGCCAATGCCTCCCTCCTGCAGGAGGTCGAGTTATGCTGGGGTGATTTGACACAGGAAGGGTGTGGGAAGCCCACCCCAAAGGCCTACCAGAAGATATGGGCCGAGATAGCAGAGGTAGTCTCGTCGGCGACCAACGAGGTGCGTGAGGGCAACCAATGCCGCAAGCGATGGAACGACCTTGTTGGATCCACAACAGTAAGTATTACATTTATGTACATGTACTTATATATTTATATAATTTGATTTGTAAGAGTCATGAATGACTATAATCAAATGTGAGGTCTTTCACTTTTACCGGGAATGTTGTACTCAAAGCCTGTGTTCATGGTGTATGTCTTTAGGTAAAGAATGATAATTATCATAATAATCATGATTACATCTGTTGGTTATGTGTTGTATCAGTCTCTGTGACAGTACCTAGCAATGATATCACGCAATTATCTCATGCCATGTCGTCCTGTCACCTTTTAGAGAAGAAGCTCTCGACGAATAGGTCCATGCAGAGGCGAACGGGTGGGGCGCTACCAGTCATCAGTGACATCACTGACATCGAGGAGCGGGTGCTCACGTTCGTTGGGAAGCACACCCGGACGGCCATGCAAGCAGCTGCAGATCCTGATGTGATGCCACGCGAGTAAAGTATACACCATTGCGTGATGTAAGGTCAATTGATGCCACACCTACTCATATCCGAACAATGGGTTCTAAAATTGTTCTATAAATAATGCTGGCCTAATAAAAATCATTGCAATGCACAATGTGTTGATGGTCATGAAATGTGATGTGTGTGATGATTTTGATAGCAGTGGTGCTTTTGTCGTGCATATGCTGTGTGTAGCACTGGACTCACCTTGTGACCCTAGCACCCTTCTCTTCTAATAACCTCATTTGTGTTTTGCAGCTCAGCCAGCAGCCCGACCCCAGGCAAGACCACAGAGGCCAGAAGGTGGGGGTGGGGGCCGGACTCAGCGGACGATCCTACATCTGGTGCTGAGGAGCTCCGATTCTCGCCCGTCAATCCACTGGGTTTGTTCTCTATGGATGTGAGCGCCGACTTCGAGGAACCTGCATTGCCAGGCTCCAGAAGGCATTCCACCCCAAGGCCATCTAGTGCTCCTCCGGCCATTCCCGTCTCCACTCTGGAGGTACCGGGCCCAAGCACCTCACCACAGGGCACCCCATTTGTCCCCAGGATGGCGCCAACCCCGCGGAGGTTTCGTGGATGCGGCAGGTCTGGTCCACGAGTGCCAGATGAGAGCGGAGAGATGGTTAAGTTGTCCAGAAGAACTATAGACATTGGTGACCAGATCCTCAATGTATTGGGGGGCATATCCCGACAGCTGGCCACCATCTCCGGCATCATGACTGAGAACGTTCCGTGGATGGTGGAGGCCCTGGAGGCGATAGCCAGGAACACTGCGGGCACAGGCCTCCCAGTGGTCCAGGAGCGTGGCACTCCACCCCTAGGTTCCGCACCACCAGTGCCAACGACAGATGAGAGGCAGGACCAAGATCCTGCTTCTGGATCTGAGAATATTCCCACCTCGTTACCTCCCGCTCCCGTACCCGTGCAACGACCACCTCTGCCTTCATCCCCCCCAATGAGGAGCTCCTCGACCAGGCGGCGTGGAGCGAGGACTGGAAGGGGTAGAGGTGGGGAGAAGAAGGGAAGGGGGAAGGAAAATGAGGTTCATGTCCGCAGGTGATGGCTGTGATATATCTCCATCTCGGTGTATGCAATTTGTTGTAAGGTATGGATGTGTGTTCTGTGTTGCTGGACATGTTGAACATTTGATTGATGTCAATGGTCGAAAAAGTGGGGGGGGTGTGGTGTGTTTTTGCCCGTGATACTTATGATTTCAGACCAATGGTTGTACTAAATGTTTTTTATTCAACATAACCTTGTTGCACATTGTCTCAGGTAGCTGGACCGTTACACACTGATGATTCCTTAACATGAAAGGGTTAAATAAAACTTAGCTTGAATCAACTTAAACTTTAACTGGCACCAAGGTGATGTCCACGATTGATGTCTGAGCTGCACACACAGAGCAACGTGTCAGCTTTGTAATTTACAGCAACGTTCTTGCAGGCAAATCGCTCATTTATGAGCTCTGGACGTAAGAATCTTGCAGCTATGTAGCCACCACGGGCCCTTTCCTGTGGTTTGGGGGGTGCGTGGGCATGGTTGCATAGTCAGCCTGATTGTCTGGCCCTAGGTCAGCGTCCAGCCCCTCGTCCTCCTCTTCCTCTCTCTCCTGAGGCGGACCATCAGTCAATTCTTGTCCCCTCCTGATAGCCAGGTTATGCAGTGTGGAGCACATGACCACAAATGTACCTACTTGCTCAGGGTTGTATTGTAGCTCCCCTCCTGAGTGCTCCAGGCATCTAAAGCACTGCTTAAGCACAGTAATTGTTTTCTGGACCACATCGCGTGTGTCTCTGTGGCTCTCGTTGTATCGCTTCTCTGCCTTGGTGGGGTGTCACGCAGGGGGGTCATCAGCCAGGTGGCTAGGCCATATCGGTTGTCACCAAGCATCCAGCATTGTCCTTGTGGCTGACTCTTAAACATGTCAGAGACAGCACACTCACACAGATGTGAGCGTCATCGAAGCTGCCCGGACATTTGGCATTCACTGCCATATTATCTGGTTGTGGTCGACAACTAGTTGGACCTTCAGAGAGTGAAATCTTTTTCTGTTGCGAAAAACCTCTGGGTCCTGAGAAGGTGCCCGCATGGCGATGTGAGTACACTGTATTGATCCCTGCACCTTGGGGAACTTAGCAATGCAGTAGAATGCTCCAGCCCTGTCAGTCTGAGCCTTCTTGGTCATGGGGAAGCTGATAAAGTCCATCCTACGCAAGTACAGGGCCTCCCTGACCTGTCTAATGCAGCAATGTGTGGCATGGTGAGACAGAGGGGAAATGTCAACCGCGGAGGCATGAAAGGAACCGGATGCGTAGAACGACAGTGCCACGGTGACCTTGACCTCGACGGACAATGATGTCCTGATGGCAGGCTGCATATCTGCCCTGATGAGCTCGCATATTTCAGTGATCACCACTTTGTGGAAGCGCAGTCTCCGAAGGCAGGTGTTCTCGGACACGTCGAGGTAAGACCTCTTCTCCCTGTAAGTGCGCGGTGTGTATGGTCTGGACCTCCTCCTCATTCTGGCATGTCTTAGATTGGACACATAATGACGTGCATTAGACGTTGTGCCATTTGCACTCTGCAGCATCTGCGTCTTAATCGATGCAGGCTGAGAAATGGCTGGCCCCATTCCAATGAAAGTATAATACCAATTGATCAGAAGCAATCATTTCCACATTAAAAGACACCTACAGTAAAACCCAATCGCCCACAGTCTGAAAAGATGTCTGTTGATGTCACTTCATCTGAGAAGAACTCTAGAGTCAATCCAAACTCACCCGAAATTGAAGCAGCCTTTTCAATGAAGCGACCTGCGATTTGAAAAATGGCGTCCACACCGCTGTGATTAGTTCAGAACAGTGCCACTTTTTCAGAGCGAGCAATATTGTGGGCGAGATGTGTGCGAGGTAGTGAAAGTGACGCTGGGTGATATACTGGGTGTTAGTTTCGGCAAATTTGATCTTTACGACAAAAAAAGGTTGCCGGTCAGTATTATTGAATCTCGGCGTTAATTACGTGCCCAAAGTAACGCTGGGCGATATTATGGGCGTTGGCTTCGCCCATTCTGATGATTCCTCCCCAAAAAAGTGGGCGGGTGGTATTATTTTTTCCCGGCGTTATGTACATGGCGTAAGTAATGCTCGGCGATAAGTGTCCGAAAAATGGGCGTCAGTTTCCATTTTGTGGCTAAGTGGGCGATATCTGGGCATTACACCTCATTTCAGCGGTAAAATGGATGTTAAGTGGGCATTATGCTTGCAAAAATAATGGAAAATCTAGCCCATTATGCATTATTGCATAGGCAATCATGTTTTTACTGTGAGACACAACAAGGGTCAAATGCTGGATTGGAAAATTGGTAAAACCAGCAGTGATTTAATGTTTATAATTTTTTTTCGCCGTCAGAATGCATTAGTATCTGCATGCACTCTCTTTTTCAACAGACCCGCTGCCATACACATGATTAAAAATTTAGATATGAAAATTCTCTGTAGCCGTGTTAAAATTCCACAAGCCTTAATTGTAGCTTAATAACCACAAGGAATCAGTGGTTGTAGCATTTGGGACAAAAGACCGATGTTGGTCTGATTCAGATTCATTCATAGTGTTTTGATTGAGGCTTTAGACTGCTGGAGCCATAAGGGAATTTGGACCACCAGATCCACCACTAAGCTCAGCCATAAATCCCCTCATAGTGCACCAAGGTGGGGGACACACCTCATTATACTTCAGAGAGGCAGATTGAAAGAAAGAAAGAAAGACTTGCATTTATAAACACCTTTCACATACATCGGACGTCCCAATGTGCTTTACAGCCAATGAAGTACTATTTGAAGTGTAGTCACTGTTGTAATGTAGGAAACACGGCAGCCAATTTGTGCTCAGCAAGCTCCCCTAAACAGCAATGTGATAATGACTACATCATAGAATCATAGAAATTTACAGCACGGAAGGAGGCCATTTCGGCTCATCATGTCCGCACCAGCCGACCAAGAGCTATCCAGCCTAATCCCACCTTCCAGCTCTTGGTCCGTAGCCCTGTAGGTTACGGCACTTTAAGTGCACATCCAAGTATTTTTTAAATGTGGTGAGGGTTTCTGCCTCTACCACCCTTTCAGGCAGTGAGTTCCAGACCCCCATCACTCTCTGGGTGAAGAAATTTCCCCTCATATCTCCTCTATATCTCCCTCAATTACTTTAAATCTATGCCCCCTGGTTGATGACCCCTCCGCCAAGGGAAACAGGTCTTTCCTATCCACTCTATCCAGGCCCCTCATAATTTTATACACCTCAATCAGGTCTCCCCTCAGCCTCCTCTGTTCCAAGGAGAACAAACCCAGCCTATCGAATCTGTCGTCATAGCCAAAATTCTCCACAGTCCAGGCAACATTCATGTAAATCTCCTTTGCACCCTTTCCAGTGCAATCACATCTTTTCTGTAATGTGGTGACCAGAATGTTGGGATTTTTCCACTTTCAAAGCTGCTAAGCTTTGTATTCTTTTAATAATGTTGATTGAGGGACAAATATAGGTCAGACACTGAGGATAACTCTCCTGCTCTTCTTTGAAATAGTGCTATGGGGTGTTTTGCATTCACCTGAGGGAGCAGATGGGCCTCAGTTTAACGTCTCATCCGAAAGATGGCACCTCTGACAGTGCAGCTTCCCCTCAGCACTGCACTGGAGTAGCAGCCTAGATTTTTGTGCTCAAGTCTGAAGAGTGGGCCTTGAACCCACAACCTTCTGACTCAAGAGGTGAGCACGCTATCAACTGAGCCACGATTTACAACCTTTCTTTCTTTATACTTCAGAGAGGCAGATTGGGATCTGACTCAGAGTTATATTGTCACTTTTGCACATCGGCAAAGTGGAAATCACATTATATCGATGCAAAAGTGACAGTATAACTACATCCTTCACATTACGTCAGCAACTTCCTGACTTTCCTGCATTCTAAACGGCAGTGTCACTGTACACAGATTGCTGCTAGCTCACAGCCTTCAGTTTCAAATCCAACATTAAACGGTTTGCTATGAAACTGCATTTTATACAATCAGTCAATAATACTCACTTACCCAGTTGTAAAAAGAAACACTGCTACATTTTACAATATACTGACCCGCTTTAAAACTGTGGAATAATATCATTAGTAGCAAAAACATTCGCACAGTAAATGTTTGCAGATAGATTCTACAAGGCAGGAAAATCACCCACTCTAGCAGATTTGCACAGAAAATATCCAAAATACATCCAACAAGTCAAACTAATAAGCAACAACAACAGATTTTCAGAATAAATATTTGCAGGCACATCCAAAGGCACATTACTCACTAATATCAGCAGATCGGCACAAGAAACATATGGGGGGGGGGGGTGGGAATTTTCATGCGATGTGCTACTCCGGTTTTACATCAATGGAGAAGTATTTGGCACCCACCGATGTTCTGGAGAGGGAGTTATACAAGCGTTTCCTGGCTCAGCTCATTTGCATATGCAGTGGAGTGGTGACTTGAGTAAATCCCATATAAAATGCGTGTACTGTGCTGCAGTGCATGGAATCTGAAGTGCAGCCTTTAAAAAGACAACTTAGTCTGCACACTTCAGCAGTCGACTGGGGTAACATCCAGGTAATGGAGGAGCAGTGCTTGGCTAACTCACTTGACTCTCAGATAACTTCACTGCCTCTCTCATCAATCCCTTTACGATACTTTTCAAGAATATTTACGGCAGAACTTCTGAAGGAAGCAACCAAGCACAACAGCTGGGCGTGGCACCCAGGCACAGAAGAAGGGTGCAGAATATATTGCACTCTAACCTCCACGTTCTCCTCAAGTAAATTAAATGAAGGAGGCACCGACCCTGGGTAGTAATGCCAGGGATGTCACTCATCCCACCTGGAGGGAGTTGGTACTGGAACGGAGTGCTAACTCTTCCCCCACCCCCCTCGCCCGGACATGCCGACCAGTGCCACAAGAAGTTTAATGACCTCACCAGAGCAGGCGAGGTGACACACCGGACACTCTTCCTTTCCTTCCAGCCCACACAGGGCATCAGCACACTCTTCACCCTCTTAAAGCAACATCTGTACAACTAACCCTTCAAAGTGCACCCTAGTTAAGGGAGGCTCTAACTCAGGATCCTGCACTATGGTTCCCCAGTTCCCCAACAACAATTATTTACATGCAGCACCTAAAAACCTCCTCCTCCACTTTCACAGGCTGGTACTAGAAGTGATCCCCCCCCACCCCCTCCCGCTGAACAGGTCTGGCAAGGCCAAATTTCAACGGCTGGATGCATAATGACATTTTAAGCATGTTAGACATTGGCCTGGAGGATCCCCTGCATGTTGTCACACACAATCTGTACATTAATGGAGTGGAAGCCCTTGCTGCTGAGGTAATTGAGTGGATGTTTTGTGGGAGCCCACAAAGCAATGTGGGTGCGAGTGATTGCACCCTGGACATTGAGGAAACTAGTAACCCTATAAAGCTGAGTAGCTCTATCTCACTGCTGCCTCTCTATGATGCCAAAGGTGACACATTTGCCAGCTCTCCTGTAAAGTGCATCAGTGATCTGCCGAATGCATACTAGTACTGCCACCTAACCTATATTATGGAGACCTCCTGAAATGAGACAGTGCCGTAAAAGAAAAGGGCAAGGGGTAATCATTATAGCCACATCATCATAAGGTGGTCCCTCGAACGAGGATGACTTGCTTCCACTAGTTCACAGGTATTTCGATGAAGGACCCGATATTCCAGTCCTGAACTCCAATTGAGGGGGTGGAAGATGCCTGTGCGTGGATTTTTTTAACGTGTGGTGACTGTTGCACACCAGCCACCACACGGGCTTGACAGAGCTAGGCCTTTATCCAGTGGCAAGGGTTAACCAGGACGACTGAAGACCTGCTCTGCTGCATGGACCTAGTGCACACACATATCGCAGTGTGGGCTGGCCCGTGCTGCCCCTGGGCCCTCGGCTCTTCTGAGTGAGCAGAGGATGCAGATAAGCATGGCTGCAGGTCCTCATGCAGTAGATGATGAAACGGCCTCTAGTGAAGTCCCTCATACGATCTGCATTGCCTGCATCTTCTATAAGGGGGGTTATCTCTGGTTGGGTGTATCCCCTTTAAATGAAATGAAAGAAATCCAGAAAGTCACTTAACATTTGCAGGAAAGTGATGTAAATATCACTTTGCTGATGCCCATTCACCAATTATATACATAAAAGCACAGCCTAACACTTCTGAATGCCCAATTTACATAAACAAAAAAAAAGAAAGACTTGCATTTATATAGCGCCTTTCATGACCTCAGGTGTCTCAAAGTGCTTTACAGCCAATGAAGTATGATCACTGTTATAATGTAGGAAACATGATAGCCAATTTGCATACAGCGAGGTTGAGAGACAAATATTGGCCCGGACGCCAGAGAGAAATACCCTGACCTTCGTCAAATAGGACTGTGGGATCATTAACATCCACCTGAGAGGGCAGATGAGGCCTTGATTTAAAGTCTCATCCTAAAGACAGAACCTCCAACAGTGCAGCCTGTGCTCAAGTCTTTGGAGTGGGACTTGAACAAATGACCTGTGACTCAGAAAAAGAGGCAAACCCATCATGATGCATATTTCTACTGGGCCAGGCGTTGGGCACAAGAGTTATGACACTGCCAAGACATGACAGTGACAGCAGCGTATGCTGCCGACTGAGCCCCAGCTGAATAGGTGTTGTGGGCTTGATGTTTGGAAAAATTATGTGAATGACAGAATTATGTCCTTTTCAGGTCTTGATAGTATCATAACTCCTGCGCCCGTCTCCTGGCCCACTAGAAATATGCTTCATTGTGGGTCTGCCTCTTTTTTTGTGCCTTTATGCCCTCTGAACTGGGATATATGGGTAGTTAATGACACAAAACCTTTTAGTCTGAGGCCTGTGCTGCATCCAGATCTATCCCAAGATTTAGTAACAATATCCGTTAAATTCTGTCTTTCATGAGTTCCCATTATCTGGCATAAGCAACCAGTTAAGCAAAACCTGCTAACCTCTTCAAAGGGAGCCTCAGAATCAGATTGAAAGCATAACCAGCTTTCTCTCAAATTTCCAAATGTTTGGCATTTTCAACACGCCTCTCATTTTCCCTTCATCCACTACAAAATCTCCTACCGCTGTCCCAGGCTTTAGTCAACCTTGTATTACCCCACAGCTACTCTCTGTGCCTCACTCGGCATTCTCTGAATGACCCATTGAGCCTGTTGCCGCTTCCTTATGAGCAGCTGGAGAAGCACCACAAATGCTGCCTCCGCAAGATCCTGCAAATCCACTGGGAGGACAGACGCACCGACATCAGTGTTCTCGCTCAGGCCAACATCCCCAGCATTGAAGCACTGACCACACTTGACCAGCTCTGTTGGGTGGGCCACATCGTCCGCATGCCCGAGACGAGGTTCCTTAAGCAAGTGCTCTACTCAGAACTCCTACACAGCAAGCGAGCCCCAGGTGGACAGAGGAAACGTTTCAAGGACGCCCTCAAAGCCTTCTTGATAAAGTGTAACATCCCTATCGGCACCTGGAAATCCTTGGCCCAAGACCGCCCTAAGTGGAGGAAGAGCATCCGGGAGGGTGCTGAGCACCTCGAGACTCGTCGCCGAGAGCGTGCAGAAATCAAGCACAGACAGCGGAAGGAGCGTGCGGCAAACCAGACTCCCCACCCACCCTTTCCTTCAACCACTGTCTGCCCCAACTGTTACAGAGACTGTAATTCCCATATTGGACTGTGCAGTCACCTGAGAACTCACTTTTAGAGTGGAAGTAAATCTTCCTCGATTTCGAGGGACTGCCGATGAAGATGAGCAGCAACTCGAAATGCCTTATCCTCCTATCTCGGCAATCTTTCTGCCCGGTGTGCCAGCCTTCTGGGGGTTAATCTCGCTAATCTCCTTCCCATCCTGCTCATCCTATCCACCACTGACGTCTTGAAATCTATTACCAGATCAATAATCACCACTCCTCTCTGCATTTCTCTCCAAAATGTTCATTCACTCTTGAAGAAGAACCTTACTATTTGTGACATTATTGGAGAAGATTACATTGACTTCCTGGCTTTAAGTGAAGCTTGGCTTAAAGGTGGTGACACCTTGCCCCTTACTGAAGCCCTCCCCTGCCTGGTATACTTTCACCATCTGTCCTACCCAGACCACCTTGGTGGTGGTATGAGCTTTATCACCAAATTACACTTTGGGATCAAACAGGACACCTTGGATCAAAATGAGACATTGGCCTGGGAGGGGAATGGAATTGGTGGCGAGGGTTGGATGTTTGTGGTGGGAGACAAAGACAATGGCTTCGGCCTTACCAATGTGTGTGGGAAACCATGGCTCATCAAGGACTGGATGGCGAACAAGCTGTCTGTCAATGAAGAGGTCATGGAAGGATCATGAAGTGGGGTTTATCTTTGCTCTGCAGCTTGGTCCTGGAATAGTGAATGGTTTTGGCAGAGGACAGTGAAACATTAGTCCTCTGGTACAATCTCATTCTTTGAGCACCTCATCTTGTTCCACATTTTTTGCCCCTGCTTTAAAATTCTTATTCTCTACCGACCCCTAAAACCCCACCCCACGTTTCTCACCTAGATATCCTATCTCCTGTCCTCCCTCAGCCTCCACACCTAGCCACTTCTCAACTTTGGTCATTTCAATCCCCAGCTCAATTCACCTTGCCTTCTCTTCTCTGATTTCACTGCCCTCCCCAAACCTCTCCCTCTAGAGAAACTCTGCTACTCATATTCACACCCACACCCTTGACTTTAAAATTCACATCCTCAAGTTTATATGCCTTCATGGTCTTGCTCCTGCTTACCTTTGTACCCTGCCCCCAGCCTGACATCCCTCCCTCAAACATTTATGTTCCTCCAACTCTGGCCTCTTGTGCATCCCCCTCTTCCTTTTCCCCAGCATTGGTGAGCGTATCTTCAGCTATCTGGGCCCTATGTGCTGGAATTTTCACTCTAAAGCTCTCCTTCTCTCTCTCCTCCTTTAAGGCCCTCCTTAAAACCCACCTCTTCGACCAAGCTTTCAAACACCTCTCCTAATATTTCCTTTTTTGACTCGGCATCCATTTTTGTCTGAATATTCCTCTGTGAAGTGCCTTGAGAAGTTTCTTGATTTTAAAGGTGCTTTATAAATGCAAGTTGTTGTGGTTCTGCAGTTTGGATCGTCTCAAATAAGTTATTAGTGGGATGGTACTTTTTTCTGCTATGTCCGAGACGTAGAATGCATGGTGATTACGGTGCAAGTAACAAGACTGACAGCGCTAAGCCTCGAGATCTTGAGAGGCACATTTTTGTTGGAACATTTTTTACCATTACAAAAAACTGAACCAACAGAACAAGCAGGTTGAGCCATGTCTTAATGAGCATTCCAAAGGATGACCCTTCTTTCAGTACAGCACTCCCATAGGGCTCAATTTTCCACACGGGCGATTTTTGGCGTATTTGAAGAGGTACGTCCGATTTTCTTTTGTGGCCCGACTGCGTCAGAAAAAAAAGTTCCGAGTTTCGCCGGTTTTAACTTTGAATTTGGCACAGCGCACATTGGCCTTAAGCTCTGTGGGAGGAGCTTAAGGCCTGCGCCAAATACTCACGTTGCCAGGGTAACAAGGGACGCTCTGAAGGGCTGAGGCTGGAAACGGAAACTGACCAAGGGCTGAGGCTGGAAACTGCTGGTGAGGGCTGAGTCTGGGCTGGAAATGGAAAATGACGCTGCTGCTATCCTGGGCCGAATGGCCCCCTGCCCCAGGTACCGGTGCCACTCCTATCTTGGGCTGAGAGGCACCCACCAAAAAAAAAAAATTCCCGTTTTGCTCGTGAAGGGTGTGGTGTGCTGCGCACTTTCAGAGATGCTTGTGAGTATAAAAATCTGAGCTGCTGCAATATGGATCATGGGGCAAAGACCAGGAATTTTCAAACAGATGAATCTGACGTCCTGGTTTCCATCACTGAGAGCAGACGGCATCAGCTTCAGAACAAAGGTCCAGTTAAAGTAAAGCCCAGAGAAATGAACAGTCGTTGGGGCAAAGTTGGAGATGATTTCTCTGCAATGGTGACCACCCCGAGGACCGGCAGGCAGTGCAAAAAGAAGTGGCAGGACCGTGGCCAAATAGTTTCTGTAAGTAATATTTTCATTTATGCACTGGAATTACAATTTTAAATGTGAACATCTATGTGTGCCACCACAGCAGACACCTTCTCTTAAAAAGTTCTATTTTCATCTTTGCAGAGGAAGGTGGCGCACATAAACAGAGAGCGAACAAAAACTGGAGGCGGTTCGGCAAATGTGCACCCACTGACACCGCTGGAAGCGAGGATCGCTGGTATAATTGGTGCTAGCTCTGGAAGGTCAACAACCGGTGCACAAGCTGGGCCCAGATTACAGTGAGAGGGTAAGTCCTCATTCATCGTGGTCCTTCAAATGAGCCTGCGCTGTGTGAGCTTACTCATGCCACCCTGCCCCCTATCCTGCTGCGAACCGATCATCTGCTCTGTTATATTTTGCAGAAGTTGTGTCCGTCCCTGAGGAAGCACAACCCCCTGCCACAGAAGAACAATCATTTGCAGAGGAGCCTGACCAGGATGAAGTCTTTAATGCAGAACTTCCACAGGAAGATCAGGGCAAAGATGAGCAAGAGGATCAGGGGGAGCGGGAAAGCCCCAATGTTGAGACTGTGACACTGAATCTGGAGGAGGTGGTGCCGCACGTGGATGTGCCAACCCTTTCCGGACTGCTACGGGCGAGGGGACATCTCATGGTGTCCCACAGTCTGGGGTTGCAGGTCCCAGTGGGTTGCAGCGAGCCACACCCAGGGCGAGGAGGGGAAGGAGAGCTCGAGAATGCTCTCCTGAAATGCAGGATCCAACAGATGTGGTTCAGCTCATGGCAATGAGTAGGGAAAGCATTCAGCTTACCCAATCACTCCTAGACACCATGGGAGGGGTGGGTGATGGGATAGCAGGATTGTCATCAGAAGTAATGACACTCTCGGGAGAAATGGGAACACTGTCACAACACATTAACGAGGGAGTGTCGGAGGTAGCTGATACACTGTCGGGCAGATTAGGGAGGGAATGTCGGAGGTAGCTGCTGCAATAAGGGAACACACCCAGGCTCTCATTGGCCAGTGGTGAATGCAGCTAAAGTTTGTTCGCTGTTGTTGTTGTTATATATGTGGACTTGTATTTACTCTGTACAGCCACCAGAGGGCTCATCCCCTGGAGTCCCAAGGGATCCCATAATCCCTTGGGAGCACAGGTATTTAAGGAGGCTTCACAGGTTGGAGAGGCACTCTGGAGGCCTGCAATAAAAGACTAAGGTCACACTTTACTTTGAGCTCACAGTGTTCAGTCTGGCTCTTTCTCCATACACAACAGTTGTTGTTGTTACTGTTGTTCTTATGTTATTGTTATTTAACTGAAGAATTGAAGAATTTAAAGTTTTTAAGTCATGTAACTTGAAAAACAAGTTTGTAAGTGATCTTAACGGAAAAGTTTAAGGTTAACAAAATTATTTTTATTAAAGTTATGTTAAGTACAAGTGTACAAAGGTTTAATAAACTTAACTCTTTTTTCAATTAAACCAGAATCATGAACATTATTCTTTAAATTAATGCAACTAACAGTCAACCAACATGGTGAATGATCAGCCTTCATGCAACAAAGCGTTGACGGATTAGCCGCTGACGCAAGGCTCTTGCAATGGCTATAGGTGCACGAGGGACCCCCTCCCTCCGCCGTCGTCCTGCGGGTTGAGGTGGTGGCATGGCTTCCTCTTGCTGCTGCTGCTGCTCCTTCTCCTCATCAGCCTGCTCGTCGCCCTCCTCATCCCCTGTCACCTGAGGTTGCTCTTCAACTTCCAGTGCCTGTTGCCTCATGAGAGCCAAGTTGTGCAGCACACAGCACACAACGGTGAACTGACCGACCATCTCAGGGGCGTATTGCAGGTAGCCTCCAGAATGGTCCAGGCATCGTAAACGCTGCTTTAGTATTCCAATTGTCCTCTCAATGATGCTGCGTGTGGTTATGTGGGGCATGTTGTACCAACGCTCGGCTTCTCTCCAGGTATTGCGTAGGGAGGGTCATGAGCCAGGTGGCGAGGCCGTACCCTTTGTCTCCCAGTAGCCAGCTCTGCCCTTCTGGCTGCTGCTGAAAAATGGCAAATATAGCGCTCTCGCATAAGATGAACGCATCATGGGTGCTCCTAGGCTATCTCGTATCAACTGCCATAATGCAATGTATGTCGTCACAGACCAGCTGCACATTTAGTGAGTGGAACCCTTTCCTGTTCCTGTAAATCTCTGCATCGTTCAAAGCGACGGCAGTCGGGAGCAGCGCGGAGGTGCGTGGAGAGGCGTGAGTCCGGGGTCGGCGAGAGGCGTAGCCAGTGCAGCTGCACGGAGAAGGCAAAAAGAAGTAGAAAGAAACAGAAAGGTGACGTCACAGCCAAGGGGGTAAGTGATTGGCTGGTGATTGGTGAGTAGTTTTTCTTTTTTCTCTTCTATAACAGTGAGTAAACTTAAGCATTGTTGTTGCCAATTTAAGTGTATCTAAGGGTTAAGTCATGACAGGAGAGCTCGGTCACGTGATATGCTCCTCCTGTACCATGTGGGAACTCAGGGACACTTCCGGTGTCCCTGACTACTATGTGTGCGGGAAGTGTATCCGCCTCCAGCTCCTGACGGTCCGCGTTGTGGAATTGGAGCTGAGGGTGGATTTACTCTGGAGCATCCACGATGCTGAGAATGACGTGAGTAGCACGTGTAGCGAGTTGATCTTACCACAGGTGAAGGGTCCACAGCCAGATAGGGAATGGAAGACTAGCAGGAAGAGCAGTGCAAGGAAGGTAGTGCAGGGGTCCCCTGCGGTCATCCCCCTGCAAAACAGATACACCGCTTTGGGTACTGTTGAGGAGGATGACTCATCAGGGGAGGGCACCATGGCTGGCTCTGCTGCACAGAAGGGTGGGAAAAAGAGTGGGAGAGCGATAGTGATAGGGGACTCTATTGTAAGGGGAATAGATAGGCGTTTCTGCGACCGCAACAGAGAGTCCAGGATGGTATGTTGCCTCCCTGGTGCGAGGGTCAAGGATGTCTCGGAGCGGCTGCAAAGCATTCTGGAGAGGGAGGGTGAACAGCCAGTTGTCGTGGTACATGTAGGTACCAACGATATAGGTAAGAAGCGGGAAGAGGTCCTACAAGCTGAATTTAGGGAGCTAGGAGTTAAATTAAAAAGTAGGACCTCAAAGGTAGTAATCTCTGGATTGCTACCAGTGCTACGTGCTAATCAGAGTAGAGGGAGCAGGATAGTTAGAATAAATACGTGGCTTGAGCAGTGGTGCAAGAGGGAGGGATTCAAATTTCTGGGACATTGGAACCAGTTCTGGGGGAAGTGGGACCTGTACAAAAGGGACGGTCTGCACTTGGGCAGGACTGGAACTGATGTCCTAGGGGTAACATTTGCTAATGCAGTTCGGGAGTGTTTAAACTAATATGGAAGGGACTTGGGAACCTATGCAGCGAGATAGGGCAAAGTAATATGGAGTCAGAAACAGATGGTAGAAAGGTAAAAACCAATAGTGGAAGGCCGAGTAAACAAAGGCAAGAAACAAAAAGGGCCACGCTACATCATAATTCTAAAAGGACAAAGGGTATTAAAAAAACAAACCTGAAGGCTTTGTGTCTTAATGCAAGGAGAATCCGTAATAAGGTGGATGAATTAACTGTGCAAATAGACGTTAACAGATATGATGTGATTGGGATTACAGAGACGTGGCTCCAGGATGATCAGGGCTGGGAACTCAACATCCAGGGGTATTCAACATTCAGGAAGGATAGAATAAAAGGAAAAGGGGGTGGGGTAGCATTGCTGGTTAAAGAGGAGGTTAATGCAATCGTTATGAAGGTCATTAGCTTGGATGATGTGGAATCTATATGGGTAGAGCTGCAGAACACCAAAGGGCAAAAAACGTTAGTGGGAGTTGTGTACAGACCTCCAAACAGTAGTAGTGATGTTGGGGAGGGCATCAAACAGGAAATTAGGGGTGCATGCAATAAAGGTGCAGCAGTTATCATGGGTGACTTTAATATGCATATAGATTGGGCTAACCAAACTGGAAGCAATACGGTAGAGGAGGATTTCCTGGAGTGCATAAGGGATGGTTTTCTAGACCAATATGTCGAGGAACCAACAAGAGGGGAGGCCATCTTAGACTGGGTGTTGTGTAATGAGAGAGGATTAATTAGCAATCTCGTTGTGCGAGGCCCCTTGGGGAAGAGTGACCATAATATGGTGGAATTCTACATTAGGATGGAGAATGAAACAGTTAATTCAGAGACCATGGTCCAGAACTTAAAGAAAGGTAACTTTGAAGGTATGAGGCATGAATTGGCTAGGATAGATTGGCAAATGATACTTAAGGGGTTGACTGTGGATGGGCAATAGCAGACATTTAGAGGCCGCATGGATGAACTACAATAATTGTACATCCCTGTCTGGCATAAAAATAAAAAAGGGAAGGTGGCTCAACCGTGGCTATCAAGGGAAATCAGGGATAGTATTAAAGCCAAGGAAGTGGCATACAAATTGGCTAGAAATAGCAGTGAACATGGGGACTGGGAGAAATTTAGAACTCAGCAGAGGAGGACGAAGGGTTTGATTAGGGCAGGGAAAATAGAGTACGAGAGGAAGCTTGCAGGGAACATTAAGACGGACTGCAACAGCTTATATAGATATATAAAGAGAAAAAGGTTAGTAAGGACAAATGTAGGTCCCCTGCAGTCAGAATCAGGGGAAGTCATAACGGGGAACAAAGAAATGGCAGACCAATTGAACAAGTACTTTGGTTCGGTATTCACTAAGGAGGACACAAACAACCTTCCGGATATAAAAGGGGTCAGAGGGTCTAGTAAGAAGGAGGAACTGAGGGAAATCATTATTAGTCAGGAAATTGTGTTGGGGAAATTGATGGGATTGAAGGCCGATAAATCCCCAGGGCCTGATGGACTGCATCCCAGAGTACTTAAGGAGGTGGCCTTGGAAATAGCGGATGCATTGACAGCCATTTTCCAACATTCCATAGACTCTGGATCAGTTCCTATTGAGTTGAGGGTAGCCAATGTAACCCCACTTTTTAAAAAGGGAGGGAGAGAGAAAACAGGGAATTATAGACCGGTCAGCCTGACATCAGTAGTGGGTAAAATGATGGAATCAATTATTAAGGATGTCATAGCAGCGCATTTGGAAAGAGGTGACATGATAGGTCTGATAGAATGTTCATGCAGGAAGAATGTTCCCAATGTTGGGGAAGTCCAGAACCAGGGGTCACAGTCTAAGGATAAGGGGTAAGCCATTTAAGCCCGAGATGAGGTGAAACTTCTTCACCCAGAGAGTGGTGAACCTGTGGAATTCTCTACCACAGAAAGTTGTTGAGGCCAATTCACTAAATATATTCAAAAAGGAGTTAGATGTAGTCCTTACTACTAGGAGGATCAAGGGGTATGGCGAGAAAGCAGGAATGGGGTACTGAAGTTGCATGTTCAGCCATGAACTCATTGAATGGCGGTGCAGGCTCGAAGGGCCGAATGGCCTACTCCTGCACCTATTTTCTATGTTTCTCTGTTTCTATGTAAAGATGCTCGCAAGGCGATGTGGGTACAGTCTATCGCATCCTGCACCTTGAGGAAGCCAGCAATCCTCGAGAAGCTCACAGCTCTGTCCCGTATTGCCTGGGCGGTCATGGAGAACTTGATGTAGTTGTCCCTGCGGACATACAGTGCAGTCATGACCTGTCGAATGCAGCTATGTGTCGCATGCTGCGAGATGCAGCTTATGTCCCCAATTGGAGCCTGGAACAAGCCGGACACGTAGAAGGCCGGTGCTGCAGTCACCTTGACCTCTATGGGTAGTGCAGTCCTCCTCCTGCTTCTAGGCTGCACGTCTGCCCTGATCAGTTGGCAGATCTTGGTGATCACCTCCTTCCGACAGCGCAGCCTGCGAATGCAGTCTGCCTCAATCAGGTGCAGGTATGAGCCCCTCTCCCTGAACACCCTATCCGGGTAAGGCCTCCTCGCCATCATTCTTCAAGCTCTCTGGTTCTTGAGATATTGTTGTCTTCTTAATCTTCTCCTTTGCATAGCCATGATGTAAGACGCTCTTACTACACAAGGCATTGCTAGGATCGCCCCCATTGTTTTTTCTTAGTTGCAAACTAAATGAAACTACTCACACAACGCACTCACACCTTTACCCTCTCCCTACAAGAGTTTGACGCCCTAGTCCATGGACCACATCCTGGTCAAGGCAGAAATTTGGGCAAACACACACAGCACAATATACACGGCATAACAAGACTGGGGGCAATCTTCACTATTTATTGTTAGCTCTGCAACAAAGTGGTTTTGTCCCCTCTCCGACGATCACCGGGCTAAGAGGCACCCCCGCCCCCGGTGCTGCTGCAATCGGGGGCCGAAAGCCCCCCACCCCCACCCCGCCCTGGGTGCCGTGTCTCCAACTCGGCTAAAACAATGCCGTCTTCTCTGCACCGATTTTCTCTTCTCTGCGCCGGTTTCCCTAAGTTTAGGGAAGGTTTTCACTAGGGTGCAATGCGCTATTTCAGAAATAAATCGTACTTGGCCAAACTCACTTAAATGGCAAGAAATGGCCCACCTGACAAATTCTGCCCCCAGTGATGTAAAAAATCGGGAACTAAAAAAATCGAGCGTAGCTAACTTTAGAATGGTGCAGAAATTTTGCCAAACTTGCAGATTTTAGTCTGCTCCAAAAAAAGCATCGTCGGCCAAAATAACAGCGCAGAATGGTGGCCAAAATTGAGCCCATAATATGTAGAAATAAAACATGGGAGAAATAAATAAAATTTGTTTTAGAAATAATATGCTGCAGAAATTGGAAATTGTATTTAACGATCTGAAAGCATTAAATTCTCATCAAGATCCCGAAACTCTAATTCAAATTGCTTCTCTTTTCCATAAAGACCAAAAAGAGAGCAACATAAAAACAACTCAAGCACCACTTAACATTCATTGGTCTTTCACTTTGGGATCCAGGTTTAAATCTAGCCTAGACATTGGGTGAATGTCCTTTTGCTCCTGGTCATCGAGTTTCTATATGAAATTAATTTGGGTAAAATCAAATTTCTAGTGAGATGGGCCCACAACACAAAACTACTATTTTGCTGACAATTTCACAATATTAATGGGAATCAGGGGGAAAACTCTCCATTGGCTGGAGTCCTACCTAGCACAAAGGAGGATGGTTGTGGTTATTGGAGGACAATCATCCCAGCCCCAGGACATCGCTGCAGGAGTTCCTCAGGGCAGTGCCCTAGGCACAACCATCTTCAGCTGCTTCATCAATGACCTTCCCTCCATCATAAGGTCAGAAGTGGGGATGTTCGCTGATGATTGCAGAGTTCAGTTCTATTCACAGCTCCTCAGAAAGTGAAACAGTCCATGCCAGCTGCAGCAAGACCTGGATGACATTCAGGCTTGGGCCGATAAGTGGCAAGTAACATTCGCGCCCCACAAGTGTCAGGCAATGACTATGTCCAACAAACGAGAGTCTAACCACTTCCCCTTGGCATTCAAAGGCATTACCATCACCGAATCCCCCATCATCAACATCATGGGGCTTCACCATTGACTAGAAACTAACTGGGTCAGTCACATAAATACAGTGTCAACAAGAGCGGGTCAAAGGCTGAGTATTCTGCGGCGAGTGTCTCACCTCCTGACTCCGCAAAGGAAGAACATGGCAAATGGAATATAATGTGGAGAAATGTGAAGTTATCCACTTTGGTAGGAAAAATAGAAAAGCAGACTATTATTGAAATAGTGAGAGATTGGGAAATGTTGGTGTTCAGAGGGACCTGGGTGTCCTTGTACACCAATCACTGAAAGTTAACATGCGGGTACAGCAAGCAATTAAGAAAGCAAATGGTATGTTGGCCTTTATTACAAGAGGATTTGAGTATAAGAGTAAAGACATCTTACCGCAATTATATAACGCCCTGGTGAGACCGCACCTGGAGTATTGTGCACAGTTTTGGTCTCCTTACCTAAGGAAGGATATACTTGCCATAGGGAGAGTGCAACGAAGGTTCACCAGACTGATTCCTGGGATGGGGGGATTGTCCTATGAGGAGCGATTGAGTAGACTAGGCCTATATTCTCGAGAGTTTAGAAGAATGAGAGGTTATCTCATTGAAACATACAAAATTCTTACAGGGCTTGACAGGGTCGATGCAGGGAGGATGTTTCCCCTGGCTCGGGAGTCTAGAACCAGGGGTCACAGTCTCAGAATAAGTGGTTGGCCATTTAGGACTGAGATGAGGAGAAACCTCTTCACTCAGAGGGTGGTGAATCTTTGGCATTCTCTACCCCAGAGGGCTGTGGAGCTCAGTCTTTGAGTATATTCAAGACAGAGGTCGATAGATTTTTGGATATTAAGGGAATCAAGGGATATGGGGATAGTGCAGGAAAGTGGTAGAAGATCAGTCATGATCTTATTGAATGGTGGAGCAAGCTCGAGGGGCCAAATGGCCTACTCCTGCTCCTAATTCTTATGTTTCCACCATCTACAAGGCACAAGTCAGGAGTGTGATGGAATACTCTCCACTTCCCTGGATGAGTGCAGCTCCAACAACACTCAAGAAGCTCGACACCATCCAGGACAAAGCAGCCCTCTTGATTGGCACCTCATCCACCACCTTAAAAATTCACTCTCTCCACCACCTCCAGCACCGTGGCTACAGTGTGTACTATCTAAAAGATGCACTGCAGCAACTCACCAAGGTTTCTTCAGCAGTACCTCCCAAACCCACGACCTCTACCACCTAGAAGGACAAGGGCAGCAGGCACATGGGAACAGTATGAGTTCACACCATCCTGACTTGGAAATATATTGCTGTTCCTTTATTGTCGCTCGTTCAAAATCCTGGAACTCCCTCACTAATAGCACTGTGGGAGTATCTTCATCACACGGACTGCAGCGGTTCAAGAAGGCACCACCCTCTCAAGGACAATTCGGGATGGGCAATAAATATTGGCCATACCAGTGATGCCCACATCCTGGAACGAATAAAAAAATCCAAACAGGGTATTCTGTTAAGATTGTGGTTGAAGCACATTGGGGCAGAGTAACTGTGCTATATTAAACCTGGAAGTATTCGATACTGATACTCACCTTGATGAGCACAACATTTGCATAAAAACACCTGTTATTGATACGTTGCAGCTATTTTTACTGCACAGAAGCAAAATACATAATTCCAGATGATTTGAAAGTACTGATAAATTTTAATTATGTATTTCAACCTTGATAAATTTCTTTCAAGTGTCAGCTTGCCTCAGTTGAGAGCATTATTGCTTCTGAGCCAGAGGTTATAGGGTCAAGACATACTTGAGCACATAATCTAGACTGACACTCCAGTCACTATGAATGGTACTGCTGCATTGTTGGAGGGGACATTAGTGGGGACATTAAACTGAGGCTTTGTCTGCCTATTCTGGTGCTTCACATGGATGTTAATAGCCTCAGAAAAAAAGCAAGGAGTTCCCCCAATGTCCTGGTAAACAATCCTCCCTCAATCAACACTATCAAAAACTAGATTGATCGGTCATTCAACGCACAGGTTTTTGTGGGACCATTGAGAACGTCACTATTGTGCTTGCTTCCGTGATGACAGTCATTATGCATCAAACAATCAACTGTAGCGAAAGTGTTTTGAGACGTTTATGAGAGATGTGATAAGGCACTATATGAATGTAAGTCTTTCTGTCTGTGAGAAACAGAATACTCTGTAAAAAAAAAATGATCCTTATCACATCCAGTGATTCCGTGATCCTGAGAAAAATGGCTGCAGGATCACTCCATCTAGAGTGGGAATCTGTCATTTAAATGTGCTCCCTGTGAGTTTTACCGCATGTACGGAGAGTTGTAACTGGATGGGGAAAAGGAAATGATTTCCTATTGTAGTTTGAAACTTCTGCTGGTCGCTCTGCCAGGTGCCAGACTGTCCCCTTTGATGAGACCTTGGAAGAGGTGACACAGGGAATGGTCTTCATTTCTGTGCCTGAGGAGAACCTGTATCTGAGAGAAAATGTACAACATACATCGCAGGAGAGTGCCCGGAGAGGCTCTCACATCCATCAGTTGTGGCAGCATGTAAGAAAGAAACTCTCTGAGCTGAGGATGCGTGCCAAGGTAAGGTTGTCTATACTTTGCAGACGCATATGATATGAATGCCCAAACTATGGCACAAGTAGTACTGGGCCCCAGCACTGTGCAGCACCAGCCATGCAGCTGAGAGAGCACTGGTGCAACCTGTCACATCTTGTACCATGAGGTTAAATTTCCTGCTGGGGTTCTCCTGACCGTCTACGGTGACCTTGGCAGAAAGATCCGCAGAAACGCTGGAAAAATGGTGGTAAATGCCATTTTATGCTGTTTTGGCTGAGGTTTTCGAGGATCTTCTGCTGAAGTAACAGTGGACGATGGGGTAACCCCTGTGGAGATTAATGGCACATGTCTTTAATGCTTCAGCTGGAACTGTGCATGGGAATGGGAAATACTCCTAATCTCACACGTAACTGTTGCATGTTTAATCAGTAAACCCAAACGCGACTTCAAGCTATTTGAATGCTGTATTGTCATACATTTATTTAAGCTGCATTGTAGGCTGAGCACTGGATTCACGTCAAGTTACATCCGACTGCCAAAAGTGTATGTTTTGACTGGTTTTATAAAATACTGCTGCAACCATAGGGAGAAAACCTGCAGTGATAGTGGGCCTCGCAATCTGCACACTGACTTACCAGCCATGAATAGGCGGCCCTGAAAATTGCCAGTGTGCAGGGCATTGTGTTTGGTGAGAAAGTGTTTGGTGGCTTGAACCCACCCCAACAAGAAACAAGGTAAGTGTTCTGTTCAACTACTTTTCTTGCTTTCACCTTAAACCCCCCTGGCATATCTACCCAGTAGCAGCATAGCACAGTGTTGGATCACTGAATTCAACGTCTAGTGCTTCAGGTGCTTGCCTGATTCCATGATGCTTATACCAAATGCATGGTAGCACAATATCGAGGAATCGACCCTCTAACTTTCTAAATGCTGAGCAATTTATGTTCTCATTACATTACACCTTCCAGTGCAGTAGGAGCTGGCAACAATGTGAACAGGAGCTGCAGTTATACTGGGGAATAGAGTGGGGTTGGGGTAGGGGGCGGTGAGTGGGTGAGGGAAGAATGGGACAGCTCCATATACACACACCCAAATACAGCAACAGAGGGTGGCTCTCTGGTCTTTGGTGCTTCCAATGGACTGTTTGGGAATTTTGACAGTAGTTTGCATCAGTTGCAGTTATATTATGATCCTACCTTCTTAATCCTTTGTCACAATACAATGCACAATCAATTCAGCAGCTTCACTTTGTAGTTATTTTGCAGTTTTTGCACTCAAGGATCATATGACTGGACAACTGTCAATATTTTAAGAAACGTGCTTTAAAATGATCTTTGTACCAACAGCAGTTATACGTTATTAAAATATTCATTCCTGAGATGTGGACATTGCTGGCAAGGCCAACATTTATTGTCCATCCCTAATTGCCCTTGAGAAGGTGGTGGTGAGCTGCCGCCTTGAACTGCTGCAGTCCGTGTGGTGAAGGTACTCCCACAGTGCTGTTAGGGAGGGATTTCCAGGATTTTGACCCAGCGACGATGAAGGAACGGTGATATACTTCCACGTCAGGAAGGTGTGTGACCTGGAGGGGAACGTGGAGGTGATGGTGTTCCCATGCGCCCGTCGCCCTTGTCCTTCCAGGTGGTAGAGGTGGCAGGTTTGGGTGGTGCTGCCGAAGAAGCTTTGGCGAGTTGCTACAGTGCATCTTGTAGATGGTACTGATACTATTTCGAAGCAAAATCCTGCATATGACAACATGAACTGCCAGTAGGGGTGTTATGCCACATTTTTGGGATGTGAATACTAAAATGTGAGTGCACCACTAACATGAAAAGCTTCAAATACCTAATGAGAATGTGCTTAGTCAAAATTAAGTAAAATGACTAAGTGTTGTGCATGACTTGACAAATAACTGAGTGATCTAGCTCCGAAGCAGTTGATATCCCACTTCAAACCTATCAATAACCGCTGAACAGCCTGGAGCTCTATTCTCTAGAAAGCACAAGACTGAGAGGTGACCCGATAGAGGACATTAATATTATGAAGAGGTTTGATAGGGTAGACTTCGAGAAGGGGGCTGAAATTCAGTAGCGCAAGAAAGCTGGTGCACCGATGTTTTTTTTTTAATGTTCTTACCGCAGGGATCCATGATGCAGTCGGATGAGCGATTTTCAGGACTTTGAAAGGAAGGGGCTGAATTTCGGTCAGGACCGGTACTCCGCCAATGTCAATCAGCGGTGGAGCAGTGGTGACGTCACAGCGCGTGTGCGACACCACGCTCTCTCCCCTCCGTTAAAGGGGAGAGAACATGTCACTTTTTTATCTTCGGTCACTGGGCCACCAGGGAGGGTTTCGGCCGGGCTGCCCGTTGGGAAGTCGGCCAGCAAAAATGAATACATGGTGGCCGTGGCAGTGGGCCCTCCCCTTGAAAGGCCGCCGTGCTGCCGGGCCGCACACAGTGCGGAGAAGGAGCACCGACAGAGAAAGCTGTCGGGGGCACCGCGCGGCGGGTCAACGAGTTTTCCACCTGAATTTAGGTCGGTGCATTTTTCTGGTGAGGGAAAGCGGCAGTGTGCATTCTGATGACATGCTTGCAGCGGTCATCGGCAACGGGCGGAATCGGGATCAGGCCGAAAAATCCCCGACCTGAATTTGGGTCGATCGGCCATTTGACGTCGAGTCGGCCACGGGATTCCACCGAATGGCCGCCACAAACGGACAGTAACGGGTCTCTCTGAGACCCTGAATTTTGGCCCCAAGATGTTTCCACTCCAATAGAGTTTTCCAGCCCAGTTTACCTAGCTTTCATGAAATAATCAATATCAAAGAAACATTTTCAGTGGAGTATCTCCATATTCATTTATTTAGCATATCCCAGTATAAGCCAGCGAGCACTTGTAGCTGGTTTACAGAAAATTACTGGCTGGGGAGAAGTTTCAGAGACATTTTTACTCATCTGTTCTTGATGTCAGAAGGTTATGCATTTTAATGATATATTTCTGTTACAGAAGCTTGCTGCATGGATGTGAGAAGACGTTTGATAAAGGAGCATTATTGAGTGCAAATTCTGATCATTTAAAACACTGCTCTATCGCCAAGGTAACATTTATTCCTAATTTATAATTTTCATTGCTAGAGTGCCTTGAAAAGATTTACCACCACAATGTTCTTTCCCTCTGCAATGGACTAATAACAACTGACTGTAATTTCTAACTGACATGGAAAGCATTTCTCAATATTGCTGTGCGTCAAAATTAACTAGGCATTAAATTTTAGGCACCTGAATATCTTTCCATGTATTAAACAATACCATTAAAATACATCAGTATCTGAACTATTGGCAAGGCTTATGTGCATAGATACTTAGGGATAAATAATGAACAAACTGGGAGTTAGAAGTAGTTACCTGGATAAATGTGTTTGGACATTATTGGACTAGGTTGTGTGAGTTTGGACTTGGAAGAATCTTTACTGGATGCATATTAATTTGGGATACGATGAAAACTTTTCATACCTATGCCAGGACTCTGTGTACATTAAGTAAAATATTAAGGAATCCCAAATCCCCACCTTTTCCTCTGCTTTAAATGAATTACAGGCTAAAACTGGAACCAGAATATTCTTGGAGCTACTCCCGCTCCAACAGAAGTGCGCCGCAAACACTGTTTGCCCATAAATGGGCTTCAGCCGTATTTCCGGTGAAGTACGATGGTAGAGTGGGAGCAGCTTCGAGGAAATTCCTGACCTATTATTTTTCCAGTCGTTCGTCACATATGAGGGCTTCCTGAAATGATCAATATAAAGGAAATGTCTTTAGTAAACATTCATTTAGACAAAAGCCTAATACTGTGGATGCTGGAAATCTGAAATCAAAACAGAAAATGCTGTAAACCACTCAGCAGGCCAGGCAGCATCTGTGTCGAGAGGAACAGAGTTAATGTTTCAGGTCAACGACCCTTCATCAGAACTGGCAGAACATGACCTCAGGACATCCCAAAGTGCTTTACAGCCAATGAAGTACTTTTGAAGTGTAGTCACTATTGTAATGTAATCTTCTCTTCTTCTTAGGCAGTCCCTCGGAGTCGAGAATGACTTGCTTCCACATTAATATGAGTTCTCAGGTGTTACAGGTGGGCCGTCGGTGGTTGGAGGGATGGGTGGGTGGGGTGCTTGGGTTGCCGTGCGCTCCTTCTGCTCTTTGTGCTTGGCCTCCGCGTGCTCCCGGTGAAGAGACTCGAGGTGTTCGGCGCCTTGCAGATGCTTCTCCTCCATTTTGAGCAGTCTTGGGCCAGGGATTCCCAGGTGTCGGTGGACATGTTGCAATTTTTCAAGGAGGCTTTGAGGGTGTCCTTGAAGCGTTTCCTCTGCCCACTTGGTGCTCGCTTGCCGTGTCGGAGCTCTGAGTAGAGCGCTTATTTTGCGACTCTAGTATCGGGCATGTGGACAATGTGGCCCATCCCTTGGAGTTGATCGAGTGTGGTCAGTGCTTCGATGCTGGGGATGTTGGCCTGAGCGAGAACACTGACGTTGATGCACCTATCCTGGCAATGGATTTGCAGGATCTTGTGGAGGCAATGTTGGTGGTACTTTTCCAGAGCTTTGAAGTGCCTGCTGTACATAGTCCATGTCTCTGAAGCATATAGGAGGGCGGGTATCACTACTGCTCTGTAGACCATGGGCTTGGTGCCGGGTTTGAGGGCCTGGTCTTTAAACACTCTCTTCCTCAGGTGACCGAAGGCTGCATTGGCACACTGAAGGAGGTGTTGGACTTCATCATCGATGTCTACCCTTGTTGACAGTAGGCTCCTGAGGTATGGAAAATGGTCCTCGTTGTCCAAGGCCTCATCGTGGATTTTGGATAATCGGGGTGGGGGTGGGGGGCAGTACTGTGTGACGAGGGAAGTTTTGGTAGAGGACCTTCGTCTTACGGATGTTTAGTGTAAGGCCCATACTTTTGTACGCTTCGGTGAAGGTGTTGATGATGCTTTGGAGTTCGACCTCCGAGCGTGCGCAAATGCAAGCGTCATCTGCATACTGTAATTCAGTGACAGAGGATGGGACAACTTTGGATCTGGTCTGGCGGCAACTGAGATTGAACAGTTTCCCGTTTGTCTGTAGATTAGCTCCACTCCAGCGGGGAGCTTAGTGAGGGTGAGATGGAGCATTGCAGCAAGGAAGATCGAGAAGATGTAATGCAGGAAACCCGGCAGCCAATTTGCGCACAGCAATGTGATAATGACCACGTAATCTGTTGTAGTAATGTTGATTGAGGGATAAATATTGACCAGGACACCGGGGATAACTCTCCTGCTCTTCGAAAAAGTGCCATGGTATCTTTTACGTCCACCTGAGAGAGCAGGTGGAGCTGTGTTTCATCCAAAAGACAGCACCTCCGATGATGCAGCACTCCCTTGGATTGTCAGCCTAGATTTTTGTGTACAAATCTCTGGAGTGGGACTTGAACCCTCAACCTTCTGACTCAGAAGCAAGAGTGCTACCAACTGAACTACAGCTGAAATGGTTTCTAGTTCCACAGATGCTGCATGAACTGTTTGCAGCATTTTATGTTTTTATTCCACATTCATTTATTTATTTTGGTGAACTATAAATGAAAGTCTTTCTTTCTTAATTAAAGAATATATTTTATAGTGATATTTGAGCATATTAGTTTTAATATTGACGTTACTTCCTCAAACAACTGTCTGTCTTTGTACTTGCCCTGTACCTTGGTGGCTCAAATTTAACCAAAGTTTCCACGTTCCCAAAATAAATGAAGAAGATATTGGAGAGCAGTGGTCGTGGAGAAGAGAGTGAGGATTCAACTGTGAAAGGGTGATGATGGTGAGATTCATTAACCTACTATGAATATAAATACACTGTTGTCATTTCATTACCAGAAAACCCAAATTACGAAGTGTTATACATGACTGAAAAATAACTTGAGTGGCCTAGTTACAAAGCAGTCGATCTCGTTAGTATTAGTAAATGTTAAGCTGTTTTAAATTGATCATCGTTATTGTTTGGGTAAGTAGAAGAGGTCATTAAGCCTATTCCAAAGAAAAAGAGCAAATTGTGTTACAACAGGCACTGAAGGGAATAGGATGTACGAACATATGAAAAGACAGACAGGAAAAGACCGGCTGGGCAATTGAGTCTGTCGCATACAGCCATAATGCGGCAAAGTATTGTGATTCTCATTTTTTTGCATCTGCCTTTTTTTTCTAGTGAGCGGTCAGTGTCCAATGTCCTGCTCATACAAACATACGGACAATGACGGACAGGTCAAGACCATCTGGTCCCACACAATTGCGATACCTTGTATATCACAACATATACACCCTACCCCATACGGCGGTAGTAATACCTGCCCTCCTATATGACTCAGAGACATGGACCATGTACAGTAGACACCTCAAGTTGCTGGAGAAATGTCACCAACGATGTCTCCACTAGATCCTACCAATCCCCTGGGAGTACAGGCGCATCAACATCTGTGTCCTCATTCAGGCTAACATCCCCAGCATTGAAGCACTGACCACACTCAATCAGCTCCGCTGGGCAGGTCATATAGTCCGCCTGTCAGACACGAGACTCCCAAAGCAAGTGCACTACTCGGAGCTCTTTCACGGCAAATGAGCCAAAGGTGGGCAGAGGAAATGCTACAAGGACACCCTCAAAGCATCCCTGACACCTGGGAGACCCAAGACCGCCCGAAGTGGAGGAAGTGCATCTGAGAGGGCGCTCAGCACCTCGAGTCTCAACGCCGAGAGCATGCAGAAATCAAGTGCAGACAGCGGAAAGAGCGTGCGGCAAACCAATCCCACCCACCCCTTCCCTCAACGACTATCTGTCCCACCTGTGACAGAGTCTGTGGCTCTCGTATTGGACTGTTCAGCCACCGAAGAACTCATTTCAGGAGTGGAAGCAAGTCTTCCTCGATTCCGAGGGACTGTTAGTGATGATGACTCCACCCCACCCAAAACCTGACCGGAATCATGAGGAGACAGTTCCCCATATCGTAGCCATGTAGGTGAGACAGTGCTGTAACTATAACAAAAGCAAAATACTCCGGATGATGGAATCTGGAATAAAAACAAAAAATGCTGGAAATCTCAGCAGGTCAGGCGGCACCTGTGGAGAGGAAACAGAGTTAACGTTTCAGGTCTGTGACCCTTTGTCAGAACTGGAGAGTGTTCGAAAAGAACAGATTCTTAAGAAACACTGAAAGGGGGAGGGGAAGAACGAATAAAAGGGAAGGTCTGTGTTAGGTTGGAAGACAAGAGAGATTGGAGAAGGCCCAGTGCTGTAACTATGGTTGGTGCCATCTAGGAGAGCGATGCCAATCAGGCTCTGCTGGCAGGCCATCGCCCTGGCGTGCCTTCTTTTTTAAAACATGGCATGCTGTGATTGAAATGCTTTTGAAGAACCATCCAACACAATGGTTAGCTGGGCCTTTGCTGTGATAGTGACTGGGGAGGGGTGGGTGGGGCTGTGGTTGACTGAAGCACTTTCTGTTGGGAAGAGAAGGCTCTGCTGTATTTGCCAAAATGAGGTCATTCCACATTTGTCTGCAGAAGCGGCTGTTTGTGCCCTGGCAGGAAGACACCGATCGCCTCTCCTCCAGCATGACTTGCCTCCATCTCTCTGCAGACCCATTTCTTTCTTCCAAACACAAAGGGAAACCTGATGCTGCCATTAATGATGCTGGGGGTAAAAAATAAATAATTTAGTGCACAATGGCTCATGAGAGCTTAAGTGCCGACAGCCAAAAAAAAACCGAAACAAAATTCAGAATAATGAGCCACAAGTGACGTAAAACCAGTTACTTGTGCAAGATTGTACTTAAAAAAAAAATTACTATATATAACTCATTCCCTTGCAAGCTTGGACATCTGGTTTCTTGGAGGTGCTTTGCATTCGTATCTCACACAGCCCCATATCAGAAAATTGTACGCAGAATGCCCAGTTGCCTTTTGCATCGACTAATGATGTTCCCACTGCCCAATCATGAGCCCATTTTCGGTGCGTATCAGAGACCAAAATTGGCCCCATTTTCTTGGTGATGCATTTAGTGCCTTTTGATAGCCTAGTTGTAGTGGCCTAGATTTTCCACTTTGAGGCAAATCTCTGGCGTGGTGGTACATCTGCTTGTGGACCCTGGCCAAACTTCCAACCTTGGAGTCATTACCATATTGTAGGTGGGATCTGTGGCCTGTGCCGGGGAGTCTGGATGGAGCAGCAGCAGAGTTTAGGGGTGCCGGACTTGAAGCCTGCTGCAGATACCTGCGCCAACAGCTACCAGCAGTATGGGGGAGAAATTCGGCTCGGCACGAATGACGTTTCATCCGGGCGTGGTGCCGCTACTGACTCCCGCAAAATTCCACGGGAGATTAGCGCTGGCGTTAACCGGTAGGTTGCTACCGGTAGCACACTGGATTACTGCTCCAACGGTGACAATGTCATCGCCGTGCGCAGCGACCCGTTTACATCCTGGAGCGAGAATTCGCTATTCAGGAGGCCGCCGCGGGCAATGCCTGCACCAGCTTCACGGGGCATGTACCAGGCTTTAGGCTGTGTGCGGAGCAAGAATTAAAGGGGAGGTGCGGTGCTAACATTTTTAAAAATGGCCGACTTACCGGTCGCGGCGTTACCTTCTTCAAATCACGGGGTCCGTGCCGTGATGTTCACTTCACTTCTGTGCTGGGCTGTTGCCACGGCACCCCAGTGGTGTAGTGGTGGCCCCTTCTCCCTAATGCAGTGTCTGCAGCATGCCCTCCCCTTTAATGGAAGGGGAGGGCCCTGTGTTCCCACCAGCGCCACGCGCCTGTCCGCATCGCACTGGAAAATTCCCAAAGGTTAGCGCCCCAGTCCCGCCCTTGCGCTCCACTGCCTCTTGAGGGCGGTAAGCCCAATTTAGTTGCTAGGGAGGGACTTCCATGCCTGGTCCAGGAAGCCCCACCTCAGTTACTAACAGTTATCATCCCCAGCTGGGGCGGTACGCAATTTCGCCCCCTTAAAGTTTCAAATACTTGTCAACATATTTATTTTAAAATCCCTCCCTTTGGCTTCTGCCATCAATGCAACAGAAATCAATTGGCGAGGCTTTCTGCCTTGTCTCCCTCTGTTGTCATAACAATGAGGTATCTCAGTGTTCCTGGCATCCAGAGTTGCTCTGGTTCAATTGATGGGAAATACTTTGAAGGATCTATTTCTCTCATTTGCATCTGCCTACAGTATGCCTGCCCAGATCTGGGAGAGTGTATTTTACTCTGATGGGAATTTGGGGATCGGGAGAGAGGGGCGGTATGCAAGTAAACAAGGGCAGAGACATAGTGAATCGCAATTTTAAGTCATTTCCTGGTCCCATTGTCCCAAATCAGTAAAGAAGCATTGAAGAATCTGTATTGGTTGATCAATTTTGTAAAAGGTTACACTTGAAAATGAATACTTCGAACTACGTGGGCTTATAGGGGTTGAGACTGCTGCAGAAGGCAGGGATAGTGTCAGAGCACAAGGAATGTAAAAATGGTTTGTGTGAGTCCGATAACTGGACCTTGATAATTGGCCATCTAGAATCATAGAATGATACAGCACAAAAGGAGTCCATTCAGCCCATTGTGCCAGTGCGGCTCTTTGAAAGAACATAAGAACATAAGAATTAGGAGCAGGAATAGGCCATTTGGCCCCTCGAGCCCGCTCCACCATTTAATAAGATCATGGTTGATCTTTTACCTCAACTCCACTTTCCTGCACTATCCCCATATCCCTTGCTTCCCTTAATATCGAAAAATCTACCGATCTCTGTCTTGAATATACTCAACGACTGAGCATCCACAGCCCTCTGGGGTAGAGAATTCCAAAGATTCGCCACCCTCTGAGTGAAGAAGTTTCTCCTCATCGCAGTCCTAAATGGCCGGCCCCTTATTCTGAGACTGTGAACCCTGGTTCTAGACTCCCCAGCCAGAGGAAACATCCTCCCTGCATCTACCCTGTCAGGCCCGGTTAGAATGTTGTAAAAAAAAGCTATCCAATTAGTCCCACATCCCATAGCCCAGCAGAGTTTTCCTCTGCAAGTATTTATCCAATTCCCTTTCGAAAGTAAGTATTGGATTTGCTTCCACCTAGATGGGCTCTTTTTCTCTTCAACCTCGTTATGTTCTTTCATTGCGATGCTTGATTCTGGTGCCAGAGTGATATATTATGGGGGTAACTTTCATCTTTGGCAGGGGGCAGAGAACAGGCAGCAGCAAATCGGCCGCCCATTATGTACCCTGTCTGATTTTCCTTTCCATTGACATCCCCCGACCCGATCCTGACCACCAGCCCTGACCCCTGACCCGACCGCCGGGCCTACTCACCTGAGGGCCTCTGCGATGCTAGCAGTGGCCCGATTTTTCTCCAGTCTTTGCCGTGGACTGTTGCATCATGCCGGCTCTATTACAATGCGGTTTGAGGCCCAATATCTGGGGAGCCTTGGATCTCACCATTCTGGTCGAAGACATTTGCCCTTTGCCCTTGGCAAAAATGGGGGCTCTTG
This sequence comes from Pristiophorus japonicus, assembly GCF_044704955.1. Lineage (NCBI taxonomy): Eukaryota > Metazoa > Chordata > Chondrichthyes > Pristiophoridae > Pristiophorus > Pristiophorus japonicus. The sequence continues at coordinate 24,267,573 of NC_091984.1, read as the reverse complement.
AATTTCTGGGCTAATGAATTTTATCTGAGCCGATATTTTAACTTGGGGCACCTTTCGTGTGGAGGGGTTGGGGGGGATGTGGGGGGAGGGTGAGTGTGGGGGGGTGTGGGGGGGTGAGTGGAGGTGTGCAGGGAGGGGAGGGTGTGGAGTGTGGTTGTCATGTTTGTAACCTTCACATAATTGTAACCTTTATGTAACAACACTGTAAACTGTATATACCTGAGTAATGCACACCTTGACCACATGGGGTGAACTTGTGGGAGACACTCCTCACCTGGTCACCCAGGTATATAAAGGGAGGTCCCACTCAGGATCAGCACTTCTTGGTCCTGGGAATAAAGGTTCCAGTCACGTAGTGACTTTGTCTGCAGTACATGCCTCGTGTGATTCTATAGTAAGGTGTAAGGACACTACATTTGGCGACGAGAAACGGGAATCAACGATCCATGAGGATGGCCACCGGTAGCACAGAGGAACTGTACTGTGTTGATGAGGACTGGGATGATTTCGTTGAGAGGCTTCAGCTGTCACGAAGGACTGGCTGGGAGAGGAAGCGGCTGGCAAACGGAGGGCGCATCTACTGACCAGCTGTGGATCCAAGACATATGCGCTGATGAAAGACCTACTCGCACCCGAGAAGCCGGCGGACAAGTCCTTTGAAGAGCTCAGCACTCTGATCGGTGAGCACCTCAAACCGGCGAACAGTATACACATGGCCCGGCACCGGTTCTATACACACCGGCGTCGGGAGGGACAAAGCATATCGGACTTCATTGCGGACCTTCGCCGTTTGGCCAGCCTCTGTAAGTTCACAGACGCCTGCAGGGGAGGGGGCGATGTTAAGCGATTTCTTCATTGAGGGCATTGGTCATGCTGGGATTTTCAGGAAGCTTATTGAGACCAAGGACTTGACTTTGGAAAGGGCAACGCTAATAGCTCAGACCTTCATGGCAGGAGACCAAGATAATTTACGCGCGCAGCCCTGGTTCCAACGTGGCGATGGACCAGGGAGTTAACATTGTAAACGAAACACAGAACTCCGCAGGCAGGCAAGGGCAATTCGACACCGCCCAGGTAGCAACAGGCTCTAGGGTGGGCCAGCAACAGAGACAATGGCAGGGGGATCGGCAATTCATGCCATCACAAGGGACAATGCGTCCTGGGATGGGACCATTGACACTCAGCAACAGAGTGCTCAGGAGTAATCAAAGAGACAATCAGAGAGGAATGCCTGTTAACAGTTCCTTTGTTCACAACAATCTCAGCTCATGCTGAAGGTGTGGTGGCAGACATGCTGCGAAAACCTGTAGGTTTCAACAATTTATCTGTAGAAACTGTAACTTCAGTGGACATCTGGCCGGAATGTGCAGAAAGCCCGTAGCGAGGCTAGTTTAATAGGCAGAGGAACCAGATGAGGGGCCTGCAAGGCAGGGTGATGCTTGGGGCAAAGCTATGGATGCTGAAGTCCAGCGGGTTCATGTGGCAGACGTCCACAGCTCGTATACCAAAATGCCACCTATGATGATGAAAGTTCTATTAAATGGCATCCCGGTATGCATGGAGCTGGACACAGTCACTTATGAGTGCCCAACAATTTGAAAAACTATGGCCATTCAAAGCTAACAGGCCCAAACTGGAACGCATTGACACGCAGCTACAGACGTACACCAGATAGATCATCCCAGTACTAGGCAGTGCAAACTTGGTGGTCACACACAATGGATCGGAGAACTGGCTGCCACTCTGGATTGTCCCGGGGAATGGTCCCACGCTCTTGGGGAGGAGCTGGCTAGCCGAGATGAATTGAAAATGGGGTGATGTGCATGCCATTTCATCTGTGGAGCGAAGTTCATGCTCACAGGTCCTACAGAAATTCGAGCTACTTTTTCAACCAGGTGTCGGGACCTTTAAGGGCACCAAAGTAGTGATACGCATCACGCCGGATGCCAGACCAGTGCACCACAAAGCCAGAGCCGTGCTGTATGTGATGCGTGAGAGAATTGAGAGTGAGTTGGACAGGCTGCTAAGAGAGGGCATAATTTCGCCGGTTGAATTCAGTGACTGGGCAAGCTCCATCGTCCCTGTCCTTAAAGCGGATAGCTCGGTCAGGATTTGTGGCAACTACAAGGCCACCATCAACCGAGTGTCACTACAGGACCAATACCCGCTTCTGAGAGCGGAGGATCTTTTTGCCACGCTGGCAGGTGGCAAGCTGTTCACCAAGTTGGACCTCACTTCAGCCTACATGACTCAGGAACTGGCTTCTGACTACCATCACTACGCACAAGGGGCTATTCGTTTACAACAGGTGTCCGTTTGGCATTCGTTCAGCGGCCACTATCTTTCAGAGGAACATGGAAAGCTTGCTTAAATCCATCACTGGAACAATCGTATTCCAAGATGACATCCTTATCACGGGTCGAGACACCGAGGAACACCTCCACAACCTGGAGGATGTGCTACGCCGACTGGATCGGGTAGGCCTGCGACTAAAGAAGTCCAAGTGTGTGTTTTTGGCCCCAGAGGTCGAGTTTTTGGGCAGGACCTCTGCAGACGGGATCCGGCCCACCAAATCCAAAACGGAGGCGATCCGTCGTGCGCCCAGGCCCGGCAACACATCGGAGTTGCGGTCATTTCTGGGACTATTGAACTACTTCGGGAACTTTCTGCCGAACTTAAGCACATTGTTGGAGCCGCTGCACGTGCTCCTGCGTAAGGGTTGTGAATGGTTTTGGGGGCACTGTCAAGAACGGGCTTTCAATCGGGCGTGGAATCTGCTTTGTTCTAACAAGTTGTTGACCTTGTACAACCCCTGTAAGAAACTGGTTTTAACGTGTGATGCATCATCCTATGGGGTTGGGGGCATGTTGCAGCAGAGTAATGATGAGGGCCAACTCCAACCTGTGGCTTATGCCTCCAGGTCGCTCTCCCAGGCAGAACGGGGATATGGGATGGTTGAAAAGGAAGCACTCGCATGTGTCTACGGGTTGAAAAAGATGCACTAGTACCTTTTCGGCAGAAGGTTCGAGTTAGAAACGGACCACAAACCGTTAACATCCCTGTTGTCTGACAGCAAGGCTGTCAATGCCAATGCGTCAGCTCGCATACAGTGGCTGCGTATGACTACACCATACGGCACTGGCCAGGCACCGAAAATTGCGCTGACGCGCTCAGCAGGCTCCCACTGGCAATCACTGAGGGGGCGTCGGAACAAAGCGCGGAGATGGTTATGGCCGTTGAGGCTGTCGACACCGCAGGCTCCCCCAGCACAGTCCGCCAGATCAAAATCTGGACCAATAGAGATCCCCTCCTATCCCTGATAAAGAAATGTGTCCTGACTGGGGACTGGGTGCCCGCACACGTAGCATGCCCCGAGGACAGACGGATGGACGAGCTCTCCATCCAAGCCGACTGCCTGCTATGGGGCAGCCAGGTAGTCATGCCCCAGAAAGGAAGGGAAGCATTCATCAGGGAACTCCACAGCGAGCACCCAGGCATCATGCCAATGAAGGCCATTGCCCGGTCACATGTATGGTGGCTGGGAATTGACTCAGACCTGGAACACTGGGTTCGCAGGTGCACAACGTGTTCTTAGCTGAGAAATGCCCCCGGGGAGGCCCCACTCAGCCCGTGGCCCTGACCCACCAGGCCATGGTCACGTATTCACGTAGACTACGCGGGCTCGTTCATGGGAAAAATGTTCCTGATTGTTGTCGATGCATATTCGAAATGGATCGACTGCATTATATTGAATTCGTGCACGACATCCACCACCGTGGAAAGTCTGCTTACGGTCTTTGCGACCCACGGCTTGCCGGACATCCTGTTTAGCGATAATGGCCCGTGTTTCACTAGCTATGAATCCCAGGAGTTTATGTTGGGTAATGGTATCAAACACGTCAGAACAGCACCGTTGAAGCCAGCTTCCAATGGCCAGGCGGAATGTGCGGTTCAAATCATAAAACAGGGCATGCTCCGGATTCAAGGACCCTCCCTTCAGTACCGCCTATCGTGCCTCCTGCTGGCCTATAGGTCCCGCCCCCCAGTCGCTCACAGGGGTCCCGCCTGCGGAACTACTCATGAAACGCACGCTTAAAACGCGGCTGTCCCTCATTCACCCAGTCCTGTCAGACTTTGTTGAGGGCAAGCGCCAGTCCAAAATCGAGTGCCATGATCGCAACTCAGTGGGGAGATGCATAGAAATCGATGACCCTGTATTTGTTCTCAATCATGCTTTGGGACCCAAGTGGCTTGAGGGTACTGTAATTGGCAAAGAGGGGAATAGGGTAATTATGCTCAGGCTTAACAATGGGCAGATATGTCGCAAACATCTGGACCAACTAAAGAAAAGGTTCAGCATGGACACTGAGGAACCTGAGGAAGATCATGAGATGTTGCCCACACCACTGCCAGTGAACGAGCAACAAGGACATTCACCAGCATGCACAGTCCCTGCGGCCAGCCCGGACAGGCCGGAATCACCTCAGGCGACAGAGACGCATGCCAAGGCTCAACAACCAGAGCCCCAACTGCGGCGCTCCACGAGAGAGCGTCGACACCCTGAAAGACTCAATCTTTGACCCAAAGACGTTGGGGGGGAGGTGATGTCATGTTTGTAACCTTCACATAACTGTAACCTTTATGTAACAACACTGTACACTGTATACACCTGAGTAATGCACACCTTGACCACAGGTGGTGAACTTGTGGAAGACACTCCTCACCTGGTCACCCAGGGATATAAAGGGAGGTCCCACGCAGGGTCAGCACTTCTTGGTCCTGGGAATAAAGGTTCAGGTCACGTAGTGACCTTGTCTGCAGTACATGCGTTGTGTGATTCTATAGTAAGGTGTAAGGACACTACAGTGGTGGTGCAGGGAGGGTTTGGGGGGATGCGGGGAGGCATGGGTGGGGGTGTTGCGGGGGGGGGTGAGTGGGAGCATACGGGGGGGTGAGTGGGGGGGGTGGGTGGGGGGGTGTGGGGGAGGTGGGTGGGGGGATGCGGGGAGGGGGGCGTGGGGAAGAGCCAAGGTGGTGTCAAATCGTCCGGACCTCAGCATTGTTAGATTTTAACACCCGGTCCTCATCTTCCGAGACACCGTCAGTCTCTCACTCGAAGCAGACGGGAGGCAGCAGTGGGATGGTGGACAGGAGTTTGATGTTGGGCAGCATGAGGCCACCGCCGGGGATCCGAGGAACAGTCCCCAGCGTTCCTGATTGTGATTGTGATGGGTTCGTAGAGCCATGCGATTGATTGATTGGGTGGGGATAGGAGGGGTGCAAGGGTTGGTGGTGGGTAAAGGCCTAGGGTCTGAAATTGCCCCTTCCGATAAGGCCTTGGGCCGGCTGAAAGTGGCGGCCACGGGGTGGTGTGGAATGGCCGCCCACTCTCCGCAGAGTGGCCGCCATTTTGGAAATTGCCCTTCCTCTGTTTTGGAGTGGTGTTCGGGACCGCTCTGCCCGTTTTCCTGCCGAGCTGTGCACGGGCCGACCCCTTACCGACTGGCAGAGACCCCCTTGCGAAATTACTCCCCGTGAAATTGCCCTTTTCTCGGTATTGCCTCGCGGGAGTGGCCCCCTTGTCGGTACACTCTCTCTGGTATAGTGGCCTGGCCACCCTTAAAGGGGAGGGCACACTGCCATGGCTGCCATATTATTTTTTTTTGTCGGCCGACTGCCAGGCTGGTCCGACAACATGGCCACGCTCTTGGGTGCCAGGCCGCTGGCCCAGCCAAAGCCCTCCCTGGTGGCCCATTGTTTGCCAGCAAAGTGGCTGCAGAGTTCGCAGCGGCACCCCCCTGCCTTTAACTGAAGGGGAAAGACGTTATGATGCATCAGCGCGATGACATCATCAGCGCGGCGCTGATGACTGACAGCCTCAGCTACTCCGCCCCGTCTCCATTTCCGCCCCACTACTGATGGCCACTTCCACTCCCACGATGAGGCCACTTCTGCCCCGCTCCAAAAAAATCCCTGAAGTGCTGAATTTCGGCGGCTATGTCGCCCCAATGCATGGGGTGGCCAGAATACATCGAAACCGGTGGGTGCGCCTCGTTATGGGCGGTGGACAATTTCGGCCCCCCTAAACTTTTCTCGTGGGCTCTGGAGGAATAAAATAACATTAAAATCCACTTACATTTTTGGGTCCTCTTTTGGTCCTGGCTCTTTTTCTTTCCTGCGCACGTCCAGTTAAAATTGCAGTCAGGCCCCGATGATGTCACGAGTGTGTGACCCCTCTGTCTTCTGGCAGGTGTCCCTCTCGCCTGCACGGAAAAGTAATAGTTAAAAGTAGATAACGCCTGGGGCTGGATTTTTGGTTGTCTAATGCCTCAGTTAGTGGCTAGAGGTGGCGTTAATGAGAGCGTAAGAGGTTACCAACCAGGAGTACAGCATTTAGCGCCCCCATTGAACATTCATTCGAGGCTCACTGGGGGCGTAAACCAGTAAACCTGACATCAGTCCTGGTGCAATGCCCACGCTTGTCCCCCGGTCGGTAAATTCGGTGTGGCCACCTCATTTAGCAACCATCAAGAACAACATTTGTACAAACAGTCGGTACAGGCTTGCAGAGTCGTTAACTGGTGGCTACTTAAAGGGAAGAGGAAGCGCTTCTGTCAGAGGTCACAGTCAGTACAACGTTTACACTGAGCACAGTGCGTGAGCCTCCAAGTTTGCAGCGGCAGACAGAAATAACAGTACAGGTTGAAAACAAGTGATTTTGAAAAGTTTAATGGATGCATTACTATACCTTTAAGACTCGATTGTTCCTGGGGTTTGACTCAGAGTTCCACGCATAAGCAATGAGTCCGCCAAATTTACCGACCAAACTTTCGTTATTGCCAACCCAGCTCTGGTGTGCAACGGCTGATTTAGCATCCCTGTCAGCTCCTCACCCGATTCTGATGAATTTCTGGGCGGAGGTTGCAGACATTTTCAAGGCGTTAAAATTACCGCTCTGCCTGGGTTACAACCCCAAATGAGACACAGCTGAATTTCTCCCCCTAGATCTCTCCTCAGTGAAAAAAGGGACAATGTAATGCTACTTAAGATCAATTATAATTAGTTTAACACAGAGTGCAAATGATTTATTATTTTCTACCATATGAAGAATTAACGCAATTTTGCATCTTCTATGAAAATGTGTGTTAACTTTGTACTATTTATTTATTTGTTCAATTTCAGTTTAATAAAGTTATCTGGCAGTTAAGGTAAAACAAGATCCCGGACCCTGTACTTCTAACGATCCAAGGGAGTTTGTTATTCTGGGCATGCTACAAAAGTTACCTGGATTTCAGGGCAATTGTAATTACACAGGAGGAGATTGGGAATGAGGATTCACCTACGACAATTAATGAAACAGATAAGCTAAAAATATCCAGAATATTAGGGTTATGGTAGTATAGTGGTTAAGTTGCTGGACTAGTAATCCAGAGGCCTCGATTGATAACCCAGAGATGTGAGTTCAAATCACACCACAGCAGCTGGAGGAATTTAAATTCAGTTAATTAAATTAAAATAAATTGGAATTAAAAAGCTAGTATCAGTAATGGTGACCATGAAACTACTGGATTGTTGGAAAAACCCATCTGGTTCACTTGTGTCCTTTAGGGAAAGAAATCTGCTGGTCTGGCCTATATGTGACTCCAGACTCCAAATTCTTAAATTCCCTCTGAAAAGGCCTAGCAAGCCAGTCAGTTGTACCAAAAACGCTATGACAAAGTCAGCGTTGTAGGAGTACCTTCACCTTACGGACTGCAGCGGCTCAAGGAGGTGATTCACCACCACCTTCTCAAGGGCAATTAGGGATGGGCAATAAATGCTGGCATTGCCAATGATGCAACATCCCAGGAAAAAATAAGTAAAAAGGGTAAAAAGACCCAGAAACACAGGGTAGAAATTCGTCTTGAGTAGTAGTGCCACATGGGTGGTATCGAACCAGCGTCCACGTCCAATACTCTGCTCCATTGACTTCAACAGAACTGATCTTTAAGCAGGTGTATATCAGACAGCGCATACCTGTTTAGCACCACTGCCTCTGATGAATTTCTACCCCAGACTGTTCCAAATTTATAGATCCATAAACAAGATATTTCAACCAGCTGTGATTTTGCCAACTGAGGAGGAAGTGAGGCAGGTGACGGAGCGTGTTCCCAGCACTCTGCCGGCTCCATCCCGCTCTGTACGTGATTTTTCAGTGATTGGGCTTGTTAAGCCCACCTAGCGAGGTTCCCAGCCAATTAAAAGAAAATGGGTCTGATGATGTTGTTTGTTGATAAAGGAACCATGTTCACATTGATTTTGACAGTTGTGCTATCAATGTTTTTCAGCATTGAGGTGCTGCAAACACTTCAAGCACTGCACAACAGTGTAGGGCTGCACCCAGGCACTCCCACGACTCCCTCCATATGGTCCTCTTCCCTTCCGTTGGACAGAAGAGACCTCTCCACGACACCAACGCAGCCTGGTTGCACATTGCACAGGAGGGCACAAGCAGGGATGTCATCAGGAGGACCAGGTTGCAATGGCGCAAACCTTTCAATTATCTCAGTAGATCACAAAACGTTACTGCAAAGACACTCTCTACTTCATCCTGCTGTGTCATAGAAACATAGAAAATAGGTGCAGGAGTAGGCCATTCGGCCCTTCGAGCCTGCACCACCATTCAATGAGTTCATGGCTGAACATGCAACTTCAGTATCCCATTCCTGCTTTCTCGCCATACCCCTTGATCCCCCTAGTAGTAAGGACTACATCTAACTCCTTTTTGAATATATTTAGTGAATTAGCCTCAACAACTTTCTGTGGTAGAGAATTCCACAGGTTCACCACTCTCTGGGTGAAGAAGTTTCTCCTCATCTCGGTCCTAAATGGCTTACCCCTTATCCTTAGACTGTGACCCCTGGTTCTGGACTTCTCCAACATTGGGAACATTCTTCCTGCATCTAACCTTTCTAAACCCGTCAGAATTGTAAACATTTCTATGAGATCCCCTCTCATTCTTCTGAACTCCAGTGAATACAAGCCCAGTTGATCCAGTCTTTCTTGATATGTCAGTCCCGCCATCCCGGGAATCAGTCTGGTGAACCTTCGCTGCACTCGCAAGAATGTCCTTCCTCAAGTTAGGAGACCAAAACTGTACACAATACTCCAGGTGTGGCCTCACCAAGGCCCTGTACAACTGTAGCAACACCTCCCTGCCCCTGTACTCAAATCCCCTCGCTATGAAGGCCAACATGCCATTTGCTTTCTTAACCGCCTGCTGTACCTGCATGCCAACCTTCAATGACTGATGTACCATGACACCCAGGTCTTGTTGCATCTCCCCTTTTCCTAATCTGTCACCATTCAGATAATAGTCTGTCTCTCTGTTTTTACAACCAAAGTGGATAACCTCACATTTATCCACATTATACTTCATCTGCCATGCATTTGCCCACTCACCTAACCTATCCAAGTCACTCTGAAGCCTCATAGCATCCTCCTCGCATCTCACACTGCCACTCAACTTAATGTCATCCACAAATTTGGAGATACTACATTTAATCCCCTCATTTAAATCATTAATGTACAATGTAAACAGCTGTGGCCCCAGCACAGAACCTTGCGGTACCCCACTAGTCACTGCCTGCCATTCTGAAAAGTATCCATTTACTCCTACTCTTTGTTTCCTGTCTGTCAACCAGTTCTCAATCCACATCAGCACATTACCCCCAATCCGATGTGCTTTAACTTTGCACATTAATCTCTTGTGTGGGACCTTGTCGAAAGCCTTCTGAAAGTCCAAATACACCACATCAACTGGTTCTCCCTTGTCCATTCTACTGGAAACATCCTCAAAAAATTCCAGAAGATTTGTCAAGCATGATTTCCCTTTCACAAATCCATGCTGACTTGGACCTATCATGTCACCTCTTTCCAAATGCGCTGCTATGATATCCTTAATAATTGATTCCATCATTTTACCCACTACCGATGTGAGGCTGACCGGCCTATAATTCCCTGTTTTCTCTCTCCCTCCTTTTTTTAAAAGTGAGGTTACATTGGCTACCCTCCACTCCATAGGAACTGATCCAGTGTCACTCATCACATCCCCATCACTCTGCCTTCCCTACCCTACTCCTGAACATCCTTACTCACACCAACTTACCTTGCACCTCCACCCATCCCTCTTTATCTACATTATCATTTCCCCATCTCACTACCCATTCCTCACACTCACCCTCATCCTTGTCTAATCATACCAACTAACAACACACATGGGTCGGCACTTGTTAATCTGTTATCAAACATTAAAATCTTTATTTTCAACACTTTGCATTCTTCAACAGATTTGCGTGAACCTTTGGAAGTGGCTTAGTGAGTTACAGTGAATGGTGAGACATAACGGTACACCCTGCAATGTTGATGAGTATGAAAGGAATAGCTTGGCATTGTAGGGATGCTTTATGGTGCTGGTGTGGGGTAGTGCCAACCTGGTGTATCATGTGGCAGACAGGATGTACAGCGTCAAGTGAAGTAAATCTGGCTATGGTGAGGCTATCCCTGGCGCCCCTGGCAGCAATGTGGTCGGGTGCTGATACCCTCTGTCCTGCACAGCATCAGTTGATTACAGAGAAGGTTGTTGGTGCTGCTGGTGTGCCTGGTGTTGCTGGTGCTGGGGCTGATCGTGGTGGGATTCTGAGGACCAAGATGAAACTGTATAAACTGTACCCATTCTGATGTAATAGATAGCAGGTGAACTTGAGATGACAGAAGCAATCTGTCAATGGTGAGAGAGGTTGTTCCAATTAAGTGAGACTGGATAAAGAGTTTGCTCCAAATATTTGCTCCAATCTGTTGCGACTGCATAATGCTCAATCTACCTTCCCAATGCACTAAGCAACAACTTCTGAGCTTGGAAAGCTGTGAGATGGAAACTGTTATAGCACATTTGCAGCTGTCATGTAATCAGATGGTTCCATGTTTCATGTGGCAGACAGGATGTACAGCGTCAAGTGAAGTAAATCTGGCTATGGTGAGGCAATCCCTGGCGCCCCTGGCAGCAAGGTGGTCCCGACCTGCTTACCTGACATGATCCTCGAGCAGTATCGACCCTGTGGCCGGCCTGGTAAACTATGCAGGTGAGCTGAAAATAGTTCTTAATCCTCTGTTAACAAGGTCATAATGACCTGAATTGCCTCCCAACTTCCCACCCGACCCACCACAGGTCGCGTCTGCTGACATCCCGCAAAATTCCCTCCCAAGAGTTTAACGTGTACTATTTCAGGAGACGGAGACAATTAGAACTAATTGGGGCCGAAATTCAGGGTCCCGATAAGGCCCGTTGCCGCCAGAATGCGCCGGTCAGGCAGCGGAATCCAATGGTCGCCGATTTCTGGTTGAATGGCCGCTGTCAACCAAATTCAGCAGGGGTGGGGGGGACGGTTTCTGGCGGTCCCCACTTCCACCACTGTCAGGACCTCCCACCTCCATCCAAATTAAGCCCGAAAAATCTAATACCCGCCGAGCGGGGCCTCCGACAGCTTTTTCTGTCAGTGCACATTTCATTTCCTCTGCGTGGTGGCCATTAAAGGCAAGGGCCCAATGCCACCGCCGTCATTGTATTTTCTTTGGTGGCTGACTTCCATGTCGGACCGACAGTTATGCCCCCGGGTTCGGCCGGGCCACCAACATGCAGTCTGGCACCCCCCTCTTGGGTGCCAGGCCGCTGGCCCGGCTGAAACCCTCCCTGGTGGCCCAGTGGTTGATCCTAAGTACTCGCCGATTCTCTCCCCTTTAAAGGAGGGGAGTTACGTGGTGATGCAGGCGCGCAATGACATCACCACCGCTCCGCCGCTGAGTGACAGCGGTGGATACTCCTTTCCACTTCCACTTCCGCCCCTCACCAGCACTTACTGCCGCACTTCCGCCCCCTTTATGACCAACTTCCTGTCCGCTTAAAAAAAAAAGACAGAGCTGAATATCAATCAAGAGTCAGCTTATCCTACCCGGCGGTGAAAACACTTAAAAAACAGTAAGTTTCTGGCAGACCTTAATTTCGGTCACAATGAGTCAAATCTGTGATATATTTCCAAGTCAGGATGGTGTGGGCCTTGGAGGGGGAACTTGCAGGTGATGGTGTTCCCATGCGTCTGCTGCTCCTGTCCTTCTACATGATAGAGCTTGCGGGTTTGGGAGGTGCTGCCGAAGAAGCCTTGGTGAGCTGCGGCAGTGCATCTTGTAGATGGTACACACTGCAGCCACAGTACGCATTTAAAATGCCAATTATCAGTGAAATACTACAATATTATGTTACGTTATGAAGATATGCTCAGCGGGCTAGAAATTCAGCTGAGTAACACCCAGTTTATCGGTGTTAAGGCCATTTTGTGTCCAAAATGGCGTCCGCGCCACACATGCACATGCCTGCTGTGGGCCATGCCGGATGCCATCTTGGTAAAGGCCAAACAAGAGGCATCCTTTACCCACATCTGAAGCAGACATTAGGCCATTAACATAAGCAAATATGGGGCCTCGCACAGGCTTCTGCGCCTTCTTGCAACTTTGGTTTGGGCCTGAGGCAGTCAGCACCACTGCTGATTGTCTCCGGGAAAACCAATGCTAAACTGCACGGAATTTAAAAAAAAGTTTAGTACTTAGAATAATCACCGCTGCTCCCAGTCCCAAGATTTCCGACCTCGCTCCCGACTCCGGCCTCCAGTCCCCCTGCTCCCTCCCCCCTCCCCCACTGCCCTGACCTAGTCTGCCCCCGCCCCCAACAGCACTCCTGACCCGCCAACAATACGCCAGACCCCCAAGATCTTCCTACCCCGACCCCTGACAGCCCTCCGATCGGACTCCGAGGCCCAGCTTTCCTCCTCCAGACCCCCGCAATCTTACTCAATCACTTACCTGAAAATTGGCGTACGGACCAGTGCTGGCTCCTACCCAGCACCATCTACATGATGATGAGGTCCGGGGCCTAAAATCAGGGTCTACTTGGACCTCCTCATTTGAGCACGGGCTGTTAGCACTCTGCGGGTAAGCTGCCCAAAAATGGATGTTACCCAATCTCTAGGCCCCTGTGTTCAATAAGGTGCCTGTGCACTTAATGCTTCTTTTATTGCAGAATATCAGTGCTATGCAGAGGTATGCCAAAGGAAACTAATCCAAACCAAACCACTATAGCGTTCAAAGATTATAGAGCTTTTGAGATGTTGGTCTGAAAGGATAAATATTTTGTTTTAAAAGAAGAAAAAAAATTAGATGAATTGAAGATACATATAATGTAAAAAATCTTTTTACAAGGTAAATATTGTCGAATTTGTCTCTAAACATTCTCATTGAAGCACGGGAATAACTGATACCACTGGCGTTCACTTTGAGCATTCACATTTTAATCCTTTATACTAAAAATAACAAAACAGGTATTTTTTTCCCCACTATATAAGTCATAATCGGATCCAGATCCGAATATATAACGCGATGGCAAAAGAGGAAGCCAGGGAATAATAAAATTGCTAGAATCCTAAGGACATACTATATGACCAATTATATAGTCACTTATTAAATGGATCCAATTATATGATGAAATGAGACTGGAAGTTATTCTGCTTAGGGGGTTTATTATTCGGAAATAGTTGGCACAGTGGTAGACATAATTAAATAGCAGCATCCAAAAAAGAAAAACGAAATACTTACATCTGAGTGTGTTTGAATTGGTATTTTAAATAAGTTACATGAAGGTAACTGTAAAACGGTGTATTATTTTGCCTGTAAAAGCTGATTAAGTATCTTGGCAATTTTACCCAGCTAAAGCTTCTGTCTGAGTATGCACCGTATTAATCTCCATCTCATGATAATGAAGGAATGAGCATCTCTTCAGGCTTTCCTCCCTGTGACTCCTGCCACCAGAATCATAATCACATTACAGAAAGGAAATTAGTGATATCCTAAGAGAAATAATGCCTTTGTAAGCTGCACTCCATCATTAATTTAGCTTTTATTTCTCTCAAAGCTGAGGTTGTGGTTTAAAGAACCTGAGAGCACTGAGACGCTGAGTTCTCCCTTTATGTTCAAAGAAAGCAGATTGACTTTTAGAATAAATCGTTTTTTCATTGGAAGCAAAGCAAAATTGTACATTCAGGGAAATATAAATTAATTGCTGAGCTTCTAAATAACACAAATGCATCCTACTGCACTAAATTGGTTGTCTTGTGTGTTAAATTATTCTGTTCATTATGTGGCACCAGGCTGACTGTTCTGGTTTCAGCCCACCTATAAGAATATTATTTGACTCATCATGCTAATGGTGACATATTTTATATCGTGACTAATGATGGAGCAGTTCGTACATTGTTTAAGATATTCAGAAGTACTGTAAACGAAAGAGGAAAGAAAATGCAATTTAGAAGATGAGACCATACCACTCTGGCTGCAAAAAGATACATTTATTTCCGACAAAAGAGATCACAAGTGGAGGATTAGCACATGACTCCATTTGCCATCTGGAACTACAGAAGTGAAAAGGTTTTCAGCACACAGCATTTAAGAGAGAAAATATTATCGCCCTGACAGAATTTATTTGGTTGTACATAGTATGGTGCAATTACATTTTTATATATTATGGCTATTCTCATATATCTAAACCATCTAGTACAGAATGCAATAGATTTAATTTCCTTGAAATGGTCAAGTACACCAGTCCCTGTACTGTATTTGCTGTACTATGGGCCTTAGCCCTATACTTTGTATTTTTCTATTAAAAACACATTTTCCCGCAATCGCCTTCGATTTTGAATGTACTAAAACCTTGTTTGCAATGAAAGCGTTCAAAGTCCACAATTACTCATTATATGTACCTGAAAGGCAAATTTCTGTTTTAGTAAAATTATACTACCCACTTCCCTAGAAAATCACTGCACTAATTTTGTGTTGCCTATCTTGTGAGGGGTAAGAGGATCGATAGAAATCAACAATTCTAGCTATGAAATGGGTCCGTGCACTGACCGATGCTCTTAATTGTACTTTAACAACAGTGAGGCTCAAGATAATGATCCTTTTTACAAAGTGTGCCAGCAGTTTAAGGCTAGGCTTGTAAACTGAAGAGACGTCAACGTACTCGTAGGATCACAGCCTTATTAAATCAAAGTCAAGATTGCAGCAATTTCAAGATGAACTGACTGTTTAATATAGCCGAACTTGCAATTGCTTTCTTTGTTTAATCAAACCGGCTATCAGTCGGTCAACTTCTGATAAGGTGAATTCTGATTTTGGTGAGTAAATCACTTTAAATGAAATAAAACAGTTCACGTAAGATAATCAAACCATTTCTTTACTATCATGTACACTAAATATGAAAAGGCTAGTGTAAGGTATGGAACAGGATGCGGTTTTGGTGCTATTTAATTATGAAGCAACAGAATGGCTTGCAACAGATTTGAATTTACATCCTTTATTCACATGTTTTGAAGGTATATTTAGAGAGCAACAGAAGTGTAATTTATCATGGGCTTTAGCACATCAAGGACTACTTTGACACAGTACAAAGGTGACTACTAAGACAGATGTTGATGTACTATACCGTGAATAAAGAGACGCATTTCAGTTAATTATTGTCGTTAGATGATTGATATTTTTCTAGATGTAGTACATATTTAAATTTTTTGCTTGTATAAAATCTGTCTATTTTGATATTGTCGAGCCACATAACTCCTACAGTTAAGAGACTTGTGGGGAGAAATTGTGTAGCGCCCTTTTTGGGGCGGTAACTTTTGCGGTAGCGCCAGGCGCTACACAAGGGACTCCATCGTGAACATCTGTTTTAGTGCTCCAGGAAGGAAGTGGAGTGCTAAATCAAGGGCTACCACTTCCTAACGGGAGGTGCAAAGGGGGCCAATTTCTAGGCTTGATCCTAGGCCATGGCTAAAGTAACTGTTGCTGTTCACACTGATGCTAGAAGCCATTCAGTAAAGCCTGAACAATGATGTTCCCCTGTATTAATTTCCACATGGTGCAACGGCAATTTTAAAGCAAGTCATTTTCAGTTGCTGTTTGCGGCTCACATTTTGTTGGGATGAAATTCAATCCAACTAATTTATTCACAGTCACCTCATCATTTGGGGCCACACACCAACTGGTATCAAGAGTATGGGTGAATGACTTCATCCCAGGCTTTACCAGTACAGCTGACCTTGACATAACTCTCTGTTTGATTTTCCATTCCCTGGCCTCTTCTCCTTGCCAACACATAGCAGTGCAGTTGAAATCACGAATCCAGCAGTGTTGCAATCAGATCTGTATCTCTCACCGCACAGTGCCATACTTTGGTGTCTCAATGTACTCCATCAACATCGTGTCAACCATTATTCCCCTGTTGTTGTGGCAGTGGCTTCGAAACCCAATCTATGAACGGTTCAGAAACTAAGGGAAACAGAGTTTGTGGGAGTGTATAGGGATCACAATCATTCTCAATCAGTAAAATAGTTCCTTACTATTTTCTAATCTAAAAGACTATGGGCCCGAATTTGGTGAACTTACCGCTGGGAAACTCGGCGGTCTCCCTGTTTTTTCGGCACTCTCCCCTCTGAACGAGTTTGGTGAGGTCCTCACGCCGGCGGGGAGAGAAGACCGCTGGGGATCGTCCACTGGTGTCCGCTGCCGTGCAACACCGGCAAAAGTCCTCCCGCCCGCTTCTTCCTGAGATTGGTCCAGGCGGTCCTCCGCTCCAGCAGCAGAAGAGACTGCCGCGTGGAGGCATGTTTTACCTGAACGGCAAGTATAAAGACCGGCATGAAAAGGTTCGTGAACTGGTTTTCTTCATTTCTTTTGCGGCGATTTTGCTTGATATAGTCTACTGAAGAATATGTAATGGTTTGTTTTTCATTTGTTGAACGTTTTTTTTTTGTTCCCTTCTCCCTGGGCCTGACTCTATCCTCGACATTACTTTGCCGAGGATCGCATTTGCCACCCAGAATCGGCAGGTAATGCCCATTTTTTCTGCCAGGTATTTTTTCCCCCATTTTTCCACCAAACTTCCGCCCAAAGTACCGTCAGGATCTTAGCAGTCCTTTCGATGGTACATGGGCGGAACTTAGGTTTGACCAAATTTGGGCCCAATATCTGATTCTGGATCTATCAAAGACCTGAAACCCAGAACTGATGCTCTTTATTTCCACTTGATCTTGGGATGTGGGCAACACTAGCAAGGTAGTATTTGTTATCTATCCTTAGTTGCCCTAAGGGCATTAAGAGTCAACTAGATGTTAATCCGATGAAAAGTCAGCCACCTGAAATGTTAACTCTGTTTCTCTCTCTGCCGATGCTACCTGACCTGCTGAGTGTTTCGTGCATTTTCTGCATATTGTGGGACTGGAGTCACATGTTGCCCAGACCAAGTAGGAGTGACAGCTTCCCTTCCCTGAAGGACATTGGTGAATTATTTGGGTTTTTATGGTAAAACTATGGCTTTCGTGGTAATTTCTCTGGTACAAAGCCAGATTCATTGAATTCAAATGCCATAACTTCCATGGTGGGATTTTAATTTGAGATTTTTAGGCTATTAGTCAAGCACCATAACCATTAAGCTACCATACCCTTCTTCTAAAAAATAAAATCCCAGAAACAGGTCGTTGTTTTATAGTCCCGTCGGTTTAAAAATGACAGTGTATGAAGTCCTTAAATATAGGGGTGAACCTGTGCGGGAGCTTTCCCGACCGTCCGCCAGAACTTTGACTGTTTACGACATTTGTTTGGGTTTCTAAGGCTCGTCTGTCGAAGTAACGACAGGCGATCGGAAGTCTCTCTTCGAAAATTCAGCCCTGTACTTTTTCTTCCTAATCACTTGTATTGATTTCAATAGGTTAAGTGAAGTTAGAAATTTTGTACAACTTTAAGGTTATTTAAAATTTCTCTCTATAGAAATTGTATATGATTTACAGACGCATTGTTGGTACAGTGTAAATAGCATTAACACAACAAAGTTCAGAGTGAATGCTTATTTAGAACAGTTGTGAAAAATAAAATAAAAATTCTGTGATTTTCTTGTACTCATGCGTAGATTTTGCCCTCAGAATATTTGGAGGGAATGGGCACAAAAAACTTCCAGTTTAAGAAACAACTTTTTGAGGATTCAGCTAATGGTTTTTATAACAATAGATTTTGATGGTATAAACATAGTACTGAAGCAGGATTATCAAGGTTTGATTGAGGGGAATGGGTGACAGGTTAAGTTGGTACATTGTACCTTTATCTCAAAGACACGTGTATGAATCCAGGGTACGTTGATGGATGAAAGCTTCTTGGGTGTAAGAATCTTATGTGAAATAAGTTTAATCATTCCATCTCACTTAGTAAGCCGTTAAAAATGAAGGTGTAGGAAGTGAGAAAAATTCACACAGGAACGTGCACCTCTGAGGCTGACGGTAAAGCATGTGATTGGGGTAAGAGCTTTACTCTGCGTCTTAGCTGTACTCTACTTGACGCAGGAGCAATTGATTCCAGCACTGACACCATTTGTTCTTAGTAGCAATGAAAATATTAAAATATATCAAACCAAGAGGAATTGCCCCTGTACTTGCCTCTCGTATGGGTGGCCATTCATTCTTGGCACTCTTTGCTAAAGGGGCCTTTGTACCAAAGCAGTGCACTAGAAGCAACCCCTTGTAAAGCATCTTGGGATGTTTTGTTACATGAAGAGTGCCATAAAAGTCCAAGTTGTTGTTGTTTTGCATTCCTTTATTTATGAATGAAAGCTGGCACTTAGATGTACAATATTTGTTTAATTGAATGTATCATGGCATAAAAATTAACTTTTAGTGTCATATTAGTACCAATGCAAATAGGAAATATAGCACTGAATTCAGAATGTATACCTTATTCATGATCGGCACTACTGCATGCTTTGAAGCTGTGATGTTTGAATGAACCACAGCATTATTACCTTCATGCAAAATAGATTTGAGATCTTTACACATTGCTGTTCATACTTGATGATGCTGAAGGTCTTCAATATATTCTATGGGAACATTGACAGCGGGGATTATAACTTTGGAAAATCATTGCAGCTCAAATGCTTAAAAAATTAAATAATGCTAACTATCGTGGGTGGGGGAAGAACTACTGTCAATAAATTAAGAAGGAACATTTTCCCCTGTTTATCTCTTCCCAAAGCATATGAGTGAGAACGTGTAATAGTATAAGAGCAGGAATGATGAATTAAGGATGTGTTCCCAAAATACTCTGTTCAGTAACTCCTTATTTGTATTAAAACATAAATAGTTCAAACTTGAATTAAGATCTTTATATTAAAACATAAATAGTTCAAACTTGAATTTCTGACGTAAAACGTTTCTACAAATTGTTAGGGTTCATTTCACTTATTCAAGCACATTTTGCAAATTTACTGCATATGCTGAAATCTGTTTGTGCACAAAGGAATCATTCACTCTTTTTGCTTTGCTTAAAAACATAAATAAACAAACAAATAAATAAATAAATAACCATTCTATTTTGGGAGCAGTGCTGCATCAATATATATCATCGTAATAAAAAGAAAAACTGATTATCTTGCGTTGCTTTTGGAGTTGTCCACTTCCCAGTGTAGTGCTCAATACTTTGGAGGTGATTAGGGTCTATTCAGGCAGAAAATATGATCGAATTCAAACGCTTTGAATTCCTTGTTCATTCAATAGTCTGTCAAAAAAGAGCATTCAGTGGTTCATATAACAAAATTGGCGCCTGACTAAATTGTTCGTCTTTTTTTAAACTTGCATATGGCGCACAAGGAAATTTTCAGCACTCTTTCTGCAGCTCCATGATGCTTTGATATGGATAACATTACCATAACAGCCTGCATTAGCCAACTTATATTTTATTCTTCTTTTCAGTGTACATAAAAATCCCAGATTAGGCCTATTCTCTTTTATTTCCTTTGAACTCTTTCAGGCTATTTTTTGAGACTTTTTGTGCTTTTGACTGTGCAGCGCATTCACTGTAAAAGCAGTCAAGGCTGCTATATGACCACAAGCAAAACTGTGAGTGTCTTAAGTAGGGACCACACAAATCTTTTGCGCATTTGCATTTTTCAGTGATGTGGTTCAATCTGAATATAAGAAGTAAAGAGAGACCGACTACCTCAACCAGTTTCATTACCCGAATTGTTTGTAATTTTAGATTTTTTAATGCATCATCTGCTGCATGCAATGGTACAAAAATTATCGCTATGTGCATTTTTGAAGATGTTTGAGGCAAGGAAACATTGCCAATTCGGAGGCCTCGACCAAAAGTAGACGCCCTAAAGTAACCATCTCTTTGGGCTCAAAGAGAGCAAGGCCAAAGCCGGGCTGCTCAGTTCATTTTCCAGTTCAGTAACTGTAGTAATCCAGCCCAGCCAGCTGCTAACAAGATTGGGTCTGAAGTTTACCTCCACAATGAGATAATCAGATTACCAGCCACAAAGATCAAATAATGACCCAGCTTTAGAGCAAGTTCAGCAGGCCCTTGATAACACTGTGTGGTCGATAAAGTTCGATTTAAAAAAAAATAAATAAATGAAATCACTGAAAAATATTTCAATATTAAGATGAAACAGATTGTTGCCAATCTATGTCGTGTACATGTGCTTAATTTTAATATTGACGGAAAAGGAAAAAAATAACATGAGATGATATTCATGTCGGGCAATTGTTCTTGAGCTTGGTTTTAAATGAAGCATGCAGAATTTTTAATTTGGTAGAGCGGGAAGGAGAAAGCTCAAAATAATTATTGGCATTTGGATTTTATTGCGTGAAGGTGATTGCAAATTGAAACTTTTGCTTGGTAATTTTTGCCAAAGTAAGGTGAAAATATCTAATAATTTGTTAGATTTTGTCTGTCTACGGCAGGCCATGATATCTGGGAGTTTTTGTTTTGGCCACATTATGATAGCTTTTTTAGTAGTAACGGGATTATTCCGAGAGGCATACAAATGTGATTGTCTCACAGCAGATGGTGCGCACTGCTTCACCTTTGAGAAAAGTTAATTAAGCCAAGCATATTGTGCCCATAGAGGGGAAAATGTAGATGAATATTGAGCAATCAAACTCAGTGTCTCCTTTTCATGCCTTTGCAATGGGACACAGAACCCCATTGAAGGAGAATTATGTACAGAATCAAATTAATTCACATCCAACTTTACTCTCTTCCCACGTTTTAACAGGGGTGCACACCAGGCTCTTCAGAAGTTTAGCCCACAATCAATGGACCACACTGCTGTGTCCACTAAATTAAATGAATCAGTGCAGAAAAATCTCTTGTGTGATATTAAAAGGGTGAAAGACTGTTTAATTCAAATCCTTCCGTAGAGGCTTTTTTTTGCTTTCAGTCTCTTCAACAAAGTACAGTACAAACTTGTAACAAAACCCTTTCAAGTCGGTTCAGCAAAATGAAAGCGAAAGGTACAGCTTGCCTGACACTATTGTACGGAAAATATGATTCATACCTTGTGTTTAATGAACAAAATACATATAATTTAATTTGAATAGACAACTGAAATCAGGTTATAATTGTGTGAATATAAATTTAACTTAATATCTTAAAAATGTAAAGGGATTTATAGCAATGACCTGTTATAAAAATCCCAACAAAGCTAATCCTATGTGTCCCAGTCCTAAAAATGTTTTGAACCATTTCCTGACTTATTTTAATGCACCGTTTTAAATACCATATTCATTAAGATAACTAATAATTTATAAATTTGCCAACTTAATTCTTTTAAATTAGAGCAGATAAATAACTTTATGTACTTAAAGGTTAAGCCACATGGACAAAATAACATTCAAAGTCAACAAAATATAAGGAAATCCTGCAGTGCCTGACATGAAACATGGGGTTAAGCTTATTGCAAACACATTTTATTACACTGGAAAGTCCTTCTGGGAATGGTGGTAATGTTGAACTTTGTAGGCAGTTGTAATGGTGACAACCTTGGGATTGACCAAAGTTAATCTACCTTAGACTGCTGAGGACAACGACTGCAGAATATGGTTGCATGTCATTTTATATACAAAGTGTCATAATTTTCTCAATGAAAGTACTTGTGCATGTGGTTTTAGAAATTGATGATTGCATTCCTGCATAGCCTTAATTTGTGAACCACATGAAAGGTTGGACTGGTAATGTAAATTTGCCAGTCAGAAGAAAGTTGTGTTTTTTAAAATATATAAATATATTCAAAATGTTGTGATCTGGACGTACAATTTTCTACCCTACCTGATTTTTCCCAGGGTCTCAGGACTGTGGAACTCCTTACCTCCCTCCAACTTTCCTTCATCCTACAATCTACAGGCTTTTAGAAACCAGTCTTGGCATCACCTTCCCCATTTACCTCATCTTCTCCTTTACTCTTCTGAACATTGCTGCTGTTCTCTGCTTTGGCCCTTGGTTCCTCAATAATGAGAAATAAAAAATCCTGCTGAGAATGAATGAGGACTTTCCAACAAAGATCACTTGAATGCCAAAAAGGGTTACTTCTTAGTTAAGGTTGGCATTTCCTGCCAGGTTTGGCTGCTTAATTGTTGTGCCAAGAGTAAACACTTTTTTTTTAGAAGATAATCCTCACTGCATAAAGAAGGCTCTGATTTACTATTAACACTTGGTATAATTTGTTGCTTATTTTCAAGAGAATATAGATGACATTTGATGAGGATGGGAAAATTGTTGCCTTTACATAGAATCTTACAGCACAGAAGGAGGCCATTCGGCCCATCGTGCCTGTGCCAGATCTTTGAAAGCGCTATCCAATAAGCCCCCCTCCTCTCCTCGTTTTCCATAGCTGTGCAATCTTTTCCCCTTCAAGTATTTACCAAATCCCTTTTGAAAGTTACTATTGAATCTGTTCCTGCCACCCTTTCAGGCCATGCATTCCAGATCATAACAACTCATTGGGTAAAAAATATATTCTCATATCCCTTCTGGTTCTTTTGCCAATTACATTAAATCTGTGTCCTTTGATTACCAACCCTCTTGCCAATGGAACATTATGGGTGCTATTCCTAGAGAACGGATCACCCATCTGTTCGAGCACTCACCCAAATTTTTATTCCATTGGGTGGGAGAGCCACCCTACCAGATTACCGCCTTGGGCTGCTGGATGAAAATTTACCCCACTGAATCCTTTTTTGGATCACCAAACTTTTACTGATTGATGACAATTCTGGACCCAAGTCACACTGCATTTAATGTTTTCTCCAGTATCATAATTAACCAATTATTTTTTTAATATGTGTACATGTTTTAACAACAACAGCAACAACTTGTATTTATGTAGCACCTTTCACATAGTAAACTGTCCAAAGGTGCTTCACAGGGGTATAAAATTTAACACCGAGCCACTTAAGAAGAAATTACGGCAGATGACCAAAAGCTTAGTCAAAGAGGTAGGTTCTAAGGTACGTCTTAAAAAGAAAGACTTGCATTTATTTGTGCCTTTCATGACCACCAGACGTCTCAAAGTACATTACAGCTAATAAAGTACTTTTGGAGTGTAGCCACTGTTGTAATGTGAGAAACGTGGCAGCCAATTTGCATGCAGCAAACTCCCACAAACAGCAATGTGATAATGACCAGATAATCTGTTTTTCTTATGTTGATTAGGGATAAATATTGGCCAGGGCACCGGGGATAACCCACCTGTTCTTCTTCAAAATAGTGCCATGGGATCTTTTACAGCCACCTGAGAGAGGCAGACTCCCTCAGCACTGTCAATCTTGATTTATGTGCTCAAGTCCTAGAGTGGGACTTGAGCCCACAACCTTCTGACTCCGAGGCAAATGTGCTACCCACTGAGCCAAAGCTGACACGTAGGAGGTAAAAGAGGTAGAGAGATCGAGAGGTTTAGGGACGGAGCTCCAGAGCTTAGGGCCCAGGCTGCTGAAGGCACGGCCACCGATGGTTGAGCGATTATAATCAGGGATGTTCAAGAGGGAAGAATTTGAGGAGCGCAGATATCTTGGCGGGTTGTGGGGCTGGAGGAGATTTCAGAGATAGGGAGGGGCGAGGCCATGGAGGAATTTGTAAACAAGGATGAGGATTTTGAAACCAAGGCATTGCTTAACCGAGAGCTAATGTCGGTCAACGAGCACAGGGGTGATGGGTGAGCGGGACTTTGTGCGAGTTTGGACACGAGCAGCCGAGTTTTGGATGACCTCAAGTTTACGTAGGATAGAATATGGGAGGCCAGCCAGGAGTGAGTTGGAATAGTCAAGTCTAGAGGTAACAAAGGCATGGATGAGGGTTTCAGCAGCAGATGAGCTACCCAAAAAAAATCTGCTTTGTCCAAGTTCCGAGTGTAGAATTAAACTATTATTAGTAGCCATTATTCCATACTGAGGCAGGATATATGTCTCAAATAATGAGCAAATTCACAGCATGCTGGATGGAGGCTCAAGGGTCAAAGGTTGACAGGTGAAGTAATTCATTATATCATTTGGCACCTGCAAGGATGCCTGTGTTTTTTATTTATATATTTTTTACGTTCCATCTTATTAATAAAGTCTGAAGCATCCATAAATGTTGCATAAATGTTATTCAAATGGCAGGGCTTGCCTTCACTCTTTGCAGTTGTTGAGAAAAACCCAGAACAAATAGCACAGTTGAGGACATTAAGTACCGTTGCTCCTAATGCTACAAGATATTCTTATAACTCAGACCCAGTGCTTGCAGGTTTACATGGATATCTGTATTGAGTGAGAAGATGAAGTTCTACAATCTTACAGGCAGAAAACTGCAAACTTAATAAACTTATAGAGGATATGCTTGCCTGCTTGCTTCTTAAAATGTGCACTGAATTCTTGGAACTTGAGTTTTCGCGGAGAATCCTGGTGACCGTTTAAAAAATGGTGGGCTCGAGAAAATGTTGCAACCTGGTTAGATTTGTCAAAGAGGACAAAAGAAGATATGAGATCAGACAAAACAAGCAAGTTGCTTTTTGGAGCTGTGCCAGGGTCTTAAGAAATGGTTGGTGACATTTCGGTAGTGCGACCGTTCTGGCAATGCTGGTTCTTGATTGCTATGACATGGCTTCTTTCATGTAGGTCCAGTTACAGCATGACATGCTTTTACAGGTGCTTTTGAACAACCTTTCACCATAACATTTGTATCTTGTAGTGATGCCACTGAGCATCTGTTGGCGCCGCCTCCTCTGGGAAAAGCATTCTTGAAAAGCGCTATGTCTGCCAAACAAGCTAATGTCACTGTTTTGCAGATGTGGGTGCCAGCAGGAAGGCATGGAGCAGTTCTCGGGCTGCTTGTAATATAGAGCTCCCCGAGTGGACTATTGCTCCACCTAGTGGACCACTGTGGTAATGCAACTCCTGATGTATATCATAAAAGCATCATGTGACAAGGTCACCCGACAAGTTCCTGTGGAGCCATCTTGTATGTTTGTGTTTGTATTGTCGAAAAAGAATATATCACATTGGCGATGAAGATGGGATAATCGGATTCCCTAGCTGAAATTTGTGTTGGTGGAAGATTCCTGCCAACCAACAGGGAGACTTTGAGAGGTTCTTTGTTTTGCAGCACAGCTAAAAACCCAAGGTAAATTACAAGCACACTTGGCTGAACTGAAGAGTCCAGATGGCCGCGCCTATGGGAATAAAAGGGCACTTGGGTGAGTTCCATCATGACTGAGAGACTTTCGGAGCTATGTGGAATGGCTTGACATGTTTTTCACCACAAATAGTATCGTTGAAGTCCCTGATGATGAAACCGTAACCGGGTGGTGTTAGAAAGAAAATGGGCTATTTTCCTGACTGAAGCAGGCCCCAAAGTGTGTGAAACCCTGAAAAATTTGCTTATTCACATCAAGCTGAAGGACACGTCACTGAAGGAGAACAGCCCCAGGAAATTGCTGAAAGTTATCATTTTGGAACACGAGATCAATTATATGACGAGAATATCAGTGAGTACATTGTAGCTATCCATTCACTGTCATTTTGGAAACTTTCAGGACCAAGCATTGCGTGACCGCTTTGGTAGTGGGATGAAAAATGAAGCAATCAGAAGAAAGTTGTTGACAACCCCTAACTTGATTTAGCTTGTCAGACGGCTATGTTGATGGATATGGCCGACCAATACTCCTGAGAATTTCATGCCATTTCCAGTCGTCAGACAACCGAGGTGAATTGCCTGCAGGTTAAAGGGCAGTTGGACCCTAAGGCCTCAGCAACGGGCCATGGTAACAACGCATTGAAGCCTGGGACAATACATTGTTCAAAGCTGTCCACATGTGAAAGCAGAGTGTTTCTTCTGCAAGAAAACTGGGCATCTTGCAAAGGCATGCCAACTGAAGATTAAACCGATGTTCAATGCGATAAGTAGATATCACCAGAGACTACATAGCATTAAAGAGAAGTAATAGGACAAGGAGGTTCTGGAGATATACGATTAGGAACATGAGGGTAATTAACAATGCTTCACGAAACATAGTCATCCAAGTAGATGTCGCAGGAACCAGGATACCCATAGAAATCGACACTGGTGCATCCCTGAGCGTAGTACCACAATCACTATAGCTTGACAAGTTGAGTGATTTTCCACTGGAGAAGTCAAAGATGAAGCTGTGACACTATTCAGGAGAGCAAATCCCTGTGGTAGGATGTATCACTGTACCGGTGACATACAAGGATTAGATTCAGAGCTTGCCTTTCTTAGTAGTGGCAGGAGACAAGCCTGCCTTAATAGGTAGAAAGTGGTTGAGATCATTGAAGCTGGAATGGAATGAGATTTTTTGTGTTGAACCGAGATTTGCATCAAACGATGATGTCATCAAGCAGTATCCGAAGGTGTTCTGTGAAATAGGCAGTCTGATCCAAGGCTTCAAGGTGAGTGTCAGAGTGCAGAATGATGGAAGACCAGTCTACTGCAAGCCATGTCCTGTACTATACGCACTCAAGGAGAAAGTTGAGCAAGAACTCAAAAGACTAGAAACTGAGAACATTTTCTCTAAGGTAGATCCAAATAATTGGGCTGCACCAATTGTTGTTGTAACTAACTCAGATGGTACTGCTGATGCTATGTCCAAGTTGACACCCCCCATCACAAGTTACACCCAATAGGGAAGAAGTGTTCTATTTTTCATAAATTGATGAATTACCAGTCACAGCTGAAGAGATTGGTCGAGCAACCAAACATGATCCAGTTATATCAAAGGTATATGATTACATTGCAAATGGCTGGCCAAACCAGGTATCAGAGAAAGATATTCATCCATACTTTGTTCGTAGGAATGAATTGTCCGTGGGTAAAGATTGTATCATGTGGAGTGCAAGAGTTGTTATTCCAAATAAGTTCAGGTCCAAGTTGTTTGGAGATCTTCATGACCAGCACCTGGGAATGTGCTTGACCAAGAGTTTTACACACAGTTATTTATTGTAGCCAGGTTTAGATAAAGAGTACATCATTAGTCAGTGTACAACATGTCAATCAGTAAGTAAAAAAACACCATCAGTACCATTACAGCCATGGAAATGGCCTCTAGGGTGTGGCAAAGGTTACATGTAGATTTTGCTGAGCTAGAAGGACAACAATTGCTCATTGTGATTGATAGCCAGTTGAAGTGGGTAGAAGTGTTTTTGATGTGGAAAATAACAAGTAAAACATGAAACAATTTGCAAAGATTGTTTTCTTCATATGGCCTCCCAGAAGAAATTGTGTCTGATAATGGGCCCCAATTTTGTTCAGAAGAATTTGCACAGTTCATGTGCAGAAATGGTGTGAAACATACCAAAGTTCCACCGTATCACCCTGCTTCAAATGGTGCAGCAAAGTGCACAGTACAAATTGTAAAACGTGCCCTCATCAAGCAAATGTTGGATCCAAATCCAAAGAAACGGCAGTTGTCATTGGACCACAAATTGGCAAATTTTCTAATTTCTTATCGTAATACTCCTCATACAACTACTATTAGAACACCAGCAGATTTGTTTCTCAAATGACAGCCACGAACCAGGTTCTCGTTGTTGAAGCCAAACCTGGCACAGTCAGTAGAACAGAAACAATTAAAACAGAAAGAGATTCAGGATAGAGGTAGAGTAAGAGAGAGAAGTGTGAAATTAAATCAGAAGATTAGAGTGAAGGACCATCACCATAAAAGGGTAAAGCAGTTACTAGGAAGAGTAGTGAAAATATGTGGCCTTCGCACATATTTGGTCAAGATGTTTGATCATGGACAGGTTAAGTTTATTCACATTGATCATATTTTACCTACAGATGTGGAAGAAGTTGAAAGTTGGAATGATTCAATTATTTCTAACTCATCAGATAGTCTTGTTACAAGTAGAGTACCAGTAGCATATTCTACATCAGATGTACTAGAAACAAGTCCAAGAGAAAGTCAGAATTTAAGTCTGAGTCCGAGTCAGGCAGACAAACAGTCGGAAGTTGTAGAGAGTCCAAATGTAGATCAAGGGTTACCCTTGGGGGGGAAACTCTCCTCAGGATCAGCCTAGAAAGAGTCTAAGTTTGACACCAAGTTTGGAAAGTTCTATTTGAGAGCGAAGGTATCCTCTTCGAAACAGAAAACCAGTGGTTAAGTTTGATTTGTAAATATAGCAAAATAAGTCCATATCTTTTGTTGTGTATAACCATGCAAGTTATGTAAAATGATTATTTTGTTATGATTACTTTTTCATTAAAGAGGGAGAAGTGTAATATGGAACTCCGCCTAGTGGACTACTGCTCCACCTAGTGGATTACTGTGGTAATGCAACTCCTGATGTATATAATGAAAGCATCATGTGACAGAGTCACCTGACAAGTTCCTGTAGAGCTATATTGTGTGTGTGTTTGTGATGTCGTAAAGAATATATCACACTGCTTGACCTGCTTGGTGTCCCACTTCCTCCAATTGCATCAGCTCCGAGGATCCCCATTGGGAATTCTGGCCTCCATGAGCTAAAACTAAAAATGCTGTTAAAATGGAGGCATGCAGCCTCCGTAAAAGATTTCAGTGGCCGACCCATCTCCTGAGAGTGGCTTGGTTGCCTGCCCGCCTGGCAATCTGCCTCCATTAAAACTGGAAGTTTGCGGGTTGGAGGCGGGTTGAGATCAGATTTGAGGTTTTAAAAATTTATACCTGTCCACCCATCCCCAAACCCACCCAGCCTTGGGGGTTAAAATGCTCCCCAAGATTCTACGATTCATTGTAGTCGATTAAACTGTAACCTTCAAGAGTGCTGGTCAAATAGCTAAACCAATATAAATATTAATCCTTCCTCTGCAGTGTGTGCTTTCTGTGCATAATGGAAGGGAGGTGCAGGAGTCAAACAAGATTTACCAAGAATGCCACAAGGGCAAATTAAAGTGCAAGCTTAAGCAAGCGTGTGAGACTACACATATAAGCGGTTATATATCTGGAGAGTCTGGAAGGATACCCAGTAGAAGATGCCAGAAATTAATCAAAAAGGCTAATGGAATGCTGGAGTTTATATCTAGAGGACTAGAATACAAACGGGCGACGTTATACAACAGCTATACAAATCCCTGGTTGGACCACACCTGAAGTACTGTGAGCAGTTCTGGGCATCACACTTTACAAAGGATATATTGGCCTTGGAGGGAGTGCAGCATAGGTTAACCAGAATGATACCTGGACTTCAAGGGTTAAGTTACGAGGAGAGATTACACAAATTAGGGTTGTATTCCCTAGAATTTAGAAGGTTAAGCGGTGATCTGACCAAAGTTTTCAGGGCATTAAGGGGTAGATGAAGAGAAAGGCCCCGAAATTCAGTACCGCTGGAAAGCTGGTGCTCCCCGCACCTTTTTGTGGCCATTAGCGTTGAAATTTTTTCGTGGCTGAGCCACCCCATATTCAGCTCCAAAAGTGAACAAATGGGTTCCAGCGCTAATGACCCCTTCCAAAGTGGATTTTTCAGTGGTGTGGCTGTCTTAATTTGAGCGTTATCACCACTGAGAAATTCAGCATGCAGGTAAGGGTTTCTAACGAGCCAGCTGGCTGGCCTTTTTAAAGGCCAGGGTTTGCAACAAGGCTCTGAGGGGGAGGAAGGAGTCTGGAAGGATGGCTGGTGTAAGAGGTGCAAGGAGAGCCAACAGGTTCACTGATATGGAGCTGGAGACACTGATGGACGGTGTGGAGGACAGAAGAAGAATACAGTTTCCTGACGTGAGAAGACCTGGCAGACAGGCAGTACATAATGCATGGAGGGAGATTGCAGGGAAGGTGTCAGGCACTGCCATATATGTGAGAACGCACCCTCCCAGGAGAGTGCTGGCAAGTCTGCACCTGGTCCTTCCAGGCTCAGAGCTGTTCTGTAGGCATCCTAGAAGGATAGCTGTAGATCCCAGACAATAACCACAGCAGCCTTCCCGGACCCACAGGGATGACAGTTCGGCATTGTATTAGGGTATTCACACATAACAGGTGTTATAGTGAGATGCACAGAGGTAAAAAATGATAACCGTATTATTATATTGTTGCTTATGGTCTGTTTTTGCAGTGATTTGGGTGATTGGATAAATCTTTATGTTTGGCACATATATCTGGCCAGATGTTTCATCTGGAAGTAGGGAGTTCTGCGTTAAGGCACTATTGAAAGTGGGAGCTGAATGGTCATGTGTGGACGGGATTTTCTGAAGTGAGCAGCTTTGAGACACAGCTGCACCTCCCTTCCAGGGTTGCGATGGGGACGACGCCTCCTAGCTCTGGGGCGATGGGGATCCACCTCCTCTTCCTCCTCCTCCTCCTCCTCCTCAGGTGGTGCTGTTGTTCGACCTCCAGCGGCTGTCCCCTCATGATGGCCAGGTTGTGCAGCATGCAGCAGACCACGACGATTATGGAGACCTGTTGAGGAGAGTACTGCAAGGTGCCACCAGAGCGGTCCAGGATGCCTATGCACTGCTTGATGATGTACCTGGTGGCACAATGAGCGTCATTGTATGCATGCTCTGTCGCTGTCCTGGGGTTCCGCAGAGGAGTGAGCAGCCAAGTGGACAGGGGGTATCCCTTGTTCCTAAGCAGCCAATCGCAATCCTGATTTGGGCCAGTGAAGACGGAGGGCACACCGGTCTGGCACAGAATGAATGAATCATGGCTGCTGCTTGGGTACCTCACATCAAGTGCCAGGATCCTACGCTGGTGGTCACACATGAGTTGGATATTCAGAAGTGGAAGTCTTTGGTTCACAAAGATCTCGGGATGATGATGTGGTGCCCTCAGCCCGACTCGTGTGCAGTCAATGGCACCCTGCACCCTCGGGAAGCCTGCCATTTGGGCAAATCCGGCTTGCCGCTCCACCTGTTTGTCCCTTGTCATCGGGAAGGAGATGTACTGGACCTTTCTCCTGTACAGTGCATCTGTGACCTGCCGGATGCACCGATGTGCCGAGAATTGGGAGATGTTGCCAATGTCTGCAGTGGCAGACTGGAAAGATCCCGTGGCGTAAAAATTCAAGGCGATGGTGACCTTGGTCTCCATGGTGAGGGCGATCCTGAGGAGTGCTTGAGGCTGCAGAACTTCTCGCAGGACAGTGCAGAGCTCCCTCAGTACTTCCGTCCAAAATCGTAGCCTTGGCAGGCAAGGCTCATCAGTAAGCTGGAGAAAGGAGAACTGAGGTCTGTGGACCCTTTGGGGGTATGACCTCCTTCCCCCACGTCTGTGTTGGCCACTTCCCCTGGCAGCTGCCTGCTGGCCATCTCCCTGGTCCTCCTCATTCTCGGGTTCCTGTGGAGGCTCTTGCTGGAAAGGCTCCTCTCCCAGTATTTGAAGCGGTGGGGGGGGATGGCGGGAGGTGCACCCGCCAGGTATTCACCCTCCTCCTGATGCCATCTCCCTCCTGGCCACCCTCTCTAGCTGCAGTTCTGCGCACATCTGCATGCCCTTCTCTCGGTTGTGCAGCCTTGTTGCTGCCTCCCTTGTGCGCTGCCTCTCTGCACGGTGCTGACAGCGACACCTTCTCCTGCAGGCTGCCCTGCTTCTCACCAGGTGTACGAGGCGTCGCCCTCCCAACACACCTCCCATCCTCAGGGTGAACCCTGCCAAGCAGGTCTCTGCAGCCCACAGTGAGGCCTACACACCTCCACTAAACAGTCAGCAGGTTTAATGGAGCAAAAACAAGCACTACAACTTATTTCACTTTAAATTCAACTCAAAACATAATTAAAATATTTTCCTGCCAAAGGGCCCCGATCCCAGCAACACTCCCACTCCAGCGGTGTTGTGTTCGAGCACCGACTCGAATACCTGGCGGGGGTACTGCCTGAAGAACTCTTACCTTTTTATAGCTGAAAATCCAGGTGGTGTCTGTTTTCCAGTGGCCAGGCCGCTGCTTCCCTAACCGCATGAAACTTCTCCTTTACAGCGGCTTCACCCTGCAGTTTCCAGTGGAAGTGCGCACTGCTCAAATCCCCCGCCAAGCTGAATATGGCTCGGGGAGGGAAAAATCATCCGATCGCGGCGGCCGATCGATTTTATCGGTCGCCCGCCCAACATTTAGACTATGCCCCCAGTCCTCGAATCCCTAACCAGCGGAAATAGTTTGAGGCCGAAATTCGAAGGGATGGCTAATTTCGGCCCCAAACTATTTCCGCTGGTTAGGGATTCTAGGATTGGGAGCATAGTCTAAAAATTAGAGACAGACCTTTCGGGAGTGAAATTAGGAAACCCTTCTACATACAAAGGATGGTAGAAGTTTGGAAATCTCTTCCGCAAATGGCAATTGATGCTGGATCAATTGTTAATTTTAAATCGGAGATTGATAGCTTATGGTTAACCAACGGTATTAAGGGATATGTAGTTAGGTCGCAGGTCAGCCATGATCTCATTGAATGGCAGAACAGGCTTGAGGGGTTGAATGGCCTACTCCTGTTCCTATATTCCTATGCTCCAAGATGAGAATGTGCACAAATTAATGTATGGAGGGTGCCATTTATGCGGAGGCACACAATGGCAATCAAAGTAGATTGCAGGGCAATCAGACTCAAAAATTCTTACAAATGGGAAAAGTGCTTATATTCTTCTAAGCTGCAGTTAAGGCCTGAGAGCTGCATATTTATCTTCTGACAGAAATCTGTTTTCAGCAGAACGGGCAGACTGCAGATAAGCGGAAGGTGCTATTATCGAGATTATTGGTTGGTGTGGGTGTGGGCAAGCAGCAGGAGGGGATTTGGTATTAGGTTTGTATAATTTTCCTACATTCTCCTTGTTTCGCAACTTTAAAATATGTTGAACTACAAAATATCCCATCTACAAGTCTCACTGAGTACTCAGTGCCATTTTCATTCCAGGCATGTAGCAACTCACAGATATACACTTGAAAGGGTTTTTACCAATTTAGAAGAAAAAGTATCAGGCGAGTCACTTTACATGCGCATGAAAAAGGGGCAAAGATGGTGGCTGGAGGGTGGCAGCTGGCAGCCGGTGAAGAAAGCTGTTGAGTCATCACAGGCCCCGCTGAGTCCTGTCATGGTTATGACCTCACGGGCCAGCTGAGAAATGTAAGATACGTTAGGAGCATGAATGGGGGCGCCAATTACTTGCTTCCTTGCAGAGCATGGAGCAAAGAATTGGTACGCAATTAGACAATGTTTCTCAGCAAGATTTGCCTGCTCTGCAAACTGAGTAGCATTTAGCATCAGTGGCACCACAGGAGAGATCAGAGGCACTCAGGCAACAAGCACAGTTTCACTATCTGTTACAAAAGTTCGCATCAAGGGATGAAGATCCAACATCTAAGCTCCAGTAATGACTAGCTTCAATGTCCGAGAGACATAATCCAGGGAGCCATAAGTGAGGACATAGAAGCTCATGGCAGTCCAACATATGTGCTTAAATAGACCAGTGGTCGAGATGAGGCCTATGAGGCTGCAAGTACAAGAGCAGGTAGATGGCTCTCCAGCAAGTGCAACTCCATTGTTTGAGGCCTCAGAATTATTGTTTGAGTGCTTCAAGCTTCTGCCTGACGATATTCTTACTTTTTGAATATGCATCATTGCATTGGGACTGTGAGGACTGCGTACTGCTATCATAAGCCATAATCCCAGTGGGTATGCTATTTCTGAGCTTCTCTCCAACCTGCTATAAGCGTGGAACCCATGATTCCCTTAAGCTAAACATTGTGATAAAACACATTCACATGCATAACGATTTTGCAGACAATTTGGGCATTCATCAATTGGTGTCCTTTTCTATTGATGAATGCATGGGATTTTGCACAGATACTTGAATAACTATATGGGTGCAATCGATGGTGTCCTGCGCACAGAGAATGCCACATCTTTCAAAAAAGCCAGTCAGTCGCTCTTGCTTGCGGCCTTTGATCTTGGTGTATTCGTCGATATGTTGGAACTGGTGGCGGGAATTAACTCCGTGGTGCTCGCAATCGGCTGCCGTAACTTCGGTGGGTGACTGGTGAAATTTCCACTGACCTTGCGCTGAAGTTAAAGCAGCTGATTGGGAGAACCCTTAACGAATTCACGCCGAGGGTGTTTATGATCTGTGTAACTTAGTACTTTAATTGATCCGTGCTATGTCTACTGCAATTGTCTACAAGGAGCCTATTGCAAAATAGTTGAGCGCCATCATTACCTTTACCTGCACAGGTGACCCTTAGGTCTTCCACAGGTGTGCCCCCTAGTGGCAAGTCTTACATTTGGGTAAGGTCTATATACATACATAATATCACTCCCCCACAGAGTCTTATTGTGCAAGTTATTTGCAAGTCGAGGCGATCTGGCGACCTGAGCCCCCGGGTCGCTTGCTTGGGTTGAAGTCCTGACATGGTGGGTTCATCCTTGTGGTTGACAGCGAAGTTGATTGTGTTAGTGGGTCGCTGGGGGCCAGGTCCTTTCACAGTGGTTCCTGGTAATCTGTCGTTCGCAGTTTGGTCTTGTCCAACTGGTTTACTCGTTAGCCCCGGTACATGGTTTCACAATCAAACGCTCAGTTTTAATCACATACACTCCATTCCCCCCCTTGGCTAATGCAATGCTAGCGGACCAACTGGGGCCCTGAACATGGTCTACATCACTTATTCTGATGTCGAAAGGAGGGGCCGTGCACCTATGGTGCATTCTCTGGTGATGGCATGCGGAAGGCTCGGTTCTGAGTGATTCTGCCTGGTGATTGCGTAACACCCAGGATAGCCGGGTCTATAGGGAGTCTACCATGGCACGGGTGGTGTTAGGTTTAGTGATTTGGGCACTGAGCCTGAGGTCTGGCAAGCCCAGGATGGCCGCAATGGCCTTGAGACTGTCGGTAGTGGTGGGAGGCCTAGTGGTCCCCGTGGACATTGGGCAGTAGTAAGGGGGCCCCGGACCACCGACTGTGTGTAGCCGCCCTGTCTTGCTTTGCAATGTTGGGATGGGTCTATTGTCTCTTTGGCGGATAGGTTGCCACATACCGTCTAGCAGTTCACCTTTGACAGGTGGTAACGTGGGATCCTGGCTGGTCCAGGTCCGAAGCGGAGGGACCGTTACGGTTGACCCCTCACTTTCTAACACTTCCATGACTGCGAGTAGGTCTGCAGGCTGCGCCGTTTTCACCCCGGGGATGGGCAACGGTGGCCAACTGAAAGCATAGGTGCCGCTCTCTGTGCCTGGCCCGTGGCGGATCATGTTACTGTGCACAGACTGTGTTGGACATTCTCGAAACAACGCATCAATAATGGTGCCTCTGCCCTCCCAAGCTTGTGGGATGAGCAGCTTGTCTGACTCGAGCACATATTGGGACACTCTTTGGTACGTCTCTTTAGTCCCGTGAACACAGGCTGCTGCTTTGTTTAACTTATTTGATACATGTTCAATCGTTTGGGGCTCACCCGCTACTTTTGCTTGCTGCACAACACTCCTGACCCCGTGCGGTAACATCTCACTTGCTACGAATACTTTGATAGATACATATACAACCGATTGGGGTTCGCCAGCTACTTTGGCTTGCTGTACAACACGCCCGACCCTGTGTGATAACACATCACTTGTTACAAGTATTTTGTCAGATACATATACGACCGGTTGGTGTTCGCCCACTACTTTGGCTTGTTGTAAGATACCCCCAACCCCATACAATGGTACATAATTGGCCACGAAAGACCGCTTGCACGGGTTACATGGTGCACACAATTTATTTGAGTGGAGTGGGTTCCTGGCCTTCATCGCGGCTGCCCCTTTACCTTTGCCCCAAACCCAGTCGTCTTCCTTGCTGGGCGACACATTCCTCCGTTTCATTGCGGCGACCTTCCGTGGTCTGGACACTCTCTCGTCCTGTGGTCTGGACGCTCTCTCGTCCCGTGGCCTGGACGCTCACTCGTCCCGTGGCCTGGACGCTCTCTCGTCCCGTGGCCTGGACGCTCTCTTGTCCCGTGGTCTGGACGCTCTCTCGTCCCGT
The DNA here is from genome assembly GCF_044704955.1 of Pristiophorus japonicus. Lineage (NCBI taxonomy): Eukaryota > Metazoa > Chordata > Chondrichthyes > Pristiophoridae > Pristiophorus > Pristiophorus japonicus. The sequence goes on along the minus strand of NC_091984.1, from coordinate 24,231,218 downwards.
GGCCTGGACGCTCGCTCGTCCCGTGGCCTGGATGCTCTCTCGTCCCGTGGTCTGGACGCTCTCTCGTCCCGTGGTCTGGACGCTCTCTCGTCCCGTGGTCTGGACGCTCTCTCGTCCCGTGGCCTGGATGCTCTCTCGTCCTGTGGTCTGGACGCTCTCTCGTCCCGTGGTCTGGACGCTCTCTCGTCCCGTGGTCTGGACGCTCTCTCGTCCCGTGGCCTGGACGCTCGCTCGTCCCGTGGCCTGGACGCTCTCTCGTCCCGTGGTCTGGACGCTCTCTCGTCCCGTGGTCTGGACGCTCTCTCGTCCCGTGGTCTGGACGCTCTCTCGTCCCGTGGTCTGGACGCTCTCTCGTCCCGTGGTCTGGACGCTTTCTCATCCCGTGATCTGGATGCCTTCTCGTCCTGTGGTCTGGGCGCCCTCTTGTCCGTGTCCGTGATGCCGACTGCCGTGATCTTCCTCCCCAGGTATTTTTCCTCTGGCATTGGGAAGGTGCATTCGGATCGTTTCGGCTGGAGTCCCACACTGCATGGTTGACATGGAGCGCCTTCCATCGTCGCGAAAGGGTCGTCGGCTTCGGGTGGTGGGTACCGCACCTGTACCACTGCTCGGTTGAACTTTACCTCCTCGAGGTTGTGATGAGTGGCCTGTGCCTCGGGGATCTGCAAATGGATCTGCACTTCGATGCCTGGTTCAGCTGGAAGTGGGGGTTTGCTCGGCCTTTGCGAAAGGGAGGCCTCATTCGGCGGAGAAGGTACGCAGAGGTCTTCCCAGTTCCTTCGAATCTTCCTCATCCACCTCCTGCCAAGCAGCATTGGCCCATCAGCTGAAACAATCCACAGTGGTAATTCATGCACTGCTCCCCCGTGGAATACTCTTTATGTCTGCACTATCAATAACTGGTATCAGTTCCTTGGTGTAGGTGCGCAGCTTTGCCTGAATCAGCATCAGCTCGGGTCGCTGTGCTTCGTCGCTCCACAGTCTCTCGAAAGCCTTCTGGCTCATGACTCATTAGACACGGGGGCGAGTCATAGAAACAGAGAAACATAGAAAATAGGTGCAGGAGTAGGCCATTCGGCCCTTCTAGCCTGCACCGCCATTCAATGAGTTCATGGCTGAACATGCAACTTCAGTACCCCATTCCTGCTTTCTCACCATACCCCTTGATCCCCCGAGTAGTAAGGACTTCATCTAACTCCTTTTTGAATATATTTAGTGAATTGGCCTCAACAACTTTCTGTGGTAGAGAATTCCACAGGTTCACCACTCTCTGGGTGAAGAAATTCCTCCTCATCTCGGTCCTAAATGGCTTCCCCTTTATCCTTAGACTGTGTCCCCTGGTTCTGGACTTCCCCAACATTGGGAACATTCTTCCTGCATCGAACCTGTCCAACCCCGTCAGAATTTTAAACGTTTCTATGAGGTCCCCTCTCATTCTTCTGAACTCCAGTGAATACAAGCCCAGTTGATCCAGTCTTTCTTGATAGGTCAGTCCCGCCATCCCGGGAATCAGTCTGGTGAACCTTCGCTGCACCCCCTCAATAGCAAGAATGTCCTTCCTCAGGTTAGGAGACCAAAACTGTACACAATACTCCAGGTGTGGCCTCACCAAGGCCCTGTACAATTGTAGCAACACCTCCCTGCCCCTGTACTCAAATCCCCTCGCTATGAAGGCCAACATGCCATTTGCTTTCTTAACCGCCTGCTGTACCTGCATGCCAACCTTCAATGACTGATGTACCATGACACCCAGGTCTTGTTGCATCTCCCCTTTTCCTAATCTGTCACCATTCAGATAATAGTCTGTCTCTCTGTTTTTACCACCAAAGTGGATAACCTCACATTTATACACATTATACTTCATCTGCCATGCATTTGCCCACTCACCTAACCTATCCAAGTCGCTCTGCAGCCTCATAGCATCCTCCTCGCAGCTCACACTGCCACCCAACTTAGTGCCATCCGCAAATTTGGAGATACTACATTTAATCCCCTCGTCTAAATCATTAATGTACAGTGTAAACAGCTGGGGCCCCAGCACAGAACCTTGCGGTACCCCACTAATCATTGCCTGCCATTCTGAAAAGTCCCCATTTACTCCTACTCTTTGCTTCCTGTCTGACAACCAGTTCTCAATCCATGTCAGCACACTACCCCCAATCCCATGTGCTTTAACTTTGCACATTAATCTCTTGTGTGGGACCTTGTCGAAAGCCTTCTGAAAGTCCAAATATACCACATCAACTGGTTCTCTCTTGTCCACTCTACTGGAAACATCCTCAAAAAATTCCAGAAGATTTGTCAAGCATGATTTCCCTTTCACAAATCCATGCTGACTTGGACCTATCATATTACCTCTTTCCAAATGCGCTGCTATGACATCCTTAATAATTGATTCCATCATTTTACCCACTACCGATGTCAGGCTGACCGGTCTATAATTCCCTGTTTTCTCTCTCCCTCCTTTTTTAAAAAGTGGGGTTACATTGGCTACCCTCCACTCCATAGGAACTGATCCAGAGTCAATGGAATGTTGGAAAATGACTGTCAATGCATCCACTATTTCCAAGGCCACCTCCTTAGGTACTCTGGGATGCAATCCATCAGGCCCTGGGGATTTATCAGCCTTCAATCACATCAATTTTCCCAACACAATTTCCCAACTAATAAGGATTTCCCTCAGTTCCTCCTCCTTACTAGACCCTCCGACCCCTTTTATATCCGGAAGGTTGTTTGTGTCCTCCTCAGTGAATACCGAACCAAAGTACTTGTTCAATTGGTCCGCCATTTCTTTGTTCCCCGTTATGACTTTCCCTGATTCTGACTGCAGGGGACCTACGTTTGTCTTTACTAACCTTTTTCTCTTTACATATCTATCGAAACTTTTGCAATCCGTCTTAATGTTCCCTGCAAGCTTCTTCTCGTACTCCATTTTCCCTGCCCTAATCAAACCCTTTGTCCTCCTCTGCTGAGTTCTAAATTTCTCCCAGTCCCCGGGTTCGCTGCTATTTCTGGCCAATTTGTATGCCACTTCCTTGGCTTTAATGCTATCCCTGATTTCTCTTGATAGCCACGGTTGAGCCACCTTCCCTTTTTTATTTTTACGCCAGACAGGAATGTACAATTGTTGTAGTTCATCCATGCGGTCTCTAAATGTCTGCCATTGCCCATCCACAGTCAACCCCTTCAGTATCATTCGCCAATCTATCCTAGCCAATTCACGCCTCATACTTTCAAAGTTACCCTTCTTTAAGTTCTGGACCATGGTCTCTGAATTAACTGTTTCATTCTCCATCCTAATGCAGAATTCCACCATATTATGGTCACTCTTCCCCAAGGGGCCTCGCACAACGAGATTGCTAATTAATCCTCTCTCATTACACAACACCCAGTCTAAGATGGCCTCCCCCCTAGTTGATTCCTCGACATATTGGTCTAAAAAACCATCCCTTATGCACTCCAGGAAATCCTCCTCCACCGTATTGCTTCCAGTTTGGTTAACCCAATCTATGTGCATATTAAAGTCACCCATTATAACTGCTGCACATTTATTGCACGCAACCCTAATTTCATGTTTGATGCCCTCCCCAACATCACTACTACTGTTTGTTCGATGGAGACTGGAGTGCCGTTATCTTCAACTTTTAACATTATCGGAGGGCTTTTGGTGGTGCAGGTGTGTATCCCATATACTTCCTCTTCATCCTCAGTTGCCTCTGCTGCTCGTTCAGCGTGATCCTCACTGGATCCATTGTCCTCTCCTGACTCTGCCACGTGGTGAGTCAGAGATCGTTTGCACATTCGCTGGAGGTGCCCCATTGTTCCACAGCCCTTGTACACATAGGGCTTGAATCTACAGTGATGAGCTCTATGGCTGCCCCGCAGTGTCAACATGGTGCTAATGGATACGCATTCACGTCCCACAGTGGACTCTGAGTCACTCTAGGCCTAGGTCTGGCCTCTGCAATTGGGTGGGCCCTGCCATGTGCCGTTCTGCCTGCTGCAAAAATTATTTTGTGCACGATGCTCAACAGTGAGCTTCGATTCTGTGAAGATGTCTGTTTTGTGTTATCGCTCATTGATATGAAGGCTTGGGCTGTTGTGATGGCCTTGCTCAGATCTAGAGATTTGGCAGACAGCAGTTTGCGAAGGATGACCTCGTGGCCAATTCCAAACACGAAGAAGTCCTGTAACATTTCCCCAAGGATCCTGCAAAGTCGCTCTGCCCCGCAAGGCGTCAGGTCGGCGACAAAACTCGCCACGTTCTGGCCATCGAGCGACAGTGCGTGTAAAAGCGATACCTGGCCATCAGGATGCTCTCCTTTGGCTTGAGATGCTCCTTAGCCAGCGTACACAGCTCTCCGTAAGATTTGTCCGTTATTTTGACCGGTACCAGCAAATTTTTAAGGAGGCCATATACCAATGAACCACATATGGTGAGGAGAATGGCCCTGCACTTGGTCGCCTTGTCCAATTCATTGGCCATGAAGTACTGGTCAAGACGCTCAACGAGGGCTTCCCAATCATCACCCTCAACAAATCTCTCAAGAATACCAACGGCAACCATTACTGCATGAAAGTTCATGATCCGTTACTCGTCGCCAATTTGTTATGCTTAGAATAAATTCACAGGACTATATCGCAAGCTCAAACTGTTATGACCTTGGACTCTTTATTCAGACTCTAGAGTGAGGAAGCAGCATGGTGGATCACTTTTTATACCTGCTTGCCCCAGGGTGCACAGGTGACCCTTAGGTCTCCCACAAGTGTGCCCCCTAATGGCAAGTCTTACATTTGGGTAAGGTCTACATACATACATACATAACACTGTGTACACGGAAACAGTTTGTGTCCACTTAAAACGGTTGAGTTCCTGTTCCCTTCCAACTCTTCCCACTGCAATATTGAAGGAGTGCTGCACTGTTGCCTTCTTTTGGATGAGATGTTAAAATAAGATGTAACAGGTTGCACCAGGGCTCTCCCAGCTGCATTACTCATGCTGGGAATAGTCAGCCATGGCTCAGTGGGTAGCACAGAGAGTCGGAAGGTTGTGGATTCACACCAGAGACTTGACCACAAAATCTAGGCTGACACTCCAGTGCTAGGACTAAGGGAGCGCTGCACTGTTGGAGGTGCTGAAGTTCGGATGAGATGTTAAACCGAGGCTCTGTATGCCCCTCCAATGGACATAAAAAATTCCACAGTAAAATTCAAAGAAAAGCAGGGGAGTTCTCGTAGTGTTCTGGCCAGTATTTATCTCTGAACCAACACCATCAACACAATAGGCTAAATGATCATTCATCTCACTGCTGTTTGTGGAATTTTGCTGTGCATTGCCTGCTCTGTGTTATTTTCATAAGAAACATTGACTGCACTTCAGCAGTAACTCATTGGCTGTAAATGCTGACGACAGGAAAGGTACTATATAAACACAAGTTTTTTTTTGCTTTCTTTGCCTTAACCACGCTTCCATACCATCTGGCATTAATGCAATATGGTTGGAAGGTAAGCAAGTGTAAATTTGATCTTTAGAAAGAAAGAAAAACTTGCATTTACATAGCACCTTTCACGACCAACGGACGTCTGAAAGCGCTTTACAGCCAATTAAGTACTTTTGGAGTATCGTCACTATTGTAATCTGGGAAATGTGGCAGCCAATTTGTACACAGCAAGCTCCCACAAACAGCAATGTGATAATGACCAGATAATCTGTTTATTGTTACGTTGATTGAGGGATAAATATTGACCAGGACACCGGGGATAACTCCCCTGCTCTTCTTCGAAATAGTGCCATGGAATCTTTTACATCTACCTGAGAGAGCGGACGGGGCCTCGATTTAACGTCTCATCTGAAAGCCGGTACTTCCGACAGTGCAGTACTCCCTCAGCACTGCACTGGAGTGTCAGCCTAGATTTTATGTAATAGAAGCCAATAACAAGACAAAAAAGCATTATTGCTATCTCTGTGCATTAACGTGTGTTAATTAATCTGGGTCAATCCCAGAAGGAATTTTTGGAGCACGAGCAAAATGGTGCTAAAGGTGTTTCATTTACAAATGTACCAAATGATTACACATTAATGCTCAATAAGTGGAAAAGTTAGCTCCAACTCAGAGTAATTTTGCCTCTAGAGTTACTAAGTATTATTTCAACCTCTGTTTCTGTGCCTTCAGAAGGACTGTTGATGTTTAAAGGTCAGGTTTCCCCCCCTAGAATACAGGATGCGTGAGTCGGCTTTGAGTTCCCATTGACGATAATTTTTCAGTTGCCATCTTTAAGCTGTGCAGGAAAAGTGGCACAAACTCTGAAGGCTAATGACTAGCTGTGCTTTTTTTCCCCCTGCCTTTTCACGAAGAGTTCCTGTTAAAAATAAGAATCCTCATATATCTGATAGAGTTGCAAAAGAGACACAAATCAAATTCAATTCTTCAGAGCTGCTAGTCCAAAGAAAGGTTACATAAACTCAGATTGACACTGAACACATAGTATTAAAAAGAAAAGAGCAAGTTACTCTGCCCCATAACTTTTGGCAGCGTCTGATGGTCGATAGACGTCTGGCAAGAAATCCTTCTTATCACAAGTCAAGTTGCCGCTGTAAAATTCTTGCAGGTTCTTTGCATTGCATATTAGGGCTACTTCATGACAGAGTTGTGGGTGCGTGTATGCAGAGCTTGTCAGAGCTATCCTTTTCACAGCACGGTGCATAGCGACATGCTGGTTGTCACTGAGCCCACCTGACATACTAAAGTGGCTTTGATTGTTGTGAAATACCATCGTGACTTTAAAAAAAGAAACCTATGCTCTCAGCCTCAAACAGGACTTGTATAGTAAAACATGTCGGGGCGGTAGGGGGAGGGGTGGAATTATCTGTGAACTGTGCCTTCCTCTAGTCCTTCTGACAGGTAACTTTAAGAAGAGCATCAGCTGCATTGAGTATTCTTCCAGACATATATCATCTCTTCCTTGTGATAGATTAGACTTCTGAACAAACCTTTGATAGTCTGTTTACTAATGTTCTCACTGTTATAAACTTTCATTGTCAGCCACCGTATAACCTATAACACGTTTAACGTGGCTAATGCATCCCAGAAGATAGCTCTCCTTTGCATATAAGGATGTTGTTGATGCTGGATGACGTTGCTGTGCCAACTTATAAATCTTATGCATGTGCCCTTTTATTGCAAATTTGAAAGAGAATTTATTCTGGTGGAAGCTGCTGGGGGCATGTTCATTCTGCAATCAGTGAAGTCGTTTCCACATTAACCTCTTTTCTGCTTTAGTACCAGCGTCCCCGTCCCCCCTAGAGATGATCAGCCTGCCTGACAAGGAAAACTGTTCCTGGTTGCACCAGAAACTGACCCTGCCTGCAGAACGCTCTCCAACATGGCAAAACCACCTTAACAGTTACTCTGGGAAGTAAAAATTCTGCACAAAGATCGGCCGATAAGAGCCAAAGTTCATTTAGCAAGGGCAAGCTACTTGAAAAAAAACTAATCAGCAGGAAGCCACTTCAAAGAAAGTAACGGGATAATAGGTTTTATAAGCTTAAATATGCTTAGCTGTTTAAGGGAAGTCTTTCCTGCTCAAGATTGTTATGTTGAATACCTTATTAATGGTTGTTATAAGTGCAATCTGAACAGTGTAAGTTTATAAGTTTTGCAGTTAGAACATTTGCAAGGAGCAAATTATTAAACATCACAATAGAACTTTGTAAAATGCAACAATTATATTGGTTCACATTTCCCAAGAACTTAATCTGATGTCATTTGTACACCATGAAACAACTACACGTGAGAAGTAATGTTTTTGAGGCTATGCTCTCATCATGGAGCTTGGCTGGATGGGAGCGCGAGTTGGGGATAGGGGCTATCATGTTATAGGGCTGAATCTGTGAGCCGCACTTCCAGCTAGTGATTAATTTTACTTCATTGTCTCAGTGCTATCCGCCAATCTACTTTCTTCTGTCTTCAGGAGATTGATGTCAAGTGGTGAGTTGATCTGATGGACCTGTTTAAATGAGAAGTTGTTTGCCCGGCAAATAAAGAAGCAAGAATGAGTTGGAGAGTTACAATTCTTTGGCTGGAAGCATTTTTGACAGAAAATGGAAAGCAATCTGGAGGAGGAGAGAAATAGTATGAGATGTTTAAAAAAAAGAGTTTATGATGCTATCGTCCACTCCTGCAGCTCTTTAGCATCTAAAGGAGCAGTGTGACCTATATATTTCCTTTGCGCCCTTGTGAACAATTAGTCCACTTTTCTGTCATCACCTGAGCTTTCCATTTTATGGTGAACTGCAACTCCTTGTCAGTCAATTGTGCTGCAGGCTATGTTTTCTGGGCAAGCTTTTCCTGTGCCTGCGGCATATTCGAAATAGGGGTAGGCTTTAAATCACAATTTGCTATCCTGTAACATCAGTTTTCTCCATGTCGATCTCCTCCTTACCTCATTCTCCTTCCCTGTGCCTGCACTGGACTCCTCTCCATCTCACTGCAAGCTCAACCCTCTTTGGATGGAAACATTGTGCAACATACAGAGCTGATCTTGAAAATCTTGGATGGACTGTAGAGCGTCACCCTGCTTAAACAACAGAATCACTGCTTCAGCATCCCTATGGTGTGCTCAGCACCGGTGTCATGAGTCTTGTATTTGCACCCTGCTATTGTGCAAGGGTTTCTAATCGGGGTCATGAGCCATGGATGCAAAGGATAACCCTAGTCTCCCAATTGCTCATTCTCTCAGGACCTTCAAATGATGTGGGTACTGTGGACTGTTGCCTTATAAAAGAATCGTGGATGCTCCCGAGATAACGGGCTTAATGTGCATGATGAAGTTTCTGTACTCATATACCATCTCAACATTTATGGATATCCCTCCCTGTTCATCTCTGCATTAAGTAATATTCTGGACTCTTCGGAAACTTGTCGTGCCATATCCTCTCTAAATGGTGCCTCTTTCCCACTGGGAAAGTGATAAATGTATTTCCCCCGGCAAACATAGTGTCAGTCACTTCCTTTACACAGATAGGAACTGAAGACTGGCCAGGATAGAACCTTTAAGCATAGAAGCTTAATGCCATTGTGATCTCCACAGCCACAGGAAGAGCCGATCAGTTCTTGGGGGCATTTCTTCACCAAACATCATAGGCAGTCCCTCGGAATCGAGGAAGACTTGCTTCCACTCTAAAAGTGAGTTCTCAGGCGGCTGTACAGTCCAATACGGGAATTACAGTCTCTGTCACAGGTGGGACACAGTCGTTGGAGGAAAGGGTGGGTGGGGAGTCTGATTTGCTGCTGTCTGCGCTTGATTTCTGCATGCTCTCGGTGACAAGACTCGAGGCGCTCAGCGCCCTCCCGGATGCTCTTCCTCCACTTAGAGCGGTCTTTGGCCATGGATTCCCAGGTGTCGGTTGGGATGTAGCACTTTATCAAGGAGGCTTTGAGGGTGTCTTTGAAACGTTTCCTCTACCCATTTGGGGCTCGCTTGCTGTGTAGGAGTTCCGAGCAGAGCGCTTGCTTTGGGAGTCTTGTGTCGAGCATGCGGACAATGTGGCCCACCCAACGGAGCTGGTTGAGTGTGGTCAGTGCTTCGATGCTGGGGATGTTGGCCTGATCGAGAACACTGATGTTGGTGCGTCTATCCTCCCAGGGGATTTGCAGGATCTTGTGGAGACATCGTTGATGGTATTTCTCCAGCGATTTGAGGTGTCTACTGTACATGGTCCACGTCTCTGAGCCATACAGGAGGGCAGGTATCACTACAGCCCTGTAGACCATAAGCTCGGTGCCAGATTTGAGGGCCTAATCTTCGAACACTCTCTTCCTCAGGCAGCCGAATACTCCAATAACAGCAATATTATTTTAAAGATTATCAAAAGCGCACTAGAGCCATGCATAGGTCATTCGCCCATTGACTATTGGTGAGGTCTACACTGAGTTTGATTGAAAGCTGTGTAATTCGAACGAGGGATCTTTTAAAAAAAGATTATTTCAATTAAACAAGACTTTCACTTGCCTAAAGCATGATCTCATCTGTGCCTGCAAAGTTACACCTCACACAATTCGGCTTGCCGTGGATTCACGACTTGCGCCCGCTGCAGTGAAGCAGCTGGCCTGGAGCAGAGCCGTGACAAGATACGCCCCATGGTGCTGAAAGGTAGAATACTAAACTAATCACCTGGGACTGTTACTGTATCGGATTTATATCAGACAGGGATATTAAACCCACAGAAAGTGTTAAATGTCTGTCAGAACATGAGAATGCAGAGAATGGCTTTAGGCAGTTGAAAACAATATTGATCTAAAACAGTTAATAGTCACACAGAATTAACCCACTAAATCTGATTCAAGAGTTGAAAAAGGGAAGTTACAGACAAGAACCCATTACTTGATCAAGAACCCATCTACGTTCATCCCAGGAGTGAATTCCCTCGTGAAATGCTAAAGGAGAGTGCAAAATTTAACAAACCTATTGAGGTAGAATTTCCACAGGTGTTCCCTGATTTCCTGCCATAACTGTGATGGAATATCACTAAAAACCGCAGAGAAACGTCATAAACGGTTGTTTACACCATTTCTCCCAGGGTTTCTTCCGATTTTCCGCTGAAGTTATGATGGGAGATTGGCATTCTGGGTCATTATGTTTTTCGTCAAGAGGCATAGGGGCCAAAATTGAGCCCCGCCCCAAAAGGGGCGCACCTACCATTTTTTAAAGTTTTATGCGCCCCAATCCGTAGAGCGGAGAATCCGGAGAAATTTCGATCTTGGAAAAAAAATTCAGTTGGGGCGGATGTTGTGTCATCGGGCGGGTCGGAACGGCCGATGCTCTGCGTCATCAGCGCCCCGCCCATGTGTCACAACGTCCCCCCCCCCCTTCAGTTAAAGGGGAGGGCCGCTGCAAACTCTGCACCCAAGATGGGAACTTTGCCGAACCCGTGGGCATAATTGTCGGCCCAAACTGGCAGTCGGCCGACAATAAAAAATAAAATGGAGTCACCGGCAGTGCGACCTCCCCTTTAAGGGCAGATGCACCGCCCAGCCACAGCCGGGGAAAGTTGTTAGTGGCACCGACCGGCGGCGGCAGCACTCCCGTGGGGCAATTCCACACGGGCCAATTTCCCACGGGGCAATACTGCATGAGGGGCGGAAAGGGGTTCGCCGCCAGTCAGTAAGGGGTTGGATCATGCCTGTTGCAACGGGAAAACGGGCTGAATGGAAACCTATTCTCGCCGCTTCCGGCCCGTTTACAATTTCAGATGGGTGAAATTGTAGGTGGGCATAGAGCTTATGAGGCGGGAGGTGGGGAGTGGGGGGTGTGCAATTTCGGTCTTGTAGTTTCCTACTGGAGCATTGAACAATTACTGTGTGTGAGGGTTGCTGCTTGTTACATTTGTCAGTATGGCTTACCTAATTGTTATCAATGTGTTTTCCATTAGTTTAGGTGTGTTTAATTCCATTGGGACATTAGCTTTCTGAACAATTCCAGCTACTTGTGTCCAGAAAGCGTTAATTCTTGGGCAAGTGCCAAATATATGTTGGCTTTCGTATTCGGACAACACCAACGATTGTCGAAGCAACCAGACAACACTGTAGCTATGACCACTGCAACAGTTTATATCTTATTTCATTTTGCTTGGTTAGACAGCTGGGCTCTAATCCTTTTAAAATTTCAGGCTACTTCATCCAATAGAGTACCTTTTGTTTTTTTTTCCAAATTAATCTCAATGAGTCAGTTCAGTGACATGTCTAAAAGTAGAGCAGACCCTGCTGAGACAGTTTTGTCCACATTCTCACAGTTCAATCAAAAACAGCTTAGTGAAATAATGGTTGGTTAAGTGTGGCCATGTAATTTCCTTTCTGGACATTTGGAGGAACCAGTAAAACCATGCGAGTGCAGATTGAATTATTAGCGGAGATTTTCCTGACCTTTGCCTTTGGGAAATATACATTTTCCTGGGTGAAAAGATCAGAAAGAAGAGGTGGAGTCTTGGGAGGGGGTTGTGGAATGGCTTCATTCCTATTTCTACCCAACATGTACAGTACACTTCCAGCAGGGAGGTGGGGAGGGGCGAGTGTAGGGTGGTTTGGTCTCTGCAAGCTGTGCAGCTTTAACATCACAACCTGCGTCTTTTCTTCCCATCAGGTTCCTCACCAGGAAGCCAGCCTGATTGGCAGGCTTGGCTCCCTGTCGGGCAGAGAAGGATTCGGAGGAGGCTGGCCAAGAGCAGGTAGTAGCAGTTCATTGATATCTTCCTGCAGTTTACAGCTTTCCTCTTCATTATCAACCATACAACCGATTTTAGTATCATCTACAAACTTCTTAATCATACCCCACACATTTAAGTCACACCACAAAAAAGCAAGGGACCCGGCATTGAGCCCTGGGGAAGCCCACTGGATACAGCCTTCTAGTCACAAAAACATCCATCAACAATTACCCTTTGCTTCCTGTTTCTGAGCCAATTTTGGATCCAACTTGCCACTTTGCCCTGGATCCCATGGGCTTTTACTTTCGTGACCAGTCTGCCATGTGGGAGCTTATCAAAAGCTTTGCTAAAATCCATACACACGACAGCATACACACTGCCCTCATCGACTCTCCTGGTTACCTCCTCGAAAAATTCAATCAAGTTAGTCAGACTCGACCTTCCCTTAACAAATCCATGTTGACTGTCGTTGATTAATCCATGTCTTCCCAAATGAACACTATGCAGTCATCAGCGAACATCCCCACTTTTGACCTTATGATGGAGGGAAGGTCATTGATGAAACAGCTGAAGATAGTTGGGCCTAGGTCACTGCCCTGAGGAACTCCTGCAGCGATGTCCTGGGGCTGTGATGATTGATTCCAACAACCACAACCATCATCCTTTGTGCTACACATGACTTGAGCCAGTGGAGAGATTTCCTCCTGATTGATGTGGAATTGCTCCACAGAGTGGATGGGCACTGGTTGATTTTTTTCTCCTCCCCCCCACTCACCGCCACCCCCGGAAGCACTGACTCATGCTGGTGTACACTTCTATGACAACTAGGCACCCTCTGGTGCCTTGTCCAAATGCCCAGTCTTCATATGCGAGTCTACACAGTGAATGTCAGCAAGCTGTTCCAACAATGGGACATCACAGCTAAGCTAGAAATTGTCCCTCACCCAACAGCCGCGTGTGAGCAGTTTCCAGCGGGGGTTAGATTAACAATCGGGAGGAGAACGTCCAACCAACTCCACTAAAACAGATTATCTGGTCATTATCACACAGCTATTTTTGGGAGCTTGCTGTGCGCAAATTGGCTGTCGCGTTTCTCACAATACCAGTAAGCGAATGTAGCAGCTAATTTGTGCACAGCAAGGTCCCACAGACAGCAATGTGATAAATGACCAGATGATCTGTTTTAGTGATGCTGGTTGAGGGATAAATATTGGCCACGACACGACATTAGCTTCCCACCTTGAATCGTGATATGACCAAAATCACCCCAATGACAGACAGCAAGGCAGAGAAGGCCTTGAAAGCAGAGCGGGCTTACTTTTTGCAGGAATCCCTTGGATCTTCAGGAGCGACACTGTCTGACTGATGTTCCCCAGTCTGTCAGACGCAGACCTCTTATTTCCCAATGCAAGGACCCGGCATGGAGCAGACCCAACATATGACCAGGATATGCTGATGACCTGGCCAACCAAATCTGTAACCTCTGGCCGGGTGGAACGCACTTGGAATTTCATCAATCCATGCCCAATATCGTGTGGCGGGGTGGGGGGAGAGGGGGGGAGGGGCCGCGGGTGGCGGAGGAAGGAGGATTTTAGGGCTATAATTTGAATGGGTGGCTACTGAAAGTATGGCAAAGACTCATTTTTAAAACAAAAAGTAACATTAGTTGGTGTGCAAGCAAAAGGTTACTCCAGCTGCAAGCAACTAACTAAGATGAGAGCAAGTTTACGTTGAGAGAAGGTAAAAGAGGGTGTTTAGCACTGAAATCAATTGGTCAGGTATCTACATCAGGTAAATACAGGGCAGGTAAGAAAAATATAGTTCCAGAATTATTATTGTGTGTAGTACCGTGGTTGGGAGTAGAAACAGTGGGATCAGGACTTGTGGGTGACAAGCCATGATGTGGGATATCCTGGAGCAGCAATGTATCCATAAGTCGCACCGATGGGATAAAATGGAAGGTTTTAGACATCTAGGAGACTGGAGCAAGTCCCTGGGAAAGAAACTGTTCAGATGAGATGGGTTTCAGCGTAACTGGACTGGTCCCCATCTCCTTGCAGATCGGGTACAACAGGCAGTGGGAAACATTTAAACTAATAAGCATTGATAAACCAAACAAACCAAAATGGAAGAAAATGAGCAGAAACATCAAGTAAGAAAGGGAATGCTATGAAGAACATGTTATCTCATTAAGTTGTAGATTCATGATTGCTCGAAACATTTGTGACAGCTGACGAAACTTAAGGCTGTTGTGGCAAGTTGAGAACTATGATGTACTAGGGATGTTAGACACATGGTTAGGTACCTAGATGAAAATGAGCACTACATACAAGCGTTTCGGGTGTTTAGAAAGGCAGGAGGCAGAATGGAGGCAGAGGACCTCAATATGCCAGGTACACCCGAGGGGCAAAGGAAAATAGGCCCAAAGATACAGAATAAGCTTTCCAACAAGATAGTCTGGCTGGAAGTGTATAGTGAAAGGAGAGCAACGATAATTCTAGGGGTTTATGATAGACCACTAGATCAAAACTGAAAGATAGGTTATTCTATGAAGAAGTTTTTTGATGAGGTAACAGAGAGGGTTGATGAGTGCAATGCGGTTGATGTGGTGTACATGGACTTTAAAAACAAGTTTGAGAAAGTGCCACATACTAAGGTTGCCAGCAAAGTTGAAGCCCATGGAATAAAAGGGACAGTGGCAGCCTGGATACAAAATTGGCTAAGTGACAGGAAACAGAGAGTAGTGATGAACGGCTGTTTTTCGAACTGGAGGAAGGTATACAGTGGTGTTCTTCAGGGGTCGGTACTAAGACCACTGCTTTTCCTGATATATATTAATGACTTGGACTTGGGTGTACAGGGCACAATTTCAAAATTTGCAGATGACACAAAACTCGGAAGTATAGTGAGCAGTGAGCAGAGTGATAAACTTCAAGAGAACATAGACAGGCTGGTGAAATGAGCCGACACGTGGAAGCTGAAATTTAACACAGGAAAGTGAAAAGTGATACATTTTGGTAGTAAAAACAAGGAGAAGCTATATAAACTAAAGAGTACAATTCTAAAGGGGGTGCATGATTAGAGAGAACTGGGGATATATGTGCACAAATCGTTGAAGGTGGCAGGGCAGGTTGAGAAAAGCATATGGGATCCTGGGCTTCATAAATAGAGGTATAGAGTACAAAAGCAAGGAAGAACATAAGAACATAAGAATTAGGAACAGGAGTAGGCCATCTAGCCCCTCGAGCTTGCTCCACCATTCAACAAGATCATGGCTGATCTGGCCGTGGACTCAGCTCCACTTACCCACCCGCTCCCCATAACCCTTAATTCCCTTATTGGTTAAAAATCTATCTAGCTGTGAGTTGAATACATTCAATGAGTTAACCTCAACTGCTTCCTTGGGCAGAGAATTCCACAGATTCACAACCCTCTGGGAGAAGAAATTCCTTCTCAACTCGGTTTTAAATTGGCTCCCCAGTATTTTGAGGCTGTGCCCCCTAGTTCTAGTCTCCCAGACCAGTGGAAACAACCTCTCTGCCTCTATCTTGTCTATCCCTTTCATTACTTTAAATGTTTCTATAAGATCACCCCTCATCCTTCTGAACTGCAACGAGTAAAGAACCAGTCTACTCAATCTATCATCATAAGTAACCCCCTCATCTCCGGAATCAGCCGAGTGAATCGTCTCTGTACCCCCTCCAAAGCTAGTATATCCTTCCTTAAGTAAGGTGACCAAAACTGCATGCAGTACTCCAGGTGTGGCCTCACCAATACCCGATACAGTTTCAGCAGGACCTCCCTGCTTTTGTACTCCATCCCTCTCGCAATGAAGGCCAACATTCCATTCGCCTTCCTGATTACCTGCTGCACCTGCAAACTAACCTTTTGGGATTCATGCACAAGGACCCCCAGGTCCCTCTGCACCACAGCATGTTGTAATTTCTCCCCATTCAAATAATGTTCACTTTTACTTTTTTTTTCTAAGGTGGGTGACCTCACATTTTCCGACATTGTATTCCATCTGCTAAACCTTAGCCCATTAGCTTAACCTATCTAAATCTCTTTGCAACCTCTCTGTGTCCTCTACACAACCCGCTTTCCCACTAATCTTTGTGTCATCTGCAAATTTTGTTACACTACACTCTGTCCCCTCTTCCAGGTCATCTATGTATATTGTAAACAGTTGTGGTCCCAGCACCGATCCCTGTGGCACACCACTAGCCACCGATTTCCAACCCAAAAAGGACCCATTTATCCCGACTCTCTGCTTTCTGTTAGCCAGCCAATTCTCGATCCATGCTAATACATTTCCTCTGACTCCGCGTACCTTTATCTTCTGCAGTAACCTTTTGTGTGGCACCTTATCGAATGCCTTTTGGAAATCTAAATACACCACATCCATCAGTACACCTCTATCTACCATGCTCGTTATATCCTCAAAGAATTCCAGTAAATTAGTTAAATATGATTTTCCCTTCATGAATCCATGCTGCGTCTGCTTGATTGCACTATTCCTATCTAGATGTCCCGCTATTTCTTCCTTAATGATAGCTTCATGCATTTTCCCCACTACAGATGTTAAACTAACCGGCCTATAGTTACCTGCCTTTTGTCTGCCCCCTTTTTTAAACAGAGGCGTTACATTAGCTGCTTTCCAATCCGCTGGTACCTCCCCAGAGTCCAGAGAATTTTGGTAGATTATAACGAATGCATCTGCTATAACTTCTGCCATCTCTTTTAATATCCTGGATGCATTTCATCAGGACCAGGGGACTTGTCTACCTTGAGTCCCATTAGCCTGTCCAGCACTACCTCCGTGGTGATAGAGATTGTCTCAAGGTCCTCCCTTCCCACATTCCCGTGACCAGCAATTTTGGCATGGTTTTTGTGTCTTCCACTGTGAAGACGGAAGCAAAATAATTGTTTAAGGTCTCAGCCATTTCCACATTTCCCATTATTAAATCCCCTTTCTCATCTTTTAAGGGACCAACATTTACTTTAGTCACTCTTTTCCGTTTTATATATCTGTAAAAGCTTTTACTATCTGTTTTTATGTTTTGCGCAAGTTTACTTTCGTAATCTATCTTTCCTTTCTTTATTGCTTTCTTAGTCATTCTTTGCTGTCATTTAAAATGTTCCCAATCTTCTAGTTTCCCACTAACCTTGGCCACCTTATACGCATTGGTTTTTAATTTGATACTCTCCTTTATTTCCTTGGTTATCCACGGCTGGTTATCCCTTCTCTTACCGCCCTTATTTTTCACTGAAATATATTTTTGTTGAGCACTATGAAAGAGCTCCTTAAAAGTCCTTCACTGTTCCTCAATTGTGCCACCATTTAGTCTGTGTTCCCAGTCTACTTTAGCCAACTCTGCCCTCATCCCACTGTAGTCCCCTTTGTTTAAGCATAGTATGCTCGTTTGAGACACTACTTCCTCACCCTCAATCTGTATTACAAATTCCACCATACTGTGATCACTCATTCCGAGAGGATCTTTTACTAGGAGATCGTTTATTATTCCTGTCTTATTTCACAGGGCCAGATCTAAGATAGCTTGCTCTCTTGTAGGTTCTGTAACATACTGTTCTAAGAAACAATCCCGTATGCATTCTATGAATTCCTCCTCTAGGCTACCCCGTGCGATTTGATTTGACCAATCGATATGTAGGTTAAAATCTCCCATGATTACTGCCTCCATTTTTCACATGCCTCCATTATTCCCTTGATTATTGTCTGCCCCACCATGAAGTTATTATTTGGGATCTATAAACTACGCCCACCAGTGATTTTTCCCCTTACAAAGTTTTAATGATCCTTTACAAAACACCGGTCCAGCCCCAACTAGTGGTCTATCGTAAACCCCTAGAATTCTGGGCACCGCACTTTAGGAAGGATGTGAAGGCTTTAGAGAGGGTGCAGAAAAGATTGACAAGAATGGTTCCAGGGATGAGGGCTTCAGTTACGTGGATATTCTGGAGAAACTGGGTTATCTCCTTCGAGCAGAGAAAATTGAGGAGATTTGATAGAGGTGCTCAAAATAATGATGTGTCTCCACAGAGTAGAGAGAAATTGTTCCCATTGGTGGAAGGGTCGAGAACCATAGGGCACAGATTTAGGGTGATTGGCAGAAAAACAAAGGCGACATGAGGAAAACGTTTTTACGCAGCGAGTGGTTAGGATCTGGAATGCACTGCCTGAAAGGGTGATGGAGGCAGATTGAATCGGGGCTTTCAAAAGGTAATTGGATAAGTACCTGAAGGAAAAAAAAATACAGGGCTACGGGGAAAGGATAGGGGAATGGGACTAGCTGAAGTGCTCTTGCAGAGAGCCGGCATGGGCTCAACAGGTCGAATGGCCTCCTTCTGTGCTGTAACCATTCTATGATTCGATGATTCTAAATAAGGAATTTATATGTAAATGGAAAGATCATACTAATGGAAGACGACACCTGGGAATCCCTGGCAAAAGACCGCCCTAAGTGGAGGAAGAGCATCCGGGAGGGCGGTAAGCACCTCGAGTCTCATCGCTGAGAGCATGAAGAAAACAAGCACAGGCAGCGGAAGGAGCGTGCAGCAAACCAGACTCCCCACCCACCCTTTCCCTCAACTACTATCTGTCCCACCTGTGACAGAGACTGTAATTCCCATATTGGACTGTTCAGTCACCTGAGAACTCACTGTTAGAGTGGAAGCAAGTCTGCCTATGATGATGATGATAACTAATGGAAGGAACCACAACGAATCCCATACAAACTGGAAATGCTTAGTGAATGACTGCTATTTGATCTAATATGTCAGGGATACCATGAGGTGCAACTCACATTTCTACCTGATAATGGTAAGTGACCCAGATTGTACACTGGGGATAGACACCCAATGACACCCAGACAAAAAAAAACATAACATGATTAAAATTGACAATATTTGTGACAAATCAACATCACGAATGAATATTGATGAATATAGCTTTAAAGTGCCAACTTTAAGGCAATGAGGGAGAAGCTTAAATGGATTGATTGGGTAGTACTCGAGAGAACTCCAGCTGAGGAATACCTTTAAGGACATAGAAACATAGAAACATAGAAACTAGATGCAGGAGTAGGCCATTCGGCCCTTCTAGCCTGCACCGCCATTCAATGAGTTCATGGCTGAACATGCAACTTCAGTATCCATTCCTGCTTTCTCGCCATACCCCTTGATCCCCCTAGTAGTAAGGACTACATCTAACTCCTTTTTGAATATATTTAGTGAATTGGCCTCAACAACTTTCTGTGGTAGAGAATTCCACAGGTTCACCACTCTCTGGGTGAAGAAGTTTCTCCTCATCTCGGTCCTAAATGGCTTACCCCTTATCCTTAGACTGTTTCCCCTGGTTCTGGACTTCCCCAACATTGGGAACATTCTTCCTGCATCTAACCTGTCTATACCCATCAGAATTTTAACATAGAAACATAGAAACATAGAAACATAGAAAATAGGTGCAGGAGTAGGCCATTCAGCCCCTCTAGCCTGTACCGCCATTCAATGAGTTCATGGCTGAACATGCACTTCAGTACCCCCTTCCTGCTTTCTCGCCATACCCCTTGATCCCCCGAGTAGTAAGGACTTCATCTAACTTCCTTTTGAATATATTTAGTGAATTGGCCTCAACTACTTTCTGTGGTAGAGAATTCCACAGGTTCACCACTCTCTGGGTGAAGAAGTTTCTCCTCATCTCGGTCCTAAATGGCTTACCCCTTATCCTTAGACTGTGACCCCTGGTTCTGGACTTCCCCAACATTGGGAACATTCTTCCTTCATCTAACCTGTCTAAACCCGTCAGAATTTTAAACATTTCTATGAGGTCCCCTCTTATTCTTCTGAACTCCAGTGAATACAAGCCCAGTTGATCCAGTCTTTCTTGATAGGTCAGTCCCGCCATCCCGGGAATCAGTCTGGTGAACCTTCGCTGCACTCCCTCAATAGCACGAATATCCTGTACACAATACTCCAGGTGTGGCCTCACCAAGGCCCTGTACAACTGTAGCAACACCTCCCTTCCCCTGTACTCAAATCCCCTTGCTATGAAGGCCAACATGCCATTTGTTTTCTTAACCGCCTGCTGTACCTGCATGCCAACCTTCAATGACTGATGTACCATGACACCCAGGTCTTGTTGCACCTCCCCTTTTCCTAATCTTTCACCATTCAGATAATAGTCTGTCTCTCTGTTTTTACCACTGAAGTGGATAACCTCACATTTATACACATTATACTTCATCTGCCATGCATTTGCCCACTCACCTAACCTATCCAAGTCGCTCTGCAGCCTCATAGCATCCTCCTCGCAGCTCACACTGCCACCCAACTTAGTGTCATCCACAAATTTGGAGATACTACATTTAATCCCCTCGTCTAAATCATTAATGTACAGTGTAAACAGCTGGGGCCCCAGCACAGAACCTTGCGGTACCCCACTAGTCACTGCCTGCCATTCTGAAAAATCCCCATTTACTCCTACTCTTTGCTTCCTGTCTGACAACCAGTTCTCAATCCACGTCAGCACACTACCCCCAATCCCATGTGCTTTAACTTTGCACATTAATCTCTTGTGTGGGACCTTGTCGAAAGCCTTCTGAAAGTCCAAATATACCACATCAACTGGTTCTCTCTTGTCTACTCTACTGGAAACATCCTCAAAAAATTCCAGAAGATTTGTCAAGCATGATTCCCCTTTCACAAATCTATGCTGACTTGGACCTATCATGTCACCTCTTTCCAAATGCGCTGCTATGACATCCTTAATAATTGATTCCATCATTTTACCCACTACCGATGTCAGGCTGACCGGTCTATAATTCCCTATTTTCTCTCTCCCTCCTTTTTTAAAAAGTGGGTTTACATTGGCTACCCGCCACTCGATAGGAACTGATCCAGAGTCAATGGAATGTTGGAAAATGACTGTCAATCATCCGCTATTTCCAAGGCCACCACCTTAAGTACCCTGGGATGCAGTCCATCAGGCCCTGGGGATTTATCGGCCTTCAATCCCATCAATTTCCCCAACACAATTTCCCAACTAATAAGGATTTCCCTCAGTTCCTTCTCCTTACTAGACCCTCTGACCTCTTTTATATCCGGAAGGTTGTTAGTGTCCTCCTTAGTGAATACCGAACCAAAGTACTTGTTTAATTGGTCCGCCATTTCTTTGTTTCCCGTTATGACTTCCCCTGATTCTGACTGCAGGGGACCTACATAGATGTGGAGCAGGCAGGATAAATACTTATTAAGGATTAGGAAGTGCAGATTAAAAAAAATATTATTCCAAATGGACTAATAAGACAATAAACAGTGAAATAAGGAGAAAATATAAACTCTGCATAACCTGTGGGGAGAAAGGTTAGAGAAAACAGTTGAAAGCTGGGGTTTTACAACAATCCGACAGTTTATTTATTCTTTAATTAACAGCTTTTTATTTCCAGATTTTTCTTTAACTGAATTCAAATTCTCAAACTGCCAGGGTGGGATTTGAACTCCTCTTCACTGTACCCAGATGGAATCTATGACAGTCATCATGATGGAATCATGACTGTAGGGGGAAGGGGGCAAAGGCATGAACTGATACAGGCAGGTTCGGAACTGATGTGAGGGAGCACTTCTTCACACAAGGAGTGAGCAATACCTGGACTGGTCATCTTACCAGGGAAATGGAGACCCAATTTCTGGGTGAAAAACAAGTGTTGGGGGGACCAATGATCTGGTACAAGCTCCCACGCTCGACCCCCTGGACGTGAGCAATGACTTCCAGGTGCTGGGGATCCCATCTAAAACAGGAAATTAGAGATTTCAATATGCTAATTAGTGGTCTAACACCGGTTTTAGAAACTGAATGGCAAGTTGTTCGCCGCTTATGCATGTTTACAGCGGCCTAACCAGCAGTCCTGAAAGCTACCACTGGAGGCCGCTGAAGAAAAGATAAGAGGGGCGAAATTCCCCAGTGCCCCGTTTGGGGGCGGTAACCGAGTCAGGGCGGAAGTCCTGACCCGGCTACGAAATTGCAGTTATCGCCCCTCACCGGGAGTGGAGTGCACTGTCGCATGTTCAACTTCCTGTTGGGGCAATTTCGGGGGTGCTATTCGAGCGTGTTCGACAGCGCTTCTCCGCGTAGCGCTGACGTGTTCAACCCCCTTCCCCTTCCGTTAAAGGGGAGGACTGCTGCGCACTCTGCCAGACCGCTGATGGCCTCCACTGGGCCACCAGGGCGGCGTGGTGCCGATGCCGCAGCCCGGCTCCCAAACGCCACAAAGACTCAAGATGGGCCGACCAGTGAGTCGGCCGAAACTACAAAATGGTGGTAACGCAGCGCTCCCCACCTCCCCTTTCAGTTCCCAGCGAGCATATATATCGGCCTGGTTCGCGACCTGCGAGGCTGGTGCTGGCACCGCTCGCGGCAGCCTCACTTGCCAATTTCCGCCGCAGGGTGGAAAGGGGTCTGCGCGGGGCCCTAATGGGTCGGCGCGCATGGCGATGACGTCATCGCCGGTTGTACGGACACTCGGAGCGTGGCGCTACCATGTCAGTCCCTCCGCTAACCACTTGCAAAATTTCGCGGGGGCCAGTAGTGCCTCTGCCTGGGCGAAAACAGTCCTCTGGAGGCGCTAATGGGAGGCACAGAACAGGGAAATTTTGCCCCCAGTTTTTTTTTGTTGTAATTATCCTTATTGAGGATATTCCTGGTTCCACAGCAATAGTGCAGGCCCGACCGACCTGCCGCCCTCCAATTTGCCTTTCCCGACCTCCCCCCCTCGCCCCCGCCAACCCCCCGCGTCTCAAGGCTTATCTGTTGGAGCCAGCTGAAGTTTCCAGTGCCCTGATCAGCCAGCTGTATCGGGATGCCCACCCAACTGGCATGTCAATGATGTCCAAGTGAGCCTTGGGCCTTCATTTTCAGGTGTGCGTTGCAGGTGCGCCGGCTACGAAGGGCCAGTTCCTGGTCATGTGTCTGATTCCCTGGCTAAAATCTCTGGAGCACATTTCAAAAGGCAGTGAGTTGGATGTGGTGTTGGAGGGATTGTAGGTTCCGAGGGAAGGATGGGCTAAATTGGCCAAATGGCCTCCAACATTTGTACTTCTCTTTGTGATCCTTGTTAAAGGATTTATCAGAACCAGAAGCCTCGATAATTCCCTTTCCTTCTGTAGAAGTAATTAAAAAAAAAACAGACCCACTGTTGCCCTTACCTTGGAGATCTTTATTCTTCATCTTTGCCATTCTTCTGAAATTAGAAGTACCGGTGCAATCCTCTGTATTCTCCTTAGATTTGAAATCTAATTTATTTTCTGGTAGGCTTACGTCAGATATTTTGACTTGGCAGTTAGTGTTTCATTGAGCCCATATTTGTCTTACTTTTTAACGCAGTTTTCACATAAGTATGAACCTACCCTGCAACACTGCGTGTGCCTCGGTAAGCAAGGGTAGCCGTTTCATTTCAATTACTGCAAGAGGAAACTAATCGCACTCATTAATGAAGGTCAAGTGGGTCACCTCCGGTTGTTAAGATGTTTTATCTGCATTATTTCATCTCGTGTTCCAGTACATGACTTAATTTACCATCTGTGGTAAAATTGACACAGAATAAAGCAGAAATTGGCATGTCAATGGCTAAGCAGCAAATTTGCAGTTACTGCCAGAATAACCTTCATGGCTCCAGACCAAATGATTTAGTGCAATATGTTCTCCAACTTGATAATCACATTACGCCCTATCTGTAATGTTATCTTTGGCATGGAAGAAGCATGTTAGGCTATGGGCCTGTCATGGCAATGATAGGATGTCTCAGATTATATCCATAGGTGCTGCATCTTCTTGCTTCCAATCCTGTGTAGCCTCAGTGATTCCTCCATGAGAATAGCCAGCACCCTTCAAATTCCCTCCCTAGTTTCCTTCAGAACCCCTTAGTATATATACCATCTGACCCAGAGAGATTTATTAGTCTTAAATCCCTTTACCTTCTTGTATCGCTCAGAGACGTGGACCATATACAGTAGACACCTCAAATCGCTGGAGAAATACCATCAGTGATGCCTCCGCAAGATCCTACAAATCCCCTGGGAGGACAGACGCACCAACGTCAGTGTTCTCGATCAGGCCAACATTCCCAGCATCGAAGCACTGACCACACTTGATCAGCTCCGTTGGGCAGGCCATGTTGTTCGCATGCCTGACACCAGACTCCCAAAGCAAGCAAGCGCTCTACTCGGAACTCCTACATGGTAAGCGAGCCCCAGGTGGGCAGAGGAAACAGTTCAAGGACACCCTCAAAGCCTCCTTGATAAAATGCAACATCCCCACCGACACCTGGGAGTCCCTGGCCAAAGACTGCCCTAAGTGGAGGAAGTACATATGGGAAGGCGTTGAGCACCTCCAGTCTCGTCACCGAGAGCATGCAGAAATCAAGCGCAGGCAGTGGAAGGAGCATGCGGCAAACCAGACTCCCCACCCACCCTTTCCTTCAACGACTGTTTGTCCCACCTATGACAGAGACTGTAGTTCCCGTATTGGGCTGTACAGTCACCTGAGAACTCACTTTTGGAATGGAAGCAAGTCTTCCTCGATTTCGAGGGACTGCCTATGATGATGATAACTTATCAGGTACCTCTATTGCATTGATTTCAAAATCCTGGAAGATATTGGTTGCACTACAACTTTTGGAATAATAAGTGAGTAGTCCCCTTTTTGGTGAGTACTTTTAGAATTTAATTAATTCATTTCATATTTTTATTGTTTTATGTTAAGCTTTGCTACTCTTTTTACCTTTTAGAATTTTAACATCCTCTCTGATCATTGTTTTGCTGTTTTGATATTGGAATAGCATTTTAGTAATATGGCGGGGTGGGGGGGGATGATACAATGGCTGGCAGCCAAAATGCATCATGTGTCTGTTTCCCAGAAAATCCGCTGCAGAAGCCTGAGTCCGACAAAGCTCAGCAAACTCCCAGGAGGCTGGGGGCCTATGTGCAGGCTGTGTTGCAATGAGGTGGCTGTTTGTCAGGCAGTGTGAGCTGAAGCAGCACTCCAGCTGCACAGTGCCCTTATGGAATGGGGCACCCATGGGGGGGCTGCCATCCAACTCTGAAAGCAATATTCAGGCCATCCCTTTTCCTTTGCCCTTCCTGACCATGCCACATCGTTGGTCGTTGTCCCCCCCATTCACCCCTCTGCCACTTGCCTTCCTGTCCGGTGCCCCTCCCCTCAAGCTGAGAAAATGACCAGAGTGAAATAGGCAGTCAGTAACACCGCACTGACTGCTGACAACATGTCAATGTGGCCCTGCAGCTCACAGTGAGGCATGAAAGATGCACCGTAACATGTGTAAACGGTCCAAAGTGACTTTTCCTGGTGAGCTCAGCAAATATGTGCCTACATTTCAGACCCTATGTGCTATGTTTTTGAGTTTTTATTCGAGATACTCTCCACAACTTCAGTGTCTCACACCAGTCTGATGGATGACCACACACTCTCTATGATTCAGAGTTTGCCTTTGCCTGCCCAGTTTCTATGTATCTCGGTAATTTGTGGTGCACTGAGGGATCAAACCAAAAAACCTTGCTGCTGTATTTCGGAGGAGACGTTAAACCGAAGCCCCGTCTGCCCTCAGGTGGACGTGAAAGATCCCACAGCACTATTCGAAGAAGAGCAGGGGAGTTTCTACCCGGTGTGCTGGCCAACATTTATCCCTCAACCAACACCTAAAACGGATGATCTGGTCATTTATCATGTTGCTGTTTGTGATCTTGCTGTTCATGACTTGGCTGCCGCATTGCAGCACTGACTCAACTTTAAAAGTACTTCATTGGTTGTAAAGCACTTTGGGATGTCCTAGGGTTATGAAAGGTGCTGTATAAATGCAAGTCGTTCTTACTTTTCATCATTTATTTCAGCTCACTGGTTATATCATGCGTCTTTAAGTGATTTCCTTTGACTATAGAAGAGAGTAGCATTAACACTTTGCTCAACTGTGGCTTAGGTCCACATAGCAGTAAATTACTTTGAGAACAGAAGCAATACACAATAGCATGACAGGCTTAAATAACCCTCCTCAGAAGATATCTGCTGCTCTAAACCACAAGTTAAATTGGACCAGAAACAAACATTACACTGCAGTTTATTCCAGACCCTCCATGGCAAGTTGTTGCTGGCCATCTTGCCTACCTATCTTTCTTTGATTGCTTCAGATGGGCTGCTCAATTTGAACTATACAGGCTGAGGAATACATTTCAAAAAATGACCGGGATCAACGGAATTTAAATATGTGACTTTTAAACTCAGAAAGAGCTTCTAACCAAACATACGCACAAAGACCCAAAAGATGCTTGTATTTGAATTGAATGGCTTCACTTCCTCCTTCAAACATTTCCCTCTGCAACTTTTTCAGCGAAAAGGGGATGAACGAGGAAGGAAATAGAATGGGGATGGACTTACTGTCATATAACTCTGTACGGTTCTCTCTCATTTGTATCCTTTCAATGCTGAAATGGCTCGTGTTTTTCAAACCGTTCTTCATATTTCAGTCCACTGACATCAGGGATTAGCCAAGTTGTCATCTCTCTGGGATATCAAATAAGTTTTATCTATTTCCAAATTATCTCGAGCATATTCTGCACACTGTATTTGGGCATCCATCATCATTTCAATATTCAAAACTTTAAGCCAAGAGAGACGAATCACATCCTATTAACTTCACCTTTACAACAAACCCTACTGTCCGATATCACAGCATTGAATCACCCACTATTTTATTCTCTCTCTTTCTCACTGTTGTTTTTAACCTTGTTCCACAGGTTCCGTTCGTCAGTTCCCTGTTCTCTCTTCCTGAATGACCCTTGGAGAAAAAATTGCTCTTAACCCACTCAGAATGCGTTGAGTGGCAAAATGCAATTTTTTAATAGCAAGATCATAGGAGGAATGCACTGTTTTACTTCATGCATCTTCTGAAAGATGTAATGTGTTACAACTAATGCTTGGCAGAATTCATCTATTCCATTATTCGTTCATGGGATGTGGGCGTTGCTGGCAAGGCCAGCATTTATTGCCCAACCCTAATTGCAGATGGTACACACTACAGCCACATTGCGCCGGTGCTGGAGAATGAAATTTTAAGGTGGTGGATGGGGTGCCAATCAAGTGGGCTGCTCTGTCCTGGATGGTGTCGAGCTTCTTGAGTGTTGTTGGAGCTGCACTCTTCCAGGCAAGTGATGAGCATTCCATCCATCTCCTGACTTGTGCCTTATAGATGGTGGA
Source organism: Pristiophorus japonicus (assembly GCF_044704955.1). Classification (NCBI taxonomy): domain Eukaryota; kingdom Metazoa; phylum Chordata; class Chondrichthyes; family Pristiophoridae; genus Pristiophorus; species Pristiophorus japonicus. Next base: position 24,203,736 of record NC_091984.1, on the reverse strand, counting down.
AAGGCTTTGAGGAGTCAGGAAGTGAGACACTCGCTGCAAGATACCCAGCCTCTGACCTGCTCCTGTAGCCACAGTATTTATAGAAACATAGAAATATAGAAATTTACAGCACAGAAGGAGACCATTTCAGCCCATGGAGTCCGCGCCGGCCGACAAAGGGTTGCACGGCCCTTGGTCAGCAGCCCTAAAGGTTACATATAAACCTATGAACAATGACGGAAAGGCAAAGAGCACCCAGCCCAACCAATCCGCCTCACACAACTGCGACACCCCAACACTGAAACATTCTACACTCCGTCCCACTCGGAGCTATGTGATCTTCTGGGAGAGGCAAAAACCAGATAAAAACCCAGGACAATTTAGGGAGAAAAAATCTGGGAAAATTCGTCTCCGACCCATCCAGGCGATCGAAACTAATCCAGGAAATCACCCTGGCCGTATTCTATTCTTTGCAGTACTTACCATTAATATCTACACCATCCAACAAAAGGTCATCCAGTCTAATCCCAATTACCAGCTCCAGGTCCATAACCCTGCAGGTTACTGCACTTTAAGCAACCAACCATCTCTTAAAAGTGGTGAGGGTTTCTGCATCCACCACTCTTCCAGGTAGCGAGTCCCAGATCCCCACAATCCTCTCCGTAAAGAAGCCTCCCTCATTCAAATCCCCTCTAAACCTTTCACCAACTACCTTAAAACTATGCCCTCTCGTAAGGGACCCCTCCACCAATGGAAATAGACCTTTACTATCCACTATATCCAGGCCCCTCAATATTTTGTACACCTCAGTGAAGTCTCCTCTCAACCTCCTCTGTTCCAATGAGAACAAACCCAGCCTATCCAATCTGTCCTCGTAACTAAGATTCTCCATTCCAGGCAGCATCCTAGTAAATCTCCTCTGCACCCTTTCTAGTGCAATCACATCCTTCTTATAATACAGTGACCAGTACTCCAGCTGTGGCTTAACCAAAGTATTATACAATTTAAGCATAACCTCACTGTTCTTATATTCTATGCCTCGGCCAATAAAGGCAAGCATTCCATATGCCTTCTTAACCATCTTATCCACCTGGCCTGTTACTTTCAGGGATCTGTGGACAAGCACTCCAAGGTCCCTTTGTTCATCTACACTATTAAGTGGCCTACCGCTTAATGTGTATAACCTTTCCTTATTAGCCCTCCCAAAGTGCATCATCTCACACTTCTCTGAATTAAATTCCATTTGCCACTGCTCTGCACACCTGACCAGTAGATTGATATCCTCCTGCAGCCCATGACTTTCCTCTTCATTATCAACACACATTTTAGAGTCGTCTGCAAACTTCTTAATCATACTCCCTATATTCTAATCTAAATCATTGATATATTCCACAAAAAGCAAGGGACCCAGTACTGAGCTCTGCGGAACCCCACTGGAAACATCCTTCCAGTCACAAAAACATCCATCAATCATTACCCTTTGCTTCCTACCTCCCCTGTAAGTCCCTAGATATCCAGGGGGCTCTAGAATTATTTTTCCTTAAGGGCACATATTTGACCTGAGGCTTCCGGATCTCCTCCTTGAATGCCACTTTGCCCTGTATCCCATGGGCTTAACCTTCATGACCAGTCTACTATGTGGGACCTTATCAAAAGCCTTGCTAAAGTCTATATTTACTACATCGTACGCACTACCCTCATCGACCCTCTTGGTTACCTCCTCAAAAAATTCAATCAGCTTAGTCAAACACGATCTTCCCTTAACAAATCTGTGCTGACTGTCCCTAATTAATCCTTGCCTTTCCAAATGCAGACTTATCCTCTCTTTCAGGATTTTTTCCAATAATTTTCCCACCACTGAGGTTAGGCTGACAGGCCTGTAATTACTCAGCCTATCTCTTTCTCCCTTCTTAAACAAGGGTACTACATTAGCAGTCCTCCAATCCTCCAGCACCATGCCCAGATCCAAAGAATGACTGAAAAATGATAGTCAAGGCCTCTGCTATTTCCTCTTTTACTTCGCTCAACAGCCTGGGATGCATTTTATCCAGGCCTGGGGACTTATCTACTTTTAAAGCTGCTAAACCCCTTAATACTTCCTCTCTCACTATATTTATTTCATCCAGAATATCACACTCCTCCTCAATAGCAGTGTCTGCATTGCCCCTTTCCTTTGTGAAAACAGATGCAAAGTATTCGTTAAGAACCCTCCCAACATCTTCTGCCTTCACACAAAGATTACCCTCATGGTCTCTAATAGGCCCTACCCTTTCTTTAGTTACCCTCTTATTTTTAATATATTTATAGAACATCTTAGGGTTTTCTTTAATTTTACTGGCCAAGAACTTCTCGTGCTCTCTCTTAGCATTCCTAATATCCTTTTTAATTTTGCCTCTTAACTTTCTATATTCCTCTAAAGATTCTAAAGTATTTAGCCATTGGTATATGATATAAGCTTTCCTTTTTTTCTTAATCCTCCAGGGGCTCTAGAATTATTTTTCCCAGCCTTTTTCTTTAAGGGCACATGGTTGGCCTGAGCCTTCCGGATCTCCTCCTTGAATGCCTCCCACTGTTCCGACACTGATTTACCCACAAGTAGCTGTTTCCACTCCACGATGGCCAAATCACCCCTTAACTTAGCAAAATTAGCTTTTCCCCATTTCGGAACTTTTATTCCAGGTCTATTCTTGTCCTTATCCATAACCAACTTGAATCTGACTGAATTATGGTCACTGGCACCTAAGTGCTCTCCCACTAATACCCCTTCAACCTGTCCAGCTTCATTCCCCAAAACTAAATCTAAGATCGCCCCCTCTCATGTTGGGCTTGCTACATACTGACTAAAAAAGTTCCCTTGAATGCATTTCAAGAATTCCGCACCCTCTACACCCTTCACACTAAATTTGTCCCAATCAATATTTGGATAGTTAAAATCCCCTACTATTACTACCCTATAGTTTTTGGACTTCACAGCAATTTGCCTACATATTTGCTCCTCTATCTCCCTCCCACTGTTTAAGGGTCTATAATACATGCCCAGCAGTGTGATCACCCAGTTTTTATTTTTCAATTCAACCCATATGGCCTCATTTGATGATCCCTCTAACATATCATCCCTCCTCACCGCTATAATAGTTTCTTTAATCAGAACCACAACACCAACACCCCTTTTTACCCCCCTCTCTATCTTGTCTAAAAATTCTGTAGCCAGGAATATTGATCTGCCAAACCTGCCCCTCTTTCAGCCATGTTTCTGTAATGGCTATAATGTCATACTTCCAAGTGTCTACCTATGCTCTTAGCTGATCCACCTTATTCGCTATAGTCCTTGCATTAAAGTATGTACCATTCAGCACAGGAAGACCTCCTTGCTTATTACATACTAAGCCCTGTTTCCTCTGTCTTGCAGATTCTCTTTCTAGATTCTTGCTATCCAATTTCTGCTTTACTTCCTTCCCTTTTGAATTCGTTCTCAGGTTCTCATCCCCCTGCCAAGCCAGTATAAACTCTCCCCAACAGCACTAGCAAGGCCCGCGAGGATATTGGTCCTGGCGTTGTTGAGGTGAAACCCGTCCGGTTTGTACAGGTCCCATCTCCCCCAGAAGTGGTCCCAATGCCTCAGGAATTTAAAGCCCTCCCTCCTACACCAACTTTCCAGCCACGTGTTCATCCTCTCTATCCTTATATTCTTATATTCATTAGCACGTGGCACTTGTAGTAACCCGGAGATTACTACCTTTGAGGTCCTACCCTTTAATTTTCTTCCTAGCTCCCTGAATTCTTCCTGTAGGACCTCATCCCTCATTTTACCTATGTCGTTGGTCCCGATAAGGATCACGACCTCTAGCTGTTTACCTTCCCCCCCCCCCCAGGATGCCCTGCGTCTGCTCTGTGACATCCTTGACCCTGGCACCAGGGAGGCACAAAGCCATTCGGGAGTCCTGTCTGTTCCCCTAACTAAAGAATCCTCTATCACTAGGGCTCTTTTGTTCTTCATCCCTCCCCCCTGTGCAGCTGAGCCACCCGTGGTGCCTTGGAATTGGCTCTGGCTTCACTCCCCAGCGGCACCATCGTCCTTACCGATACTCAGATGTGAATATTGGTTTGAAAGCGAGATAGACTCACGAGGGGGACTCCTGCGCTACCTGCCTAGCACACTTCCCCTCCACCTGCACCACTTTTTAAAAAAGGAGGGAGAGAGAAAGCGGGTAATTATAGACCGGTTAGCTTGACATCAGTAGTGGGGAAAATGTTGGAATTGATCATGATGGACGAAATAGCAGCGCATTTGGAAAGCGGTGACAGGATCGGATCAAGTCAGCATGGATTTATGAAAGGAAAATCATGCTTGACGAAACTTCTGGAATTTTTTGAGGATGTAACTAGCAGAGTGGACAGGGGAGAACCAGTGGATGTGGTGTATTTGGACTTTCAGAAGGCTTTTGACAAGGTACCGCACAAGAGATTGTTGTGTAAAGTCAAAGCACATGGTATTAGGGGTAATATACTGATGTGGATAGGGAACTGGTTGGCAGACAGGAAGCAGAGATAAACGGGATAAACGGGTCCTTTTCAGAATGGCAGGCAGTGACTAGTGGAGTGTCGCAGGGCTCAGTGCTGGGACCCCAGCTCTTTATAATATACATCAATGATTTGGATGAAGGAATTGAGTGTAATATCTCCAAGTTTGCAGATGACACTAAACTAGATGGCGGTGTGAGCTGTGAGGGGGATGCTAAGAGGCTGTAGGGTGACTTGGACAGGTTAGGTGAGTGGGCAAATGCATGGCAGATGCAGTATAATGTGGATAAATGTGAGGTTATCCACTTTGGGGGCAAAAACACGAATACAGAATATTATCTGAATGGTGGCAGATTAGGAAAAGGGGAGGTGCAACGAGACCTGGGTGTCATGGTTCATCAGTCATTGAAAGTTGGCATACAGGTACAGCAGACGGTGAAGAAGGCAAATGGTATGTTGGCCTTCATAGCTAGCGGATTTGAATATAGAAGCAGGGAGGTCTTACTGCAGTTGTACAGGGCCTTAATGAGGCCTCACCTGGAATATTGTGTTCAGTTTTGGTCTCCTAGTCTGAGGAAGGATGTTCTTGCTATTGAGGGAGTGCAGCGAAGGTTCACCAGACTGATACCAGGGATGGCTGGGCTGTCATATGAGGAGAGACTGGATCAACTGGGCCTTTATACACTGGAGTTTAGAAGGATGAGAGGGGATCTCATAGAAACATATAAGATTCTGACGGGACTAGACAGGTTAGATGCGGGAAGAATGTTCCCGATGTTGGGGAAGTCCAGAACCAGGAGACATAGTCTTAGGATAAGGGGTAGGCCATTTAGGACTGAGATGAGGAGAAACTTCTTCACTCAGAGAGTTGTTAATCTGTGGAATTCCCTGCCGCAGAGAGTTGTTGATGCCAGTTCACTGGATATATTCAAGAGGGAGTTAGATATGGCTCTTACGGTTAAGGGGATCAAGGGGTATGGAGAGAAGGCAGGAAAGGAGTACTGAAGGAATGATCAGCCATGATCTTATTGAATGGCGGTGCAGGTTTGAAGGGCCGATTGGCCTACTCCTGCACCTATTTTTCTATGTTTCTATGTTTAAGCTGCGGGGTGACCACCTCCTGAAACGTGCTATCCATGTAGCTCTCAGCCTCGCGGATGCAACTTATTGACTCCACCCGCTGTTCCAGCACCAAAACGCGGAGCTCGAGCTGTTGAAGCTAGAGACACCTCCTGCACATATCGTTGTCTTGGCTGCGCGAAGCATCCAGGACTTCCCACATGCCGCAGTATGTGCACTCCACGGGAATGAGCTGCACTGCTATCCCTCTATTTAGCCTTATCTAGTTTAAAATCTACTTAAAAAGAAATAGAGAAAAGAGAGCTACTTACCAACTCACCTCACCGACCTCCGAACTCCCGAACTCACCGACCTCTGTGGCCCCCGACCTCCCGGCCTCCGAACTCCCGACCTACTTAAAAATAGAGAAAAGAGAGCTACTTACCAACTCACCTCACCAACCTCCGAGGCCTCTGAACTTATGTAGCTGGTCCAGTTAAGCTTCAGGCCAATGATGACCGCCAGGATGTTGATGATGGGGGATTCGTCGATGGTAATGCTGTTGAATGTCAAGCAGCGGTGGTTAGACCCTTGCTGTTGGAGATAGTCATTGCCTAGCATTTGTGTGGCACAAATGTTACTTGCCACTTATCAGCCCAAGCCTGAATGTCATCCAGGTCTTGTTGCATGTGGTCATTATCTGAGGAGTTGCGAATAGAACTGAATACTGTGCAATCATCAGCAAACACCCCCACTTCTGACCTTATGATGGTGGGAAGGTCATTGATGAAGCAGGTGAAGATGGTTGGGACTAGGACATTTCCCTGAGGACACCCTGCAGTGATGTGCTGGTGCTGTGTTGATTGATCTCCAACAACCACAACCATCTTCATTTGTGGTAGGTATGACTTCAGCCAGTGGAGAGTTTTCCCCTGATTCTCATTGACTTCAATTTTACTAGGGCTCCTTGATGCCACACTTGGTAAAATGCTGCCTTGATGTCAAGGGCAGTCATTCTCACTTCACCTCTGGAATTCAGCTCTTTTGTCCATGTTTGGATCAAGGCTGTAATGAGGTCTGGAGCCGACTGGTCCTGGCGGAACCTAACCTCGGAATCGGTGAGAAGGTTACTGGTGAGCAAGTGCTGCTTGATAGCACTGTCGATGATATCTTCCATCACTTTGCTGATGATTGAAAGTAGACTGATGGGGCGGTAATTAGACGGATTGAATTTGTCCTGTTTTTTGTGGATAGGACATACCTGGGCACTTTTCCACATTGTTGGGTCGATGCCAGTATTGTAGCTGTACTGGAACAGCTTGGCTAGATGTGCAGCTAGTTCTAGAGCACAAGTCTTCAGCACGACAGCCGGAATGTTGTCTGGGCCCATGGCCTTTGCTGGATTCAGTGCACTCAGCCATTTCTTGATATCACGTGGAGTGAATCGAATTGGCTGAAGACTGGCTTCTGTGATGGTGGGGACCTCAGGAGGAGGCCTATATAGATCATCCATTTGGCACTTCTGGCTGAAGAAGGTTTTAAATGCTTCAGCCTTGTATTTTGCACTCACATGCTGGGCTCTGCTATCATTGAGGATGGGGATATTCATGAAGCCTCCGCCTCTCGTTAGTTGTTTAATTGTCCACCACCATTCACGACTGCATGTGGCAGGACTGCAGAGCTTTGATCTGATCCGTTGATTGTGGGATTGCCTGGCTCTGTCTATGGCATGCTGCTTCTGCTGTTTAGCATGCATGTAGTCCTGTGTTGCCATTTCCGCAGGTTGGCACCTCATTTTTAGATATCCTGGTGCTTAATGATAGTTTCTTAATGATAGTTTCAAGCATTTTCCCCACTACAGATGTTAAACTAACCGGCCTATAGTTACCTGCCTTTTCTCTGCCCCCTTTTTTAAACAGAGGCGTTACATTAGCTGCTTTCCAATCCGCTGGTACCTCCCCAGAGTCCAGAGAATTTTGGTACATTATAACGAATGCATCTGCTATAACTTCCGCCATCTCTTTTAATATCCTGGGATGCATTTCATCAGGACCAGGGGACTTGTCTACCTTGAGTCCCATTAGCCTGTCCAGCACTACCCCCCTAGTGATAGTGATTGTCTCAAGGTCCTCCCTTCCCACATTCCCATGACCAGCAATTTTTGGCATGGTTTTTGTGTCTTCCACTGTGAAGACCGAAGCAAAATAATTGTTTAAGGTCTCAGCCATTTCCACATTTCCCATTATTAAATCCCCCTTCTCATCTTCCAAGGGACCAACATTTACTTTAGTCACTCTTTTCCGTTTTATATATCGGTAAAAGCTTTTACTATCTGTTTTTATGTTTTGCGCAAGTTTACCTTCGAAATCTATCTTTCCTTTCTTTATTGCTTTTTTAGTCATTCTTTGCTGTTGTTTAAAATTTTCCCAATCCTCTAGTTTCCCACTAACCTTGGCCACCTTATACGCATTGGTCTTTGATTTGATACTCTCCTTTATTTCCTTGGTTATCCATGGCTGGTTATCCCTTCTCTTACCGCCTTTCTTTTTCACTAGAATATATTTTTGTTGCGCACTATGAAGGAGCTCCTTAAAAGTCCTCCACTGTTCTTCAATTGTGCCACCGTTTAGTCTGTGTTTCCAGTCTACTTTAGCCAACTCTGCCCTCATTCCATTGTAGTCCCCTTTGTTTAAGCATAGTACGCTCGTTTCTGACACAACTTCCTCACCCTCAATCTGTATTACAAATTCAACCATACTGTGATCACTCATTCCGAGAGGATCTTTTACCAGGAGATCATTTATTTTTCCTGTCTCATTACACAGGACCAGATCTAAGATAGCTTGCTCCCTTGTAGGTTCTGTTACATACTGTTCTAAGAAACAATCCTGTATGCATTCTATGAATTCCTCCTCCAGGCTACCCCGTGCGATTTGAGTTGACCAATCGATATGTAGGTTAAAATCCCCCATGACTACTGCCATTCCTTTTTCACATGCCTCTATTATTCCCTTGATTATTGCCCGCCCCACCATGAAGTTATTATTTGGGGGCCTATAAACTACGCCCACCAGTGACTTTTTCCCCTTACTATCTCTAATCTCCACCCACAATGATTCAACATTTTGTTCATTAGAGCCAATATCGTCTCTCACAACTGCCATGATATCATCCTTTATTAACAGAGCTACCCCACCTCCTTTCCCTTCTTGTCTATCTTTCCGAATCGTCAGATACCCCTGTATGTTTAATTCCCAGTCTTGGCCATCCTGCAACCATGTTTCTGTAATGGCCACCAAATCATACCCATTTGTAATGATTTGTGCCGTCAACTCATTTACTTTATTTTGAATGCTGCGTGCATTTAGGTAGAGTGTTTTAATCCTAGTTTTAAACCATGATTTTTAGTTTTGACCCCTCCTGCAGCCCCTTTATATTCAGTGGCCCTTTTTGTTTTTTGTCTTGGGTTTCTCTGCCCTCCACTTTTACTCATCTCCTTTCTGTCTTTTGCTTTTGTCTCCTTTTTGTTTCCCTCTGTCTCCCTGCATTGGTTCCCATCCCCCTGCCATATTAGTTTAACTCCTCCCCAACAGCACTAGCAAACACTCCCCCTAGGACATTGGTTCCGGTCCTGCCCAGGTGCAGACCGTCCGGTTTGTACTGGTCCCACCTCCCCCAGAACTAATGAAGTAGTACTCGGTAAAATATTGGGACTGAAGGCGGACAAGTTCCTGGACCTGATGGCTCACATCCTAGGGTCTTAAAAGATGTGGCTGCAGAGGTCGTGGATGCATTGATTGCAATCTATCAAAATTCCCTGGATTCTGGGCCGGTCCCTGCGGATTGGAAAAGCGCAAATGTAACGCCCCTATTTAAAAAAGGAGGCAGACAAAAAGCAGGAAACTATAGACCAGTTAGCCTATCATCTGTCATTAGGAAAATGCTGGAGTCCATTATTAAGGAAGCAGTAGCGGGTCATTTGGAAAATCATAATTCAATTATAACGGGGGCCAATCTCATGGAACTCCCCCCCCCCCCCCCAGTGTTTAGACTTTTTGAAAAGATAATTCAAAATGGACCTAAATTACAGAAGCCTGAGATCCCCTAAACATCTATGGGAAGGAGCATATCAATTTTAAGATTCTACAACATATTGGTTGCGAAAAAGAGTTAACGAATACGGAGGTGGGGGTCATTTCTATGAAGCAAATTCATGTGTTAAGAATCCCAGACTGGATGGGGAACTATGCAGCACCAATTCACCCCCTAAGAGATAATCGAACTACCAGCCATTATCTAAACGACAGAACTCATCCAAAATATGCAAGAAGCCAATTACCCAATCAACCACTATGGAAATCATGGGCCCAACTAGATGGCCAGGAAACTGGGCAATCCTAAAACAATGCAAAACCAGTGATAGCACATTATCACACCCTACTTGAGTTACTGCTGACTAGCCCACCAAAAACACTGGTAAAGAAGACATTTGAAAATCAATGGACAGAACAGTTTAAACAAAGCCCAAGAACTGATTTGCCACAAAGATAAGGAAGCCTGTTTTAGTATAATTGAAGGCCTGTTCTGGTAGTTAAGGGTGCTTCTAGAGACACTATTAAGGTAGCAGTCTCGTTGCATAAGTTTAACACCAGCCTCGAAAAGTGGAACCCCGAAACATCGGCGAAAGGAATCTCTAAAACCCAGAAGGACAGCACCACGACAGCAAACAGGTTTTCAAAACGACTGTCGAAAAGTTTCGGACCTTCGCGACCAAACAGTCAACCGGAACCAACCCGACAAAACCGAAGAAAAAACGAAGATTTTTCCACTCTACAAGCTGGTCCTACGCTACCAAGGGGTAAACCATTACCAAACAGAACTTTTAAGACTACCCTGACCAAGGAAAAGTGAATACTCACCCCACAAGTCCAATACGCACCTTACCGAATCAGCGGACTCAGCCCAACTGAAGAAGTGACGCAGGTTGAAGTCCCCAACGAGGTCCGAGGTACAGACTACAGGACCCGGACAACTAAGGTGAACCCCAGAGTTTGGAACAGGACCAGGACAACTAAGGCGAACCCTGGAGTTGGAACTGTCAAAAGGGAATTGGTGAGCATAGTCCCTGAAACCCCAGAGTTCTAACCTAGCTAGATAGTGGGTCTGAAAGGTTGGGTTTTTCTTACTGTTCCTACCTGTTGATGTTCGTGTGTGTTTTCCGCTTCCAGGTTTAGTGCATAAGTATTATGGGAGGTGGGAGGACTGTGTTCTTTTAATCTGTTATATGTGTTATGTGTTCTTTCCAAATATAGAGCATTTGAGTTGCCATTTCTCCCTATTTGTACCTGATTACTGTGATTATTAAAAACGTGCCCTTTTACTCTGTTTGAACACAATAAAAACAGTTTTGCATCCTACCCAACTGACTCTGTCTCAGTTTCTCACAACCCCCAAATCAGTCCACAGTCTAGAATCCAGGGTGTGGGTTGCCTTGAAAATGCCAAGGAGTCAGGGAAACCTGACCAAAACACCACCCCCTATATAATGGCGACCGCAGCAGGACTGTGGCAAAAGGGATGTGAGGAGACAGACTTTGGTTGTGAGAAAAGAAGTAAAATGGAAGAGAGGATTGCCTTCTATATGGTCAAAAGAGTGAATGTAACAAAGAAGTGGGTACACGATCTGTTGCTCACTGAGCATCCAGGGGACGCTGCAGCCCAGCGGACATAGGATAAAACTCACAAAAAGGCAGTGGAAAAGGCAATTTGGCTAGTATGTCTGCATAAACAGGTCCAACTCTTAGATTCAACAGTAGAGAAACTAAGGGCTGAACTGAGAGAGACAGAGGAACAGTCTAGTGCACAAACAATCATAGGGGAAAGGTTAATGAGAGAGTTACATGAGCACAACGAGGAAAGGCTTTACACAGGGAAGAAGTTCAGGAATAGGTTGGATTATATGCAGTGTCAGGTTACCGAGGCTAAGAAAAATGAATTGGTACTGCAAGAAGCGAGCACTCGTCTTAATAGACAAATTAAAGAGCAGGAGGAGAGAGTCAAAGACATCCAAGCAGTCTACAGAGTAACCAGCACTAAGGGGTTTGAGTCGGGAGATCACGACCCCAGCCAGCAGCAAATTGAAAGTTTAAACCGCGCTCTGTCCAGGGCAAGAGGCATGGTGTGCCTCATAAGTCCGGGTACGACCTGGGCAGACCTGGAAGAGCAGGAGAAAACTGTTCAATCACCCCTTGTGGCGCCGGGGAACAACCCGGTTGGGCAGCAGGAGGGAGGGACAATTGCTCAGGCAGGCAGGGAGTACGGACCACCACCACCTGTGGCACCGGGGTTTAACTCGGTTTGTCAGCAGGGAGAGAAGGGTGAGCCAGAACTGAAAGGGTCGGAGCCGGGACCAATGTGTCCGGTCCGGCAGCAAAAGTTCAGCGCGCCTGTGGGTAGAGCACCGGGGGTTCTTGAGAGCCAATTCGTGGTTCCCCACACTACCCAACAGTTGAGGGCTATGGTAAGCCACCTGAGTAAGCTTACACATAAGGCAGACCTCTCTGTCCACTTCATGGAAGTGGAACAGGCAGCCGAGATTAGCGGATGTGATGACTCAGAGCAGGCAAAACTGCTCCTTTTCTCCCTGTACCAGTCCTTTTCGGCAGAGTGCAGAAAGGGCAGGGGTATATATGATGATGTCCGGTATGAAGTTCTGGAGGCCATGGGTCTAAATGAGGGAAGTCCCTTTTCCCGAGTGGAGAGGACAGTGCAGCTCATGGGAGAAACCCCTCAGGCTTTCGCTGACAGGCTGTGGCCTGTGTATCAGCGAGCCTGCAGTATGGCTCTCGACCGGGCAAACCTTACACCGGGCGAACGGGCACAATGGCTCCGGAGCATAGTGGCGAACAGCCTGCCCCGGATCACAGCCAGAGCAGAGCTTTGGTTTGACCCGAGGGACCCCCCCAAGCCACCGAGGAAACAGTTGATCAGGCAACTGACCATGGCATATCGGAACTGCAGGGGGGAAGAGCACCCACCCAAGGGAAGTGTACATGAGTTAAAACCCAGTCAGGGAAAGAAAGAGTGGCACCAGGGAGGGGGTAACCCTTCCGAAACCAAGCGTAACTGCTTTGGGTGCGGGAAGAATGGGCATTGGAGGAAGGACTGTAGGAATCCCTGGAAGGACAGGGTAGGAAAGAATCCCACAGTCCCAGCCCAAAAGACCGAGCTGTCGGTCTCTCCCCAAACATTTGAGACCGTGATGGCTGTACTCCGAACCGCACTAATGGGTCCGGGGAAGGTAGCCATGGCCACCAGTACAGTGATACCATCTGCCCCATCTCACCCAGATTTCTGACTAAAACCAGCACAGCCTGTCTACCTGTGTCCCCTAGTGTATGATGCCTGGAAGCTACCGTATGTCGAGCTGGAGGTGGAGAGAGTAAAGAGGACTTATTTGCTGGACACTGGAGCATCATGCGCCATAGTCTATGCAGATGACCCCACAGCCTCACCTCTATCAAACGGGACCCCGTACAGCCTAGTGGGATCCACGGGCAATGAACAGGCTGGCTCATTCTCCATCCCGCTGTCCATTCAATTAGGAACACTGCACACTAAGTGGACATGTGTCCTGATGAAGTGGGAGCAGGAGGGAAAAGGAATCCTGGGGGCCGACTTTATTATAGGTCACCGGATTCTAGTGGATTTAAGAAGCCATTGTCTGTGGGGGGCAGCCTGTACCGGTAAAGAAAGTGAGGTAGCAGTCATCCCAGAGAAACAGGGAAAGGGGACCCTGTGTACAATGAAGCCAAAGGAGGGTTACGACCTTGAACTACTGGTCAGTAACACTCCAGTGGAGTACCAGGCTGTTGTGCGAGCACACCTCGCCGTGTTTGGCACTCACAAACATGATTGTGGGAGAGTAAACGGGGTCGAGGTCAGTGTGAGTGGGGACCCCATGAGTCGACCACAAAAGCAGTACAATTTCCCCAGGGAAGCAGAGGCAGACATGGAAACGGCCATGAGTTCTTTGGTTAAACAGGGGGTATTGAGACCGATAGCTACCCATGTGAACTCTCCACTGTGGCCGGTTAAGAAACCGGACAATTTCCCGGAGAGCCACGGTGGACTACCGGGTACTCAACCGTAACATCCCCGCCTGCACCCACGGCCGCAGCTGTCGACAACCTCATTGGAAGTATCCCAGCATCCGCAACCACCTTCACGATGCTGGATATTTCCAACGGGTTTTGGTCCATTCCCTTGCGAAGGGAGGACCAGTACAAGTTCGCTTTTACATTTAAAGGCCAACAGTACACTTGGAACTGCCTGCCCCAGGGTTTTCACAACAGCTCCAGCATTTTTCATCAATGCATGGCTAACTGCTTGAAGAGTTTTAGCAGACCCCGGCAGCTGGTCCAGTATGTGGACGACCTGCTCCTATTCACCGATGAGGGTGAGGAGCATGGCCCACTGCTGGCCAAGCTGCTGGAACTACTTAGGGAGGAAGGTTTTAAAGTTAACCCCAAGAAGGCGCTGATCGATCAAAAGGAAGTAAAGTTCCTGGGACTGACTGTGCGCGCTGGGGAAAGAGCCATTGACAAGGCCAGAAGGGAGGCAGTACAGGAATTACCAGCCCCCAACACAGTAACGGGAGTGAGATCTTTTCTGGGGTTAACAGTGTACTGCAGAGACTTCATTGAGGATTATGCTGCCACAGCAGCCCCTCTGCTCCGGCTCCTACACAAGGGAGTGGAGTGGGATTGGGACGAGGGTTGCGAGGCAGCATTTAAACAACTCAAGGAAAGGCTGCAGACCGCACCGGCCCTAGGAGCGATTGTTCAGGGGAGAGAGTGTTTCCTGGAGATGGCAGCCAGCGGAGACAGTCTGAGCACAGTGCTGTTGCAGGAACGGCACGGCCAGCTGAGACTGGTGGTTTACTCCCCCAGGATACTCACCGATGTGGAAAAGGGGTACTCCAACTGTGAGAGGCACTTACTGGCCACTCACTGGGCTATGAAGAGATCTTTAATCTTCACAGGAGGGTCCCCTATCACACTCCTCACCCACCATAAGCCTACCCAGATGCTCCTGGATGGGAGGATTAAGGATGGGACAGTGAGCAGTGCTCGCATCGCTCGCTGGACCCTGCTCCTCTCCCAGATGGACCTAAGGGTAAAAGGCCTCTGCAAGCCAAGGCTCCCAGCTAACATGATCTACCCGGGGACAGCCCACCGGTGCTCTGTAGAAGGGGTATGGGAAGTCAACGTAGGTTTTCGGGCCGGGATACACCCCACGGTACCGCGAAATCTATGTGGACGGTTCAAGCACAGTAACTGCTGGTGAATGACTCACAGGGTGCGGAGTCTATGACCCAGAGGCGAACATTGCCCTGGCTATTAAACTCCCCAGCAACATGAGCACCTAACATGCCGAACTGTCCCCGGTGGTCACACACCCCGAGAAATTCCCTACCCCGTACACGATTTGCTCGGACAGTAAGTTTACATGCATCTCGTGTACGGAGTACCTGGCCATCTGGTCCCATCGGGGGTATACCTCAGCCGACAGGAGACCTTTGGCAATCAAGCCCTGCTGGAAAAGATCATGACGGCCGTAGGGGAAGAAAGGGAGATTTACATTCACAAGGTGAAAGCCCACTCGACCACTGACCTCAAGGTCAGGGAAACCAGCAGGCAGACGTGCTGGCTAAGGAGGGTGCACGCACAGGGAAATTTTGGGATCCATACGCCCTGGACCCCATAGCAGCAGTTAGGGGCAGGGGAGGAACGGCAGGCAGGGCAGGGGTAGTATTAGCCCCGGACCCGAAAACAGTTCAAACCCAGGATCCAGTACTAAGAACTGTTTTAAACGCACGAACCAAGGGAGAAAAGGTAGAAGGACCATACAGCGCAGCAGCCATAACCATTAAAGAAGGCATGTTGCCCAGGGGAGAGCAATGGGTAGTGCCACAGCAACACAGGAGGGAATTCCTCCAACTGGCCCATGAGGGTCCAGAAGCAGGGCACCCCGGACCTGAGACCACCTGGCAACGGGTGGAACAGGCAGGGTGGTGGCCGAGACTCAGGGAGGATGTCTGCGAGTTCTGTGCCGACTGCCTAGTGTGTGCTGCTAACAACCCTGCCCCCCAGAAAAGGAAGGTGTCTATGGGACACATCAGGAGCGTAGAGGGACCATGGCAGTCAATTCAGATCGACTACATCGAGCCCCTACCTAATATGTCCTTACTATACAGTATAAATGCACACGAGGCCCATGCTTGAGAGAAGGTCAGTCTGTGACCTGTCCTTTATTCCTAAGCACTCAAGTGATGGAAGTGGGTGGAGCTTCCCCTTTTATACCTGAAGGTCCAGCTTAGGAGTGTCTCCCACAAATTCACCACCTAGTGGTCATTGTTCTCACAGTGTACAACTTAGGTCAGTTTATACATGGGTTACAATGCTGGTTGAATACATGACATCACCTCCCCCCCCAAAGTCTTATTGGGATCACAGGTTGAGTCTCTCTAGTGGTTTACGCTCTCTTGTAGAGCGCCTGAGTTGGGCGCTGGCCTGAGTGTCTGCTGTTTGTGGTGCCTCAGGCCTGTCCAGACTGCCCACAGTGACTAGGCTCTCCTCCACTTGGTTCCGGTGTTCGGTCACCTGTGGTGGAGTGAACTCTATATCGTGTTCTTCCTCTGCTTCTTCTATGGAGTTGCTGAACCTCGTTTTTGTTTGATCCACGTGTTTGCGACAGATTTGTCCATTGGTAAGTTTAACTACCAGAATCCTATTTCCCTCTTTGGCAACCACAGTGCCTGCGAGCTATTTGGGCCCTGCAGCGTAGTTGAGGACAAAAACAGGGTCATTTACATCAATACATCGCGCCCTCGCATTCCTGTCATGGTAGTCATATTGTGACTGGCGCCTGCTCTCGACAATTTCTTTCATGGTGGGGTGTATAAGGGATAACCGGGTTTTGAGCGTCCTTTTCATTAGCAGCTCTGCGGGTGGAACCCCTGTGAGCGAGTGTGGTCGGGATCTGTAGGCCAACAGGAGGCGTGATAAGTGGCTTTGTAGGGAACCCCCTTGGATTCTGAGCATCCACTGTTTGATTATCTGCACTGCTCGTTCTGCCTGGCCGTTTGAGGCCGGCTTGAACGGTGCCGTTCTGACATGGTTAATTCCACTGCCTGCCATGAAGTCCTGGAATTCAGTGCTTGTGAAGCACGGGCCATTGTCGCTGACCAAGATGTCCGGTAGACCATGGGCGGCGAACATTGCCCATAGACTTTCTACCGTGGCAGAGGATGTGCTTGAATTTAAAATGTCACACTCAATCCATTTGGAGTAGGCCCGACCAGTCATGAGCTCGTGTGGGGAATACCCCGTGCTCTTTGGCTGGCTCCCCCAGATCCCCATTAGGACCAGCGGTAAGACCTCTACCCATTTTTGGGGTGAGTCTCCCGTCTCCTTCCGCAGCCTTTCTTTAATGGTGCGGTTTAAACGCTCCACAGTACCTGATGACTGTGGGTTGTGGGCAACATGCAATTTCCCTTGAATGCCGAGCACATTAAGGGTTGCCTGCATTACCTGACCTGTGAAGTGGCTCCCCTGGTCAGACTCAATATACTATGGTAGTCCCCACCGGGAGAATACCTCTTTCACAAGGATCCTAGCTGTTCCTAAAGCGGTGGCTGTTCGGCATGGGAAGGCTTCAACCCATTTGGAGAACACATCCACCAGGACTAGGCAGTACTTATAGCCTCCCTGGGTGGTGGGTAGTGTCATGTATTCAACCAGCATTGTAACCCATGTATAATCTGACCTAAGTTGTACACTGTGAGAACAATGACCACTAGGTGGTGAACTTGTGGGAGACACTCCTAAGCTGGACCTTCAGGTATAAAAGGGGAAGCTCCACCCACTTCCATCACTTGAATGCTAAGGAATAAAGGACAGGTCACAGACTGACCTTCTCTCAAGCATGGGCCTCGTGTGCATTTATCCTGTATAGTAAGGATGTATTAATGGTGACAAAGAAACTGGGATTTAAACCACGCGAGCATGGCCACGAGCAGAACAGACGAGAGGTACTGTATTAAGGAATGGTTGGGACAGAGATTCAACACTGTCAAAGCAGCACACAGTTCTCCAGGCAGACAAGGGCAATCGGGCATGTCCCAACATGTAGTCGAACCCAGAGGGGGAGTTCGACAGAGACAATGGCAAGCTGAATGGCGATTCACGCCATTGCAAGGGACAATGCGGCCAGTAATGGGGCCATCAACACCTGTTAATGGTGCACTCAAGGACAGTCACAGGGGCAGTCAGGGACGTTCGACTGTGGAGGCACGCACTCAACTGGAGTTTGCAGAGATGAGCAAAATACCTGCAGAAATTGCAGAAATGAACGCTGGGGGAAATCGCTGGGAACTAAAGTTCAGCGAGTTCATGTGGAGCACGTATACAGTTCATATACCAGGACGCCACCGATAATGATGAAATTGCTCCTCAATGGCATCCCAGTATCAATGGAGCTAGACACAGGGGCCAGCCAGTCCCTGATGGGTATCAATCAGTTCGAAAAGTTGTGGGCGTCCAAGGCCAGGAGGCCAAAATTATCGGCGATTGACGCACAGCTACGGACATACACAAAGGAGGCGCTCGCATGTGTATATGCGGTAAAGAAAATGCACCAGTACCTGTTTGGCAGGAAATTTGAGCTGGAGACAGATCACAAACCCCTAACGTCCCTTTTGGCTGACAACAAGGCCATAAATGCAAACGCATCGGCCTGCATACAGAGGTGGGCACTCATGTTAGCCGCCTATGACTATACAATTCGGCACAGACCGGGCACCGAAAACTGCGCCGATGCACTCAGCAGGCTCCCACTAGCCACCACTGAGGGGGCTACTGAGTATGCTGCTGAGATGGTCATGGCTGTTGAAGCTTTCGGAAGCGAAGGCTCACCCGTGACAGCCCGTCAGATTAAAGCCTGGACAAATAGAGACCCGCTATTGTCTCTAGTCAAGAAATGTGTCCTGAATGGGGACTGGGCAGCCACGTACATGGCATGCCTTGAGAAATTTAAACTATTTCACAGGCGCAGGGATGAACTCTCGATTCAGGCCGATTGCCTACTGTGGGGAAACCGCGTAGTCATGCCCCAGATGGGCAGAGAGGTGTTCATCAGAGAACTCCACAATGAGCACCCGGGCATTGTCATGATGAAGGCAATTGCCAGGCCACAGGTTTGGTGGCCAGAGATAGATGCAGATCTGGAACTTTGTGTTCGCAGGCGCAACACGTGTGCCCAGCTGTGCAATGCGCCAAGGGAAGCCCCCCTTAGCCCCTGGCCATGGCCCGCCAAGCCGTGGCCACGCATCCATGTGGACTACGCAGGTCCTTTCATGGGGAAAATGTTTTTGGTTGTAGTAGATGTAAACACATTGCGATGTAAACACAGTGGTAAGCTCAGAACTACACGAGGACCAAGCTATGACGGTCCATTTAAAAGAGATCATTGCTGAGCTAGAAAGACACTTCCAAAACAGTAAATGCACTCATACGGGAGGATAGGAATGCCTCAGATCAGGCTGCACAGAATGAGACTTGTGTGCTGTACGGGGCATGGCTGTTGGGCGAGGGCCGCAACAACCTGGAGGATTTAAAGCAAGGTTTAGTCCCCTCCTGGGTCAGCAACAAGCACCTCGCAGCACCTATCCCGTTTAGTAATGCACTGAGCCCGTGTCAGCTCCGTCTAGCCTCTGAAGCTTACCTTGTTCCGGTGGATTGCGGACGTTTCAACCACACTATCATGGGGATAGTGGTGAGGATGCCAGTCATGGGTGAGACAGCCCGATCCGTACCGGTATACAGGGTGGAAAATATTGGGATCATTCAGGGAGGTGTACATGTTCGCTTCACAGCGGCCCCACCTTATGTCATAAAGTAGAAGCACACCATGATAGGTACCAACCTCTCTGGGTGACGGAGTCGGGGTGCACACATAATACTGTCCCCCCAGCACTTGACCGCCTACTCCACACTGAAATGTGGGTTCAAAACTGCTGGTGCACAGCCTATCAACTATACCATGGAGGTAATGGCAAAAGGCCATGTTCCTCCACAGATAGTCTGCACAGGAGGTGGGACATACTGTGTCACCACAAGTGCGCCCCACTACCAACATGGACCACACATTTGGTGCCCAGTGAGTGAAAGCAGTTTTGCTTTAAACCCGAGGCACTAATTAAAGTGGCCCAAGAACGGATTTTACCCATTCCTGAACCCTCCACTGTTCACCTTACAGTCACCGACAATTTCACAAATCTACAAGACGATGTAACACATTTTGGGTTATACAATTCCTCCTCTACCCGAACATCTTACCTCTTTGTTGAAATCTGTGGAAATATCGCAACAACATTTCTACACTCTAGAACAAAAGATAATTAAAATAGGGAGTGAGATCTTGGCTATCATAGTTCCACCCTGGTGGGACATTTTTGAAAAGATATAAGTCCCTTCTTGGATCAGGATAGCCTCCCATCTTTTGGTAGTATGTCAGCTCGGGATAGTGCTGTATCTGTGGTGTTCCAAGTGCAAAGGGAAGAACCAAAGGCACCAATCCCGATATTACAGGGTGTGGACAAACCTTAGGAATCCTATTAGCAATTTAAGTTTGTAATTTTGTGTGATGTATTTGAAATATGTATTATTCTTATGAAGTGAAGTGTAACTTGCCTATATGCCTGCAAAGGGAAGAGGATGTAACTGAATGCTGTATCATGTAAAGGGGAATGTATGCCTTGGGTGTTTAGTTTAAGTAATTTGCAGGAAGGTTGGCTTTTGGGAGTCAGGAATTTTTGCTCACCTGTAAAGTGACACTATGGTTGAATAGTGTCATAGGGCAGACTGAAGGGTTCCCAAAAATTCCCATGAGTCCCTCTCCCTGAAAATTAAAGAAAAGCTCCTCTTGGACTGTTAAAAATGAGCTTTGGATTTTTCAAGTGGAGATCTAAGTTTCAAATGGGAAAAGGCAAACGGGGGCCAATCTCATGGAACTCGCCCCCCCCCACCCCCAGTGTTTAGACTTTTTGAAAAGAGAATTCAAAATGGACCTAAATTACAGAAGCCTGAGATCCCCTAAACATCTATGGGAAGGAGCATATCAATTTTAAGATTCTACAACATATTGGCTGCGAAAAAGAGTTACCGAATGTAGGAGGTGGGGCTAACCTCTGTGAAGCAAATTTGTGTGTTAAGGATCCCAGACTGTCTGGGGAACTATGCAGCACCAATTCACTCCCGAAGAGATAATCGAATTACCAGCCATTATCTAAACTACAGAACTCATCCAAAATATGCAAGAAGCCAATTACCCAATCAACCACTATGGAAATCATGGGCCCAACTAGATGGCCAGGAAACTGGGCAATCCTAAAACAATGCAAAACCAGTGATAGTACATTATCACACCCTAATCGAGTTACTGCTGACTAGCCCACCAAAAACACTGACAAAGGAGACATTTGAAAATCAATGGACAGAACAGTTTAAACAAAGCCCAAGAACTGATTTGGCGTGAAGATAAGGAAGCCTGTTTTAGTATAATTGAAGGCCTGTTCTGGCAGTTAAGGGTGCTTCGAGAGACACTATTAAGGTAGCAGTCTCGTTGCATAAGTTTAACACCAGCCTCGAAAAGTGGAATCCCGAAATATCAGCGAAAGGAATCTCTAAAACCCAGAAGGACAGCACTACGACAGCAAACAGGCTTTCAAAACGACTATCGGAACGTTTCGGACCATCGCAACCAATCAAACAGTCAACCGGAACCAACCCGACAAAACCGAAGATTTTTCCACTCTACAAGCTGGTCCTACGCTACCAAGGGGTAAAACATTATCTAACAGAACTTTTAAGACTACCTTGACCAAGGAAAAGTGAATACTCACCCCAATACACACCTTACCGCATCGGCGGACTCAGCCCAACTGAAGAGGTGACGCAGGTTGAAGTCCCCCAACGAGGTCCGGGGTACAGACTACAGAACCCAGACAACTAAGGCGAACCCCGGAGTTGGAACTGTCAAAAGGGAATTGGTGAGCATGGTCCCTGAAACCCCAGAGTTCTAACCTAGCTAGATAGTGGGTCTGGGAGGTTGGGTTTTTCTTACTGTTCCTACCTGTTGATGTTCGTGTGTGTTTTCCCCTTTCAGGTTTCGTGCATAAGTATTTTGGGAGGTGGGAGGACTGTGTTCTTTTAATCTGTTATATGTGTTATGTGTTCTTCCCAAATATAGAGCATTTGAGTTGCCATTTCTCCCTATTTGTACCTGATTAATGTGATTATTAAAAACGTACCCTTTTACTCTGTTTGAACACAATAAAAACAGTTTTGTATCCTACCCAACTGACTCTGTCTCAGTTTCTCACAACCCCCAAATCAGTCCACAGTCTAGAATCCAAGGTGTGGGGCGCCTTGAAAATGCCAAGGAGTCAGGGAAACCTGACCAAAACACCATCCCCTCCAACTGCACTCTTCGTTGAGGTCAAAGTCACCGTGGCACTGTCATTCTACATATTGAGGTCTTTTCAGGCCACAACTGATGACATTTGCGGACTTTCTCAGCATGCCACACATTGCTGCATTAGACAGGTCACTGAAGCCCTGTACGCACACAGGAGGGACTTGATCAACTTCCCTATGACCAGGGAGGCACAGAGAGAGAGGGCTCTAGGATTCTCCTGAATTGAAAACTTCCCCAAGGTGCAGGGAGCAATAGACTGTACGCACATTACGATGCGGGCACCTTTTCAGGATGTAGAGGTTTTCAGGAACTGCAAAGGATTCCACTCCTTGAATGTCCAGCTGGTTGTCGACCACCAGCAAATTATACTGGCAGTGAATGCTCAATTTCTGGGCAGCATCCATGATGCTCACATCCTGCATGAGAGCACTGTATCTGACTTGTTTAACAATCAGCCACAAGGTCAATGCTGGATGCTTGGTGACAAAGGATATGGCCTCACCACCTGGCTGATGACCCCCTTGCATGACACCCACACCGAAGCCGAGAGGCGATACAACGCGAGCCACAGAGCCACTCGCAATATCGTGGAAAACACCATTGGAGTGCTTAAGCAGCGCTTTAGATGCCTGGACCACTTAGGAGGCGAGCTCCAATACCATCCTGAGCAGGTAGATCAATTCATGGTGGTGTGCTCCATGCTACACAACTTGGCTATCAGGAGGGGACAAGAATTGCCTGATGAGTCTGACAGTCCACCTCACCAGAGCGAGGAAAAGGAGGACAAGCAGGTGGACGCTGACATCGGCCCAGACAATCAGGCTGACTCTGAAGTCATGCCCCCGCCCCCCTGTAGACCACATGAAAGGACCCGTGGTGCCATGATAGCTGCAAGAACCTTATGCCAGGAGCTCATAAATGAGCGCTTTGCCTGAAAGAACGTTGGTGTTATTTACAAGGCTGACACACTGCTGGGTGTGCAGGTCATAGGTCAATGGTGGGCATCACCTTGGTGACAGTTAAAGTTTAAGTTGATTGAAGTTAAGTGTCATTATGCCAATTGATGTTAAGGAATAACCAACGTGTAATGGTGCAGCTATCTGAGACAATACGCATCAAGGTTTTGTTAAATAAAAAACATTTAAACCGAACTGTTGTCTGAAATCATCAGTATTTCTGTAAAAACCAACCCTTCCCTCCCCGCTTCTCCTCCCCACCTCTACCCCTTCCCCTTCCCCTCCTGACTGCAAGCCGCCTGGCCGAGGAGCTCCTCAGGCTATGCTTCATTGGAGGTGGTGGATGACGTCCGACCCACTGCTTGGACGGATATGGGAGAGGACGGTCCCGAGGTGGGAATGTGCTCCAAGCCATAAGCAAGATGTTGCTGCTGGCTCTCATGTGTGGTTGGCAATGGGGGTGTGGCACCTTGGGGTGCAGTGCCACGCTCCGGGACCACCGGAAGCCCTCTGCCACCAGTGTTCCTGGCTACCAGCTCCAGAGCCTCCATCATTCCTTCCATGGTATATCTTATTTGTTGGACAAAAACTCGGTGCCATCTATGTTCTTGGTGCTTAGTAGGCTTTTTGGTGCTGGTGAATCTTCCTCGTTCCTCCCACAACAGCCAGAAAATCACACACCACAGCCACACCTCAGTCCCTCTGAGCTCCCTCTCTCTCTGTCTCCTCTTCTGCGCATGTCATGATGACTCTTGACCTCCTGAATCACGGGAATCGAGCGTTGCTATGCCGTTGCTAAGGACAGCGACACTTTACAGCAGAAGGTCAGCGAGATTTAACGCTACCGCCCATTTCATATCGCTCAATGTAACGGCCAATTTCTAAAATGGAGACTAGGTGCTTTGAGAATGGGCGAGAAGCTGCCAACCTGAAAATCCATTTTTACCGCCCACGCCGGAAATAACGTCCATTTTTAGCCGATATGCACAAAAGTGTAAAATCTAGCTCATAAAGTTAGTATGCAGGTACAGCAAGTAATCAGGAAGGCAAATGGAATGTTGGTCTTTATTGCAAGGGGGATAGAGTATAAAAGTAGAGAAGTCCTGTTACAACTGTACAGGGTATTGGTGAGGCCACACCTGGAGTACTGCGTACAGTTTTGGTCTCCGTATTTAAGGAAGGATATACTTGCATTGGAGGCTGTTCAGAGAAGGTTCACTAGGCTGATTTCAGAGATGAGGGGGTTGACTTATGAAGATAGATTGAGTAGTTTGGGCCTCTACACATTGGAGTTCAGAAGATTGAGAGGTGATCTTATCGAAACATGAGGGGGCTCGACAAGGTGGCTGCAGAGAGGATATTTCCACTCAAAGGGGAAACTAAAACTAGAGGACATAGACTCAGAACAAGGGGCCACCCATTTAAAACTGAGACGAGGAGGAATTTCTTCTCTCAGAGGGTTGTAAATTGTAAATCTATGGAATTCTCTGCCCCAGAGAACTGTGGAGGCTGGGTCATTTAATATATTTAAGGCGGAGATAGTCAGAGTTTTGAGCGATAAGGCAATAAAGGGTTATGGGGAGCGGGCGGGGAAGTGGAGCTGAGTCGATGATCAGATCAGCCATAATCTTATTAAATGGCAGAGCAGGCTCGAGAGGCCAGGTGGCCTACTCCTGCTCTTACTTTTTTAATGTTCTTATTAATGCCAAAAGAGCTAGAATATGTTGGCAGTGAAAATTTTTACGCCTTAAAACAGAGAAAATATAATTCATCTGTGCTTCTGTGATTGAAGATGTTTTAAAAGCTTTGTTGCGAAGTCATGATATCTGAAAGTGCTCATTATTTTCTACTTTAAGTAATAAAAAAGTGATGAAGCGTGCAATTATTTCCGTACTTAAATGCAATGTGTGGTACAAAACAAACAATCAGTTTTGCTTTGCTATTCTTCCAAAAATCTCTTGCAGCTATGTGGAACCATTATATAACAAGGCCTGAAGTTTATAATGAAATAAGTTTTTCAGCTTGCAACCTGACATTGTAAATTGTGAGTTCTTGTTTACAAATCACTCCATGGCCTTGCCCCTCCCTAGCTCTATAATCTTTTTCAGCCTCATAACGCCACAAGATGTCCACATTCCTCAAATTCTACCCTCTTGAACATCCCTCATTATAACTGCTCCACCATCGGTGGCCATGCCTTCAACTGTTTGGGCCCTAAGCTCTGGAACTCCCTCCCTAAACCTCTCCGCCTTTCGACCTCTCTTTCCTCCTATAAGACACTCCTTAAAACCTACCTCTTTAACCAAACTTTTGGTCATCTGCCTTAATTTCTTCTTATGTGGCTCGGTGTCAAATTTATCTGTTTTGTTTTGTAACACGGCTATGAAGCGTCTTGGGACATTTTATTACGTTAAAGGCACTATATAAATACAAGTTATTATTATTATTATGGCCTTTCACTGATCCAATGGCTCAGTATTCTGTGTTCTGGGTGTCATGTATGTAACCACAATGCAACACCACTGTATTACTGTATACACTCAATCTAGATGCACACCTTGACCACAAGGGGCGAACTTCTGGGAGACACTCCTTAGCTGATCACACGGGTATAAAAAGGGAGATCTCACGCAGGGTCTTCATCTTTGGAATCCTGTGAATAAAGAGTTAAGGTCACAGAGTGACCTTGTCTCAGAATGTGCCTCGTGTGGTTTCATACTGTAGAGTAAGGACTTTACATTGGCGACGAGAAACGTGAATTCACGACCCACGAGAAAGGCCACCGGTAGCACAAAGGAATGGTACTGTGTTGGGGAAGACTGGGACAATTTTGTCGAGAGGCTTCAGCAAAGCTTCGTTACGAAAGAATGGCTGGGGGATACAGCGGCCGACAAGCGAAGAGCTCATCTTTTGACCAGCTGCGGACGAAAGACTTACGCGCTCATGAAGGACTTACTAGCACCCAAAAAGCCAGCGGACAAAACCTTTGAAGAACTTAGCAAATTGATCGGGGAGCACCTCAAACCGGCGAGTAGTATACATATGGCCCGACACAGATTCTACACCCACCGACGTCGTGAAGGACAGAGCATACCGGACTTCGTAGCGGAACTCTGGCGTTTGGCCTGCCAACAGTAAGTTCACAGAAGCCTGCAGAGGGGAGATTCTAAGGGACTTCTTTATCGAGGGCATCGGTCATGCGGGAATTTTCCGCAAATTAATTGAGACCAAGGATTTGACCTTGGAAGCGGCGGTGTTGATAGCTCAAACTTTCATGGTGGGGGAGGAAGAGACAAAATAATATACGCGCGCAATTCTGCCTCTAACGCGGCGATGGATCAGGGAGTCAACATCATCAATATGATTCAGAGCCCCGCGGGCAGGCAGGGGCAGTCCGACACTCCCCAGGCAGCAATAGACCCCAGAGTAGGACTTCAACAGAGACAATGGCAGGCTGAACAGATATTCACACCATCACAGTGGACAATGCGGTCCGGGATGGGGCCATTGACACCCACCAAGAGGGTACTTAGGAGCAGTCAAAGGGACAGTCAGCGCGGAATGCCTGGCCATAGTCCCTTTGTTCCCAACAATGGAAACTTTAACTCATGCTGGAGGTGTGGGGGAAAACACTCAGCTAGATCTTGCAGATTTCAACAGTTTGTCTGCAGGAACTGCAATCTCAGTGGCCACTTAGTTCGAATGTGCAGGAAGTCTGCAACCAGACTAATATATGAGGTGGATGGACCAGAAGAGGGTTCTTTGAGGCAGGATGACTTTTGGGGCAAATCGATGGATGCCAAGGTTCAGCGGGTCCATGTGGCGAATATTCACAGTTCATACACCAAAACGCCACCAATGATGATGAGGGTTTTATTAAACGGTATCCCAGTACGCATGGAGCTGGACACTGGGGCCAGCCAGTCACTCATGGGCGTTCAGCAATTTGAGAAGCTATGGCCACTTAAAGCCAGTAGACCCAAATTAGCATTTATTGAGACACAATTACGGACTTACACTGAAGAAATCATTCTGTTGCTAGGCAGTGCAATGTTGGCTGTCACACATAATGGATTAGTGAATCGGCTGCCGCTCTGGATTGTCCCGGACAATGGTCCCGCACTGTTGGGGAGGAGCTGGCTAGCCGAGATGAACTGGAAATGGGGGGGATGTTCACGCAATGTTATCTGTGGAGCAAAGTGGTGCTCACAAGTCCTACAACAATTCGATTCACTATTCCAACCTGGCGTTGGGACTTTCAAAGGCACTAAGGTAGTGATACACATCACCCCGGATGCCAGGCCAGTGCACCACAAAGCCAGAGCGGTGCCGTATGTGATGCGGGAAAGGATCGAGAGCGAATTGGACCGGCATCATCTCGCCTGTTGAATTCAGCGACTGGGCGAGCCCCATCGTTCCCGTCCTAAAAACGGATGGCTCTGTCAGGATCTGTGGTGACTACAAGGCAACCATCAATCGGGTGTCCCTACAAGATCAATACCCGCTCCCGAGAGCGGAGGACCTCTTCGCCATGCTGGCAGGCGGCAAGCTGTTCACCAAGTTGGACCTCACTTCAGCCTATGTGACCCAGGAGCTGGCCGACGAATCTAAACTACTGACCACCATCACCACGCTCAAGGGACTGTTCGTTTATAACAGGTGCCCGTTTGGCATTCGATCAGCGGCCGCGATTTTTCAATGAAACATGGAAAGACTGCTTAAATCCATTCCTGGAACGATCGTATTCCAGGACGACATCCTCATCACTGGTTGAGATACCGAGGAACACCTCCACAACCTGGAGGAGGTGCTACGCCGACTGGACCGGGTAGGCCTGCGACTCAAGAAGTCTAAATGTGTGTTCTTAGCTCCTGAGGTTGAGTTTCTGGGCAGGAGGGTTGCTGCAGATGGGATTCGGCCCACCGAATCCAAAACAGAGGCGATTCGACGAGCACCCAGGCCCTGCAACACATCAGAGTTGCGTTCATTCCTGGGACTGTTGAACTATTTCAGGAACTTTCTGCTGAACTTGAGCACGTTGTTGAGCCGCGACACGTGCTCCTGCGTGAGGGTTGCGATTGGTTTTGGGGGGACTGTCAGGAACGGGCTTTTGATCGGGAGCGACACCTACTTTGTTCAAACAAGTTGTTGGCCCTGTACAACCCCTGTAAAAAATTGGTTCTGACATGTGATTGGGTGCGTGTTGCAGCAGGGCAATGCTGAGGGTCAACTACAACCTGTGGCTTATGCCTCCAGGTCGCTCTCTCAAACAGAACGGGGATATGGGATGGTCAAGAAGGAAGCGCTTGCATGTGTCTATGGTGTAAAAAAAATGCATCAGTACCTCTTTGATAGGAAGTTTGAATTAGAGATGGACCACAAGCCATTAACATCCCTGTTGTCAGACAGCAAGGCTATCAATGCCAACGCATCCGCTCGCATACAGCGATGGGCTCTCATGCTAGCTGCTTATGACTACTCCATCCGGCACCGGCCCGGCACTGAAAATTGCACTGATGCGCTCAGCAGGCTTCCACTGGCCACCACTGAGAGGGCAGCAGAGCAAAGTGCCGAGATGGTCTTGGCTGTCGATGCCTTTGACAGTGTAGGCTCCCCCATCACAGCCCGCCAGATCAAAATCTGGACAAATAGAGATCCCCTCCTATCCCTGATTAAGAAATGTGTCCTGACTGGGGATTGGGCGCCCGCACACGGAGCATGCCCTGAGGAGGTCAAACCGTTCCACAGACGGATGGATGAGCTCTCTCCATCCAAGCCGACTGCCTAAAATGGGGCAGCTGGGTAGTTATGCCCCAGAAGGGCAGGGAGGCATTCATCAGGGAACTCCACAGCGAGCACCCAGGCATTGTGCTGATGAAGGCCATTGCCCGGTCACACGTTTGGCAGCCTGGAATTGATTCAGACCTGGAACACTGTGTTTGCAGGTGCACGACGTGTGCCCAGCTGGGTAATGCCTCCAGGGAGGCTCCGCTCAGCCCGTGGCCCTGGCCCACCAGGCCATGGTCACGCATTCATGTTGACTACGCGGGCCCGTTCATGGGTAAGATGTTCCTTATTGTGGTAGATGCGTACTCGAAATGAATCGAGTGCATCATTCTGAATTCATGCACGTCATCCACCACGTGGAAAGCCTACGTGCGATCTTTGCAACCCACGGCTTGCCGGACATCCTGGTTAGTGATAATGGCCCATGTTTCACAAGCTACAAATTCCCAGAGTTTATGTTGGGCAATGGCATCAACCACGTCAGGACTGCGTCATTCAAGTCGGCCTCCAATGGCCAGGCGAAACGTGCGGTCCAAATCATTAAGCAAGGTATGCTCAGGATTCAAGGATCCTCCCTACAATGCCGCCTATCGCATCTCCTGCTGGCCTATAGATCCCGACCGCACTCGCTCACTGGGGTCCTGCCCGCAGAGCTACTAATGAAACGGACACTCAAAACTCGGTTGTCCCTCATTCACCCAGTCCTGACCGACATAGTTGAGGGCAAGCGCAAGTCACAAAACGAGTACCATGACCGTAATTCGAGGGGGAGATGTAGAGACATAAATGATCTTGCATTTGTCCTCAATCACGCCATGGGGCCCAAATGGCTTCAGAGCACGGTAATTGACAAAGAGGGGAATAGGGTCATTGTGGTAAAACTCAACAATGGTCAGATATGCCGTAAGCATCTGGACCAAGTAAAAAAAAGGTTCAGCATTGATACGGAGGAACCTGAAGAAGACCATGAGATGGAGCTCACAACACCACCAGTGAACGAGCAACAAGAGCAATCAGAAGAATGCACAGTCCCTGCGGTCAGGCCGAAGTCACCACAGGTGACAGACACTCACATCAGTGTCCAACAACCAGAGCTCCAACTGCGGCGCTCCATGAGGGAGCGTAGGCCACCTGAAAGACTAAACCTATGATCCCAATAAGACTTTGCGGGGGGGAGGTGATGTCATGTATGTAACCACAATGCAACACCACTATTACTGTAGACACTCAACCTAGATGCACACCTTAACCATGATCACACAGGTATAAAAAGGGAGGTCCCACGCAGGGTCATCCTCTTTGGAGTCCTGTGAATAAAGAGTTAAGGTCACAGAGTGACCTTGTCCTCAGAATGTGCCTCGTGTATAGAGTAAGGATTTTACACTGGGGTCGCAAAAGATCTGCCTCCTGTGCAGTTTTGGGCAGAATTTTCCACTGTACTTGGTTACACTGAGTCCCCATCCCAGTTTGCTCCTGTCGGGAATTCAACAACAACAACAACTTGTATTTATATAGTGCCGTTAACATAGTGAAACGTCCCAAGGCGTGTCACAGGAGTATTATGGGATACAAAATTTGACACTGAGTTGCACAAGGAGAAATTAGTGCAGATGCTTGGTCATGGTATTTTTTAAGGAGCATCTTGAAGGAGAAAAGAGAGGTAGAGAGGCGAAGAGGTTTAGGCAGGGAGTTCCAGAGCTTAAGGCCTAGGCAACAGAAGGCACGGCCACCAATGTTTAGAAACATAGAAAATAGGTGCAGGAGTAGGCCATTCGGCCCCTCGAGCCTGCACCGCCATTCAATGAGTTCATGGCTGAACATGCAATTTCAGTACCCCATTCCCACTTTCTCGCCATACCCCTTCATCCCCCGAGTAGTAAGGACTACATCTAACTCCTTTTTGAATATATTTAGTGAATTGGCCTCAACAACTTTCTGTGGTAGAGAATTCCACAGGTTCACCACTCTCTGGGTGAAGATGTTTCTCCTCATCTCGGTCCAAAATGGCTTACCCCTTATCCTTAGACTGTGACCCCTGGTTCTGGACTTCCCTAACATCGGGAACATTCTTCCTGCATCTAACCTGTCTAAACCCGTCAGAATTTTCTATGAGATCCCCTCTCATTCTTCTGAACTCCAGTGAATACAAACCCAGTTGATCCAGTCTTTCTTGATAGGTCAGTCCCGCCATCCCGGGAATCAGTCTGGTGAACCTTTGCTGCACTCCCTCAATAGCAAGAATGTCCTTCCTCAAGTTAGGAGACCAAAAATGTACACAATACTCCAGATGTGGCCTCACCAAGGCCCTGTACAACTGCAGAAACACCTCCCTGCCCCTGTACTCAAATCCCCTCGCTATAAAGGCCAACATGCTTTCTTAACCGCCTGCTGTACCTGCATGCCAACCTTCAATGACTGATGTACCATGACACCCAGGTCTCGTTGCACCTCCCCTTTTCCTAATCTGTCACCATTCAGATAATAGTTTGTCTCTCTGTTTTTACCACCAAAGTGGATAACCTCAACATTTATCCACATTATACTTCATCTGCCTTGCATTTGCCCACTCACCTAACCTATCCAAATCACTCTGCAGCCTCATAGCATCCTCCTCGCAGCTCACACTGCCACCCAACTTAATGTCATCCGCAAATTTGGAGATACTACATTTAATCCCCTCGTCTAAATCATTAATGTACAATGTAAACAGCTGGGGCCCCAGCACAGAACCTTGCGGTACCCCACTAGTCACTGCCTGCCATTCTGAAAAGTACCCATTTACTCTTATTCTTTGCTTCCTGTCTGCCAACCAGTTCTCAATCCACGTCAGCACACTACCCCCAATCCGATGTGCTTTAACTTTGCACATTAATCTTTTGTGTGGGACCTTGTCGAAAGCCTTCTGAAAGTCCAAATACACCACATCAACTGGTTCTCCCTTGTCCACTCTACTGGAAACATCCTCAAAAAATTCCAGAAGATTTGTCAAGCATGATTTCTCTTTCACAAATCCATGCTGACTTGGACCTATCATGTCACCTCTTTCCAAATGCGCTGCTATGACATCCTTAATAATTGATTCCATCATTTTACCCACTACTGATGTCAGGCTGACCGGTCTATAATTCCCTGTTTTCTCTCTCCCTCCTTTTTTAAAAAGTGGGGTTACATTGGCTACCCTCCACTCCATAGGAACTGGTCCTGAGTCTATGGAATGTTGGAAAATGACTGTCAATGCATCCGCTATTTCCAAGGCCACCTCCTTAAGCACTCTGGGATGTAGTCCATCAGGCCCTAGGGATTTATCGGCCTTCAATCCCATCAATTTCCCCAACACAATTTCCCGACTAATAAGGATTCCCCTCAGTTTCTTCTTCTTACTAGACCCTCTGACCCCTTTTATATCCGGAAGATTGTTTGTGTCCTTCTTAGTGAATACGAACCAAAGTACTTGTTCAATTGGTCTGCCATTTCTTTGTTCTCCGTTATGACTTCCCCTGATTCTGACTGCAGGGGACCTACATTTGTCTTTACTAACCTTTTTCTCTTTACGTATCTATAGAAGCTTTTGCAGTCCGTCTTAATGTTCCCTGCAAGCTTCCTCTCGTACTCTATTTTCCCTGCCCTAATCAAACCCTTTGTCCTCCTCTGCTGAGTTCTAAATTTCTCCCAGTCTCCGGGTTCACTGCTATTTCTGGCAATTTGTATGCCACTTCCTTGGCTTTAATACTATCCCTGATTTCCCCTGATAGCCGCGGTTGAGCCACCTTCCCTTTTTTCTTTTTACGCCAGACAGGGATGTACAATTGTTGTAGTTCATCCATGCGGTCTTTAAATGTCTGCCATTGCCCATCCACTGTCAACCCCTTAAGTATCATTCGCCAATCTATCCTAGCCAATTCACGCTTCATAACTTCAAAGTTACCCTTTTTTAAGTTCTTGACCATGGTCTCTGAATTAACTGTTACATTCTCCATCCTAATGTAGAATTCCACCATATTATGGTCACTCTTCCCCAAGGGGCCTCGTACAACGAGATTGCTAATTAATCCTCTCTCATTACACAACACCCAGTCTAAGATGGCCTCCCCCCTAGTTGGTTCCTCGACATATTGGTCTAGAAAACCATCCCTTATGCACTCCAGGGAATCCTCCTCCACCGTATTGTTTCCAGTTTGGTTAGCCAATCTATGTGCATATTAAAGTCACCCATGATAACTGCTGCATCTTTATTGCATGCACCCCTAATTTCCTGTTTGATGCCCTCCCCAACATCACTACTACTGTTTGGAGGTCTGTACACAAGCGATTATAATCAGGAATGCTCAAGAGGGCAGAATTAGAGGAGTGCAGACATCTCGGGGGTGGGGGGGTGGGGGCAGTTGTGGGGCTGGAGGAGATTGGGGAGGGGTGAGGCCATGAAGGAATTTGACAACAAGGATGAGAATTTTGAAATTGAGGCATTGCTTAATTTTGGAGGCAATGCAGATCAGCGAACACAAGGGTGATTGGTGAATGGGACTTGGTGCGAGTTAGGCCAACAAATGCAGCAGACAATTGCTCCTAGCGAGGTCTTACAAACACAAATGAGGTGAATGACCAGTTAGTCTGTTTTTTTTTGCTGATATTGCTTGAGGGGAAAATGTCAAAAGTGCAGTGGGATTTTTTCCAAACACCTGTACAGGCTCCGCTGCTTTTATACATATCCCAGTACACTCCCCATAATTCTCATTGGCGACATGGGATCATAAACAAAGTATGGTCACGGTATATCAGAGCATGCAATAGTAAGCAATTTGTGTACTAGGTAGAAATTGGTGTGAAATGCAAAGCTATAAAACAGTATAGGGGCAATTTTGCAAGGCTCTACTGCTGATGTAGAATGTTGCTAGATGTGAATGAACAGAGATAGTGCAATAACATTCTCGCCCTGCTTTTTCTACTTGCAGTTAGCAAAGCTTTGTGTCGGCAGCAGAACCTTTCAAAATCACTCCTTTATATCGAGGCTGCAAATGATTAATCAGTCTCTTGCAGTTTCTGACAGTCTGTATCCTTTACAATAAGACTGAAGGTCAAGAGTTAGCATTTATCTAATCAACTATGTGATTTCAGCAGCAAAAGGATGGTTAGCAGAAAAATTAAACTTGGACTCTATTAACAATTGGATGATCAATGAACCAAATTCATAAATGTTTGAGCTTTGAAAGGAAGAAGTTCAGATATTCTTTTGCTAACAGTGCTGCATTATACAGTATAGTTGTTTGCAGCCCTTTTTGCTAATATTTTAATCCATTGCATTTGTTCAGTGCAAAAAGTGTGCCTGGCTGAATAAACAAAAGTCAGACCATGTACCGGTCCAATTAATCACAATTCGACACCTCAATGTATACAAACTAAAACTCTAGCATAGCTGCAGAATAGTTTTATTGTGATAACATTCCAATATGTGATGCTGGCTTTGTGCTGCAGGTGCCAGTTAATGACACTGGTACCTGGTTCAGAACAGGACGAGGTGACAGTCACAGCACTGAGTTATATTCCCACTTGCATTGTTCTGTACTCGAGGCAGAGCAGAGTGCGGCCCATGTATTGTTTACCAACGGTTGGACTGCTTTGCTGGTGCCTTACTGAACGGGACAAAGTAATTATAGTCTGTCGCATGCTGTCCAGTTTGATACTGGAACAGGAATATTCATTTTTGTTGAAGAAAAGATGCAGCAAGCCAGGCTTGAGAAAGAGAATAAAGGGGAACATGAAGCCCCCCCCCACCCCCCGATGCCACTGTCCCAGATGGCACCGATCAATTATTTTCTTCCTCCAATGTCTCCACACAACTATTTGTTGCAAACAGAAGGACAGAATGCAAAATTTTTCACTTATGTTTTAACTAAAATACCCTGGGGGAGAAATGTGCTTCTTTTGTGCCTTCTGTTAGCATTCTCGGGGGGGGGGGGGCGCGAATGATTTCTCACCTGACGCTCCAAGTAGCGCTGGAAAATTCCCACGCTTAGCACTGCGGTCCCGCCCCCGAGAGGAAGTAGAGCGCGCGACATTGCGTTCCACTTCCTTTCGGGGGCAGTAACCCCAATTTCGCTGCCAGGGCGGGACTTCCGTGCCTGTCGCAGGAAGTCCCGCCTCGCCTCGGTTACCGCCTCCAAATGGGACGCTAACGAATTTTGCCCTTTTGTTTTGGGTTACAAGTTGCTTTTATAACATTCTTTTATGAGCAAAACAATTTAGTCTGTAAGTTACTGATATTAGCAGATGGACAAAATAGAAAGCAAGAACCAATTTGCAGTTATACAGCACCTTTCACAAACTCAGGATATCCCAAAGTGCTTCCTAGCCAATGAAGTACTTTTTGAAGTGTAGTCACTTGTTTATAATGTAGGAAACGCTGCAGCCAAATTTACGCACAGCAAGCCCCCACAAACAGCAAAGTGATAATGAGCAGATAATATGTTTTTTAGTGGCGTTGGTTGAGGGATAAATATTGGCCAGCAGACCAGGGAGAATTTCATTACTCGTCTCACAGTAGTGCCATGGGATTTTTTACAGCCACCTGCCATTGACATGATGCCATTCATATCAATGGCAGTTGTAATTATTGCCTATGAATTAAGTAAATACAGACTGGAAATCTTTTGGTGTGTATTAATGCAAGTAAGTGCATCTGCAATACCTTTATGCTATGCTGCCTCCTCATTCTGCATGATACAGTGGACCATGATCTTTTTCTTGTACTGCTCCTTCTGATGCCTTGGTAGGGGATTCCTGAGAGGCCTCCTGAGGGCTTGCCTGTGTCTATATGTTGCAGAGTCAGATCGCTCTGTGTGAGTGTAGCCATGGAGGCCTGCAAACTGTGCAGTACTTCTCATGTCAGTTGCCTAGAGGTAGATCCTGGCAAGGAAGTGACGGCAACTTCAGAGACACCTGCTTGTTTGTGTGCTTCTGCATGCATGTACAACTGAAAGTTTAAGTCACCACTCCTGAATTGAGATGAATCTAGGCTGAGACTATGCAATGCTAAGGCAAAGCTGCATTGTCAGAAATGTTGTTCTTCAATGAGATGTTATACTGAGGCCCTGTCTGCCTGTTCAGGTGGATGTTAAATATTCCATGGGACTATTTGAAGAAAAGCAAGGAGCTCTCCCGGTTCCTACCCAATAAAGTCATTCATTGGGTGTGAAGGGCTTTAGGTTGCCCTGAGAGTTACGGTAAGGTGTATACAATGTTTCTCTCTCTTTTACTGGATGCAGGACTGTAACTGTGGCCACTGATTTCCTTGTGCAGAGTTCATTGCAGTGTTGTGAATTTCTATGCAATGACTGTCTAATCTGATAAAGACAGCTTTTCATGCATATTGGATCTCAACATCATGAGTGAGAGCATTTCTTAAGAGCGGCTTAAGTTGGTTAAGAAGGCAAATGGAATACTTGCCTTTATTAGCCGAGGCATAGAGTACAAGAGCAGGGAGATTATGCTTGAACTGTATAAAACACTAGTTAGGCCACAGCTAGAGTACTGTGTGCCGTTCTGGTCACCGCATTACAGGAAACATGTGATTGCACTGGAGAGAGTACAGAGGAGATTTACAAGGATGTTGCCTGGACTGGAGGATTTTAGCTATGAGAAAGATTGGATAGGCTGGTTTGTTTTCTTTGGAACAGAGGAGGCTGAGGGGAGACCTTGTTGAGGTATATAAAATTATGAGGGGCCTGGATAGAGTGGATAGGAAGGACCTATTTCCCTTGGCAGAGGGGGTCAACAACCAGGGGACATAGATTTAAAGTAATTGGTCAGAGATTTAGAGGGGATTTGAGAGGAAATTTCTTCACCCAGAGGGTGATTGGAATCTGGAACTCACTGCCTGAAAGGGTGGTAGAGGCAGAAACCCTCACCACATTTAAAAAGTACTTGGATGTGCACTTAAAGTGACGTAAGCTACAGGGCTACGGACCAAGAGCTGGAAAGTAGGATTAGGCTGAATAGCTCTTTGTTTGCCGGCGTGGCCTAATCCGTGCTGTAAATTTCTATGATTCTATGATTCCAATTGTGCGTGTAGCCTGCATGCTTGAAGTCCACCCTCCAATTGATTGGTAGAATCAACAGCCACGTCCACACTAGCATGCATCTTCAAGTGTAATGAGGCAAGTAATTGGCTCTCCAGTTCATACTCAAAAGATCCTTCATTTCATTGGTGGCCCTGCAGAGTCAGGATCAAAAGACATTCAGCAGAGCCTGTGGGAAAGGTGTATCTTCCCATGGCAAGAGCTCGACCTTCTTCATCCACCACTCTACCCCTTCCTCACTTGTGACCAGAGACTCCCTTTTGTTGCCAAGTGAAACTCGCTAATACCCTCAGCAGATTGCATGCCTACTTCAACTGATGGGAGAGATTTAAAGTGCTGAGGGAAGTAGGGCAGGCCTGGCTTTCTCCTCTTGAGCTTGAGGCATTATAAAATGGCTTTGGATGTTGTTGCAATAATAGTACATGCCTCATGGCAGGACACAAACACTGCTTCCAGTCTGATGAAAATGAAAATCATTGACACAGTGAACCTAGATAATTATCATTGCACAAACCAGCATTGTTGTCTCCACAGCCTCTGTGTGCTTCTCTCAGGCTATGGCAGCCATAATGGCCTGCTTAAGTTTTTCCTGTTCTGTGCTACCACCAGCCTCACCCTGCTGCTGCCTGTTGAAGGTTCTCTGTAAAGAACAGTATGCATTGCTTCAAATGTAATTTTGCAGAGGAGAAAAGGCTGCATCGCAGTGCATGTATATTGCCAGGGCTGGTAGAATCAACCTGAGATACCTTGTTAGCTGAAAAGGAAAAAGCAGTGTGAGCAATTGTGCGTCGTCAGTTCTATTTGTGCATAAAGACAGTTAGTGGACGATATTTCTCAGTTAGTAAGTAGGTCTGTCTTTTCTTGTATACTTCAAATCCAGCGAGGTACTGGCTAAATTCGATTTAATAGTCCTCCTGTGTAAATCTATTCAGGCAACCTTGTTGGATAGGCACTTTTGCCAATGGAAGATAATCTGCACTCATATGCAGTCAAAGCAATGTAAAAGTCATTAACAATTATAACATACACAGCAATGTAAAAGTCATTAACAATTCTACCATATACTGCAATATAAAGTTAATGCCTGTCATGCAGCGTGGCATAATTAACAGTGATCCTTATTACTAAGCTTGGCACTTAGATTCTTCAACATAACCTTCCAAACACATAGTTTGTGGAAATAGTGTAGACCTCCTGCATGATTGTCTTTCTTAACTGTTGGATCCTCTGCTTTTTGATGGGTTGGTATCTAATCAGTAGGGGGGGTTCTCTATCCTTCATCCATCCACACTGATTTGGAGGGTCCTCTCAGTAAAACAGGCCTTACCTCCTTCATCAGCACACAATTTTTTACACCCACAGTTATATGGGTGGCCTGAGAATTAGTAATTTACAAGCCTGTTAAAGGGGTGAAATGCTGAAAACCTAAAATAATGGTGCTGAATCACCCTTTAACCCACTCCACCTCAACAGACATGTAAAAGCTATAAACTTGTTGCTCAGTAACATGTTAATGGTAATGTACATCACAACAGTGACTGCACCTCAAAATTACTTTAAAGCGCTTTGAAAGGCACTATATAAATGCAAGTTCTTTGTCTTCTTTCTTAACGGAGCCAAGCTCTAATGATGCACTATAGGCAAACCTATGCATTTCAGCAAGTGCGTTAAGAACAAGAAAAATTAATTATCATATAACAGATAATCAGTGTGCCAATGAGCAAATTAAATCCCACGGTGCCTTGGTAGTTTTGTATTTGGAATTCATGCTTATTGGTTCTTTGATTGCTGGCAGAGAGCAAGACTTTCATCTAATCTTTCTGTGCTAGAGTTTAACTGACATCACATAGGTGAAAGGGTAGTGCTCTAACACAGTGTCAACCAATTCTATGTTTGTAAGCTGTTTAAAAAGGTTGAGCTATCACTGCTTGAGCCCAGATTCAGCCTATGCTACACACTCTTATTGAGCAGCTTACAAACGTGAGCAAAGCTACTATAAAAGACTTCCCGATTGTAAATGTGGAATTTACTGCATCTCCAAATTTTCAAGGAGAACAATTCTACAATGGTGAGTATCATCAAGGACAAGGATGTATCCTTTTATCTACCTTCCCACTGCTGCACAATAATCCTCAGTTAAGGACCTTCTTCATAGAGCCCAGGAGACCAACATTTCATCTAACCAGACGTGAAGTGGGCAATTTGCTCTGACATGAGACAGGGCAAACTTAGATGGTGCCAAGATTTGGTTGAAGGTTACATAATAGGAGGTGGGTGGGGTGGATTGACCCATCCACCTCCATGGCACGAACCTGGTATTGCAGTACTTCCAGGAATGGTGCAGTGGCTCTCGGCCTTTTGGCTAAGAGCATTGGCGCAGAGTGATCCTTGATGTGTGCAAGGTGACCTCTGGCGTTTGTGATTTGACAAAGAATTGGAAAGATTGGCTACGAATAAAAAAAAAGGATTGCCCATAGTGCATTCTTGAAGCTCAGGTGTGTTGCAATTAATACACTGCTAAACAACCAATCAAAAAAAAACCCTGACATAATGTTGCTGAATCGCCTGTTAACCTCTTTAATCTGTGACTTGTCTATTGCTAACCTGGTCCAGGATAACTTTGTAAAATATCTTTCTTTGTTGTGGCTATCTTTAGACCTGTGCTGTTGCACCACATATTTATAATATATTAAAAATCTTACAGCTGTGTACACTTGCAGTTGTCCTTTTTCTCACACTTTTGTGTCATTATAAATGTGGACATTGGAATTTATAATTTATAATCTTTATGTCCACATTTATAATAGAAAACTGCCAGTTTAATGTGATATGCTGTAATTACACCCTCTCACCAATGGTGGCAATGTAGTGCCTCAGTATTGCAGTTCCCAGTTCTTCATCCTGTAGTGAAAAAAGAACTTGCATTTAAATAGTGCCTTTCACAACCAAAGTGCTTTATAGCCAATGGAGTTCTTTTTTAGTGTAGTCACTGTTGTAATTTAGGGAAATGCAGCAATTTGTGCACAGCAAGGTCCCACGAACAGCAATGAGATAATGACCAAATAATCTGTTTTAGTGATATTTGGTTATTGGATAAATAATGGACAGGGCACAGGAAAGAATTACCCTGCCGTTCTGTGAATAGTGCCTTGGGATCGTTTACCTGAGAGGCCAGACGGTCTGGGTTTAATGTCTTTGGGCACCATGCCTTCAGCTGCCTAGGCCTTAAGCTCTGGAATTTCCTCCCTAAACCTCTCCGCAGGGTTATGGGGGAAAAAGCTGGGGTAAAATGGTACATCTTCCCTGGGACTCAGTCCAAATGGATGAAATGAGCTCCCAGTCCAATTCCATCCCAAGTGGACAGAAATTTTTCATGGTTAATTTAAATGCATTATTATATTTAAATGAACCTCTTGCACTTTATGTATGAGGGCACATCAGGCCTGTCTATAGAAGGCCGGCTGGGACTTTAAACAGGACACAAAAGTAGCGCAGATATAACGATGTGGATCTCTGTTCAATTTTCCTACCTCAGATTGCCTGCTCCACTCTGACACCATCGGCCATGATGATTGGATAATTGGCCCTACTGGGTCTCCTTGTGCATTTCAATAATTATTTCTAACATTGTGGGTGTATCTCGCTCGGGACTACTCCACCACCACAAACGTAACTTTGACAGAAACCCCATTTTTACCCATGTGACCGAGGTTTTCCACGAACACCCACCAAAGTTATGGCGGGAGAGCGAGAGAAAATTTTCTCCCCATGAATAATTACAAGTAAATTTAACTTTATGTCTACCAACTGTGATTCATATACCCTGGATAATGGATTGAATTTCCATCGGTAATCATTAATCTACAGTGAAATTAACTGAATAGCTTCAGTAACTTAATGTGTCAGCCATGTCTCAGTGGGTAGCACTCTCGCCTCTGAATCAGAAGGTTGTGGGTTTAAATCCCACTCCAGAGACTTGAGCACAAAAATCTAGGCTGACACTCCAATGCAGTGCTGAAGGAGTGCTGCACTGTCAGAGGTGCTGTCTTTCGGAATGAGACAGTAAACTGAGGCCCAATCTCAGCTGGACGTAAAAGATCCCATGGCACTATTTCAAAGAGGAACAGGGGAGTTATCCCCGGTATCCTGGCCAATATTTATCCCTCAATCAACATTACTAAAGCAGATTATCTGGTCATTATCACATTGCTATTTGTGGGAGCTTGCTGTATGCAAATTGGCTGCCGTGTTTCCTACATTACAACAGTGACTACACTTCAAAAAGTACTTAATTGTCTGTCATCATAGATGATCCCTCGAAAGAGGATGAATTGCTTCCACATGAGTTCACAGATGTTTCAATGAAGGACCCAATATTCCAGTCTTGAACTCCAATTAAAGGGGTGGAAGATATCTGTGCGTGGAATTTTTTTAACGTGTGATGACCGTTTGACAGAGCTAGGTCTTTATCCAGTGGCAAGGGTTAACCAGGACGACTGGAGACCTGCTCTGCTGCACGGACCTAGTGCGCACACATATCGCAGTGTGGGCAGGCCCGTGTTGCCCCTGGGCCCTTGGCTCTTCTGAGCCCCGTACCCTCATTTGCCGCACCTCCGCCACGATCTGTCACCGCTCCTCCGTCATAAACATTTGCCGCACCTCCGCCACGATCTGTCACCCTTCCTCCGCCATAAAAACATTCGCTACACCTCTGCCACAATTTCTCACTACTCCTCTGCCTCAATCACTCACCGCACCTCCGCCACGATATCTCACCACTCCTCCGCCTCCATCACTTGCCGCACCTCCTCCACAATCTCTCGCCGCTCCTCCGCTATACCTGGGCCCCGCCGACGTTCTTGCCCATGCTCCAAAGAGCTTTGGGATGTCCAGTGGTTGTGAAAGGCGCTATATAAATGCAAGTCTTTCTTTCTTTCTAAAAAGATTCAGGCTCCAGCTAAAAGAGGGACCAAATGTCCAACAGCACAAGTAATTGAAATTATTCAACATCAGAGAAACTGGCAAATATATGAAGGTCATTTTATTGTGGACCAACAAGCACGGCTGCAGATTTGCAACACGTGCAGAATCACTGCTATCTAATCCTGGGATCTGAAGGTTACAGTCATTTGGCCTAATGAAGCTGCTGATGAAGTAGCTGCTGGTATAAAGATTATTACATTTACTCAGTGAAAGGACAATGTAAGTTGAAAACTAATACTTAACGCTCGCTGGGTGTAATTCTTTTATTTAACAGTGCATTGGTACGCTAGTCAATGAGTTGTGCTTTACAATGCCTCGAGGTACTGTTTATGTTAGTCAGGTTGACACTGAAGAATAAATATTAATGAAATTGTTAGTATTGATTTCCTCTGTGCTTTTGCATTGGCACGCTCGAGTTCTAGAGAGGCGCCAGAGAGGAAATGGCCTAGTATAGCACAGCATCAATCCTGAGGCACTTTGTAAATAACTTAAAAAGGATGGGGAAGGTGCGGGCGGGGCACAGGGAAATTGCAAAAAAAATAAGTGTTAGATATATGCCCCTTGAGGTTACCATCCTGCACAATACTCATTGTTGAATATTTGCAGTATAACTCTGTAAAATAAATGTGGACATTTATTATCGTTGTTTAATAAAAATATACGTTAAAAAAAGCATGCAGTTCATTATCAAGAACTATACAGCATGATGTTTCCAGCGGTACATCATCTAAAGTGAAATATATTTGCACTCTCTGTATCTGGCTACTGCACTCATTCTGACCCTATCCTGTGTTGTGAGGTGCTTCACAAACAGATACATGGAATGGCAGAATAAGGACATTTGTTTTCATCTCGTAAAATATGCTTGTATAGCAAAATGTATTTAGCCCATTGCATTAGAGATGAAATGCGGTGAATTATGAGGCAGTAATTCAATCAAGTAGTCTAATGTCATGAACTGGAGTGTTAAGATCAGCAAAGCTGCAAGGGTGAAGTGTTAAACTGACTGTCAGACAATTAAAGATGGCTAATTCATTTTGCAAAATATGTTGACATTGTTAATGTGATTTCCAGGGTGATCAGCAGTCATTCTGATTGGATGCACCAAACAAGACGTCACAAACTCTATTGACAGGCCGTGGCATACCTAACTGGCAATGCTCGCGGTGAATTCTCTTCACATAGTCTGTATCGGCAGAGAACCAGATGCTGACCCATGGCCTCGGCAAGAAGTACAGCTACAGCTACCATGCAGCATAGGGCCAATATGTCCTGTGACAGCAGTGTGCTCAGCTGTGGCCTGAAACCTGGCTGCATTTCCTTACAGGCATGCTGCAATGCTGACCTTTGGCAATGGTCGCTATGAAGAGGCACAGAGGGCCACCCTACTCGCAAGTATCATGATGCAGTACAGGTTGAACCTCCCTTATCCGGGACTCCCTTGTCCGGCACCACCCCTCGTCCGGCACCATTCCAGGCCGCTCCAACATGAACAAATTGAAGTCCTTCCTCGCTGCCGACTCCCGCAATCGCTGGCCTGACCCCCACCACGATCTCTCTGCCACACTTCCATCCCCAAGCTAGCCAGCCCCAATATCCCCTTGCTCAGTACCTGTACCATGGAGACCAGCTCTGCTGCACGGACCTAGTGCGCACACATATCGCAGTGTGGGCTGGCCCGTGCTGCCCCTGGGACCTCGCCGCTTCTGGGCCCCAAACTCGCGCCTCTCCTGGGCCCCAATCACATCCCTCTACAATCTCTCGCCGCTCCTTCGCCCCGACCTCGCCGCTCCTGCTGTACCTGGCCACGCTCCAATCACTGACCTGGACCTTGGTGACATCACTCTTCACTGCCGTTGCTCTCCTGCTCCAGCACGTGCTGCTCCCTGGAGTGATACGCCACCACGCTGCTCCTTCCGCTCCCCGGCCTGCTCCGATGATGGTCGCAGACCGGGGGCCGCTCAGCCTGCTGGGCTAGGCCGCCACATTGCTCCTTCCGCTCCCCGGCCTGCGAGCACCATCGGAGCAGGCTGGGGAGCGGAAGGAGCAGCGTGGTGGCCTAGCTTGCTTGATTAATCCTTGCTACTGGTTAATCCTTGCTTGGTCAATCCTTGCTACTGGACCAAGACCTAGCTCTGTCAAGCCCGGATGGTGGCTGGTGTGTAACGGTCACCACACGTTAAAAAAATCCACGCACAGGCATCTTCCACCCTTCAAGATTTAGTTCGGGACCCGGAATTTTAGGTCCCTCATTGTACCACCTGTGAACTTTATGACGTGGCAGCAAGTCATCCTCGACTCGAGGGACTGCCTATGATGATGATGATGATGATGACCTGTACCATCCAATTTAACGTGGCCTCCCCTCGTCTGAAAATCCATTATCTGGCACGGGCCAGGACCCGAGGGTGCCAGATAAGAGAGGTTCAACCTGTGCTACATTCACTTCAGCAGCCATCAAACAGGAGTTTGAGTGCTGGGATTCGGTGTTGTGGTGCTAGCTGTGGCTCAGTGGGCAGCACTCTCGCCTCTGGGTCAGAAGGTTGTGAGTTCAGGTCCCACGCCAGAGACTTGACATAATTAAGGCTAGCACTTCTGTGCATTGCCGAGGGAGTGCTGCACTGTCGGAGGTGCCGTCTTTTGGATGAGACGTTAAACCGAGGCCCTGTCTGTCCTCTCAAGTTCTGGCCAAT
Source organism: Pristiophorus japonicus (assembly GCF_044704955.1). Taxonomy (NCBI): domain Eukaryota; kingdom Metazoa; phylum Chordata; class Chondrichthyes; family Pristiophoridae; genus Pristiophorus; species Pristiophorus japonicus. The sequence continues at coordinate 24,159,148 of NC_091984.1, read as the reverse complement.
ATTTGTCCCTCTACCAATGGCTAAAACAGATGCTAAAGCAAAAAACTGCAGATGCTGGAAATCTAAAATCAAAACAGAAAATGCCAGAAACACTCCACAGGTTAGATCAGGCAGCATCTGCGGAGAGAGAAACAGCGTCAACATTTCAGGTCGATGACCTTTCATCAGAACTGGAAAAAGTTAGAGATGCAGCAGGTTTTAAATATGTAGCCCGAAGTAAGCTTTGCACAAAGATCTCACAACCTCTGTGTCGAGAAGTTCGGGTTTTCCGATGTTTGATGAAGTACAGTGGGGATCCCAGTCAATACGCTGTTCAATCCAGTTACGCCTAATTCCTTTGGGTCTAACGTTTAGTGGAGAATTTAACAGCGTACTTACTGCGCAAGAGCCGATGATTTTGTCAGTTTCTCTAATTTGAGAGATTACACTGAATGCCGCCGGCTCTGTGGAGGTGGCGGGGAAGGGGGGTGGGGGGTGGAGACACAGCGCCACCTGTGTCGGAGCAGTGAATGACAGACTGCGACTTCGGGATTTCCGCAGGCGTCTGTGCGTACGTCAAATCCCGAAGTTGCGGTCAGTTTCAAAGGCGGGATGAAGGCGAATACAAATTCCAGGCTGACACGTCATGCTTTCAGTGACACTGCATCAAAGACGGCAGGGCTGAAATTCAGGCCCGCCAGAACGCTGGCACACCTCCGATTTTTTTTACTGGGTTTTACCGGGTTTTACGGCCGGGTGCGATGAGGCAACCTCCTAATTGATCTTCTGCACTTCGAACTTTTTTCCACGTCGGACCGGAAGCCGGTCACAATGGGGGCGGAAGTACGGCGGTAAGTCCTGGTGAAGGGCGGAAGCTGGGACGGGACCGAGGCTCTGCCACTGTCACTCAGCGGCGGAGCGGTGGTGATGTCACTACGCATGTGCGTCACCACATCACTCCCCTCATTTAAAGGGGAGAGAATCGGCGATTCTGTAGGTTCGGTCCACTGGGCCACCAGAGAGGGTTTCTGCCGGGCCAAGAGGGGGCGCCAGGCTGCCTGTTGGCGGCCCGGCCGAACCAGGCAGCACAATAGTCCGGCCGACGTGGAAGTCGGTCGGCAAAAAAAATAAAACGGTGGGCGCGGCATTGGGCCCTCGCCTTTAATGGCTGCCGCACCAGCGGGGCAGAGAGAGAGCACACAAGGTGCACCGACAGAAAAAGCTGCCGTGGGCACCACATGGCGGCTCGGCGATTTTTTACGGTAAATCTGGGGCGGAGTGTGCTGGAGGTGCGGGAGAGCGGCGGTGCGCAGCGGCAGTGCGCGCTTTGATGGCACGCTTGCGGCGGTCGGCAACAGCGGGGCGGAAGTGGGCACAGCGCCGAAAAATCCCCAAACTGAATTTGCGCCATGGTGGCCAATGGACTGCAACATAGCAGCCACTCAATTCCGCCGCATGGCCGCCGCAAAATGGCGGTAATGGGCCTTAATCGGACCCTGAATTTCGGCCCCGGTGTCAAGGTGGTCAGGCATTCTTCCGATTTGCAAAAGACAAATGCCGATAGGCTACTGAGCCCAATCACGCAGAAAATCTCAGTAACGTGGCACATGTTATGAGTTCTGCCACGCCCTCCAACCCGAGACGACTCGCATCCCAAACTAACACAAAAGCAAAATACTGCAGATACTGGAAACCTGAAATTAAAAAAAAAACAGAAAAGTGCTGGAAATACTCAGCAGGTCAGGCAGTATCTGTGGAGAGAGAAACAGAGTTAACCTTGCAGGTAGGTGACCTTTCGTCAGAACTGGTGAAAAGTCATCGACCCGAAACGTTAACTCTGTTTCTCTCTCCACAGATGCTGCCTGACCTGCTGAGTATTTCCAGTATTTTCTGTTTTTTATTTCACATCCCAAACTGCTTGATGATAATTTGCTTATATGGAGGTCAGTGATTTTGATCACCCAATCCTCCAACTGTTCTATCCTACACTCTGAATGCTTTGGTACGTTTCCCTTTAAAGATAAGGGCAGTATGGATTCAGACTTGGTGACACATACAAATTGTTTCCTGCGGTGCATTCTGTCTTCCGTCAAGTCCTTGCATATTAAGCTGTGATTTCCACTTTCCATTCCCGAGCCTGGCATTTGGTGATGCAGCCTGCAAGGGATGCATCCCTCACCCTATCCAAAATCAGAGAGAAAGAAAGAAGAAAGTGTCAGCCAAATTTCACATAGCAAGCTCCCACAAACAGCAATGTGATAAAGATCGGATAATCAGTTGATTGAGGGATAGGTGCAATATAGTGCCATGGGATCTTTTACAAAGAATCTTCGACCAGCCGTATAAACACTTTGGGTACAAACGTAGGTCAGAGGCTGAGTGTTCTGAGGCGAGTGCCTCACCTCCTGACTCCCCAAAGCTTTCTACCATCTACAAGGCACAAGTCAGGAGTGCGATGGAATACTCTCCACTTGCCTGGACGAGTGCAGCTCCAACAAAACTCAAGAAGCTCAACACCATCCAGGACAAAGCAGCCCATTTGATCAGCACCCCATCCACCACCTTCAACATTCACTCTCTCCACCACCGATGCTCTGTGGCTACAGTGTATACCATCTACAAGATGCACTGTAGTAACTCGCCAAGGCTTCTTCGACAGCACCTCCCAAACCCGCGACCTCTACCACCTAGATCATCATCATCATTATAGGCGTCCCTCGAAATCGAGGAACACTTGCTTCCACTCTAAAAGTGAGTTCTTAAGTGACTGAACAGTCCAATACGGGAATTACAGTCTCTGTCATAGGTGGGATAGACAGTCATTGAAGGAAAGAGTGGGTGGGACTGGTTTGCCACACGCTCCTTCCGCTGCCTGCGCTTGTTTTCTGCATGCTCTCGGCGATGAGACTTGAGGTGCTCAGCGCCCTCCCGGATGTTCTTCCTCCACTTAGGGCGGTCTTTGGCCAGGGATTCCCAGGTGTCGGTGGGGATGTTGCATTTTATCAAGGAGGCTTTGAGGGTGTCCTTGAAACGTTTCCTCTGTCCACCTTTGGCTCGCTTGCCGTGTCAGAGTTCCGAGTAGAGCGCTTGCTTTGGGAGTCTTGTGTCAGGCATGCAAACAATGTGGCTCGCCCACCTAGAAAGACAAGGGCAGCAGATGCAAGGGAACAACATCACCTAAAAGTTCTCCTCCAAGTCACACACCATCCTGACTTGGAAATATATTGCCATTCCTTCATAGTCGCTGGGTCAAAATCTTGGAGCTCCCTGGCTAACAGCACCGTGGGAGTACCTTCGCCACACAGACTGCAGTGGTTCAAGAAGGCCACCACCACCTTCTCCAGGGTAGTTAGGGATGGGCAATAAATGCTGGCCTTTGCCAGCAAAGCCCACATCTCAGGAAAAAATAAATTTAAAAAATCTGTTGATTGAGGGATAAGCACATCAAAAGACTGCTCTTCTTCGAAATAGTGCCATGGGGTATTTTACATCCACCTGAGAGAGCAGAGAGAGCAGAGAGAGACGAGACCTTGATTTAATAACTCATCTGAAAAATGGCACTCCCTCAGTACAGCACTGGAGTGTCAACCTAGATTTTTATGCTCAAGCCTCTGGAGTGGGACTTGAACCAAAACCTTTTGACTCCAAGGCGAGAGTGTTACCAACTGAGCGAGGTCTCACACAGGGGGTCAGGTGATTTGCATAAATTGGACGGATCGCCATACCATTTTCAACACGGGGCGGAATATCGTGTAACATCTTGCATCTTGCCAGAAGGTTGTGGGTTCAAATCCCACACCAGGGACTTGAGCACATAAATCTATGCTGACATTCCAGTGCAATGCTGAGGGAGTGCTGCACAGCCGGAGGTGCCGTCTTTTGGATGAAACGTTAAACGGATGCCCCGTCTGTTCTCTCAGGTGGACATAAAAGATCCCATGGCACTATTTCAAAGAAGAGCAGGGGAGATATCTCTGGTGTCCTGGTCAATATTTATCCTTCAATCAACATAACAAAAAAAAGATTTATCTGGTCATTGCTGTTTGTGGGAGCTTGCTGTGCGCAAGTTGGCTGCCGCATCTCCCACATTACAACAGTGACTACACTCCAAAAGTACTTACTTGGCACACCATCTTGACTTGGAAATAAATCGTCGTTTCTTCATAGTCGCTGGGTCAAAATCCTGGAACTGCCTTCCTAACAGCACTGTGGGAATATCTTCGCCACACTGACTTTTCCGATCTGTTCAACTGTATCCGTGGTCTGCTCTTCCTCAAAACTACTTTCTTCCACTCGTTGGGCCCGAAATTGATGAACTCACCGCCCAGTGCAACGCACCGCTGCCGACATTCCTCTGGAAGATCCGCCCAGTGCCACTTTCAAAGTGGGCAAGAGCGGGCAGGAGGGGAGAACCATCGGGTACTGCGTGCTGACGTCAGCAGAAGGCCAAGTGGTGCAACGGACCTCCCGCCTGCCGAGATGCCAGACTGGTGCAGGCAGGAGTCGGTGCCAGAACGGAGAAGGACCGCTGGCTGGAGGCTGGTCTGTCCCCGACGGTAAGTGTGAAGCTCCTGAAAAAAAGGTGAGTCAAATTATTTTTTTTCCCACAGCGACTTATCTCAATGGGGCCCCCTGAAGGTCTTCTGATGGTTTTGTTTTTTTTTTCCTGATGATTTTTCTTTGCAGGTCTTTGACCCTCCGTGGGCCCGACTCCATCCTCGGCGGCACTTGGGGCGGTGAGCGCCTTTGCCGCCGATAATGAGAGCTCCCGTCTGCTGCCGCCCAGATTGGCAGCGTAAATCCCTCATTTGCCGCCTGCCGCCCTTTGAAGGACCTTCATAATGAATATCCTGCCCAAAGTACCGTCAGCTACCTCGGCGGACCTTTGGGCGACACTTGGGCAGGCGGGGGCCTTCACCAAATTTGGGCCCTTTATGTTATTCTGCCTCTTATTGTGAAGGAATTTCAGCCCAAACTATAAGTTCAACCTGCAAGTTTAAAGCTCCAAGCTCCACGTTCAATGCCTGCGGGACCCACTGCCCATCCCCCGTGAGCCTTTGTTCTTTCCATCAGAGCTTGGGTCGGCTCGGTCTCTGCAGAAACTTGATTTCCTTCACTTGCAAACAGGACTTCGTTGCTCTGCCGACTGCACTGTTTGACTCATTGGCTGTGGCGTTGCTCTGCTCTCAGTCGCTTTAAGTCTTTGCTCCGAATTCTTCCGTCAAATTGGTTTCCGATCTCCTGCATTTCAGTGGACATCGCTAGACTATGTTTCTGCTTTGAACTACACCGGATTACACCGTAAGACTTCCTGCTGCTTCTGTCTGCCCTGCTGTCAACTTTCCTTCCTGCAGTACATCCTCGAACTCTCTACAATTCACACAGCTTCGGCACCACGCGCCTGCTAGGGACAGCGGTTCATCGATGCTCATGCTGGCCCAATCCTGTTCATGTCGGCTTTGTCCTTCCATGGTGTGGTGTTCCGAACACAGATGAGACTGCACACAGGGAGGTTAAAGTAACAGTGACCTCAGTCTTTATTAAGACACTCCAGAGTGAGGAACAGGCCTTAGGGGCCGGCTTATACACAGTGCTCCCAAGGGATGCTGGGATCCCTTGGCACTTCAGGGGATGCGCTCCCTGGTGGCAGAACATGGGAGTGCATGCTTTACAGATACACAACATCACTCCCCGCCCCCAAAGTCAAAGTGAAAACTATTTACAAGGTGAGGTGGTTGGGAGCCTTTCGTTCCCTGATGGACCGGCTCGGTACAAATGTCTGTTCTGGTGTGTTGGCTGTGCCCTCGCTGGGCTGGCGTGTTGTTGACCCTGCAGGGCTGCTGGGTGAGCCTGGCCTTGCTGGGCTGTTGGGCGTGATGGGTTCGACTTCTTAGTCCGGTGTGGTATCTTTGTTCCTTTGGGTGTGTGTTGTGGGCTCGAAAAAGGTGGTGTCTGCTGTGGGTTGTTCAGGGCAGTCTGTGAACCGCAGCCTCGTTTGGTCCAGGTGCTTTCTGCAAATTTGTCCATTGTTTAGTTTGACTACAAACACCCTACTCCCTTCTTTAGCTATCACCGTGCCTGCGATCCACTTGGGACCATGTCCATAGTTTAGCACATACACAGGGTCATTCAGATCAATTTCCCGTGACGCGACCATCGTTTACATTTTGTTGCTGCCGCCTGCTTTCTACCTGACCATGCAGGTTGGGGTGAACCAGCGAGAGTCTAGCTTTAAGTGTCCTTTTCATGAGTAGCTCAGCCGGGGGCACCGCTGTGAGCGAGTGGGGTCTCGTGCGGTAGCTGAGCAGTACTCTGGACAGGCGAGTTTGAAGTGAGCCTTCTGTGACTCGTTTGAGGCTCTGTTTGATTGTTTGTACTGCCCGCTCTGCCTGCCCATTGGAGGCTGGTTTAAACGGGGCCAAGGTGACATGTTTGACCCCACTGTGAGTCATGAATTCTTTAAATTCGGCACTGGTGAAACATGGCCCGTTGTCACTGACCAGTATGTCAGGCAGGCCGTGGGTGGCAAACATGGCTCTCAGGCTTTCAATGGTGGCGGTGGCAGTGCTTCCCGACATTATTTCACATTCAATCCGTTTTGAAAAAGCATCCACCACCACCAGGAACATTTTACCGAGAAACGGGCCCGCATAGTTGCCATGATCCTCAACCATGGTCTGGAGGGCCAGGACCACAAACTTAGTGGTGCATCTCTGGGCGCGTTGCTCAACTGAGCACACACGCTGCATTGCCGTACACAGGACTCTAAGTCAGATACCGGGCCACCACATGTGGGATCTGGCTGTCGCTTTCATCATTACTATACCCGGGTGTGTGCTGTGGAGATCCGAGATGAACGTCTCCCTGCCCTTTTTGGGTAGCACTACACGGTTACCCCACAACAGGCAGTCTGCCTGAATGGACAGCTCGTCCTTTCGCCGCTGGAACGGCTTGATTAGCTCTTGCATTTCAACGGGGATGCTGGCCCAGCTCCCATGCAGTACACAGTTTTTTACTAGGGACAGCAGAGGATACTGGCTGGTCCAAGTCCTAATCTGGCGGGCCATGACAGGTGATTTATCATTTTCAAACGCTTCCATGACCATCAACAAGTCTGCGGGCTGCGCCACCATCAACAAGTTTGCAGGCTGCGCCATTTCCACCCCCGTGGTGGGCAATGTTAGCCGACCGAGAGCATCCGCACAGTTCTCGGTGCCTGGCCTGTGGCGGATGATATAGTTATACGCTGATAGCACGAGTGCCCACCTTTGTATGTGGGCTGAGGCATTCGTATTTATCCCCTTGTTCTCAGCGAACAGGGATATGAGGAGCTTGTGATCGGTTTCCAACTCAAATTTGAGGCCAAACAGGTACTGATGCATTTTCTTTACCCCGAACACACATGGTATTGCCTCTTTCTCAATCATGCTGTAGGCCCTCTCGGCCTTAGAAAAGCTCCTGGAAGCAGAGGCAACAGGTTGCAACTTCTCCGCAACGTTAGCTTGTTGTAATACACACCCGACTCCATACGACGACGCATCACATGCTAGCACAAGTCTTTTACACGGCTTATACGGTACAAGCAGCTTGTTGCAGCATAAAATGTTTCTGGCTTTCTCAAAAGCAATTACTTGGTTTTTTCCCCATACCCAGTTCGCATCCTTAATGCAATAACACATGTAAGGGCTCTAAGAGGGTGCTTAACCCCGGTAGGAAGTTACCAAAATACCAGGAACGACCGCAGCTCCGTGATGTTCTGTGGCCTGGGCGCGTTCCTGATAGCCTCTGTCTTGGCGTCTATGGGTCGAATCCCGTCCGCCGCGATCTTTCTCCCCAAAAACTCCACTTCAGTTGCCATGAAGACGCATTTCGACCTCTTCAGCCGCAGCCATACACGATCCAGTCGCTGGAGGACCTCCTCCAGGTTTTGTAGGTGCTCAGCGGTGTCCTGACCTGTGACCAATATGTCGTCCTGAAAGACCACCGTGCGTGGTACCGACTTGAGTAGGCTCTCCATGTTTCTCTGGAAGAACGCTGCAGCCGACCGAATTCCAAACGGGCATCTGTTGTAGATGAACAGTCCCTTGTGCATGTGGATGCAGGTGAGACCCTTCAAAGACTCCTCCAGCTCCTGCGTCATGTAGGCCGAAGTCAGGTCGAGCTTGGTGAAAGTCTTGCCTCCTGCCAGCGTCGCAAATAGGTCGAATGCCTTAGGTAGCGGGTATTGATCCTGTAGCGAGAAACGATTAATAGTTACTTTATAATCGCCGCAAATCCTGACCGTGCCATCACTTTTGAGTACTGGAATAATCGGGCTGGCGCACTCCCTGAATTCCACTGGGGAGATGATGCCCTCGCGTTGCAGCCTGTCCAGCTCGATTTCCACTCTCTCCCTCATCATGTGAGGTACCGCTCGCGCCTTGTGGTGGATGGGTCATGCCTCTGGGACCAAGTGGATCCTCACCGCCCCGGAAAAGTTCCCAATGCCTGGCTCAAAAAGGGAAGGAAGTTTGTTAAGAGCCTGGATACATGAGGCTTCATCGACATGTGATAGCACTCGGATGTCATCCCAGTTCCAGCGGATTTTGCCCAGCCAGCTTCTTCCAAGCATCATGGGGCCATCGCCCGGGACAATCCAGAGTGGCAGTTCGTGCACCATGCCCTCGTAGGTGACCTTGACCAGGACGCTGCCCAGGACAGTGATGAGCTCTTTGCTGTATGTTCTCAGTTTCGTGTGGATGGGGCTCAAGGCTGGTCTGAGTGCCTTGTTGCACCACAGTCTCTCAAACATCTTTTTACTTAAGGGAACATTAAGACGGATTGCAAAAGTTTCTATAGATATGTAAAGAGAAAAAGGTTAGTAAAGACAAATGTAGGTCCCCTGCAGTCAGAATCAGGGGAAGTCATAACGGGGAACAAAGAAATGGCGGACCAATTGAACAAGTACTTTGGTTCGGTATTCACGAAGGAGGACACGAACAACCTTCCGGTTATAAAAGGGGTCGGGGGGTCTAGTAAGGAGGAGGAACTGAGGGAAATCCTTATTAGCCGGGAAATTGTGTTGGGGAAATTGATGGGATTGAAGGCCGATAAATCCCCAGGGCCTGATGGACTGCATCCCAGAGTACTTAAGGAGGTGGCCTTGGAAATAGTGGATGCGTTGACAGTCATTTTCCAACATTCCATTGACTCTGGATCAGTTCCTATGGAGTGGAGGGTAGCCAATGTAACCCCACTTTTTAAAAAAGGAGGGAGAGAGAAAACAGGGAATTATAGACCGGTCAGCCTGACATCGGTAGTGGGTAAAATGATGGAATCAATTATTAAGGATGTCATAGCAGTGCATTTGGAAAGAGGTGACATGATAGGTCCAAGTCAGCATGGATTTGTGAAAGGGAAATCATGCTTGACAAATCTTCTGGAATTTTTTGAGGATGTTTCCAGTAGAGTGGATAAGGGAGAACCAGTTGATGTGGTATATTTGGACTTTCAGAAGGCGTTCGACAAGGTCCCACACAAGAGATTGATGTGCAAAGTTAGAGCACATGGGATTGGGGGTAGTGTACTGACATGGATTGAGAACTGGTTGTCAGACAGGAAGCAAAGAGTAGGAGTAAATGGGTACTTTTCAGAATGGCAGGCAGTGACTAGTGGGGTACCGCAAGGTTCTGTGCTGGGGCCCCAGCTGTTTACACTGTACATTAATGATTTAGATGAGGGGATTAAATGTAGTATCTCCAAATTTGCGGATGACACTAAGTTGGGTGGCAGTGTGAGCTGCGAGGAGGATGCTGTGAGGCTGCAGAGCGACTTGGATAGGTTAGGTGAGTGGGCAAATGCATGGCAGATGAAGTATAATGTGGATAAATGTGAGGTTATCCACTTTGGTGGTAAAAACAGAGAGACAGACTATTATCTGAATGGTGACAGATTAGGAAAAGGGGAGGTGCAAAGAGACCTGGGTGTCATGGTACATCAGTCATTGAAGGTTGGCATGCAGGTGCAGCAGGCGGTTAAGAAAGCAAATGGCATGTTGGCCTTCATAGCAAGGGGATTTGAGTACAGGGGCAGGGAGGTGTTGCTACAGTTGTATAGGGCATTGGTGAGGCCACACCTGGAGTATTGTGTACAGTTTTGGTCTCCTAACCTGAGGAAGGACATTCTTGCTATTGAGGGAGTGCAGCGAAGGTTCACCAGACTGATTCCCGGGATGGCGGGACTGACCTATCAAGAAAGACTGGATCAACTGGGCTTGTATTCACTGGAGTTCAGAAGAATGAGAGAGGACCTCATAGAAACATATAAAATTCTGACGGGGTTAGACAGGTTAGATGCAGGAAGAATGTTCCCAATGTTGGGGAAGTCCAGAACCAGGGGTCACAGTCTAAGGATAAGGGGTAAGCCATTTAGGACCGAGATGCGGAGGAACTTCTTCACCCAGAGAGTGGTGAACCTGTGGAATTCTCTACCACAGAAAGTTGTTGAGGCCAATTCACTAAATATATTCAAAAAGGAGTTAGATGAGGTCCTTACTGCTAGGGGGATCAAGGGGTATGGCGAGAAAGCAGGAATGGGGTACTGAAGTTGAATGTTCAGCCATGAACTCATTGAATGGCGGTGCAGGCTAGAAGGGCCGAATGGCCTGCTCCTGCACCTATTTTCTATGTTTCTATGTTTCTATGTTTCTATGGATTGACTAGCGCCAGTGTCCAATTCCATGGCTACGGGTAAGCCATTCAATTTTACATTTAGCATTATAGGTGGACATTTCGTCGAAAATGTGTGCACCCCATGTACTTCAGCATCTGCCTCCTCTCTCTGAGGCTTGAAATTGCTTTGATTCACCATGGACCGATCTTCCTCTGCCACGTGGTGGTTAGCAGGTGTTGCAGAGCTAGCAGCTCCTCTGCAAGCTCGTTGGAGGTGCCCCATTGTTCCACAGCTCTTGCAAACATACCCTTTGAAGCGGCATGAATAGGATGAATGGAAGCCTCCACAATGCCAACAAGGTGTGAATTGCCTTGCATTCATCCTTTGTTGCGGCCTCTGAGTCATCTGGGTCATCTGAGGCCTGCTGGCAGTTGCAAACTCGTGGTTTCTGCCCTGTACATTCCTGCTCGCAAACACAGTTCCAGTTAATTTATGAACATTGCTAGCACTTGTGTGCTGAGAGATTTGTTTGGTGTTATCACTGGTGGACATAAACGCCTGTGCTATCGCAATGGCCTTGCTGAGGGTCGGTGTCTCTACAGTCATAGGATGGTCTCGTGGCCAATGCCCAGTACAAGAAAGTCTCTGAACATTTGCTCCAGGTAGCCATCAAACTCACATTGTCCTGCAAGTCGCCTTAGCTCGGCGACGTAGCTCACCACTTCCTGACCTTCAGATCGCAGGCACGTATAGAACCGATACCTCACCATCAGCACGCTCTCCCTCGGGTTAAGATGTTCCCGAACCAGAGTACACAACTCCTCATACGACTTATCTATGGGTTTCACCGGAGCCAGAAAATTCTTCATGAGGCTGTAGGTCGGTGCCCCGTAGACCGTGAGAAGGACCGCTCTCCTTTTTGCAGCGCTTCCTTCTCCTTCCAGCTCGTTGGCTACAAAGTACTTGTCTAACCGTTTGACATAGGCTTCCCAGTCCTCACCCTCCGAGAACTTCTCCAGGATGCCCACAGTTTACTGCATCTTTGCGTTGGATTCGTGTACTCGTCGTCAGTTGTTGTGTTCCTAACACAGATGAGACTGCACACAGGGAGGTTAAAGTAACAGTGACCTCAGTCTTTATTATGACACTCCAGAATAAGTAACAGGCCTTAGAGGCCGGCTTATATACAGTGCTCCCAAAGGATGCTGGGATCCCTTGGGACTTCAGGGATGCGCTCCCTGATGGTGGAACATGGGAGTGCATGCTTTACAGATACACAACACATGGGACCTCTGACTTTGACCCAGTTAACATACATAACAGTCTCCCTTAACTATTACGTTTAAATAGGCATATGTAACCTGAGCGTTTCCCGTGTCCATTCGCGTGTGCACTTTGGCTGCTGCTCCGGACCTGATCCGTTCAATACTTTTCCACTTTTTCCCCTCTGTTCTTTTCTCTCTATCCCTCCCTGACCGCACTCTCCTGTCGTCATGCCTCCTTTAATCTCTCCTCTCTCGGACACTCCGCCCTCCCAAATCTCTACCCCAATTCTTCATTACTCTTCCACCTTCCTACTTGCCTGCCTCCGTCCCAGGCTCGAGTCCCTCCTGTTTAAGCCTACAACTTCCCTCTATGCTGTCTTGGCATCCTACGAAGGGCCCACCATGACACACTTCACTCCCTCCTTGCGAGCAGCGACCCTAACTGTCCCATCCTACTCTCGCGCCGACCTTCCTGCCCAGCAGAGCTGATCGCGTGTGGTCAGTGCTTCAATGCTGGGAATGTTAGCCTGGACGAGGACGCTGATGTTGGTGCCAGGGGATTTGTAGAATTTTGCAGAGACCTCGCTGGTGATACTTCTCCAGCAACTTGAGGTGTCTGCTGTACATGGTCCACGTCTCTGAGCCATACAGGAGGGCGGGTATTACTACAGCCCTGTAGACCATGAGCTTGGTGGCAGTTTTCCTCAGGTGGCCGAAGGCTGCACTGGCGCACTGGAGGTGGTGTTGGATCTCAGCATCGATGCCTGCTCTTGTTGATTGGAGGCTCCCAAGATATGGAAAGTGGCCCACGTTGTCCAGGGCCGTGCCGTGGATCTTCATGCTGTGAGGCGAGGACAGGCTGGTGGAGGACCTTTGTCTTTCGGATGTTTAGCGTAAATCCCATGCTTTCGTACGCCTCAGTAAATACGTCGACTATGTGCTGGAGTTCAGCCTCTGTATGTGCGCAGGCGCAGGCATCGCCTGCGTACTGTAGCTCGACGATGGAGGTTGGATACTTTCCCACCAAACTGCAAACCACCCAACTTCCTTTTCTGGCTCCCATGTTAGCTGACATTGTTAATGGTTCTCTCTCCTCAGGTACTGTCCCCCTCCCCCTTTAAACTGCCGTCATCACCCCGCTCCTCAAAAAAAACCAACCCTCGACACCTCCGTCTTTACAAACTACCATCCCATCTACAACCTCCCTTTCCTCTCCAAAGTGCTTGAACATGTTGTCGTTCCCAAATCCATGCCCATCTTTCCTGGAACTCCATATTTGAATCCCTCCAATTCGGTCTCTGTGCCTGCCACAGTACCGTAATGGCTCTCATCAATGTCACAAATGACATCCTTTGTGATTGTGTCAAAGGCAAACTATCCTTCCTCGTCCTTCTCGACTTGTCTGCAGCCCTTGACACAGTTACCACTCCATCCTTCTCCAACGCATCTCCATCATCGCCCAGCTGGTTGGTTCCATTCTTAATTATCTAATCGTAGCCAGAGAATCACCTGCAATGGCTTCACTTCCCACCCCCGCATCGTTACCTCTGGTGTCCTCCAAGGATCTACCCTCGGCCCCCTCCTATTTCTCATCTACATGTTGCCCCTTGGCGACATCATCCGAAAACACAGCGTCAGTTTCCACACTGATTGTGGTATATGCAGGCACTCTAATAACGACTCCACGAGATAAGGGTATAGTACTTGAACTGTAGTGACCTTAGTCCGTTTATTGCAGCTCCTTGAGTGAGGACACAATGAGGTGAGCTCCCTTTTATACTTTGTTATCTGCAGTGTGCAGGTGACCACCAGTAGCACCCTCTGCTGGTACAGGTATGATGTATACAGTGTGAAGGTACATTCAGTGGTCTAGTGTTACAGTACATACATTAACATACATAACACTGATGACACCCAGCTCTACCTCACTACTACTTCTCTCGACCCCTCCACGGTCTTTAAATTGTCAGACTGCTTGTCCGACATCCAGTTCTGGATAAGCAGAAATTTTCTCCATTAGAATATTGGGCAGACCGAAGCCATTGTTTTCCGTCCCAATCACAAACTCCGTTCCCTTGCCACTGACTCCATCCCTCTCCCCAACTTCTGTCTGAGGCTGAACCAGATTGTTCGCACCTTTGGTGTCATATTTGACTCTGAAATATGCAATCGACCACATATCCACAGCATAACTAAGACCGCCTATTTCCACCTCCGTAACATCGCCCATCTCTGCCCTTGCTCATCCACTGCTGAAGCCTTCATCCATGTCGTTGTTATATCTAGACTTGATTATTCCAACACACTCCTGACTGGCCTCCCACATTCTACCCTACATAGACTAGAGGTGATCCAAAACTTGGCTGCCCGTGTCCTAACCGCTTTTACAGTCCTACTGGGAGAGTGACTGTTTGCTAGAAAATAGTCCTTGAGTGACACTATGAGGAGCAGCCCAACCTAAAAATGCTCCTGTGATCCAGTCCTGAATGAGCAGCATAGAATCATAGGGCTAGAACTTCCACGTTTTTTTCATGCTTAATGCCCACTTAACGCCCATTTTACCGCAGAAATGATGTACAACGGCCATATATCGCCCATTTTGGCACAAAATGGAAACTGAAGCCCAATTTTAGGAAACTTATCACCGAGCGTTACTTTCCCCCTTTGCTTAACGCCGGGAAAAATGTTCCCGCCCACCCACTTTTTTGGGGCAGAATCATCAGAATGGGTGAAATCAACTCCCCTAATATCGGCCAGCATTAATTTCCGCACTGATTTAACGCCGAGATTCAATATTAACGCCCGCCCACCTTTTTTTGTCATAAAGAGCATATTTACCGAAACGAGCGGCCATGAGATCGCCCAGCATCACTTTCATCACCTTGCAAACATATCGCCCACAATATCGCTCACCCAAAAAAACATCCAGAAAAAGTGGAACTAACCGGAACTAATCACAGCGTTATGGACGCCATGTTCTAGATCACATGTCACATCCTTTAAAAGGCTGCTGTGCTTCCACCTCGGGGGAGTTCTGATGTACTCTGCAGGTCATTGGAGTTGATGTGAACAACTGTACAAACATCTTAACCATACTTTGACCGACTGGAATTGAATAGGTGTCTTCATCGGGACATTTCTTGTTTGTGACCAATCGGTGGAAAACAGAGAGCTACTGCAATGGAGCCTGTCCTTTCTCACCCTCTCTTAGTGACCATTTACATGCACCAGACTCGACATCACCAAAGGAATGCTCCACTGCATTATGTGCTCAATGTAACACATGACAAACTGATGAGGAGGACCAGATGTTACACCCCCTGCAAGTACAAGGAGAAGCATTCATACCTCGACTCACCTGACACCTGCCTTCGGAGACAAGCACACACCACAGCCACACATGCTTTCAGTGCCTCTGAGCTCCCTCTCTCACTCGATCTCCTCTTCTGCGCATATCATGATGACCCTTGACCTCCTGAATCGTGGGAATCGAGCGTTGCCATGCCGTTGCAAAGAACGGCCACACTTTACGGCAGAAGGTCAAAAAAATTTAACACTACCGCCCATTTCATATCGCTCGCGGTAACGCCCATTTTCAAAAATGGAAACTAGGTGTAGTGAGAATGGGCCATAAGCTGACGATCTGGAAAGCCTTTTTTAACTCCCACGCCGGAAACAATGCCCATTTTTGGCCGATAAGCACAAAAGTGGAGGTTCTAGCCCATAGAATCATAGAGAGTTACAGCATGGAAGGAGGCCATTTCGGCCTATCGTGTCCGCACTGGCCGACCAGGAGCTATCCAGCTAATCCCATTTTCCAACATTAGCCCTGTAGGTTACGGCACTTCAAGTGCACATCCAAGTATTTTTACATGTGGTGAGGGTTTCTGCCTCTACCACCCTTTCAGGCAGTGATTTCCAGACCCCCACCACCCTCTGGGTGAAGAAATTTCCCTCATATCTCCTCTAAACCTCCCCCCAATTACTTTAAACCTATGTCCTGGTTGTTGACCCCTCTGCCAAAGGAAACAGGTCATTCTTATCCATTTTATCTAGGCCCCTCATTATTTTATACACCTCATCAGGTCTCCCCTCAGCCTCCTCTGTTCCAAAGAAAACAGACCCAGCATCTCTAATCTTTCCTCATTGCCAAAATTCTCCAGTCCAGGCAACATTCTTGTAAATCTCCTCTGCATCCTTTCCAGTGCAATCACATCTTTCCTGTAATGTGGTGACCAGAACTGCACACAGTACTCCAGCTGCTGCCAAACCAGTGTTTTATACAGTTCAAGCATAACCTCCTTGCTCTTGTGTTCCATACCTCGACTAATAAAGGCAAGTATTCCATTTGCCTTCTTAACCACCTTATCTACCTGGCCTGCTACCTTTAGGGATCTGTGGACCTGCACTCCAAGGTCCCTTTGTTCCTCGACACTTTTTAGTATCATACCATTTAATGTGTATTCCCTTGCCTTGTTAAACCTCCCCAGATGCATTACCTCACACTTATCCAGATTGAATTCCATTTGCCACTGTTCTGCCCACCTGACCAGTACATTGATATTTCTGCAGTCCGCACATTCTTCTTCATTATCTACCACACAGCCCATTTTAGTGTCATCTGCAAACTTCTTAATCATACCCACAACATTCAAGTCCAAGTCATTGATATTTACCACAAAAAGCAAGGTACCCAGCACTGAGCCCTGCGGAACCCCACTGGATACAGCCTTCCAGTCACAAAAACGCCTATCAACCATTACTGTTTGCTTCCTTCCTCTGAACCAATTTTGGATCCAACAAGCCACTTTGCCCTGGATCCCATGAGCTATCACTTTCGTGACCAGTCTACCAAGTGGGACCTTCTCAAAAGCTTTGCTAAAATCCATATACACTACGTCATACGCACTGCCCTCATCGACCCTCCTGGTTACCTCCTCGAAAAATTTAGTCAGACACGACACTTTCCTGAACAAATCCATGCTGACTGTCCTTGATTAATCCATATCTGTCCAAATGAAGATTTATCCTTTCCCTTCACAGGAGTATTATGAGAAATATCATTGACACCGAGCCGTATAAGTAGAAATCAGCACAGAAAATGCATGAAAATCAATATCGGCTCCTTTATTTTCAGTGGCCTCTTTACTGCACCAAGTCCCGCTCACCCATCACCCCCGTGCTCGCTGACCTACTTTGGCTTCCGGTTAAGCAATGCCTCGATTTCAAAATTCTCATCCTTATTTTCAGATCCTTCCATGACCTAGCCCCCTCCCTATCTCTGTAATCTCCTCCAGCCCCACAACCCCCCGTGATGTCTGCGATCCTCTAATTCTGCCCTCTTGAGCATCCCTGATTATAATCGCTCAACAATTGGTGGCCGTGCCTTCTGTTGCATTGGGCCCCAAGCTCTGAAACTCCCTGCTTAAACCTCTCCATCTCTCTACCTTTCTTTCCTCCTTCAAGACGGTCCTTAAAACATACCTCTTTGACCAAGCTTTTGGTTACCTGCGCTGATTTCTACTTATGTGGCTCAGTGTCAATTTTTCTTATCTCATAATACTCCTGTGAAGCGCCTACATTAACGGCGCTATTTAAATACAAGTTGTTGTTGTTGTTGTAAAGCGCTTTGAGGTGTCTGGTGGTCGTGAAAGGCGCTATATAAATGTAAATCTTTTCTTTCTTCAGCATAAGTGGCGCCATTGCACTCACTGATCTCTGAAGAAATTGGAAGTTGAGATAAGTGGTATTTCACAAACCTGTGAACCTTACTCCGGCAGAACGTGATCCTTGTACACAATGTACGCCTACACGATGCAGGTAATACTGGCAGCAATGGAGATGGAACTGGCATGGTATCTGGTGGCTGACATCCTTCAGCTAGCTCTTCCTCTTCTGGTGAGATGCACATGCAAGGAGCAACTGCTCCCATGTTCCAGAGAGAGCGGAGGAGTCAGCAGAACGGGATCCTGCCCCAAATTCCGGCTCCCTCGCTCGTCCCAACTGCTTTGGCCAGAGATTTCGAACCCCTTGGCACTTACATTCTTGCCAGTGTAGCTCTGTTTTTTTTTATAAACCATACACCAACCCACAGGTCCTTTGCTGCCACTTTTAATCTTACTGTAACACCTTTTGTGTTCGATCAGTCACTTCCTCACTTTGTATATTTGTGTAATCTGACCCATGAAAAATGCCCCAGCGCTCCATGACGGGGCGGGGGGGGGGGGGTCAGGTAAATTTACAGTGCATCATCCCGAAACAGATTTTTCTCTGCACAACTCCATGGCAGGATTGGTGAACCGATATTTTTACTGGCAAGTGGCTCATTCGCTACCTGACAAGTGATAAAGCCTCATGATTGCAGGTGAGTGAAGATTTCGGTTTTCTTTGTTCCCCACTAACCAAATTGCATTCGCGGAAAGCGCATTTTTTTTAATGCATCTCCGTATATTTGTTAGCAATTCTTTTATCTCTTCAAAAAAAAAACAAGCATTTTCTTCATTTTTTTTCCTAAAAAATAGAAATCTCGATCCCCCGAGACTCCTGCTGGCACTACTTTCTCTGCCACTATTTCTGTTGTAACTCTTGACTAGTCACAGTTTGATTCATACTTCTCACTTTCATTCCAAGTCATGTAATTACTATCACAACTTCAATGCAGTGTACTGCCATGGAATTAAAAAGCGCTTCAGGTGTCTGATTAATGTGCTGGTTCCAAAATTAGCTCTCTGTCTGTCTCTACTAATGATTGCCCTGTAGTGTGAACAGATTGCCTTCAGTTCATTATTGGGATCCATGGTAAAATCATTCCAGACAATTCTTAATGAAGAATCATGCAATGATGGTGTAGGCTTTCATGGTCGTGGAGTTATAGCAGTACTAGAATTAGAAATATTTATTACATTGCACTTCCCTGCCGATATTCTGTTTATACCACAGACATCATCTAAAGATCAAAATACACTGTTTCTAATTTATGATTTAAAAAAAAAAGATGAAGGTTCTTCAATATTGCTACGACTTTATAAGTAGAAATGGCTATCTTTCTCCGGAGCTGTTTTGTTATTTCTTTATCGAAAACCTTCTCAATAAATAGTCAAAGAAACAATATGAATAGAATTGATGATATGTGGTTTTGTATTGGTGCTGTCAATAATAATCTAAGAATTTGCATTGAGATCATGCTTTTCACCCCAAATGTTTCGCAGCCAGTGAGGTATTTTAAAGTATAGTCACCGTTGTAATATCGCAAAACACAGCAGCCAATTTATATACAGCAAGGTCTCAAAAACAGCATTAGGATAAATGGACATTTAATCCATGTTTGGTGGTGGTGGCTGAGGGATAGATGTTGGCGAGGATGTCTGAGAAGGCGGAGAGGGCCTCAGTTTGACATCTCATCTGAAAGATGGCACCTCTGAAAGTGTTGCACTCTCTCTCAGTATTGCACTGAAGTGTCAGTTTAGATTATGTGCTCAAATATTCTGGAGTGGGACTTGACCTCACAACCATCTGACTTAGATGCAAGAGTGCTACCACTGACACTGTGTATAAGAATATTGGCCCCCAATACCATCGGAGACCAATTACTGATCCGAAGTGAGTGAGAATCTAGAACACAGCTCATCAGGTATCCCTGTGTTATAAAAGCATAGATGCATAATTAATGACTCAACACAGGTTTCATTATACACTGTACTAATCCATGCATGGGAACATCTTCCCCACAATTGCTCTACCACATCTTTTGAACTTGTGCCTAGATCATCCTCTTCTGGGAAGAAATCTTGGAACTGATTCACCAAATTACAGAATCAGGAATTCCCAGGACATTTGCTAGTTGGAAGAATTGAAGCATGTATACTACTCCAAGCTAACTTCAGTTATAGCTCATGATATCCAGGGCAATACATCCTGACCTGGTGGAGGTACAAAGACTCACCCAGTTGTACCGAGAATTTAGTGAAGGCAACTACTGTATAAAAGAGATTACAAGCCTATTTTACTGACGAGGAATTTTGCCAGCTGGCCAAGCATCTCAGGATATTGCAGGAAAGCTGTGCAATCCATTAAAATTAATGAATATAAAATCATGGGCATTGCGCCTGCAATTTTCCAAACCATGCAGCTGGTGAGTGAGGGACCCACCAGTCATAAAATCGGCCTGTTTCTTTTAACTAATGTACCCTGACCTAAACGTTAAAGCGACATGGAGTCTATCTTTGTGTTGACAATGAGCTGCCATCCTATTAACCCCACATGGTAAGCAGGATACTACTTGCATGTAGTTCACACTTGGTTCGCATAGACTTATCACTCCTGTTAACAATCTTCATAAATCAAGATGGGTTATTGGCTGCCAATGTCTTGCTAATATAATACAGACCTGTCTTTTCCCTAATAGATGACATAAGCAGAAAATCTATACTGCAAGTATAGAGCTTTGCCCTCTGTTTTAAGGTAAGTAACCTTGCACACATGTCCCCGCACATCCGCTTTGTGGAGTTAATCTCATTTCTAGGCCTTGGCATCTTGTTTAACCCAGAGCTGATCTGTTCATCTCCTACCACCTGCTTCCATTTCTGTAACATTTTCCGCCTTCGGTCTTACCTCACTCCTACTGCCCATTAAACTCTTAACAACACTCTCGTTACCTTTAGATTCAACTTTTCCGGGGCTCTCTTTGCCAGTCTTCCGAGCTCCACACTTCACAAACTCCAACTGTCCCCCAACGCTCAAATTCAAAACCCTCGTCCTCGTTTACAAATCCCACCCCTTCCCTCCCCCCACAGTGTCTCTCTCTCTCCTCCCTCAACACCCCCCATCCTATCTCTGCAACCTCATCCGATATTTGACCCTCTGACTCTGGCCTGTAATGTATGCAAGCCCACATTGTATTTCCCACATTGTCCAATAGTGACTATACACCAAAAGTACTTCATTGGCTGTATAGTGCTTTGAGATGTCTGGTGGTCGTGAAAGGCTCTATA
This sequence comes from Pristiophorus japonicus, assembly GCF_044704955.1. NCBI lineage: Eukaryota > Metazoa > Chordata > Chondrichthyes > Pristiophoridae > Pristiophorus > Pristiophorus japonicus. The sequence goes on along the minus strand of NC_091984.1, from coordinate 24,138,264 downwards.
TGAAAAGCCACCTCAAGACCTTTGCAACCATACCATTGGTAATCTCTTCTAACTCTTATTTCTTCATGTCTGGTTCTCTTTTGTGAAGCATCTTTAGATGTTTTCTCCAGCAAGGGATAGATGCGTCATTGTTGTTGTACATGAAAAAGTAACTCCTGCAAAACATGGGCAATGAGGGAGGCTTTAGTTGTCATCAGAAAGGGTAACCCCAACATTCTTCTCCCCACATTCATGAAGCTATTCCCATTACTTTACTTTCATCTTTAAACTTACTCTGTGTAACCATGATTAAGTTAGAGCTTGAAGCACTGACTACACTCGATCAGCTCCATTGGGCAGGTCACATTGTTCGCATGCCTGACACGAAACTCCCAAAGCAAGCGCTCTACTCGGAACTCCTTCACGGCAAACGAGCCAAAGGTGGGCATAGGAAACCTTCAAAGCCTACATGATAAAGTACAACATCCCCACCGGCACCGACCGACGTGGAAGAAGTGCATCCGGGAGGGCGCCGAACACCTCGAGTCTCATCGCCGAGAGCATGCAGAAATCAAGCGCATGCGGAAAATCTGTCCCATTCTCGCTTACCCTCAATGACTGTCTGTCCCACCTGTGACAGGAACTGTGGTTCTTGTATTGGACTGTTCAGTCACCTAAGAACTAATTTTTAGAGTGGAAGCAAGTCTTCCTCGATTCCGAGTGACTGCCTATGATAATGATGAGAGCTTGAAGGATGAAAATTGCTGTATGGATGGGCGCCAAGGGATATCCTAAGTTAATGTGCAGTTTTTTAGCGGGCATTCTTCAGCCCTCAACATTTAAACAACTCCATTGTTTTTAGGCTATCACTTTTCTAAATGTGTTCTTAGTTCCGATTTTTTTTACACAGGTGATTGCACTGGTGGCCTCCCGCATATGTGGTTCACGAGTCACATAAATCTGAAGCGATGGTTGGACTGTGTCTGCTCCAAACAATGATTTATCTGGCATTGGCATTGAATCTGGGAGATACTTCTCTAATATCAGATGGCAAGGATCCACCCTTTCTCTCCATTAATTTTAGGGCTTCTTCAGAAGGTTGATAAAAGAACCTATTGGTGATAAATTGTTGACAGACTGACCAATTAGAGCAGATGGTAACTATTGTGTTCCTAACACAGATGAGACTGCACACAGGGAGGTTAAAGTAACAGTGACCTCAGTCTTTAATAAGACACTCCAGAGTGAGGAACAGGGGTCGGCTTATATACAGTGCTCCCAAGGGATGCTGGGATCCCTTAGTACTTCAGGGGATGCGCTCCCTGGTGGCAGAACATGGGAGTGCATGCTTTACAGATTCACAACATCACTCGCCCCCAAAGTCAAAGTGAAAACTATTTACAAGGTGAGGCGGTCGGGAGACTTTCTTTCCCTGGTGGACCGCCTCGATACAAATGTCTGTTCTGGTGTGTTGGCTGTGCCCTCGCTGGGCTGGGGTGTTGTTGGCCCTGCAGGGCTGTTGGGTGAGCCTGGTCTTGCTGGGCCGTTGGGCGTGATGGGTTTGATTTCCTGGTCCGGGGTGGTATGGTTGATCCTTTGGGTGTGTGTTGTGGGCTCGAAAAAGGTGGTGTCTGCTGTGGGTTGTTCGGGGCAGTCTGTGAACCGCAGCCTCGTTTGGTCCAGGTGCGTTCTGCAAATTTGTCCATTGTCGAGTTTGACTACAAACAATCTACTCCCTTCTTTAGCTATCACCGTGCCTGCGATCCACTTGTCCATACACAGGGTCATTCAGATCAATTTCCCGTGACGCGACCATCGTTTACATTTTGTTGCTGCCGCCTGCTCTCTACCTGATCATGCAGGTTGGGGTGAACCAGCGAGAGTCTGGTTTTAAGTGTCCTTTTCATGAGTAGCTCAGCTGGGGGCACTCCTGTGAGCAAGTGGGGCCTCGTGCAGTAGCTGAGCAGTACTCGGGACAGGCGGGTTTGGAGTGAGCCTTCTGTGACTCGTTTGAGGCTCTGTTTGATTGTTTGTACTGCCTGCTCTGCCTGCCCATTGGAGGCTGGTTTAAGCAAAGCCGAGGTGACATGTTTGACCACATTGCGGGTCATGAATTCTTTAAATTCGGCACTGGTGAAACATGGCCCGTTGTCACTGACCAGTATGTCAGGCAGGCCGTGGGTGGCAAACATGGCCCTCAGGCTTTCAATGGTGGCGGTGGCAGTGCTTCCTGACATTATTTCACATTCAATCCATTTTGAAAAAGCATCCACCACCACCAAGAACATTTTACTGAGAAACGGGCCCGCATAGTCGACATGGATCCTCGACCATGGTCTGGAGGGCCCGGACAGCACTTAGTGGTGCCTCTCTGGGTGCATTGCTCAACTGAGCACACACACTGCATTGCTGTACACAGGATTCTAAGTCAGATACCGGGCCACCACACGTGGGATCTGGCTATCGTTTTCATCATTACTATACCCGGGTGTGTGCTGTGGAGATCCGATATGAACATCTCCCTGCCCTTTTTGGGTAGCACTACGTGGTTACCCCACAACAGGCAGTATGCCTGAATGGACAGCTTGTCCTTTCGCCGCTGGAACTGCTTGATTAGCTCTTGCATTTCAACAGGGATGCTGGCCCAGCTCCCATGCAGTACACAGTTTTTTTACTAGGGACAGCAGAGGATCTTGGCTGGTCCAAGTCCTAATCTGGCGGGCCGTGATTTCTCATTTTCAAACGCTTCCATGACCATCAACAAGTCTGCGGGCTGCGCCACCATCAACAAGTTTGCAGGCTGTGCCATTTCCACCCCCGTGGTGGGCAATGGTAGCCGACTGAGAGCATCCGCACATTTCTCGGTGCCTGGCCTGTGGCGGATGATATAGTTATACGCTGATAGCGCGAGTACCCACCTTTGTATGTGGGCTGAGGCATTAGTATTTATCCCCTTGTTTTTAGCGAACAGGGATATGAGGGGCTTGTGATTGGTTTCCAGCTCAAATTTGAGGCCAAACAAGTACTGATGCATTTTCTTTACCCAGAACACACACGCTAATGCCTCTTTCTCAATCATGCTGTCGGCCCTCGCGGCCTTAGAAAAGCTCCTGGAGGCATAGGTGACAAGTTGCAACTTCCCCGCAGCATTAGCTTGTTGTAATGCACACCTGACTCCATACGACGATGCATCACATGCTAGCACAAGTCTTTTACACGGGTTATACAATACAAGCAGCTTATTGCAGCATAAAATGTTTCTGGCTTTCTCAAAAGCAATTACTTGTTTTTTTCCCCATACCCAGTTCTCACCTTTATGCAATAACACATGTAGGGGCTCTAAGAGGGTGCTTAACCCCGGTAGCAAGTTACCAAAATAGTTGAGGAGTCCCAGGAACGACCGCAGCTCCGTGATGTTCTGTGGCCTGGCTGCGTTCCTGATAGCCTCTGTCTTGGTGTCTGAGGGCCGAATGCCATCCGCCGCGATCTTTCTCCCCAAAAACTCCACTTCTGTTGCCATGAAGATGCATTTCGACCTCTTCAGCCGCAGCCCTACGCGATCCAGTCACTGGAGGACTTCCTCCAGGTTTTGTAGGTGCTTGACGGTGTCCCGACCCGTGACCAATATGTTGTCCTGAAAAACCACCATGCGTGCAGCCGACCGAATTCCAAACGGGCATCTGTTGTAGATGAACAGTCCCTTGTGCATGCTGATGCAGGTGAGGCCCTTCAAAGACTCCTCAAGCTCCTGCGCCATGTAGGCTGAAATCAGGTCGAGCTTGGTGAACGTCTTGCCTCCTGCCAGCGTCGCAAATAGGTCATCTGCTTTAGGTAGCGGGTATTGGTCCTGTAGCGAGAAACGATTAATAGTTACTTTATAATCGCCGCAAATCCTGACCGTGCCATCACTTTTGAGTACTGGAATAATCGGGCTGGCCCACTCGCTGAATCCCAGGGAGATGATGCCCTCGCGTTGCAGCCTGTCCAGCTCGATTTCCACTCTCCCCCTCATCATGTGAGGTACCGCTCGCGCCTTGTGGTGAATGGGTCGTGTCTCTGGGACCGGACCAAGTGGATCCGCACCTTCGCCTCGGAAAAGTTTCCAATGCCTGGCTCAAAAAGGGAAGGAAATTTGTTGAGAACCTGGGTACATGAGGCCTCATCGACATGTGATAGATCTCGGATGTTATCCCAGTTCCAGCGGATTTTGCCCAGCCAGCTCTTTCCAAGCAGTGTGGAGCCATCGCCCGGGACAATCCAGAGTGGCAGTTTGTGCACCGTGCCCTCGTAGGTGACCTTGACCATGGCGCTGCCCAGGACAGTGATAAGCTCTTTGGTGTATGTTCTCAGATTCGTATGGACGGGACTCAGGCTTGGTCTGAGTGCCTTGTTGCACCACAGTCTCTCAAGCATCTTTTTACTCATGATGGATTGGCTAGTGCCGGTGTCCAGTTCCATGGCTACGGATAAGCCATTCAATTTTACATTTAGCATTATAGGTGGACATTTCGTCGAAAATGTGTGCACCCTGTGTACTTCAGCATCTGCCTCATCTCTCTGAGGCTTGAAATTGCTTTGATCCACCATGGATCGATCTTCCTCTGCCACGTGGTGGTTATCAGGTTTTGCAGAGCTTGCAGCTCGTCTGCAAGCTCGTTGGAGGTGCCCCATTGTTCCACAGCTCTTGCAAACATGTCCTTTGAAGGAGTATGAATAGGCTGAATGGAAGCCTCCACAATGCCAACAAGATGTGAATTGCCTTGTATTCATCCTTTGTCGCAGATTCTGAGTGATCTGGGTCACCTGAGGCCTGCTGGCAGTTGCAGACTCGTGGTTTCTTACCTGTGCATTTCTGCTCACAAACACACTTCCAGTTAATTTATGAACATTGCTAGCACTTGTGTGCTGAGAGATTTGTTTGGTGTTATCACTGGTGGACATAAACGCCTGTGCTATCGCAATGGCCTTACTGAGGGTCGGTGTCTCTGCAGTCAAAAGTTTTCATAGGATGTCTCGTGGCCAATGCCCAGTACAAAAAAGTCTCTGAGCATCTGCTCCAGGAAGCCATCAAACTCAAATTGTCCTGCAAGTCGCCTTAGCTCGGCGATGTAGCTCGCCGCTTCCTGACCTTCAGATCGCTGGCACATGTAGAATCAATACCTCACCATCAGCACGCTCTCCCTCGGGTTAAGATGCTCCCGAACCAGTGTACACAGCTCCTCGTATGACTTAACTGTGGGTTTCACCGGAGCCAGAAGATTCTTCATGAGGCTGTAGGTTGGTGCCCCGCAGACAGCTGAGGAGGACCGCTCTCCTTTTTGCAGCGCTTCCTTCTCCGTCCAGCTCGTTGGCTGCAAAGTATTGGTCTAGCCATTCGACATAGGCTTCCCAGTCCTCACCCTCCGAGAACTTCTCCAGGATGCCCACAGTTTGCGGCATCTTTGCGTTGGATTCGTATTCTCGTCGCCAGTTATTGTGTTCCTAACACAGATGAGACTGCCCACAGGGAGGTTAAAGTAACAGTGACCTCAGTCTTTATTAAGACACTCCAGAGTGAGGAACAGGCCTTAGGGGCTGGCTTATATATAGTGCTCCCAAGGGATGCTGGGATCCCTTGGGACTTCAGCGGATTCGCTCCCTGCTGGCGGAACATGGGAGTGAATGCTTTACAGATACACAATAGTAACCTCTCTTCTTGAATTATGTGGCCAAATTCCTTCTAAAACCACTCCGTCAATATGTTCTGACAAATTGAAAGCTGCCTTCCTTTCAACCAGATAGACTCTTCTCCTCTGGCTGTCTTAATATCAGTTCTCTGCATCAGAAGTCCAACATTCCTGGGATTGATCCTCATTATTGTGACGTAGACCAAGGGCAGAATGGATCCTTTTGATATGGAGATTAAGTCAGATCAGTGAATCATCACAGGGAATCATTCTGTTGCTCTCCAAACCCTATGGGGTCTCCAAATCCTGGAATTCTATGGTTTTTGTACCCTGTCGGTTTTGTCACCATCTGTTACAGTCAAAACTCCACTTTTGCTTCTCATCTAAATAACCATTTTGAGACTTTTGAGCTGCTGTTAATTTATAATACAGAAAAAAAGGAAAGACTTGCACCAGGTACAGTGCCTTTCACGACCTTAGGACATTCCACAGTGCTTTGCAACCAATGCAGCAATTTCTGAAGTGCAGTCACTGAAAGAGCCCTTTAATTGTGCCCCAGAGAAGCTCACAAAGGTTTTGGGTTTGTTTCGTAGTTGGAAAATTTGCTGTAGAGCTGTTGACACGGTTATTGTGAATTCATCCTGCACTGGTGTACTGTTAGCCAGGCATAGGATCACTTCAACGGTGATAACAGTGTCTCTATCAGCTATCTATTTTTTTGAAGGATTGAGGAGAAATATTTCAATGAAGAGCAGAAATGTTGATTTGAAATCAGTAGGAATGAATCATCTAAGCCACCCTAGCTCCGATTTTAACTCCAGGCGGGGGTCGAGGCAGACTATCCTAACCTGAGCAGCGTGAGGCCTGAGAGGTTTTAACTCCAGGTCCCACATCCATGCCTTGGCCAGTTTCCCGACTGAAACCAGCAAGAAGCTGGCAGATAATATCGAGTGGCAGGAGACCACCAATGAGGTCCAAAGAAATGGTCCCGGAACTCAAGTAGGTCAATCAACGTGGGGCAGAGGAGTCCAGGAAAGCATCTCCTGGCCCGACAAAGAAAGTAAAAAGACATTTATGGGCCTCTTCTGACCCCAAAGCCTCTTCCTGCTAGGCTGGCCTCACAGGAAAGCCACAACCCTTTCTTTGCTCAGGCCCACAGTGATGATGTCATCAGAGCGCCATCTGCATATTCAATGAAGGACCACCCACCCCCGGTTCCCAATGAGTGTCCTTCCCGCCTGTGCAGAAGCTTGGTTTAAACTCATAGCCTGCGGGATCAGTGTGGGTCTTCAATGGGGGAGTCCCATGGTGATCTTAACTGCCTGCCTACCCATTTTCCGCTGTCGACCAGGGTTAAAATTGCTCCTTATTTTTGAGGAAATGAGAGTTGATTGGACAGGCAATGCACCTGCCCATTTAATGCCTTTGGGCTAGAACCTCCACTTTTGTGCAGTTCGGCCAAAAATGGCCGTTATTTCCGTCGTGGGCGGTAAAAAAGTGTTTTCAGATCGCCGGCTTCTCGCCCATTCTCAAAACACCTAGTTTCCATTTTTGAAAATGGCCGTTACCGCGAACGATATGAAATGATCGGTAGCGTTAAATTTTTTTAACCTTCTGCCGTAAAGTGTGGTCGTCCTTAGCAAGGGCATGGCAACGCTCGATTCACGCGATTCTGGAGGTCAAGGGTCATCATGACATGCGCAGAAGAGGAGACAGTGAGAGAGGGAACTCAGAGGGACTGAATGCATGTCTGGGTGTGGTGTGGCTGCTTTGGGAAGCAGGAGGGAGACTTTAGAGCTTCACAGCAAGTAGGCAAACAAAAAGTAGCTATTACCTGCCACATATTTGACCAAATTTGGTCTACATTGGAGAGAGAGGAGGAGGCATCACAGCACGCTGTGGAGACTGATGCTGGAGAGAGCAGTGAGGTGGGAGAGGAGCACATTGGAGGATGCAAAAGGGCCAGGAGGTTCTCGGACGAGGCAAATGCCTCCCTCCTGCGGGAGGTCGAGTTATGCTGAGGTGTTTTGACACAGGGAGGGTATGGGAAACCCACCCCAAAGGCCTACCAGAAGATATGGGCCGAGATAGCAGAGGTGGTCTCGTCGGCGACCAACGAGGTGCGTGAAGGCAACCAATGCCGAACGATGGAACGACCTTGTGGGATCCGCAAGAGTAAGTATTACATTGATTTACATGTACTTATGTATTTATATAATTTGATTTGTTACAGTCAAGAGTAACAATGAGCAGATGTGAGGGCTTTCACTTTTACCGGAAATGTTTTACTCAAAGCCTGCAGTCATGGTGCACGTCTTTAGGTAAAGAAGGATAATTTTCATAATAATGATGATTACCTGTCGATTATGTGTTGTATCACTGTCTGTGACAGTATCTAGCAATGATATCATGCAATGATCTCATGCCATGTCGTCCTGTCACCTTTTACAGAAGAAGCTATTGACGATGAAGTCCGTGCAGAGGTGAACGGGTGGGGGGCCACCAGTCCCCAGCGACATCACTGAGATGGAGAAGCGTGTGCTTGCACTCATGGTGAAGCACCCCTGGACAGCCAAGGACGCATTTGCAGACCTAGAAGTGATGTCACGTGAGTAAAGCTTACACCATTGCTTGATGTAAAGTCAATAGATGCCGCACCCACTCACATCTGAACAATCATATATGATAGATGATTTCGAAAATTGTCATAGAAATAATGATGGCCTAATGAAAATCATTGCAATGCAAATGTGTTGATGGTCATGAAATGTGATGTCTATGATGATTTTGAGAGTGGTGATGATTTTGTCGTGCATATGCTGTGTGTAGCACTGGACTCATCCTGTGACCCTAGCACCCTCTTCTCCTCTAATAACCTCATTTGTGTTTTTCAGCTCAGCCAGCAGCGCATCCCAAGGCAAGACCACAGATGCCAGAAGGTGGGAGCGCGGGGCAGGAGTCGATGGACGATCCAACATCTAGTGCTGAGGAGCTCCGATTCTCGCCCATCAATCCACTGGGTCTGTTCTCCACGGATGAGAGCGTGGATTTCGAGGAACCTGCATCGCCACGCTCCAGAAGCCATTCCACCTCAAGGCCATCTAGTGGTCCTTCGGTCATTCCCGCCTCCACTCTGGAGGTACCGGCCCCAAGCACTTCGCCGCAGGGCATTCCATTTGTCCCCAGGATGGCGGAGGTCCCGTGGACACGGCAGGTCTGTTCCACGAGTGCCACCTGACAGCGGAGAGATGGTACAGCTGTTCAGGAAGACTGTAGACATTGGTGACCAGCTCATCGAAGCATTGGGGGGAATATCCCGACAGCTGGTCACCATGACCGAGTACATTCTGCGGATGGCGGAGGCCCTGGATGCGATAGCAAGGAACACTGCTGCCCCAGGCCTCCCAGTGGTCCCCGAGCGCGGCACTCTGCCCCTAGGTTCCGCACCACCACTGCAAATGACAAATGAGAGCAAGGACCAAGATTCTGCTTCTGCATCAGAGAATGTTGCCCCCTCGGCAACCCCAGCTCCCGTACCCGTGCAACCACCACCTCTGTCTTCCCCCCCAATGAGGCACCACCTGTGGAGCTCCTCGGCCAGGCGCCGGGAAGTGAGGAGGGGAAGGGATAGAGGTGGGGAGAAGAAGGAGAGGGGGGAAGGAAAGTGAGGTGCATGTCAGCAGGTGATGGCTGTGATATATCTCCATCTGGGCATATGCAATTTGTTGTAATGTATGGGGGCTGGGGACCACCCGCCAGCTTTGCATGTGTGTTCTGTGATGCTGGACATGTTGAACATTTGATTGATGTCAATGGTAGAAAAAGTGGGATGTGGGCGGGGTTTGGGTGTTATTGCTTGTAATACTTATAACTTCAGACCAATGTTGGTATAAAATTTTTGTTATTGAACATAAACTTGTTGCGCATTGTCTCAGATAGCTGCACCCTGTTGATTCCTTAACATGAAAGGGTTAAATACAACTTAATATCAATCAACATAAACATTAACTGGCACCAAGATGATGGGCACCATTGACACAGCAGTGTGTCAGCATTTTCACTCACATCAACGCTCTTTCAGGCAAATCGTTCAGATTTCAGCTCCTCACATAAGAGTGGGATGTTAAAAACACCGCTGGCGTTCGTTCAGAACAGTTCGACTTTTTGTGGGCAGTTCTTTGGGCGAGCGATATTGTGGGCAATATATGTGCGAGGTGGGGAAAGTGACAGTGGGTGATCTCCTGGGCGTTAGTTTCGCCAAATGTGCTCTTTATGACAAAAAAAAGTGGGCGGGCAGTATTATTGAATTTCGGTATTAATTCCGTGCGGAAAGTAACGCTAGGTGATATTATGGCCGTTGATTTTGCCAATTCTGATGATTCCGCCCAAAAAAGGAGGGCGGGCAGTAATATTTTTTCCCAGCGTTAAGCACATGGGGAATGTAACGCTCGGTGATAAGTTTCCTAAAAATGCCCATCACTTTCCATTTTGTGCCAAAATGGGCGATATATGGACGTTATACATCATTTCAGTGGTAAAATAGACATTACGTGGGGATTAAGCATGCAAAAAAATGTGGAGGTTCTAACCCTAAGAGATTATTTTTTTGGACTACACAGTGGAACTGGGATTCAGTCCCCTCTGCCCCTTGTTTGGTTTGTTGTCCTTGTTCTCATAAAGAGCAATTTGGAGCTGCGTTATGTAAGACCTCCCAGAGACAATAAAAGCCACCTACCCTTGGCTTATGGTGGTCCTTGTAACTGCAAGAGACAGATCACGAGGAAGCAGCAGTAACAATCAAGCGATAGGTAGAAGTGGGCAGGAGAAGATTTTCAAATAGTAATAGGGTTTGACATTGAAGAACCGAAGAGATGGCCATCAGACACAGTCACAACAGGCGAGAAATCCATGTTTGCATTATTAGCATTTGAAAATGATATTCCCCAAATATTTTAAACAGACTAATGCTTCTGTTGAAGTAGTGATAGAGGAATGTCATGCAAACACATTTAGAATTGTCTGCTGATACCACCAATGATAACTTCCGGCCTAAAATGTCAACATTTCCAGTAATCAATAAGAGTAGCTGAAGAATTGTGACATGTGTGATATATGTGTATTAAGTTGGGTAATGTAGTAATGTTGACAAAGAGCAGTGATTTTTAGTAATCTCATAATAATTTTTCCACTCATTTCGTTCTGTACTATTACCTTCCTGAAGATGCAAATATCAAATATGGTGGTTGAATAAGTCAATATCTTACTGCAAAAGCACCTTGTATTGGAGACAATATAATACCTTTGCAAAACTTAACTTTCTCTCATCTTCTATCATTCTACCCCTTTAGTGAGTTGGGGAAAATCAAAAAACAAAACTTGGCAGAGGGAACACAATACCGAAACCCAAAGGGCAGAAGAAATTATATGTATTACACAAAAATCAAAGCTAGTTTCAAATATGCATTACTAGGTCTGCAATACAATTTCAGAGATTTCTTAGAGGAGACGATAAATAACTCATGATGCAATGTGCTGTGCTTTTTAATATTTGTACACTTCCAGCCACATACATTTCTATTTCTGACAACACAGTACCAGTATTGTGATTTGATTTGTTTACATAGTATAAACCTATAACTTGCAGCCATCAGCATCACTTAACATCACAGCACAAGAACCTGAAAACAGACAAGTCATTGCTGGAAGATGTCATTGCTGCGAAATTCAGCACAGTTAAGGCCGGTTTTTAGGAAAAGAGTGGTGGGCGCCTCATTTCTGCGCTAGTCGCCATCTTGATGAGGGCGATAGCGCAGATGGTATGTAAAGCTGATCTTTTTAAAATTTGTTCATGGCACGTGGGTGAGGCCAACATTTATTGCCCATCCCTAGTTGCCCTTGAGAAGGTGGTGGCGAGCAGCCTTCTTGAAGCGCTGCAGTCCATGCAGTGAAGATAAACCCACAGTGCTGTTAGGGAGAGAGTTCCAGGATTTTGATCCAGCAACAATGAAGGAATGGCAATATATTTCCAAGTCAGGATGGTGTGTGACTTGGAGGGGAATGTGGAGGTGGTGGTGTTCCATGCGCCTGCTGCTCTCATCCTTCTAGGTGGTAGAGGTCGCGGGTTTGGGAGGTGCTGTCGAAGAAACCTTGGTGAGTTGCTGCAGTGCATCTTGTAGATGGTACACACTGCAGCCACGGTGCGCTGGTGGTGCAGGGAGTGAATGTTTAAGCTGGTGGATGGGGAGCCAATCAAGCGGGTTGCTTTGTCCTGGATGGTGTTGAGCATCCAGGCAGGAGAGTATTCCATCACACTCCTGACTTGTGCTTTGTTGATGGTGGAAAGGCTTTGGGGAGTCAGGAGGTGAGTCACTTTCTGCAGAATACCCAGCCCCTGACCAGCTCTTGTAGCCATAGTATTTATGTGGCTGGTCCAGTTAATTTTTTGGTCAATGGTGACCCCCAGGATGTTGATGAAGGGGGATTCGGCGCGAGTAATGCTGTTGAATGTCAAGGAGCGGTGGTTAGACTCTCACTTGTTGGAGATAGTCATTACTTAGCAGTTGTGTGGTGCGAATGTTACTTGCCACATTATCAGCCCAAACCTGCATGTTGTCCAGGTCTTGCTGCAAGCAGGCATGGACTGCTTCATTATCTGAAGAGTTGCAAATGGAACTGAACACCGTGCAATCATCAGCAAACATCCCCACTTCTGACCTTATGATGGAGGGAAGGTCATTGATGAAGCAGCTGAAGATGGTTGGGCCTAGGACCAATGTTACCGCTGAGGTGCACAGCTGTACAGCCAGGCATCTAGCGCAGAAATCTGAATGGGCCGCGCAGGAGGCAGTGCAGCTTATAGGGGACATTGCCTAGGACACTGCCCTGAGCAACTCCTGCAGCGATGTCCTGGGGCTGAGCTGATTGGCCTCCAACAACCACAACCATCTTCCTTTGTGCTGGGTATGACTCCAGCCAGTGGAGAGTTTTCCCCCTGATTCCCATTGATTTGAACTTTACTAGGGCTGTTTGATGCTACACTCGGTCTTGATGTCAAGGGCAGTCACTCTCGCCTTATCTCCGGAATTCAACTCTTTTGTTTGGACCACGGCTGTAATGCGATCTGGAGCCGAGTAGTCCTGGCAGATCCCAAACTGAGCATCGGTGAGCAAGTTATTGGTGAGTAAGTGCTGCTTGATAGCTGTGTTGATGATACCTTCCATCACTTTGCTGATGAATGAAAGTATACTGATTGGGTGGTAATTTGCCCGAATTGGATTTGTCCTGCTTTTTGTGGACAGGACATACCTGGGCAATTTTCCATATTGTCCGGGAGATGCCAGTTGTAGCTGTACTGGAACAGCTTGGCTAGAACTGCAGGTATTTCTGGAGCACAATTCTTCAGCACAACAGCCGGAATGTGGTTGAGGCCCATAGTTTTTGCTGTACCCAGTGCGCTCAGCCATTTCTTGATATCCCGTGGAGTGAATCGAATTGGCTAAAGACTGGCTTCTGTGATGGTGGGGACCTCAGGAGGAGGCCGATATGGATCATCCACTTGGCACTCCTGGCTGAATAATGTTGAAACACTTCAGCCTTGTCTTTTGTACTTGCGTGCTGGGCTCCGCCATCATTGAGGATGGGGATATTCATGGAGCCTCCTCCCCACTAATCATGACTGTATGTGACAGGACTGCAGGGCTTTAATATGATCTTTTGATTGTGGGATCACTTAGCTCTGTCTATAGCATGCTGCTTCCGCTTTTTAGCATGTATGTAGTCCTCTGTTGCAGTTTCTCGAGTTTGGTACCTTATTTTTAGGTGCACCTGGTGCTGCTCCTGGCATGCCCTTCTGCACTCCTCACTGAACCAGTGTTAGTCTCCTGGCTTGATGGTAATGGTAGAGTGAGGGATCTGCCAGGCCATGAGGTTAGAGATTGTGGTGCTAAACAATTCTTGCAGAATTTATATCAATGCTGATTTGCTGGAAGACATTTATAACATTGTTAAGGTAAGCTGGGAGTGCTGCTAGATGTGGGAAAGGCATTGGCTGCAACTGGAAGGCCTCCGACTGTACCATGTGCTCTTAGTCATGGGGGCTCTACTTGCGGTCCCCCTCGCGCAGCAGCATGGCAGGGAGATGAGCAGAGGCAACAAAGACAAGCTGCACACAGAGGGAGGAGGAGGAGGGGAGGAGGGCTCTCAGCAGGAGGCCTTACCCACCTTGGGTCGTCAGGGAGCACTTCTCCTACCTGCACTTAAGCCAGGAGCAGTGTATTAGGAGGCTCTGCTTCACCAAGCAGGTGTTGACAGAACTCTGACAGCTCTTGCAACCAAACCTGCAGCCTGAGAGCAGAGTGACGACAGCTCTGTCAGTGGCCCTCAAGTGACCGTGGCCTTGAATGTTTTCAGTCCAATTTATAACGGAATTTGCACTGAAAGGCCACCTGTTGATAGGAACAATTTTTATTTGCGCCCTGTTATGCACCTGGTAATTGTTGACCTGCTGATATTCAAAAAGGAGTTAGATGTAATCCTTACTATTAGGGGGATCAAGGGGTCTGGCGAGAAAGCAGGAATGGGGTGCTGAAGTTGCATGTTCAGCCATGAACTCATTGAATGGCGGTGCAGGCTCGAAGGGCCGAATGGCCTACTCCTGCACCTATTTTCTATGTTTCTATGTTTCTAAATCAGAAAATGCATGTTGTAAAGTCATGTATCCATGATTTTGTTGAAAGATAAATAATTATGGAGAAAAATGGAAACCTTTTATAGAAATGAATTTCACACTTTCTTTGAAGCTCGCACCTGTATGCATCAGATATCAATAGAGCTAACGTAACTATAATTATTTCACATTACCTTAATCATCATTGTAGGCGGTCCCTCGAACGAGGATGACTTGCTTCCACTCAAAAGGGGATGAGTTCACAGATGTTTCAATGAAGGACCCGATGTTCCAGTCCTGAACTCCAATTGAAGGGGTGGAAGATGCCTGTGCGTGGATTTTTTTAACATGTGGTGACCGTTGCACATCAGCCACCACACAGGCTTGACAGAGCTAGGCCTTTATCCAGTTGCAAGGCTTAACCAGGACAACTGGAGACCTGCTCTGCTGCACAGACCTAATGCGCACACATATTGCAGTGTGGGCTGGCCAGTGCTGCCCCTGGGTCCTTGGCTCTTCTGGGCCCCAATACCCTTATTTCGCGCACCTCCGCCATCATCTCTCGCCGTTCCACCACCACAAAACATTCACCACACCTCCGCCACGATCTCTCACCGCTCTTCCGCCTCAATCACTCGCCGTATTTCTGCCTCGATCTCTCGCCGCTCATCCACCCTGACCTTCCCGCTCCTCCGCTGTACCTGGGCCTCACCGATGTTCCTGCCCACGCTCCAAATGGTGACCTGGGTTTTGATGACATTACGCAGTCATCCACCTCGAAATCGTCGCACATTTGGAATGGCTTTCTCTGGAAGTTATAGAAACATAGAAACATAGAAAATAGGTGCAGGAGTAGGCCATTCGGCCCTTCTAGTCTGCACCGCCATTCAATGAGTTCATGGCTGAACATGCAACTTCAGTACCCCATTCCTGCTTTCTCACCATACCCCTTGATTCCCCGAGTAGTAAGGACTTCATCTAACTCCTTTTTGAATATATTTAGTGTATTGGCCTCAACAACTTTCTGTGGTAGAGAATTCCACAGGTTCACCACTCTCTGGGTGAAGAAATTTCTCCTCATCTCGGTCCTAAATGGCTTCCCCCTTATCCTTAGACTGTGTCCCCTGGTTCTGAACTTCCCCAACATTGGGAACATTCTTCCTGCATCTAACCTGTCTAACCCCGTCAGAATTTTAAATGTTTCTATGAGGCCCCCTCTCATTCTTCTGAACTCCAGTGAATACAAGCCCAGTTGATCCAGTCTTTCTTGATAGGTCAGTCCCGCCATCCCGGGAATCAGTCTGGTGAACCTTCGCTGCACTCCCTCAATAGCAAGAATGTCCTTCCTCAGGTTAGGAGACCAAAACTGTACACAATACTCCAGGTGTGGCCTCACCAAGGCCCTGTACAACTGTAGCAACACCTCCCTGCCCCTGTACTCAAATCCCCTTGCTATGAAGGCCAACATGCCATTTGCTTTCTTAACCGCCTGCTGTACCTGCATGCCAACCTTCAATGACTGATGTACCATGACACCCAGGTCTCTTTGCACCTCCCCTTTTCCTAATCTGTCACCATTCAGATAATAGTCTGTCTTTCTGTTTTTACCACCAAAGTGGATATCCTCACATTTATAGCGCTTTACTAGCCCGACCTGCGGAGGTGTTCTCTTGCAGGTCGGGGGGCTACAATGTTCCAGGCCTGTCGCTCCAGCTTTTATAGAACCGACCTGCGGACCTTACTTTAATCCAATTTGGTTGGCTTTCACTATTTCAAGATCTAATTTTCCATCTATTAATTTTAATGGAAGACCATGGGGCCACATCCTCAATTCCTCGACAGCAGTGTGGATTTGGGAATTCAGACCTTTGAGGTGGGGTCCAATATGGATGTCCTTTTCTTGTTTACAACAAACAAATGAAGTCAAATGAGTGGAAAAAGTTCTCAGTGATACAAGTAGCAAATACCTTAAATTGATTTTAATTAAATGTTAATCTTTCATCACTTGCTTTATTGATCCTTTTCACTTGCTATACAAATGTTGAATGGCCATATATGCTTTTATTATATTATTTAAATCTTGGTTAGGTACAAATGTCAGCATCTCTCTTTTTTTCTTGGTTAGCTGACTCTCTGACACATGCAAAGATCCATTACCATAGTCAAGAGTTTGCAAACCAAGCTACCAAATTGTTGGTCTGATATGGCGTGCATAATATCTCTCTATAGGGACAGATTCTGCTTACCAAGAAGCTTAGATGCAGGTTGGCAAAAGCCCAAAGTTTGCACAAGATTATTACAGGAAGTTACCCATCTAAATCCACACAGAAAGTGGATAAAAGGTAGCTATTACAGAGGCAGAAGATGGGTAGGGGTGTTCCACAAGGATCAATGCTGGGACCACTGTTGTTCACAATTTACATTAGCGATTTAGAATTTGGAATCAAAAACACAATTTCTAAATTTGCGGATGACACCAAATTGGGGCGGATAGTCAATACTGAGGAGAACTGCAACAAATTACAGCAGGACATTAATAAACTTACAGAATGGGAAAATAATTGGCAAGTGATGTTCAACACAGATAAATGTGAGGTATTACATTTTGATAGGAAGAATAGGGAGGTCACTTATTACCTAGAGGGTGCGAGTCTAGGTGGGGTTGAGGAACAAAGGATCTCGGAGTACAAACACACAAATCACTAAAAATAGCGACAAGGTTAGCAAGGCCATAAAAAAAGCAAACCAAGCACTAGGGTTTATTTCTAGAGGAATAGAATTGAAAAGTTATACTAAATCTGTGTTGAACCTTGGTTAGATCATACTTTAGAGTACTATGTGCAGTTCTGGTCACCATGTTATAAAAGGGATATAAAGGCACTAGGGAGCGTGCAGAGAAGATTTACAAGAATGATACCAGAAATGCAAGGGTATACATATCAGGAAAGGATGAGCAGGCTGGGTCTCTCTTCTCTTGAAAAAAGACTGAGGGGTGACCTAATAGAGGTCGTTAAAATTATGAAAGCTTTTGATAGAGTTGGATACAGAGAGAATGTTTACATTTGTGGAGAAGAGCATAACTAGAGGTCATCAATATAAGACAATGGGGAATTCAGAAGAAACTTCTTTACCCAAAGAGTGGTGAGAATGTGGAACTTGCTACCACAGGGAAGTGAATAGTATCGATGCATTTAAGGGGAGGCTAGACAAGCATGTGAGGGAGAAGGGAATAGAGGATTATGCTGATAGATTTAGATGAGGAAAGACGGGAAGAGGCTTGAGTGGAGCATAAACGCTGGCATGGACTGGTTGGGCTGAATGGTCTGTTTCTGTGCCATATATCCTATGGAATCCCATGTAATTTACCAGCACAGAAAACTGGTAAGTTTTCCGCTGCTAGCCCAGCCAGGATCATTTGGGCATTGGCTCGCTGGTGCTGGAAAGGAAGAATCAATGGTGTAGAGGTTCCACAAGGGGTGCAATCAGCAAAATGTTCCCAGAATGATCTATTATTCTGTCTTAAAGTGAAGCTCAGTCCAATTGATAACTGAATCTGCGATGAAAGGCCACTTGTTGATGTCAACAATTTTTTATTTGCGCCCTGTTATGTACCTGGTAATTGTTGGCCTGCTGATAAATCAGATGCTCAGTAAGTACATGTCTTGAAGCCTGACCCAGCCTGACACCTGATACTCTGCCGATTTTGCCGAAGTCATGTCGCACCCACATTTCCGCATGAACTCCATTAGCATAAGCCCGAATGTAAAATCTCCCATCGGAATCGATTGGGGACTGGAACTGGCCATTCTCCAGTATCACAAAGAGGAGGGGTTCACCAGGAAATGAGCCATTCTTCAACTGACTGATTTAATGCTCTAGGTCTTAACTTTTTAATTGGGTTTAATTGACTGTTGGGTCACGACAATCTTCAATGAACTAATTAATGCAACGGAGCACGGCACACCTATGTAGCTTCACTTGGCTGCTGGTCCCAGGTCTTGTGTACCAAGAGCACAGCGATTTACTGAATTTAAAGTAATTGCAACGGTACAGACAGATCTGGGTCAGAGTTCAGTTGACGGCTTGTCACTGCAGGTACAGATGAATAAGGAAGAATTCGGGTGGCCTATTGTGTAATAATTCAGGATCTAAATCTAGAAAAATCCCTTGTGATACATGCAAGGCACTTGATAAAATTTCACTTGCTTAGATCAGAGTACTTATAATGTCAATGGATATAGCGCAATTACTTTTTTTGCCAACTCAGCGTTTATTGGCAGGGCCAAACTCTGTTTAATCAAACAGTGGAACTTGTTAAGTTAAGCAAATATCATCATGAATTGTTGGATGTATAAACTGGGTTTATTTCATAAGCGTGAAAGATTTGGCATATGTGAATGTTGCAGACACAAGTGAATGTGATCTATGATATAAAGACAATAATGGGCGATGCTGTATCATTTTTATTCTATGAACTGTTTTGCTTTATTTTTAGTTGATTTTTGAGTTCATTAATGTGAGCGATCAGTGAGAGAAAGAAAATATGAAAATAATATTAAGGCCCTTTTGAATAAATTGGCTCTGTCTGGTGGGATAGTCCACATCTATTCCAATTCATTTTAAGCATGGCTTATAATGGTCTTGAACAGTTGCGGTAATCTTTTTCCATTGTAAATGCACATTTACATGCGCTCAGAAAGAAGGACGTTAAAAAAGAACACAATGAAAAGTGATTGTATAAAAGATACCATCAGATCACAGTTTTCACCTGCATCTGAGCAGAGAACGTCAATCTGTCTTCATTTAGTGATTATATCATTGCACAAAATACACCAGTTGAACTAATTAAAATATCCTTATTCTGACACTTTTAAGCATAATTCATTTATTGATGAAAAGGTTAATTCAATTACAGCAATTCTGCATCAAGCATAGATATAATTACTTCCTCATGAAAATGCTATACATTTCCTATCATGAAGAGTTGCAAGATGCCTCTTGGAAGACTGAGTTCATCTTACTTTTTGTTGTTGCAACCTCTAATCTTCAAATTATTTTTTTAAGTGAGCGATACACAAGAATTGACAGTTGTCTGCTGCTCACATTGTTACACGTATTTTGACAGTAGCTGACACTTGCATCAATAATTTAGAGAATTTACAAAAAGGTTGAAGAGGTAAAAGCAGTAGCTTTACTGTGGTGAAGCAATCCAAGCTGCTTTTTTTGGCAATTTAATATAGCTGTCTAACCATCAGAATTCAAGACTGTGACAAAGTGTAATCTCATTAAAATAAAAACGTGTTAAGGAAAAAAAAAAATAGCCTATTTAAGGTTAGACAACTTACTGCTCCTTCAGCTACAAATTGACAAAAGATGTGTACGAATCCGTGGTGGTATCTGTTTCATCTATGCTTGTGTTAGTTAATGATGGTGAAAAACTATACATCCTAGCTGGAAATTAATGAGGGATTCATTTTGACACTTTTATAGTCTTCAAAATACCACCAAATTAAACTCTGCCAATTTACTCCATTTCAAATTGAGTACCATTCTGTGTGCTAAAAATCACTCAGCTCACGATAACAGTTGGAGGTAAATAGGCAACTAACTAACGGTCTCTTTCCCTTCTAGTTTTGGACAAAGAATATAAAATAGATCTGACTATTGCACTATGGTTATTTCATTGGTTAGGTATACCTTGTGATTATTATACCGCAGCTAGTTATGACCCTCATCATTCTCGTGCTACTTTATCTGTTTGCATTGAAGACAATTTTGAGTAGAGAATCAGGTACTTTTATCTGTACAATTATTGATTCTCCAGTAACTGAAATTAAATCAGAAATAAGTCAACTATTTTGTATTATAAATGCAAAATGTTTTGTTTAAACCATTCAAGGAAACCTTAAGAATAACCTTAAAATCTAGATACAAAAATTAAAATCATGCTCAGATGATTTGTCTTGCTTCTGTTGGAACTAAAAAGAATAAATTCCAGCAACAGACTCCAAGTATGCAGTTATTTCAAATTAAATAGGGAAGTTGAATTACCAGATCCATTTAAAATCAGTCCTATCAACCAGGCAACTGAATAAGCACAAGTTCCCTTTTTCTTACATGACATTCTAGAATTTCTGCTACTGTTTTTGGCATCAGATTCTGTACTCCTGATCATTTGTAATTAGGGCTAAAGGTTTATGCGACTTAATGGCCCTTAAATTCCGGTCGAGCTCTTCCCGCAGGCAAACGACAGAAAAAGAGAAAAAAGATGGGCCCTTACCTGTTGCTGCTGCGCCCATTGGAACTTCCGAGCCTGAAGCCTCTCGTGACTGCGCGTCGCAGCACGTGAACGTGGGGACGTGCGCAGGCCGGGATTTGGAGACAGCAGCCAATCAGGTGAAATATAGATTTTCATTCATAGTAATAGGAGTTCTGTAAGTCCGGAACTCCTATTACTATGAATGAGAAACTCCCCTCAAACACCCAAAACACAATAAAAAAATAGAAAATAAACTACATATTTAACATTAATTAATTTAAAGTTGATATATAAAAAAAATATTTTCCCGACTTTTTAAAAAGTTTTTTTAATTAAGCCTTAAAATAAACTTACCATAGTGGGGAGGGTTTTTAACCAATAAAATGTGTTTTTATAACTTTATTTTAAAATGTTTTTGTGTATTTTTAAACACTTGTGCCTGTAAAAGTAGGCTATGCGCCTGCTTTTTCAGGCGCAAGATTTTAAAGGACATTTGCAGGACAAGATATTCGTAAATATCGGAAATCTTGCCCTGCAAGTGTCCTCGCTCCCGAGATACGGAGGATCTGTCAAGCCAGAAACTTAACAGATCGGAAAAGCCGATTTTCAGCGCATGCGCATTGCGTGCTGAAAACCGGCTTTTCCGATGCCTTCCCGGGTGTCCGTAGAAACTTCGTACGGACCCGGGACATCAGAATTCCAGGGCCAATAAGTCGAATTCCGTTTTTATTACACGGCAGTCCAAGATTTTTATTAGTGAGGATAGCATACTACATTATGTTCCATCCATTTTTCCATGAAAACCTTTAGTGGTCTTGGCTTTGGGCCCACAAATATTAATTCCTGTTTTTCAAGAATCCGGGGATCTGTGCATGATTTGCATATTGTATGAGAATGTCCTCTGGCTGACATATATCTGTCTATTTCTATCTGTCTGATTTATTAATGCTGAGCCTTTGTCAGTAAGTCTTACCCATCACTAATATATTTTTTTTCAGTATGAATAAAATGAAGATCACTCATCTTTACTCCACTTTTTTGCTACCTTTTATATCTTTCCTTTCTGTCTCTCTGTACTTCCATACATATATATTTCCAGAAACTATAGTATAAGGCACAATGGTGATGGGTGTGCAGGATTTGGAAAAGAGACG
Source organism: Pristiophorus japonicus (assembly GCF_044704955.1). Taxonomy (NCBI): domain Eukaryota; kingdom Metazoa; phylum Chordata; class Chondrichthyes; family Pristiophoridae; genus Pristiophorus; species Pristiophorus japonicus. Next base: position 24,116,541 of record NC_091984.1, on the reverse strand, counting down.
GAACACTATTAGCTAGAAAAAAAATGATTTTTTTATTTGTTCATGGGATGTGGGTGTCGCTGACAAGGCCAGCATTTATTGCCCAGACCTAATTGCTCTTAAGAAGGTGGTGGTGAGCCACCTTCTTGAACCGTTGCAGTCCTTGTGGTCACAACTGAGCCATTTCAGAGGGCAGTTAAGAGACAACCTCACTGTGGGCCTGGAGTCACATGTACGCCAGATCAGGTAACAATTAGTGAACCAGATGGGCTTTTACAACAAGCTGGTAGTTTCATGATCATTAGCTTTTTATTTAATTAATTTATTTAATTAACTGAAGTTAAATCCCACAGCTGCCATGGTGGGATTTGAACTTATGGGCTAGATTTTCCACTTTTGGGCGTTATTTCTGGCGTGGGTGGTAAAAAAGGGTTTTCAGATCACCGGCTTCGCGCCCATTCTCAAAGCACCTAGTCTCCATTTTTTAAAATGAGCGATATGAAATGGGCGGTAGCGTTAAATCTCCCTGACCTTCTGCTGTAAAGTGTCACCGTTCTTAGCAATGGCATGGCAACGCTCGGTTCCCGTGATTCAGGCGGTCAGGGATCATCATGACATGCGCAGAAGAGGAGACACAGAGAGAGGGAGCTGAGAGGGACTGAAGGTGTGTGTGGCTGTGGTGTGTGCTTGTTTGGCTGTTGTGGGAGGCACGAGGGAGATTCACCAGCAGCAAAAAGCCTACTAAGCACCAAGAACATAGTTGGCACTGAGCCAACAAATAAGATCTAACATGGAAGGGATGGTGGAGACCCTGGAGCTGGTAGCCAGGAACACTGGTGGCAGAGGGCTCCCGGTGGTCCCGGAGCGCCGCACTGCACCCCAAGGTGCTGCACCCCCATTGCCAACTGCACATGCGAGCCAGCAGCAACATCTTGCTTATGGCTTGGAGCACACTCCCACCTCGGGACCGTCCTCTCCCGTATGCGTCCAAGCAGCGTTTTTGCTGTCATCTCCCCCCCCCGGCCAATGAAGCATCGCCTGAGGACCTCCTCGGCCAGGCAGCTTGGCGTCAGGAGGGGATAGGGTAGAGGTAGGGAGGGGGGGGGCGGTGACGGGAAATAGTTTTGTTTTTACAGAACTACTAATGACTTCAGACAAATGTTCGTTTAAATTTTTTAACAAAACCTTGTTGTGCATTGGCTCAGATAGCTGCACCATTACACACTGGTGATTCCTTAATATCAAAGGGTATAATTACACTTAACTTCAATCAACTTAAACTTTAACTGTCATCAAGGTGATGCCCACCATTGATGTATGACCTGCACACCCAGCAGTGTGTCAGCCTTGTACGTAACACCAACATTCTTTCAGGCAAAGTGATCGTTGATGAACTCCTGACGCAAGGCTCTTGCAGCTATCATGCCACCACGGGCCCTTTCATGCGGTCTACAGGTGGGTGGGGGCATGGCTTCAGCATCAGCCTGATTGTCTGGGCCGATGTCAGCGTCCGCCTCCTCGTCCTCCTGTTCCTCTCTCTGGTGAGGTGGACTGTCTGACTCATCAGGCAATTCTTGTCCCCTCCTGATAGCCACGTTGTGCAGCATGGAGCACATCACCACAAATTGAGCTACCTGCTCAGGGTAGTATTGGAGGTCGCCTCCTGAGTGGTCCAGGCATCCAAAGCGCTGCTTAAGCACTCCAGTGGTTTTCTCTATGATATTGCTAGTGGCTCTCTGGCTCTTGTATCGCTTCTCGGCTTCTGTGTGGATGTCACGCAGGGAGGTCATCAGCCAGGTGGCGAGGCCATATCCTTTGTCACCAAGCATCCAGCATTGACCTTGTGGCTGATTGTTAAACTAGTCAGATACAGTGCTCTCATGCAGGATGCGAGCATCATGGATGCTGCCTGGAAATTGAGCATTCAGTGCCAGTATGATTTGCTGGTGGTCAACAATAAGTTGGACATTCAGGAAGTGGAATCTCTTGCGGTTTCTGAAAACCTCTGCATCCTGAAAAGGTGCCCGCATCGCATTGTGCGTACAGTCTATTGCTCTCTGCACCTTGGGGAAGTTTGCAATTCTGGAGAATCCTAGAGCCCTCTCACTCTGTGCCCCCCTGGTCATAGGGAAGTTGATCAAGTCCCTCCTGCGTGCGTATAGGGCTTCAGTGACCTGTCTGATGCAGCAATGCGTGGCATACTGAGAAAGTCCGCAAATGTCACCAACTGTGGCCTGAAAAGAACCCGAGGCATAGAACGACAGTGCCGCGGTGACTTTGACCTCGTAGACTGCCGTTCTACACATTGCTGCATTAGAGGCAATGCAGTATTGATGGTGCTGACAGGTTGCAGATCCCCCTTTATCAGCTGGCATACCTCAGTGATAACCTCTTTGTGGAAGCGCAGTCTCCAAAGGCAGGTTGTGTCGGGCAAGTCGAGGTAAGACTGCTTCTCCCTGTACTTGCAGGCGGTGTAACGTCTGGTCCTCCTCATCAGTCTGTCATGTCTTACATTGGGCACATAATGCTGTACAGTGTACCTTCGGCGATCTCGAGCCTACTGCATGTAATTGGTCATCAAGAGTGGGTGCGGTAGCTCTCTGTTTTCCACCGATTGGTCACAAACTATGAATGTCCCGATGAAGACACCTATTAAATTCCAATCGGTCACAGTATGGTCAAGATGTTTGTAGAGATGTTCACATCAACTCCAACGACCTCCAGAGTACATCTCAACTCCCCCGAGGTTGAAGCACAGCAGCCTTTTAAAGGATGCGACGTGTGATGAAGAACATGGCGTCCATAACGCTGTGATTAGTTCAGGTGAGTTCCACTTTTTTTCGGCGGTTTTTTGGGCGAGTGATATTGTGGGCGATACTTGTGCGAGGTGGTGAAAGTGACGCTGGGCGATCTCATGGCTGCTAGTTTCGGTAAATATGCTCTTCACGACAAAAAAAATTGGGTGGGCGTTGATATTGAATCTCAGCGTTAAATCAGTGCGGAAATTAACGCTGGGCGATATTAGGGGCGTTGATTTCGGCCATTCCGATGATTCTGCCCAAAAGAAGTGGGCGGGCGGTATTTTTTCCTGGCGATAAGCACATGGGTAACGTAATGCTCGCCGATAAGTTTCCAAAAAATGCCCATCAGTTTCCATTTTTCTGACTAAATGGGCGATATATGGGCGCTATACGTCATTTCAGTGGTAAAATGACCGTTAAGTGGGCGTTAAGCATGCAAAAAAAGTGGAGGTTCTCGCCCAAAGTCTCTGGATTACTAGTCCAGTAACACAACTACTATGCTACCAGTACAAAGAATGAAGAAAGTTAAAGACCAACTCAAAGAAAGTAAACATGAAACACATTGGCCTAGAAGTCTTGGCCTCCCTGGGTCCGTACTGAGTGTGTACGGACCTGGGAAGGCATTGCAAAAGCCAATTTTCAGCCTGATAAAAGCAGGCGCATAGCCTATTTTTACAGGCATAAGAGTTTTAAAACATACAAAAACATAATAAAATAAAATTAAAAAAACACATTTTATTGTTTAAAAACCCTGTTATTTTAAACCATAATTAAAAAATCGTAAAAATTTATTTTTTATAAGACATTAATAAATTTAATTTAAATTTATCTTAAATATATAGTGTACTTTTTCTATTTTTTTTAGTGTTTTGGTATTTAGGGTCTGTTTCTCAATCATAATAATGGGAACTCCTACTTATAGAGTTCCCATTATTATGAAAGAAAATGCTGTACCTTAATTGGCTGCCCGGAGCCATGTGACTCCAGCCCCAGCATACGGACGTTCCGACATGCACATGCTCCGACATGCAGTGAGTGGAGGCCTTGGGGCCGGGATCTCTCGTGGGCGCAGCTGGAGCAGCTAAGTGCGCATCTTTTTTTCAGTCGTTCGCCCGCGGGAAGACTTCGACCGGGATTTCTAGGCCACTATTTATTTATTATGAGGAGCATAAGTTTATTTTCAGTTGTGTGTGGTATTTATCTACATTGTTTATCAGCAAATGATTACATCATATTGACTGCTGGAACAGCGATGATCAATAACTAAGGTTATAGGGCTCAATTTTCCCAGTCATTTGCGCCGTTTCTTTGGCGCGCACCATTTTTTGTGGCTTAATTAATTGAACTCAAAGTTTCCCCCTGGAATTTGTGTCAGCGTAACTGGTTTAGTTACGATTTTTCTACGTTAGGTTCTTTTGATGTCATGTCTGCGGCAGTTTTCAGCATTTTTCGCAGTTTGCCCAAAATGTTTTTATCCGAGCTTGGCGTTTCTGGCCATTCCCGAAAAACCTTCTGGTGAGTTAACAGAAAACAGCGCACATTGAAAAATCGGCGCTAAAAGATGCCGTTGTTTCTCATTGCAGTTTTTGGAGAGAGTCTCGAATACTTGAAATATCCATAATAAAGTTCAACTTTTTTTTAACCTTTCAACGGGTTACATGGAAGTTTCTTAGATTTCTGAAGTTTTCAATTTTTTACTCACAAGCCACCACTGAACGTTTTCAAGCAGGGCTGGAGGGGGGGGGGGTCATAGTGTTGGCTGTCAGAATCAACCCCGCGCCTGGACATAGGGGCTCGGGGCTCGGCTGGAAAAGAAGCCCGGGGGGGGAGGGAGGTGTTGATCGGAAGGCTGCTGCACTGGGCACAAGTCTGCAATGAGTTTGGGGGAGGGGAGGGGAGGGGGAGAAGGGCCGAAGTCACAAGACCTGGGTGTGGTCCATCCATACAGACTTTGGGAAAGAGATCAAAGAACTTGTCCTGCCTGTCTTCCTGCCATTTTGAGCTTCTGCAAAGGTAAAATTTAACTATGGAGTCAATACAGACAATGCCATACCTTGTGTGAGCCTTCTGCATTATGATGCTACGTAGGAGACAATTGATTCGAAGTCATCGCATGAGAAACATCAGAGCCCGTAGGGTGCTGGGCAGGAGGCCTTACCAAGGTCGGCTATATTGAGACAGGCATTCATACTTGCATCTGAGTGATGCAGACTGCGTCAGAAGGCTGCGTTTCTGCAAAGAAGTTGTAACTGAGATCTGTGAGTTGGTGAAAGCAGACCTGCAACCTAGAAGTGTCAGGAGGACCGCTTGTCTGTTGAAGTGAAGGTTACAGCTGCACTTTTATTCTATGCCTCCAGATCGTTTCAAGCTACAACTGGGGATGTGTGCGCCATCTCTCAACATGCAACACATGCCTGCATTCGCCAGATGACAGCTGCAGTATATGCCCAGAGGAATGACTACATAAAGTTCCCCATGACTGCCCAGGCAATGCGTGACAGGGCTGTGGGTTTCTCCAGGATTGTTGGCTTCCCAAAGGTACAAGGCTGCATTGATTGTACCCACATCGCCTTGCGAGCACCTTTTGGAGGATTCCAAGATGTACAGGAACAGAAAAGGCTTCCACTGCATTAATGTACAGCTCGTGTGTGACGACATGCATCGCATCATGTCAGTCGATACAAGATACCCTGGGAGCACCCATGATGCGTTCATCCTACGCAAGAGCGTTATATTTGGCATGTTTCAGCATCAGCCAGAAGGGCAGAGCTGGCTACTGGGAGACAAAGGATACGGCCTCGCCACTTGACTCATGACACCCCTATGTGTAACCCGGACTGAAGCTGACTGGGAATACAACATGTTGCACATTGCGACGCGGAGCATTATAAGGTCCAAATTTGGCCTGCCGGTTTTTTCGCTGCACTTACCTGAGGTGCGCCGACTTTCTGCTCTGAAAACAGCACTGAAAATGTAGCTCCATATTCTCCCCGCTCCATGGACCGTCCGAGGGCTTGGCGTGGCATGGCAAAAGCAGTGGAGGGAGGAACTAGGGCCGTGCTGCTGAGAGAGAGATGGCAGGGGGGTGGGGCTAGGGCCCAGCATCTGTAACAGTGCCGCAGCGTTGCGCATGCGCATTGGAGTGTTCGTGCATGCGTAATGGGGGACTAACATTGGCAATCAGCCACCTCCCCTTTAAGTTCCCTCCTGCCAGCCCCCTTCTGCGAGCCCGGCCTGCTGCTGCTTGGGTATGTGGCCAGTTCACTGGTCTCCCGCCCGGGCTTCCCAACCACCACCCCTAGCCCTGGCGGAAGGGCTTGCCGGTGTGTGCTGCAGTCAATGCATTCTCCTGCTGACTTCCCGGGGCCGAGGTAGGACTTTTTATTTTTTCTTTCTTTTTTATTTATTATTGATGTTTTTTTTGCTGCTTTAATGTTGTTGTGAAGGTGTTTAGTGCTTTGCAAGGTCCTCTCACTTCGCTTCCCCCTCCACCATCTCCGGCTACCTGCGCTGATTTCTTAACTCTCCGCAAGGGTTTTCTGTGCGGGCCACAAGTGGCCATATATGCTGGCCTAAGTTAGTTTGGAGCAACTATTAGCTGTCCAAATGGCTTAAATGGCCAAAACAGGCATTGGTGGCTGCTAACACCCACTTTTGGAAAAAAAAACAAAACTAAAAAAAATCCTAACTAACTCATTTACACGGGCTTAAATTAAATGTGCAGAATGGGGATTTTTATATACTCCCAGAAAAATCAGGTTGCTCCAAAAAAAACGAGCAACTCCTGGCCAAATTTGGGCCCATAGCGAGGACCATTGGCATCTTGAAACAGCGTTTCCATTGCATGGACCATACCGGAGGCTACTTGTTATGCTCCCCTGAGATTATCAGTCAGATCACTGTTGTGTGCTGCATGCTACATAACTTAGCCATCATGAGGCAACAGCAGCTGGTAGGGGAAGACTCACCTGAGGTGAGAGTGGCCGATGATACTGATGAGGAAGATGCAGATGACGAGCAGGAGGATGAGGAAACCAGACAAGTACCTGAACCCGAAGCACGGCAGAGATGGGTGGGCCATTGTGCCCCTTTAAAGATTGCTCAAGCCTTCAGCTCATTTGTGAATGCTTTGTTACCTGAAGGCTCAGTGACAACTATTCCACATGGACCATGTTTACTGTTTGAACCTGTTCCGTAATATTGTGTTGTGTTAATGGAACAAATGATGGAAATGATTCTTGTTTACTACAAAAGTTGTGTTAATAAATGTAATGTTTTTTGGCGCACATGCGCAGAAGGTGCGGCATCATTTTTTCAGCGCAGACAGCAGGCTCCACCCCCTGAGGTGACTGGACATGCTGTGCGGCGCCAAATTTGAATTATACATTGGGGAAAACTTTGACAGAATATTTGTGGTGCATTTCTGGCCTAGAAAAACCTAGAAAAATTTGGCAATACGCCAGAAAACGGGCTTGGGCAAAATTGAGCCCAATGAAAGTACAATGAACAACCAATAAACTCCATTTTCCATGCCCTGCCCCATTAGTAACTCTGACTGCTAATAGCAAATTTAAAATACCGCTATATGGCAAAAATATGAAAACTGACACCAGCTTCACAATCAGCAGCACATTACATAGAAACATAGAAAATAGGTGCAGGAGCAGGCCATTCAGCCCTTCTAGCCTGCACCGCCATTCAATGAGTTCATGGCTGAACATGAAACTTCAGTACCCCCTTTCTGCTTTCTCGCCATACCCCTTGATCCCCCGAGTAGTAAGGACTTCATCTAACTACCTTTTGAATATATTTAGTGAATTGGCCTCAACAACTTTCTGTGGTAGAGAATTCCACAGGTTCACCACTCTCTGGGTGAAGAAGTTTCTCCTCATCTTGGTCCTAAATGGCTTGCCCCTTATCCTTAGACTGTGACCCCTGGTTCTGGACTTCCCCAACATTGGGAACATTCTTCCTGCATCTAACCTGTCTAAACCCGTCAGAATTTTAAACGTTTCTATGAGGTCCTCTCTCATTCTTCTGAACTCCAGTGAATACAAGCCCAGTTGATCCAGTCTTTCTTGATAGGTCAGTCCCACCATCCCGGGAATCAGTCTGGTGAATCTTCGCTGCACTCCCTCAATAGCAAGAATGTCCTTCCTCAAGTTAGGAGACCAAAACTGTACACAATACTCCAGGTGTGGCCTCACCAAGGCCCTGTACAACTGTAGCAACACCTCCCTGCCCCTGTGCTCAAATCCCCTCGCTATGAAGGCCAACATGCCATTTGCTTTCTTAACCGCCTGCTGTACATGTATGCCAACCTTCAATGACTGATGTACCATGACACCCAGGTCTCGTTGCACCTTCCCTTTTCCTAATCTGTCACCATTCAGATAATAGTCTGTCTCTCTGTTTTTACTTTGTATCTTTGAATCACTATTAGTTTTCAAAAAGGCAAAAACCTAATATATTATACCCACACTGAAATAGATTAAATAATGCTGGCAATAAAATGCTAAGATAAAATTAAAAACCAGCTATTCAGTAAAACTGAAAGCTTTTTTTATTCTATATGGTTGCAGAAACAAATTGTACAAGGAGGATATCACCAAAAATAAGGAGTTATTATTGGCTCAACTGGCAACGGCTGTCTAAGGAAATAAAACAGAAACTAATATTGAGAGCATCTGTAAAGAGGTAAAAGACATGTTAATGTTTTGGGTGTATCCCCTTCATCGGGACTGAAGTAGTTCAATGCTTCAATGTTCACTTCATAGAATGACAGGGTGCAAGGAAGTAACTCCTGATGTGCCTCATTTAGTGAGTCTCAATCTCAGCTGTAGAACTGCAAAATCAGAGGCTAAGCACTTCCCCCATGGGGAGAAACAAAAACTGGAGGTGGAATTACCCCAACTGTGGCAGTTCCAGAGGCCCGGGAGCAGATCCAAAGAAAGGATTGAAATAAAATTAATGAATTTGATTGGCATCTATAAGATTAGAACCAGTAATCTACTTTTAAAATAATCCTCGTGTCTTGACCGTAATAGTCCAATGTCACGTGATGATTTCCATTGGCTATAATTTCCCTTTGGGAGGTTTGCCCCAAATATGATAGAGGCAACGAGCAAGGCAATACGCCACTGCGTATGTGAACTCCGTGTCAACAGCTCCGAATATCTGTCAGCCGATCTGGAAGAAGCCGAGCGACTCAAAGTAGAGTACAGATGCAGGGCTGTATTACTGTACCATGGCAACACATGACATATGTGAATATGAAGGATAGTTGCACTTGTTAAAGATATGAGAAACATTGCTGCAAGGACATGGTGTTAGCACGGATGCTGCAGATAAGGTCGCCAAAGTGAAAATAGCGGGCCTATGAAAGTTATGCCATGATGGGCGACGGAACGCGCTACAGGAAGGAATTTCCATTAGCCTAATCACTTGGCTTAATCTAAACTGCTCATGTTTGAAGGCAAGACTGTCACATAATGGCAGGCACTGTGTGGAACAGGTGCACAAACAATTCACTCCTGGTTCGGAGGCCTGAAGTCTACAATCATAGAATGGTTACAGCATGGGAAAAAGGCCATTTGGCCCAACGAGCCCATGCCGGCTCTCTGCAAGAGCACCTCAGCTAGTCCCACTCCCCCACCCTTTCCCTGTATCTCTGCAAAGGTACTTATCCAACTCCCTTTTGAAAGCAGTGATTGAGTCTGCCTCCAACAACCTTTCAAGCTGTGCATTCAAGATCCTAACCACTCGCTGAGTAAAAAATGTTTTTCTTATGTCGCCTTGGCAAAAGAACCAATCATCTTAAAAATGCACCCGAGGCGCCCAGTGCACCCCATTGCGGGTGGTGAGTGTAAATGGGACTGGGCACTCCATGCACAAGGCTCATTAGGCTTCCAAACTTTCATGTAAAGCAGGCGGCCACCTCATAATGTGGCAGGCACACCTGAGCAGCAATCCAGCTGCATCGTGCCCATTTGGAATGGCCATTCAATGGAAGGTCACCATGACAAATAATTTTTTTTTAAAATCCTTTGCCACCCCTGTCCCCGTTGTCCGCTGCTCCTGTGCCAGACCTGTCACAATGCCCGTCCTGCACATCGATGCTGGAAAAACCTTCCGGCTATGCAAAGGGGAGCCAGCTGCCCATCGATGGCTGTTACTGCCTGACATTCTGGTCGTGGGGTGCCTGGTGTATCACTGCTAGAAAATGACGCAAGCGAACAGGGCTTGTATTACGCGACAAACTCAGCTCATTTGTGCACATGGACACTTGATGGTCTTTTTTTTAATTGCTTCGTTTTCATTGGTGGTCATTTTTCCAACAGTCTATCGACTCTGGATCAGTTCCGATGGACTGGAGGGTAGCTAATGTAACACCGCTTTTTAAAAAAGGAGGGAGAGAGAAAATGGGGAATTATAGACCGTTTAGCCTGACATCGGTAGTGGGGAAAATGTTGGAATCACTTATTAAAGATGAAATAGCAGCGCATTTGGAAAGCAGTGACAAGATCGGTCCAAGTCAACATGGATTTATGAAAGGGAAATCATGCTTGATAAATCTTCTAGAATTTTTTGAGGATGTATCTCGTAGAGTGGTCAAGGGAGAACCAGTGGATGTGGTGTATTTGGGCTTTTGACAAGGTCCCACACAAAAGATTAGTGTGCAAAATTAAAGCACATGGTATTGGGGGTAATGTATTGACATGGATAGAGAACTGGTTGGCAGACAGGAAGCAGAGAGCCGGGATAAACGGGTCCTTTTCAGAATGGCAGGCAGTGACTAGTGGAGTGCCGCAGAGCTCAGTGCTGGGTCCCCAGCTATTTACAATATACATCAATGATTTAGATGAAGGAATTGAGTGTAATGTCTCCAAGTTTGCAGATGACACTAAGCTGGGTGGTGGTGTGAGCTGTGAGGAGGATGCTAAGAGGCTGCAGGGTGACTTGGACAGGTTAGGTGAGTGGGCAAATGCATGGCAGATGCAGTATAATGTGGATAAATGTAAGGTTATCCACTTTGGGGGCAAAATCAGGAAGGCAGAATATTTTCTGAATGCCGACAGATTAGGAAAAGGGGAGATGCAACGAGACCTGGGTGTCATGGTACATCAGTCATTGAAAGTTGGCATGCGGGTACAGCAGGCGGTGAAGAAGGCAAATGGCATGTTGGCCTTTATAGCTAGGAGATTTGAGTATAGGAGCAGGGAGGTCCTACTGCAGTTGTACAGGGCCTTGGTGAGGCCTCACCTGGAATATTGTGTTCAGTTTTGGTCTCCTAATCTGAGGAAGGACGTTCTTGCTATTGAGGGAGTGCAGTGAAGGTTCACCAGACTGATTCCTGGGATGGTAGGACTGACATATGAGGAGAGATGGGATCAACTGGGCTTATATTCACTGGAGTTTAGAAGAATGAGAGGAGATCTCATAGAAACATCTAAAATTCTGACGGGATTGAACAGGTTAGAGGCAGGAAGAATGTTCCCGATACTGGGGAAGTCCAGAACCAGGGGTCACAGTCTAAGGATAAGGGGTAAGCCATTTAGGACCGAGATGAGGAGAAACTTCTTCACTCAGAGTTGTTAACCTGTGGAATTCTCTACCGCAGAAAGTTGTTGAGGCCAGTTCGTAAGATATATTCAAGAGGGAGTTAGATATAGTCCTTACGGCTAAAGTGATCAAGGGGTATGGAGAGAAAGCAGGAAAGGGGTACTGAGGTGAATGATCAGCCATGATCTTATTGAATGGTGGTGCAGGCTCAAAGGGCCGAATAGCCTACTCCACCTATTTTCTATGTTTCTGTATTATTTGACTGAGATGAATTGTTACATGAACCGACAATCATGCCACTGTTACTTCCTGTCTGTGTTTATCTTTATTTTATATTATTCTCCCTCCTGCTCTCTGTTTTTCTCATTCTATTAATCATCTTTTTCATCTCTTATTTTTCACTTTCGATGAAGGTACGATCCCGCAATGTTCACTCTCTGTTCTCTCCACAGACGCAATTTGACCCTCTGTGTATTTCCAGCTCTTAGCCTTTTTCTTTCAAACAGTGTCTGGATGGGAGGTTTGAAGCGCGCAGACACAGGCACCTACCCTGCATCCTAACGTGTGTGAGTCAATGAACGTACATCATGCATTTGAGTTTCCTTGGAAATTTGTTTTGTGGCCACAACTTTGAGGAATTAAGTGCAGCAATAATTGTAGATTTCCGTGCCAGCTACAGAGTTTGCCCTGCAGCAATATGGGTACGCACGCTGAAAAGTTGTCTGAGTTCTTTTCCATGAGCACTCAGTCAAATTACAGCAGGTTGAGAGCGAACACTTTGTGGCATGTCTGCTTTGCCCGCATACTTTGTGCAGTCAATGCCTAGGGAGTTTTAACTTTCTGTTCTTTCTGAAGCTGTCAAACATTTTCCTCATCGACTTCCAGTTCCCGAGGTTGTTGGCAACACCGTTGATCTTCCTCCTGCGCAATGCAGATTGTTGTTCTGTGAGGACAACTTCTTATTCAAGGGCTTGTTTCAGCAGCATTTTGAGTGCTGCATCAGAAAATGAGGCAGATCTGCTCCTTCTGCTTTCCTCCATGCCACTCAAATAAATCAGAAGGGTTCCAGAAATAACTTTTGTGCCTGGCCAAGAGACAAGTAACTTCCCTTTAAATAGCAACAGCAGCCCTTTAAAGGCTACTGCTGCTCACAAAGTCAGTCGCCTGCAATCAGTAAGTTCTCAGCATTTGGCTGATTCTGGCCCGATAATACACTGGAAATTTTTAAATGGCCTGACCTCTGAAGATTGCGTATAGTCATAAACAGAGCATAGCACTTAGCGCGATCTGCCCTTATATTTTGAGCTTAGAAACATGGAAAATAGGGGCAGGAGTAGGCCATTCAGCCCTTCAAGCCTGCACCACCATTCAATATAATCATGGCTGATCATGCAACTTCAGTAACCCATTCCTGCTTTCTCTCCATACACCTTGATCCCTTTAGCCGTAACGGCCACATATAACTCCCCTTTGAATATATCTAATGAACTGGCCTCAACAACTTTCTGTGGTAGAGAATTCCACAGGTTCATAATTCTCTGAGTGAAGAAGTTTCTCCTCATCTCGGTCCAAAATGGCTTACCCTTTACCCTTAGACTGTGAACCCTGGTTCTGGACTTCCCCAACATCGGGAACATTCTTCCTGCATCTAACCTGTCCAATCCCGTCAGAATTTTATATGTTTCTATGAGATCCCCTCTCATTCTTCTAAATTCCAGTGAATATAAGCCTAGTCAATCCAGCCGTTGTACATATATCAGTCCTGCCATCCCGGGAATCAGTCTGGTGAACCTTCGCTGCACTCCCTCAATAGCAAGAATGTCCTTCCTCAGATTAGGAGACCAAAACTGAACACAATATTCAAGGTGTGGCCTCACCAAGGCCCTGTACAACTGCAGTAAGACCTCCCTGCTGCTATACTCAAATCCTCTCGCTATGAAGGCCAATGTGCCATTTGCCTTCTTCACCGCCTGCTGTACCTGCATGCCAACTTTCAATGACTGATGTACCATGACAGCCAGGTCTCGTTGCACCTCCCCTTTTCCTAATCTGTCAACATTCATATAATATTCTGCTTTCCTGTTGTTGCCACCAAAGTGGATAACCTCATATTTATCTACATTATACTGCAACTGCCATGCATTTGCCCACTCCCCTAACCTGTCCAACTCACCCTGCAGTCTCTTAGCAGTTCTACATTCTCATTCAATTTCCTATCTCAAATGCATCTAACTGTCAGTGGTAGCACTCTTGCCTCTGAGTCAGAAGGTTGTGGATTCAACCAGAACCTGATCACATAATCTATGCTGATACTTCCGTGCAGTGGTGACAGAGTGCTGCACTGTTGGAGGTGCTGTCTTGTGAGGAAATGCTAAACCCTGGCTCCTGTCTGTCCTCTCAGGTGACATAAAAGATCCCATGGCACTATTTGAAGAGCAGAGCAGTATTGGGACCAGAGCTGCCCAGATAGGGACGTTAAAAGATAGGTGCTCTCTGCCGATGGTAAAACTCCTTGCAGCCAAATTTTGCAGTTTGGCATGGCGGCACCTTCACCAGGATCACGCCTGCCAGTTCCCGCCAACTGTTAAGAGATAAGGATAGCATTCACTTGGTGTGGCAAATGTCTTCAAGCCATTGAATTTTTTTTCCTAATCCAGGAGCAGGAGCTCTTGACTGTAGGAACTGTACTCACCTGTTCAGTCACGCTTTCCCGTGCAGCCCTGACTGCACCTTGTGGAGGCAGGTGGCCATCACATCCCAAAATGCTGTGCCCCTTTGCCATCACTTCCCTCAGCCTGACTTCCAGAGTGCTCTCAGAAATGTGGGAGGTCCTCCGTGCCCCGCCCCCATGGGACCTTGGACGACCACTGGCTCATTGCAGCACAGTACACAACAGAGGAATTTCGCCATTTTTCAGCCAACATAAAGCATCGGAGTTGATTTAAAAAGCTATTGGGCTCAATTTTTCCCAAAGCCGTTTTTTTGGCGTACTTGAAGAGTTTCGCCCGTTTTTTGGGGGCCCCAAGTACGCCAAAAATAAATCATCCAAGTTTCCCCGTTTAAATTCTTCATTTTGGCGCCTCCTAGCCTGTCGTTTAGTTTTGGGGGTGGAGCCCAAGAGCTGCACCAAAAAGTTCGGGTTGCCACGGTAATCAGTGACACACTGCGGGCAGAGGCTGGAAAGTGAAACATACAGCCAGTTCACAGCAACCTGCACAAGCACATTAAAATACATTGCAGCAACTTACCTCCATTTAAATTATTAAATCCCTCTCCTCCACCCCTCCCGAAGCCGGTCCAGGTCCCCGCTCCTATCCCAGGCCGAATGGCCTCCCGGTCCCTGCACCTATCCCAGGCCGAACGGCCTCCTCCCTCCAGGTCCTTGCTCCTAACTATGCCCGAAAAGCTTCACCCCCCCACTTCTCGCCCACTCTCTTACGTCTCCTGCTGCTGCTGTCCGGGCCCTGGAACTGCCACCTAAGAACTCATGTTAAGAGTGGAAGCAAGTCTTCCTCGATTCCGAGGGACAGCCTATGATGATGGAACTGCATCTGCTGTACTGATTTACTTACCTGCGCTGATTTTCTTAACTCACCAGAAGGTTTTTCTACAGAGGCCAAAAATTGCCGTCCTAAGAAGAATTGGAGTAAATTGGAACTGGCCAAACTTGCTTAAATGGCCAGAATTGGCGCGGGTGGCAATTCCCCTATGATTCAAAAATAACAAATTTTTTAAAATCGTAACTTAGAAACGTAGAAACATAGAAAATAGGTGCAGGAGTAGGCCATTCGGCCCTTCGAGCCTGCACCACCATTCAATAAAGATCATGGCTGATCATTCCTTCAGTACCCCTTTTCTACTTTTCTACTTTCTCTCCATACCCCCTGATCCCCTTAACCATCAGAGCCATATCTAACTCCCTCTTGAATATATCCAGTGAACTGGCATTAACAACTCTCTGCGGCAGGGAATTCCACAGGTTAACAACTCTCTGAGTGAAGAAGTTTCTCCTCATCTCAGTCCTAAATGGCCGACCCCTTATCCTAAGACTATGTCTCCTGGTTCTGGACTTCCCCAACATCGGGAACATTCTTCCCGCATCTAACCTGGTCCAGTCCCATCAGAATCTTATATGTTTCTATGAGATCCCCTCTCATCCTTCTAAAACTCCAGTGAATAAAGGCCCAGTTGATCCAGTCTCTCCTCATATGACAGTCCAGCCATTCCTGGAATCAGTCTGGTGAACCTTCGCTGCACTCCCTCAATAGCAAGAACGTCCTTCCTCAGACTAGGAGACCAAAACTGAACACAATATTCCAGGTGAGGCCTCGCTAAGGCCCTGTACAACTGCAGTAAGACCTCCCTGCTTCTATATTCAAATCCCCTAGCTATGTAGGCCAACATACCATTTGCCTTCTTTACCGCCTGCTGTACCTGCGTGCCCACTTTCAGTGACTGATGAACCATGACACCCAGGTCTCATTGCACCTCCCATTTTCATAGTCTGCCGCCAATCAGATAATATTCTGCCTTCGTGTTTGTGCCCCCAAAATGGATAACCTCACATTTATCCACATTATACTGCATCTGCCATGCATTTGCCCACTCACCTAACCTGTCCAAGTCACCCTGCAGCCTCTTAGCGTCCTCCTCACAGCTCACTCTGCCACCCAGTTTAGTGTCATCTGGAAACTTGGAGATATTACACACTATTCCTTCATCCAAATCGTTAATATATATTGTAAATAGCTGGGGTCCCAGCACTGAGCCCTGCGACACTCCAATAGTCACTGCCTGCCATTCTGAAAAGGACCCGTTTATCCCGACTATCAGCTTCCTGTCTGCCAACCAGTTCCCTAGCCACATTAGTGTATTACCCCCAATACCATGTGCTTTGATTTTGCACACCAATCTCTTGTGTGGGACCTTGTCAAAAGCCTTCTGAAAGTCCAAATACACCACACCAATTGGTTCTCCCTTGTCCACTTTGCTAATTACAGCCTCAAAAAATTCCAGAAGATTCGTCAAGCATGATTTCCCTTTCATAAATCCATACTGACTTGATCCGATTCTGTCACCGCTTTCCAAATGCGCTGCAAGTTCGTCCTTCATGATCGATTCCAACATTTTCCCCACTACTGATGTCAAGCTAACCGGTCTATAATTACCCGTTTTCTCTCTCCCTCCTTTTTAAAAAAAGTGGTGTTGCATTAGCTACCCTCCAGTCCATGGGAACTGATCCAGAGTCGATAGACTGTTGGAAAATGATCACCAATGCATCCACTATTTCTAGGGCCGCTTCCTTGAGCACTCTGGGATGCAGACTATCAGGCCCCGGGGATTTATCGGCCTTCAATCCCATCAATTTCCCTAACATAATTTCCCGCCTAATAAGGATATCCTTCAGTTCCTCCTTCTCACTAGACCCACTAGACCCACTGGCCCCAGTACCTTCGGAAGGTTATTTTTATCTTCCTTCGTGAAGACAGAACCGAAGTATTGGTTCAATTGGTCTGCCATTTCTTTGTTCCCCATTATAATTTCACCTGAATCCGACTGCAAGGGACCTACGTTTGTCTTTACTAATCTTTTTCTCTTCACATATTTATAGAAGCTTTTGCAGTCAGTTTTTATATTCCCTGCAAGCTTCCTCTCATACTCTATTTTCCCCCTCTTAATTAAACCCTTAGTCCCCCTCTGTTGAATTCTAAATTTCTCTCAGTCCTCAGGTTTGTTGCTTTTTCTAGCCAATTTATATGCCTCTTCCTTGGCTTCAACACTATGCTTAATTTCCTTTGTTAGCCATGGTTGAGCCACCTTCCCAGTTTTATTTTTACTCCAGACAGGGATGAACAATTACTGAAGTTCATCCATGTGATCTTTAAATGTTTGCCATTGCTTATCCACCGTCAACCCTTTGAGTATCGTTTGTCAGTCTATTCTAGCCAATTCACGCCTCATACCGTCGAAGTTACCTTTCCTTAAGTTCAGGACCCTTGTTTCCGAATTAACTTTGTCACTCTCCATCTTAATAAGGAATTCTACCATATTCTGGTCACTTATCCCCAAGGGCCCTCGCACAACAAGATTGCTAATTAACTGACTAACTGAGTTATGCAGACGCACATTAATTGGGGAAACTTGTATTTTTTAAAACTTAGGCCAAAAAAAGCGGAGCATTCCAAAAAAGAGCGCAAATCACTGGGGAAAATTGTACCCTATATGTGCACATTTGTGCATCTACCCAGGAATTCCGCCCTCCGACCTCCACGTTCCCAGTGTGCGGCACAAATTGCATCATCATTGTTTGAATGAGAGGAAATCGGAAATCTTGGTCGGACCCTTGGTACGTTGGTAACATGAAAAGAACCATTCATGTACCACCGACGAACAGGTTGTAGAATTGTAGCCCATTAGATGTATATGCGTATTTTGGAAGGAGCTAAAATAAGAAATATAAGTAACTATGCTCTCTAATTTTGAAGTGTAGAATTGCTATTAATGGCCTGCAGTGCAGGGTGGCCAAATCATCTATGTGCAAGTTAACCTCACAACTTTCAGTTTAATATTAATGAGCTGTGCCATTAACTGCAGATACCTCACCTTTAGCACGACCGGCTTTACTGTCACTGGAATTGAGGTCAGAACACTCCAGTGATTCCTATCATCACCTTCCTTGCCATAATGAAAAAAGCTGCAATCAACTGAAGGTGCCAACTTTTTCCTGAATATTTTTTCTGCATCGAAGAAAGATTTATTTTAAAAGAATTTTCTGTGAAGTTTCCCAATAAAGTTCCATATCAGCACACTTATAATATACCGTCATCGTGCTTTATGTGGAGGATAAAGGAAACACATGAGGGCCTTGTAGAGCTGCAGCATGATTGGAGAGTACAGAAGGCGTGAAGAACTGACAATGTGGATTAGCTAGAGTGCGTATGAGAATGAGTAGGGAGTGCTGAGAGCACGGTGAGTATGATCATGGTTGGGGAATACTGTGAACATGAGAATGAGCTGTGGAAGTACTAAGAACATCATGGCTACCAGAATGAGTTAGGAGTACTGAGAATAGCGTAAGTTTGTGAATGAGTTTAGAGTGCTAAGAACACTGAACATGAGAATGTGAAGAGATCGCAAAGTCTCTGTTTAAAGAATGGACTCAGTCGAGAATATTTTGTAGACTTTATGGGATTTTTCTGAGGGTATTTTTCCCTGTAATGGGATCACCCTGTGCAGAGAGACCGCATGGCAGTTGGCTGTGACAAAAGAACTGTCAGTCATCCAGAATGTACGGGTTCGCCCGCCAGACCTAGCTAAAGGAAGGGGGCCATATGCAAAATCATTTCTCACCTCCATCTCAAGAGAAGCAGAACAATGAACCCACTAGCCTGGCCAGCCAAAGAGGAGCCAGTTTTTTTTTCCCCCAACAGAAAGACCGAGATATGTCCCAGACTCAGGGCCATTAGTCCAATACACATGGGTCTGATGGCCCATCACTGACTAAGCACCGGAGTGCTTAGAAACAAAAGAGTTTTAAAGATTGGCGGGAAAAATAGGGGTAGCAAGACTCTTTTAAAGTTAGACAATTTTTCCACCATTTTGTCACCCCTTCTCCCTCTCGCTCTCGATGTAACAAGAAGAAGTACCAGAGGAGGAAGCCGCAGTCCCGCAGAAGAAGACGCTGAGAGAGAGAACCGCATACTCTTCACAGGGTACGGCCTCCAGGCAGTGACTTCCCACAGCTGAGCTGAGCGATCAAGACCGACTGTGTGTGGTGATGAACATGGTCGCGAGTGTCCCAAGCCAGTAACCAGATATCCCAGGTGAGCTGAGTGAGGGCTCAGGGTTTTCTCAGAAGCGAAGTTTCTCGGGGCTATTCTGGGGAGGAAGCTTGTTTGGTTTCGCCTGGCGAAGGGGCTGCGACTGGGTAATTTGTTGGTAGGGGTGGAGTTAGAATCCACCATAGCAACAAGGGAATTACTGCATGTTACCGGTCCTCAGTTTTGTATTGCATGTATGTTTGTAACCTGGATCTTCTTCTCCACAGAGACAGTGATTTTGTTTAGTAGTGCATGTTTTAGCCAGTGTATGTTAGACTAAATAAATCTAAGTACGATTTTTCACCGAAGCATTCCTGTCCATGACTTATTCCATTTACACTCTGAATAATAATCCCCGGGTACAGAATTTTTGTAAGGTGGGGGCGATTCGAACTGTCCGTCTAGCCATTGGGCTAGGATCAAAACCGCTTACAAAATGCGTTGGTAGTGCTGAGATCTGTGGCCCCAAACTTCCTGGAATGAGAGATAGCGTAAGTCATCAATCAAGCCTTTGCAAGGCCAGGAATTTCTGATGGAGATGATGTCCGCTGGGCCCCTGCTATAGAAGCAGCCCAGCAAACACTCTGTTGAATTTCAGGACCTGTGGAAGAAGCATTCACCCTCCCAATGGCAACGAACCAAATTCTGTTACTTCTGACTTCACATCTGCCCTGGAAAACATGTGGCAGAATTTAAAAGGTGCAGTCTGCCATGAGCCAAGTGTCAAGGCAGAAGTACGCAGTTAAATGGACACTGCTCAACTGAGATTGCTTGTGAAGACTTTTGTCCATATCTTGGGACTCACTATAGGTATTGGGAATTTACTGTTCTACGCAGGACGACTTCTACATTCTCCATTACCCTTAGCATTCTATTTAATCACAATTACTGATCCAATATCTGAGAGCTGCACCATGGACTTCCCAATTGGAACCCTACTATACATGATACATGCGCTGGAGGAAGAGGAGTAGCAGGAGGCTGTAAGGGAAGCCATATTCATCAGGCAGCACCAAACTAGGAAAAAGACCATCCTGGTACTATCTACCCAGCAGGAAATGGAGATCCAGCAGTGCTTTCCGAGACCTTCACAGGAACTCTGTCTCAGGTGTTTGTGCTTTTGTCTTGAAGCTTTGGAGGAGCTCCGTTCATTGCCACATCCATCTGCAAGCAAGTCCACAGAATGCACAGCTCCCACTGTGGCAGAGAAAGTGATCACAGCTCTGAACTTTGAAGGCACAAGGTCATCCTAAGGAGCCGCAGTGGACTTTGGCCAGATTAGCCAATTTGCTGTGCACTCCACTATGAGGCAAGTCACCAAGGGTATCTTTGCCAGGACATCTCAATTTATATCATTTGGCAGTGTTCCCAGGCAGAGAGGACCATCAGAAATGTTAGAATTGCTAGCCATTGATTGCACTCATGTGGAACTGTTTGCCCCAAATATAACTTCCCATATTTTATATAAACCGCAAAGACTTCTGTACCCATTTGTGATGACAACTGCAGCTTCTTGCATGTAAATTCGCAACATATTTGGAACTGTCTCGATGCTTTTATACTTTGTCAGTGTAGTTTCTTACCCCTTTTTCCAACAGTAGGAAGAAAAGGGCAAGAACTTCCATGGTTCATGACACCTCTCTGTAGAACCACCAATGCCACAGAGGGGTGTTACAATGAAGCCGGGAACTGGGAACGGTAGCATAGTGGTTATGTTACTGGACTAGTTATCCAGAGTCATGAGTTCAAATCACACCATGGCAGCTGCGGAATTTAAATTCAGCTAATTAAATAAATCTGGAATTAAATGGTGACCATGAAACTACCGGGTTGTCGTTAAAAACCCATCTGATTCACTAATGTCCTTTAGGGAAGGAAATCTGACATCCTTACCTGGTCTAGCCGAAATGTGCGTCCAAACCCACAACAATCTGGTTGATTCTTAACAGCCCTCTGAGTTGTACCAAATTGCTGCAAAGAAGTATCACCACACGACTGCAGCAGTTCAAGAAGGCAGCCCACCACCATCTTCTCACGGGCAGTCGGGATCTGCAATAAATGATGACCTTACCATCGATGCCCACATCCATGAACAAATTTTTTTTTAAAAGCACATATGAAGAGAAGGATAAGAATTGAACAAGCCACTGGTATGCTCAAAGGAAGCTCATGCTGTCTGGATAGATCCAGGGTTGCTTTGTAGCATGCGTGCAGTCCCGGCTCATGAATTTTCCTAGCATGCAGTATGCTTCACAACTTTCCAATCAGGAAAGGACTGATGGTACATGCCCCAGAGGACACCAGAGTGCCTGATGATGACACTATTGATGCTAAAAGCCAAGTCCCAAAGAACAGGAAGCAGGTGCAATGGCAAGTGATGCAAGACAGCTGAGACCCATTTGGCACACATTCACAGGTGAATAACACCCTATTATTTGGAAGTCTCAAACATCTGCTTCCTCGCACCCATTGCATGTCAGCGTTGCCACAGATAAAGTGGATCTCAAGGCCTTGCTCTTCAGTAAGGATCTCCGCTCTGTTGTGGCTGCAGCCTCTGGAAGAAAAGAAAATGTATTATTAATGTTTGTCTGATGTAGCAGCATTCTGTTGTAATCGGATAGCTTGTGGACCTCTTATGAGGATTGCGGTAGCTGGTGAGCAAATGAAGAACATAGAAACATTAACTGAGAAAAGATGTACAGTCTCACAAACCTGCTGAAGGCACAGAGGCTGCCACATCTCCATCCCCAACTGCCAGGCCAGAGTCCAAGCTTCATCTTCTTCTGTTAAATATCGGATGTTGGCACATCATCCTCCAATGGCCTGGCGTTCCCTGGCGTGTGCTGTCCTCTGCAGGAGGATTGCATCGTGCTAATTGGCTGCTTCAGTCACCAGATCGTGCAGTCAGGATTCATGGAATAGATAGGAGTAATGGGTCTGGAATGTTATGCTGCAATGTGCTAGCATGCATTACAGGATGTGAGACAATTGCCAAGTGACTTTGATTCTGGGTCAAGGAAGATGGTGCTTGTGATACCCCACAGGGTATTACATGATTATTGTACTTTTTGCTGCTTTGTGATTCAGTTATCTGCCCTGTTATGCATCTGAAAATACTCTTAACTTTGCTGATTTAATGAGGCATGAAACGGCTGAGCGCATTGGGTACAGTAAAGGCTTGGACAACATTCCAGCTATCTTGCTGAAGACTTGTGCTCCAGAACTAGCTGCAGCTCTAGCCAAGCTGTTCCAGTACAGCTACAACACTGGCAACTATCTGACAATGTGGAAAATTGCCCAGATATATCCTGTCCACAAAAAACAGGACAAATCCAATTCGTCCAATGACCGCCTCATCAGTCTACTCTCAATCGTCAGCAAAGTGATGGAAGGTGTCGTCGATAGTGCTATTAAGTAGCACTTACTCACCAATAAGCTGCTCAGCGATGCTCAGTTTGGGTTCCGCCAGGACCTCTCGGCTCCAGACCTCATTACAGCCTTGGTCCAAACATGGACAAAAGAGCTGAATTCCAGGGGTGAGGTGAGAGTGACTGCCCTCGACATCAAGGAGGCATTTGACTGAGTGTGGCATTAAGGAGCCCTAATAAAACTGAAGTAATGGGAATCCGAGGGAAAAATCTCCACTGGCTGGAGTCATACCTAGCACAAAGGATGATGGTTGTGGTGGTTGGAGGTCAATCATCACAGCCCCAGACGTCGTGCAGGAGTTCCTCAGGGCAGTGTCCTAGGCCCAACCATCTTCAGCTGCTTCATCAATGACCTTCCCTCCATCATAAGGTCAGCAGTGGGAATGTTCGCTGATGACTGCACAGTGTTCAGTGCTATTCGCAACTCCTCAGATAATGAAGCAGTCCATGCCTGCATGCAGTAAGATTTGGACAACATTCTGGCTTGGGCTGGTAAGTGGGAAGTAACATTCACGTCACACAATGACCATCTCCAACAAGCGAGAGTCAACCACCACCCCTCGACATTAGTGGCATTACCATCGCTGAATCCCTCAATATCAACATGCTGGGGGTCACAATTTACCGGAAACCTCACTGGACCAGCCACATAAATACTGTGGCAACAAGAGTGGGTCAGAGACTGGGTATTCTGCGGCGAGTGTCTTACCTCCTGATTCCCTAAAGCCTTTCCACCATCTACAAGGCACAATTCTGGAGTGTGATGGAATATTCACACCTTGCCTGGATGAGTGCAGCTCCAACAACACTCAAGAAGCTCAACACCATCCAGGACAAAGCTTGATTGGCATCCCATCCACCAACTTAAACATTCACTCCCTCCACCATCGGTGCACCATGGCTGCAGTGTGTACCATCTACAAGATGCACTGCAGCAACTTGCTTCTTCGGCGATCTCTATCACCTAGAAGAACAAGGGCAGCAGGTGCATGGGGACACCATCACCTGCAAGTTCCCCCCCTCAAGTTGTACACCATCCTGACTTGGAAATATATCACCATTCCTTCATCGTTGCTGTGTGAAAACCTGGAAATCCCTCGCTAACAGCACTATGGGAGTACCTTCACCACACAGACTGCAGCGGTTCAAGAAGGCACCACCACCTTCTCGAGGGCAATTGGAGATGGGCAATAAATGCTGGCTTTGCCAGCGATGCCCACATTCCAGGAACAAAAAAAAAATAATTGAAATCCATGGGAGTGCAGCGAAGGTTCACCAGACTGATTCCTGGGAGGGGAGATTATCCTATGAGTAGACTAGGCCTATATAATCCCTGGAGTTTAGAAGATTCTCACAGGTAGATGCAGGGAGGATGTTTCCCCTGGGTGACTAGAACTAGGGGTCACAGTCTCAGAATAAGGGGATCGGCCTTTTATATAATTATAGGCTCCACCTAGTGGACTATTGTGGGAGTGCAACCTCTGTTGTTTAAAGAATAAAAGGAATAGAGCCATCTTGGAGTCTGTGTGTGTTATGGTATCATAAGGAATATACCACATTAGCGATGAAGGATAGGATTCCTGGATTCCCTAGCTGAAATTTTTGTTGGAGGATGATTCCAACCAAACAGAGAGACCATAGAGGTCCTTTGTGTTGCAGATCAGCTAAAAACATCCAATGTAAATGACAAGCACACTTGGATGAACTGAAGAGTCCAGATGGTCGCGCCTATGGGAATAATAGGGCGCTTGGGGGAGTTTCAACGTGACCGAGAGCATTTCAGAGCATCTGTGGAACGGCTAGAAATGTTTTTCACCGCAAATACTATCATCGAGGTCCCCAATGATGAAAACCGTAACCAGGTGGCGTTAGAAAGAAAATGGGCCATTTTCTTGACTCAAGGAGCCCCACACGGTGTATGAAACCGTGAAAAATGTGTTTATTCCCGTCAAGCCAAAGGACACGCCACTTACGGAGATTCTAAGCATGTTATAATAGCACTATAGTCGTGAGCCCCTGGAAATTGCTGAAGGTTATCATTTCAGAATACGAGATCAGTTAACTTATGAGAGTATCAGTGAGTACCTTGTAGCATTAAAGAAGTTATCTATTCACCGTCATTTCGGAAACTTTCAGGACCGAGCAGTGCGCGACTGCTTTGTGGGATGAAAAATGAAGCGATCAGAAGAAAGTTGTTGACAACTCATAACTTGACTTTTGATTTAGCTTGTCAGACAGCTACGTTGATGGACATGGCCGACCAATATTCCCGAGGATTTTGTACCATTTCCTGTCGTCAGACAACAGAGATGAATCGCCTGCAGGTTAAAAGTAAAAGGCAGTTGGGTCTCAAATCCTCAGCAACTGGCCAAGGTAACAATACATTGAAGCCGTGCTATCGTTCCTGGGACAACACATTGCTCAAAGTTGTCCATATGTGAAGGCAGAGTGTTTCTTCTGCAGGAAAACTGGGGGCATCTTGCGAAGGCATGCCGAATGATGAGTAAACCAACTTTCAAGGCTATAAGTAGAAATCCCCAGTGAGTACATAGCATGGAATAAAAGCAATAGGATGAAGAGATACATGTCATCAGGAGCACAAAAGTATCTAACTGCTATTCGAAAAGTATCATCATCCAAGTAGATGTTGCAAGAACCAGGATACCCATGAAAATCGACACTTGTACAAATTGCGTGATTTCCCATTGGACAAATCCAAGATAGAATAATGAGACTACTCAGGAGAGAACATTCCTGTGGTAGGTCATGTCACTGTAACGGTGAAATACAAGGATCAATTTCAGAGCTTGCATCTCTTAGGAGTGGCAGGAGACAAGCCTGCCTTACTTGGAAGAAATTGGTTGGGATCACTGAAGCTGGATTGGAGTAAGATTTTTCGTGTTGAAACGAGATTTGCTGCGAAGAATGATCTCATCAAGAAGTATCCAAAGGTGTTCTGCGAAACAGGCAGTCTGATCCAAGGCTTCAAGGCGAGTGTCAGGGTACAGAAGGACGCTAGACCGTTTCACTGCAAGCCACATCCCTTACCATATGCACTATAGGAGAAGGTTGAGCAAGAACTCAAAAGACTAGAGACCGAGAACATTATCTCTGAGATCTATGTAATTGGGCTACACCCATTGTTGTTGTCAGATGGTAAGGTCAGGTTGTGTGGTGATTATAAATTAACCGTAAACCAGAGGGTAATCTACTAATACATTGCCAAATGTAGAAGATTGGTTCACAAGGCTGACAGGTGGTCAGATCTTCTCAAGGTTAGATCTTACAAATGCCTACTTACAACTGGAGCTAAATGAGGAGTCCAAGTAATGCTTGACTATAAATACTCATCTAGGCCTATATCAATTTAATAGGCTACCATTTCGAGTATCTTCCGCCTCCATCATATTTCAAGGGGTGATGAACCAGATTTTGCAAGGCATTGAATGGGTAGTATGTTATTTAGATGACCTACGCATTTCAGCACCAAACAGGCAAATTCATAATAACATATTGAATGAAGTGCTCAAACGGCAAGAGAAGCACAGAGTATGAGTGGCTGCTCGCAAGTGTGAGTTATTTCAAAACTCAGTGGCGTACATAGGGCACAGAGTAGACAAAGATGGTTTACATCCAACCAAGAGAAAGCTGGATGCAATCAGAAATGCACCCATACCTAAGAATATCATTTAACTTCGATCATTTTTGGGTCTTTTGAACTATTATGGGAAGTTCCTACCAAATTTGGCTACAGTGTTACGTCTACTGAATGAGTTGTTGAAGAATGCAACGTGGCATTCAAGGAGTGTAAAAGCCAATTAGTAGAGAGCACCTTATTAGTTCACTATGATGTTTCTAAGATCAAGCTAGCATGTGACGCCTCTCCGTATGGAGTTGGGGCAATGATCTCTCATGTACTATGTCGTGGGGAGGAGAGACCAATTGCTTTTGCTTTAGGCAATCTCAGTGCCAGTGAGTGTAATTATGCACAAATCAAAAGGGAAGCTTTGTAATTAATTTTTGGAGTCAAGAAGTTCCACAAATACTTGTAAGTTATGGACCATTAGCCACAGACTGCAATCCTCTATCCAAAGTCCCCAGTTTCAACCTTAGCTGCAGCCCAAATGAAGAGATGGGTTTTGATTTTGTCAGCATATATGTATATACATGAGTACAGCTGATCACAGTAATGCTGATGCTATGTCTAGATTGCCATTTCCATTACAAGTTACACCTGATGGGGAAGAAGTGTTCAATTTTTCATATATTGATAAGCTGTCAATCACAGCTGAAGAGATTGGTAGAGCCACCAAACATGACTCAGTTATGTCAAAGGTGTATGATTACATCACAACTGGCTGACCAAACCAGGTATCAGAAAAAGATATTCATCCATACTTCATCCATACTTCGTTCGTATAAATGAATTATCAGTGGCTAAAGATTGTGGGGTACAAGAGAGGTTACTCCAAATAAATTCAGGTCCAAATTATTAGGAGATCTTCATGACCAGCACCTGGGAATAGTGCTTGACCAAGCGTTTTGCATGCAGTTACTTATGGTGGCCAGGTCTAGATAAAGATATAGAGTACATCGTTAGTCAGTGTACAACATGTCAATCGGTAAGCAAGATACCACCATCAGTAACATTACAGCCATGGAAATGGCCTCCCAGAAGAAATTGTGTCTGATAATGGACCACAATTTTATTCAGAAGAATCTTCACAGTTCAAGAGCAAAAATGGTGTGAAACATACCAAGGTTCCACTGTACCACTCTGCTTCAAATGGTGCAGCAGAGCGCACAGTACAAATTGTAAAACGTGCCCTCATCAAACAAATGTTGGATCCAAATCCAAAGAAACCACTGTTGTCATTGAACCACAAATTGGTAAATTTTCTTATTATTTATCGTAATGCTCCTCGTACAAATACTGGTAGAACACCAGCAGAGTTGTTTCTCAAATGACAGCCACAAACTAGATTCTCGTTGTTAAAGACAAACTTGACACAGTCAGTAGAAGAGAAACAATTAAGACAGAAAGAGAATCATGATAGAGGTAGAGCAAGAGAGAGAAATATGAAATAAAATCAGAAGGTGAGAGTGAGGAACCATCACCATAAATGTTTAAAGTGGTTACCAGGAAGAGTGGTGAAGATATGTGATCCTCGCACATACTTGGTCAAGATGTTTGATCGTGGAAAGGTTAGATTTGTTCACATGATTATATTTTACCTACAGATGTAGAAAGAGTTGAAAATTGGAATGATTTAATTATTTCTGACTCATCAGATAGTCTTATTACAAGTTGAGTACCAGTAGCATAACCTACATCAGATGTAATAGAAACAAGTCCAGGAGAAAGTCAGAATTTAAGTCTGAGTCCGAGTCAGGCAGACAAACAGTCTGAAGTTGAAGAGAGTTCAAATGTAGATCAAGGACATCCCTTGGAGACACATTCTCCTCAGGATCAGCCTAAAATAAGTCTAAGTTTGACACCATGGGCTAGACTTTCCATTATTGTGCAGATTGCCCAAAAATGGGCGTTATTTCCAGCATTGGCGTTTATTATGGGTTTTGAGATCACCGGAGTATCGCCCATTTTCAAAACCCCAAATTTTCACTTTATAAAATAGTGTTACCACGAGCGATATGAAATAGGCGTTAGCGGTAATTTTTTTGACCTACTGCTGTAAAATTTTGGCATCCATAGCAACGCCATGGCAACGGTCGTTTCCTGCGTTTCAGGACGTCAGGAGTCATTAATACATGCGCAGGAGAGAGAGAGGGAGCAGAGAGGAGCTGAAAGCCTGTCTGGGTGTGTTGCATGGTTGTTGGCTGTTGTGGGAGGTAAGAAAGAGATTTAGCAGCAGTAAAAAGAATTGAGAGCACAAATAACTTTGTTTGCACAGAGATTTGGGGGAAAAAAATATAATTGAAATGGAAGGTATGGAGGGGGTGACGCACCACGAAGTGGAGGTTGAGGATGCTGGCGAGAGCAGTGAGGTGGGAGAGGAACTAGAAGTGGGAGGACGAATACGAGCTTGCAGATTCTCCGACAAGGCAAATGCCTCCTTCCTGCAGGAGGTGGAGTCACACTGGGATCAATTGACCCGGGCTGAGCATGGGAAGCCCACCCAAAGGCTTACCAGAAGATATGGGCTGACATAACCAAGTTGGTCTCGACGGCGCAAGCGCTGGAACGACCTTGTCGGTTCCGCCAGAGTAAGTATTACATTTATTTACATTTACTTATACATTTATATAATTTGAATTGTAAGTGTAATGAGTGATTAAAATCAGATGTGATGTCTTGCACTAATACCAGGAATGTTTTACTCAAAGCCTGCGTTATGGTCTACATCTTTAGGTAAATAATGATAATGATCATAATAATGATGATAACATCTGTCAGTTATGTGTTGTATCAGTCTCTGTGACATAGAAACATAGAAAAATAGGTGCAGGAGCAGGCCATTCGGCCCTTCGAGCCTGTACCACCATACAATAAGATCATGGCTGATCATTCACCTCAGTACCCCTTTCCCGCTTTCTCTCCATACCCCTTTAGCCGTAAGGGCCACATCCAACTTCCCTCTTGAATATATCTAACAAACTGGCATCAACAACTCTCTGCGGAAGAGAATTCCACAGGTTAACAACTCTCTGACTGAAGAAGTTTCTCCTCATCTCAGTCCTAAAGGGCTTACCCCTTATCCTTAGACTGTGACCCCTGGTTCCGGACTCTCCCAACATCGGGAACATTCTTCCTGCATCTAACCTGTCCAGTCCCGTCAGAATTTTATATGTTTCTATGAGATCCCCTCTCATTCTTCTAAACTCCAGTGAATGCAGGCCTAGTTGATCCAGTCTCTCCTCATATGTCAGTCCTCCCATCCCAGAAATCAGTCTGGTGAACCTTCGCTGCACTCCCTCAATAGCAAGAATGTCCTTCCTCAGATTAGGAGAACAAAACTGAACACAATATTCCAGGTGAGGCCTCACCAAGACCCTGTACAACTGCAATAAGACCACCCTGCTCCTGTACTCAAATCCCCTAGCTATGAATGCCAACATGCCATTTGCCTTCTTCACCGCCTGCTGTACCTGCATACCAACCTTCAATGACTGATGTACCATGACACCCAGGTTTCGTTGCACCTCCCTTTTTCCTAATCTGCCGCCATTCAGATAATAATCTGTCTTCGTGTTTTTGTCACCAAAGTGGATAACCTCACATTTATCCACATTATACTGCATCTGCCATGCATTTGCCCACTCACATAACCTGTCCAAGTCACCCTGCAGCCTCTTAGTGTCCTCCTCACAGCTCACACCGCCACCCAGCTTAGTGTCATCTGCAAACTTGGAGATATCACTCTCAATTCATTATTCTAAATCATTAATGTATATTGTAAATAGCTGGGGTCCCAACACTGAGCCCTGCGGCACCCCACTAGTCACTGCCTGCCATTCTGAAAAGGATCTGTTTATTCCGACTCTCTGCTTCCTGGTCTGCCAACCAGTTCTCTATCCACGTCAGTATATTACCCCCAATACCATGTGCTTTAATTTTGCAAAAGAATCTCTTGTGTGGGACCTTGTCAAAAGCCTTTTGAAAGTCCAAATATACCACATCCACTGGTTCTCCCTTGTCCACTCTACCAGTTACATCCTCAAAAAATTCTGGAAGATTTGTCAAGCATGATTTCCCTTTCATAAATCCATGCTGACTTGGACCGATCCTGTCACTGCTTTCCAAATGCGCTGCTATTTCATCTTTAATAATTGATTCCAATATTTTCCCCACTCCCTATGTCAGGCTAACTGGTCTATAATTCCCTGTTTTCTCTCTCCCTCCTTTTTTAAAAAGTGGTGTTACATTAGTTACCCTCCAGTCCATAGGAACTGATCCAGATGCCAGATGCCACGTGAGTAAAGTATACACCATTGCGTAATGTAAAGTCAATAAATGCCAGGCCCACTCATCCGAACAATAATATGTGATCACCATCATCATAGGTGGTCCCTCGAACAAGGATGACTTGCTTCCATGAGAGTTCACAGATGTTTCAACGAAGGACCCGATGTTCCAGCCCTGAACTCCAGTTGAGGGAGTGGAAGTTGCCTGTGCGTGAATGTTTTTAATGTGTGGTGATCACACGGGCTTGACAGAGCTAGGCCTTTATCCAGTGGCAAGGATTAACCAGAACGACTAGAGACCTACTCTGCTGCACGGACCTAGTGCGCACACATATCGCAGTGTGGGCAGGTCCGTGCTGCCCCTGGGCCCTCGGCTCTTCTGGGCCCCGTACCCTCATTCGCTGCACCTCTGCCACGATGTTCCAGGGCCTGGCACTCCAGCTCTATTGATATATGTGATAGATGATTGATAAAAGTGTTATCTAAATAATGATGGCCTCATGAAATTCATTGTAATGCAGAATTTGGTCATGGTCATGAAATAAGATGTCTGTGATGATTTTGATAGCGGTAGTGCTTTTGTCGTGCATATGCTGTGTGTAGCATTTGAATCACCTTGTGATCCTAGCACCCCCTTCTCTAATAACCTAATTTATGTTTTGTAGCTCAGCCAGCAGTGCGGTCCCATGCAACACCACTGAGCCTAGAAGGTGGGGGTGCGGGGCTAGACTCGCGGGGGGATCATCAATCTGCTGCTGAGGAGCCCCGAATCTCGCCCGTGGAGCTGCAGGGTGTAGTGTCCTTACATAAGAACATAAGAATTAGGAACAGGAGTAGGCCATCTAGCCCCTCGGCCTGCTCCGCCATTCAACAAGATCATGGCTGATCTGGCCGTGGACTCAGCTCCACTTACCCGCCCGCTCCCCGTAACCCTTAATTCCCTTATTGGTTACAAATCTATCGATCTGTGACTTGAATACATTCAATGAGCTCGGCCTCAACTGCTTCCTTGGGCAGAGAATTCCACAGATTCACAACCCTCTGGGAGAAGAAATTCCTTCTCAACTCGGTTTTAAATTGGCTCCCCCGTATTTTGAGGCTGTGCCCCCTAGTTCTAGTCTCCCCGACCAGTGGAAACAACCTCTCCGCCTCTATCTTGTCTATCCCTTTCATCATTTTAAATGTTTCTATAAGATCACCCCTCATCCTTCTGAACTGCAACGAGTAAAGACCCAGTCTACTCAATCTATCATCATAAGGTAACCCCCTCATCTCCGGAATCAGCCTAGTGAATCGTCTCTGTACCCCCTCCAAAGCCAGCATATCCTTCCAACATTCCATTCGCCTTCCTGATTACCGCACCTGCAAACTAACTTTTTTTTGGGATTCATGCATAAGGAAGATCCCGTCCGAACTGACCCCCGTCCGGACGGAATTCCTCATCGGCGCCAAACCCCGGAACCTCCCTCGGGGGCCGGCGCCTCACAACTTGAGCCGCCTCGGGGAAATCCCCTCCGTGCCTTTCAGTTCCGCGCGGAGGGGTTTCCTGTACGGGCTGCTCCTGCACACTCTCAACTTTGCCATCCTCGCCGGCCGTCCGGACACGCGTACCATCTTGCCGTCCGGAGGAGGCGGGGGTCCCCGATGGAGGGCACTCTACGCAAGGGTCCTCCCACTATTCATCGGGGACTTGGCCTGGAGGGTGGTGCACGGAGCAGTGCCGTGCAATAAATTTTTCAGCCGGTTCACGGACTCCCAGGCCGCCTGCAATTTCTGCGGTCTGGAGGAGTCCGTGTTCCATGTTTTTATTGAGTGCACGAGGTTGCAGCCCCTGTTCCATTATTTGAAGGGGCTGCTCCTGAAATTCTGGCTGCACTTCAGTCCCACTCTCCTGATCTTTGGGCACCCTGTGCGGAGGGGAGCGGGTAGGTCCGAAGGCCTCCTCGTAGGACTGCTCCTGGGCACGGCCAAGGGTGCCATCAGCCGGTCCAGGCAGCGGGCGGTCGAGGGGGTCGTTCAACCTGACTGCCTGACTCTCTTCCGCTCTTACATCCGGTCCAGGGTGTCCTTGGAGATGGAGCACGCGGTGTCCACCGGTACGCTCGCGGCCTTCCGCGAGAGGTGGGCACCGGAGGAACTGGAGTGCATCATCACGCCCGGCAACCAAATTTTAATTTGATTTTACGTTTTAAAGTTTAATTTGTTTTCATTGCCGGTACTTTTAGTGTCCCCCTCCCCTTTTATAGGGGGCACTGGAAAAATTTGATTTTAGCGCCCCAAAAAAAAAGAAAAAAAAAAAGGGGCCTTGAAAATGTCTGCTGTGTCACCCAGGCGGGTGGCATGGTTTTAATGTTTATGTTTATTTTCAGGTAAACGCAAAAGAGTTTCATGCATAAGGACCCCAGGTCCCTCTGCACCTCAGCATGTTGTAATTTCTCCCCATTCAAATAATATTCCCTTTTACTGTTTTTTTTTCCCAAGGTGGATGACCTCACACTTTCCGACATTGTATTCCATCTGCCAAACCTTAGCCCATTCGCTTAACCTATCCAAATCTCTTTGCAGCTTCTCTGTGTCCTCTACACAACCCGCTTTCCCACTAATCTTTGTGTCATCTGCAAATTTTGTTACCCTACACTCTGTCCCCTATACACCTTACTATAGAATCACACGAGGTATGTACTGCAGAAATGTCACTACGTGACCTGAACCTTTAATCCCAGGACCAAGAAGTGCTGACCCTGCGTGGGACCTCCATTTATATACCTGGATGACCAGGTGAGGAGTGTCTCCCGCAAGTTCACCCCCTGTGGTCAAGGTTTGCATTACTCAGGTGTGTACAGTGTTGTTACATAAAGGTTACAGTTATGTGAAGGTTACAAACATGACGCAGGGTGCCTTCTCCACTGATGACAGTGCTGACTTTGAGGAGCCTGCATCGACAAGCTTCATAATCTATGCAACACCGATGACATCTCGTGCTCCTGCGGCCATGCCCTCCTCCACCATGGAGGTAGCGGGCCCAAGCACCTTGCTTCAGGGCACCCTAAGTGTCTGCACAACGGCGCTGACCACGTGGAGGTTGGTTCGATGCAGCAGGGCTGCTCCACGAACGGCAGATCTGAGCGGGGACGTGGTGGACTTGTCCAGGAGGTGTGTTGAAATAGGTCAGCAGATCCTCCAGACAATGGGGGGCATATTCCAACAGCTGGCCAGCATGTCCGCCATCATGACCGAGTATGTGTCGCGGATGGTGGAGGCCCTGGAGGTGATAACCTGGAACACTGGTGGCAGAGGGCTACCAGTGGTCCCAGAGTGCGGCACTGCATCCCAAGGTGCCAACGACACAAGACAGCTGGGAGGAAGGCCTTGCTTCTGGTTTGGAGGAGATTTTTTGGGGGGATTTGTGTTCTATGTTTATGAAGTTTTATTGGAAAAGTGAAAAATTTAAAGAATGATAAAAATTTATATCAATATGTGGTGGGGTGGGATGGAGTGTTTTTTACAGTTATAATTATGATTTTATACAAATGTTCTCATTAAATGTTTATTATTTCACATAAACTTATGGCGCATTGTCTCACATAAGACTGCTTCTCCCTGTAAGTGCGTGGGGTGTAAGTTCTTGTCCTCAGCAGTCTGCCACCTCTTTGATTGGACACATAATGCTCTTGACTATACCTTCTGCCATCTCTAGTCTGCAGCATGTGCATAGTCATCTAGACAGGCTGAGAAATTACAGGCCCCTTTACAATAACAATCAGATTATACCTTTGTTCACAAACAATAAATTCAAATCGTCCACAGTATAAGATGTTTGTTGAGATGTTCAAATCACCTTAAAACAACTCCACAGTATATCAAAACACCCCAGAAGTTGAAGCAGCATTTTATATGAACTGACCTCCGATTTACAAAACGGCGTCCATACTGCTGGGTTTAGTTCAGGTGAGAGCAACTTTTTCTCAGCGTTTTTTTCAGCGAGCGATATTTTCACCGATATGTGGGCGAGGTGCCGCAATTAAAGCTTGGCGATATGGGTATTAGTTTCGCCCATTCTGATCTTTACAGCAAAAAAAAGTGGGTGAGAGGTATTATTAATTCTCAGCGTTAACTACATATCGAAAGTAACGCTGGGTGATAAGTGAGCGATACACGGGCATTAGTTTCAATTTTGTTGCTAAATGGGCGATAGCTGGGCATTATACCTCACCTCAGCGTTAAAATCGACATTAAGTGGGCGGTATCGATGCAAGAAAAGTGGAAAGTCTAGCCCCATGTTTGCAGAAACATAGAAACATAGAAAATAGGTGCAGGAGTAGACCATTCGGCCCTTCGAGCCTGCACCGCCATTCAATAAGATCATGGCTGATCATTCCCTCAGTACCACTTTCCTGCTTTCTCTCCATACCTCTTGATCCCTTTAGCCGTAAGGGCCATATCTAACTCCCTCTTGAATATATCCAATGAACTGGCATCAACAACTCTCTGCGGCAGGGAATTCCACAGGTTAACAACTCTCCAAGTGAAGAAATTTCTCCTCATCTCAGTCCTAAATGGCTTACCCCTTATCCTAAGACGATGTCCCCTGGTTCTGGACTTCCCCAACATCGGGAACATTCTTTCCGCATCTAACCTGTCCAGTCCTGTCAGAATCTTATACGTTTCTATGAGATCCCCTCTCATCCTTCTAAACTCCAGTGAATAAAGGCCCAGTTGATCCAGTCTCTCCTCGTATGTCAGTCCAGCCATCCCTGGAATCAGTCTGGTGAAACTTTGCTGCATTCCCTCAATAGCAAGAACGTCCTTCCTCAGATTAGGAGACCAAAACTGAACACAATATTCCAGGTGAGGCCACACTAAGGCTCTGTACAACTGCAGTAAGACCTCCCTGCTTCTATACTCAAATCCCCTAGCTATGAAGGCCAACATACTATTTGCCTTCTTCACCGCCTGTTGTACCTGCATGCCCACTTTCAATGATTGATGTACCAGGACACCCAGGTCTTGTTGCACCTCCCCTTTTCCTAATCTGCCGCCATTCAGATAACATACTGCCTTCATGTTTTTGCCCCCAAAATGGATAACCTCACATTTATCCACATTATACTGCATCTGCTATGCATTTGCCCACTCACCTAACCTGTCCAAGTCACCCTGCAGCCTCTTAGCATTCTCCTCACAGCTCACACCTCCACCCAGTTTAGTGTCATCCGCAAACTTGGAGATATTACACTTAATTCCTTCATCTAAATCGTTAATGTATATTGTAAAGAGCTGGGGTCCCAGCACTGAGCTCTGCGACACTCCACTAGTCACTGCCTGCCATTCTGAAAAGGACCCGTTTATCCCGACTCTCTGCTTCCTGTCTGCCAACCAGTTCTCTATCCACGTCAGTAAATTACCTCCTAAACCATGCACTTTGATTTTGCACACCAATCTCTTGTGCGGGACCTTGTCAAAAGCCTTTTGAAAGTCCAAATACACCACATCCACTGGTTCTCCCTTGTCCACTCGACTAGTTACATCCTCAAAAAATTCTAGAAGATTCGTCAAGCATGATTTCCCTTTCATAAATCCATGCTGACTTGGTCCGATCCTGTCACTGCTTTCCAAATGCGCTGCTATTTCATAATGATTGATTCCAACATTTTCCCCACTACTGATGTCAGGCTAACCAGTCTATAATTACCCGTTTTCTCTCTCCCTCCTTTTTAAAAAAGTGGTTTTACATTAGCTACCCTCCAGTCCATAGGAACTGATCCAGAGTCGATAGACTGTTGGAAAATGATCACCAATGCATCCACTATTTCTAGGGCCACTTCCTTAAGTACTCTGGGATGCAGACTATCAGGCCCCGGGGATTTATTGGCCTTCAATCCCATCAATTTCCCGAACACAATTTCCTGCCTAATAAGGATATCCTTCAGTTCCTCCTTCTCACTAGACCCAATGTCCCTTCGTGAAGACAGAACCGAAGTATTTGTTCAACTGGTCTGCCATTTCTTTGTTCCCCATTATAAATTCACCTGAATCCGACTGCAAGGGACCTATGTTTGTCTTCACTAATCTTTTTCTCTTCACATATTTATAGAAGCTTTTGCAGTCAGTTTTTATGTTCCCTGCAAGCTTCCTCTCGTACTCTATTTTCCCCCTCTTAATTAAACCCTTAGTCCTCCTCTGTTGAATTCTAAATTTCTCTCAGTCCTCAGGTTTGTTGCTTTTTCTAGCCAAATTATATGCCTCTTCCTTGGCTTTAACACCATGCTTAATTTCCCTTGTTAGCCATGGTTGAGCCACCTTCCCTGTTTTATCTTTACTCCAGACAGGGATGTACAATTGCTGAAGTTCATCCATGTGATCTTTCAATGTTTGCCATTGCTTATCCACCGTCAACCCTTTATGTATCGTTTGCCAGTCTATTCTAGCCAATTCACGCCTCATACCGTCAAAATTACCTTTCCTTAAGTTCAGGACCCTAGTTTCCGAATTAACTGTGTCACTCTCCATCTTAATCAAGAATTCTACCATATTATGGTCACTCTTCCCCAAGGGGCCTCGCACAACAAGATTGTTAATTAGTCCTTTTTCATTTCACATCACCCAGTCTAGAATGGCGAGCTCTCTAGTTGGTTCCTCAACATATTGGTCTCGAAAACAATCCCTAATACACTCCAGGAAATCCTGCTCCACCACATTGCTACCAGTTTGGTTAGCCCAATCAATATGTAGATTAAAGTCGCCCATGATAACTGCTGTATCTTTTATTGCATGCATCCCTTACTTCTTGTTTGATTCTGTCCCCAACCTCACTACTACTGTTTGGTGGTCTATACACAACTCCCACTAACGTTTTCTGTCCTTTGGAATTCCGCAGCTCCACCTATACTGATTCCACATCATCCAGGCTAATGTCCCTCCTTACTATTGCATTAATTTCCTCTTTAACCAGCAATGCCACCCCGCCTCCTTTTCCTCTCTGCCTATCCTTCCTAAATGTTGCATACTCCTGGATGTTGAGTTCCCAGCCTTGGTCACCCTGCAGCCATGTCTCCGTGATGCCAATTACGTGATACCTGTTAACTGCTATCTGCGCAGTTAATTCGTCCACCTTGTTCCGAATACTCCTCGCATTGAGGCATAGAGCCTTCAGGCTTGTCTTTTTAACACACTTTGCCCCTTTAGAATTTTTCTGTAATGTGGCCCTTTTTGTTTTTTGCCTTGGGTTTCTCTGCCCTCCACTTTTACTATTCTCCTTTCTATCTTTTGCTGCTGCCTCCATTTTATTTTCCTCTGTCTCCCTGCATAGGTTCCCATTCCCCTGCCATGTTAGTTTAACTCCTCCCCAACAGCGCTAGCAAACATATTGGTTCCAGTCCTGCCCAGGTGCAGACTGTCCAGTTTGTACTGGTCCCACCTTCCCCAGAAACGGTTCCAATGTCCCAGGAATTTGAATCCCTCCCTCTTGCACCACTCCTCAAGCCACGTATTCATCTGAGCTATCTTGCGATTCGTACTCTGACTAGCACGTGGCACTGGTAGCAATCCTGAGATTACTACTTTTGAGGTCCTACTTTTTAATTTAGCTCCTAGCTCCCTAAATTCGTCTCGTTGGACATCATCCCATTTTTTACCTATATCGTTGGTACCTATATGCACCACGACAACTGGCTGTTCACCCTCCCTTTTCAGCATGCCCTGCACCCGCTCCGAGACATCCTTGACCCTTGCACCAGGGAGGCAACATACCATCCTGGAGTCTCGGTTGCGGCTGCAGAAACGCCTATCTATTCCCCTTACGATCGAATCCCCTATCAGTATCGCTCTCCCACTCTTTTTCCTGCCCTCCAGTGCAGCAGAGCCACCCATGCTGCCATGAACTTGGCTGCAAGGTTCTGTTCGAGAGTGAAGGTATCCTCTTCGAAACAGAAAACAAGTGGTTAAGTTTGATTTGTAAATATGGCACAATAAGTCCATAGGCTAGATTTTCCATTATTTTGCATGCATAATGCCCACATTTAACGCTGAAATGAGGTGTAATGCCCAGATGTCGTGCATTTAGGCACAAAATGGAAACTGACACCCATTTCTCATACACTTATCGGTGAGCGTTACTTCCACCATGTACGTAACGCTGAAAAAAAATAATACCGCTGCCCACTTTTTTGGGGCGGAATCATCAGAATGGGAGAACCGAACGCCATTATATCACCCAGCGTTACTTTTGACACGTAATTAACACCGAGATTCAATAATACCGACCACTCACTTTTTTTTGTCGTAAAGATCACATTTGCCGAAACTAACGCCCAGTATGTCGCCCAGCATCACTTTCACCACCTCGCGCACATCTCGCCCACAATATCGCTCGCCGAAAACACCGCTCTGAAAAAATTGAACTGTTTTGAACTAATCACAGCGGTGTGGACGCCATTTTGCAAATCGCAGGTTGCTTCATTGAAAAGGCTGCTTCAACTTCGGGGGAGTTTGGATTTACTCTGGCGTTCTTCTCTGGTGATGTGACCATCTGAACAGACATCTTTTCATACTGTAGATGGTTGGGTTTTACTGAAGGTGTCTTAGTGAGGAAATGTATTGCTTGTGAACAATCGGCATTATACTTTTATTGCAATGGGGCCAGCCATTTCTCAGCCTGCATCGATTACAACGCAGATGCTGCAGAGTGCAAGTGGCACAACGTCTAATCCACAGCATTATGTGCTCAATCTAAGATGTGTCAGACTGATGAGGAGGTCCAGACCATACACCCCTCCCCCGCCCTTACAGGGAGAAGCTGTCTTACCTCGACTTATCCGAGAACACCTGCCTTCGGAGACTGCGTTTCCACAAAGTGGTTATCGGTGAGATATGCCACCTCATCAGGGCAGATCTACAGCCTGCCAGCACCTTCAGGACATCATTGTCCATCAAGGTCAAAGTCACCGCGGCACTGTCGTTCTATGCATCCGGTTCCTTTCAGACCTCCGCGGTTGACATTTCCCCTATGTCTTAGCATGCCACACATTGCTGCATTAGACAGGTCACGGAGGCCTTGTACGCGCGTAGGATGGACTTTATCAGGTTCCCTATGACCACGGAGGCTCAGACTGACAGGGCTGGAGCATTCTACCGAATTACTGAGTTCCCCAAGGTGCAGGGAGCAATACAGTGTACGCACATCGCCATGCGGGCACCTTCTCAGGACACAGAGGTTTTTCGCAACAGAAGGTCCAATAGTTGTCGACCACAACCAGATAATTATGGCAGTGAATGGCAAGTATTCAGGCAGCTTCGATGAGACACACATCCTGCGTGAGAGCGCTGTATCTGACATGTTTACCAGTCAGCCACAAGGTCAATGCTGGATGCTTGGTGACAAAGGATTTGGCCTAGCCACCTTGCTAATGACCCCCCCTGCATGACACCCACACCGAGGCCAAGAAGCGATACCATGAGAGCCACAGAGCCACATGCAATGTGGTCTAGAAAACCATTACTATGCTTAAGCAGCGCTTTAGAAGCCTGGAGCACTCGGGGGGAGCTACAATACAACCCTGATCAGGTAGCTC
Organism: Pristiophorus japonicus; assembly: GCF_044704955.1. Classification (NCBI taxonomy): domain Eukaryota; kingdom Metazoa; phylum Chordata; class Chondrichthyes; family Pristiophoridae; genus Pristiophorus; species Pristiophorus japonicus. The sequence continues at coordinate 24,076,459 of NC_091984.1, read as the reverse complement.
AATTCGTGGTCGTATGCTCCATACTGCAGAACTTGGCTATCAGGAGGGGGCAAAAATTGCCAGAAGGGACTGATGGTCCACCTCAGGAGAGAGAGGAAGAGAAGGACGAGGGGCTGGACGCTGACCTCGGGCCAGACAATCAGGCTGACTATGCAACCATGTCCATGACCCCCTCCAGACCGCAGGAAAGGGCCCATGGTCGACATAGCTGCAAGACTCTTATGTCAGTAGCTCATAAATGAGCGATTTGCCTGAAAGAATGCTGCTGTTATTGACAAAGCTGACACACTGCTGTGTGTGCAGCTCAGACATCAATGGTGGGCATCACCTTGGTGCCAGTTAAAGTTTAATTTGATTCAAGTTAAGTGTAATTATAACCTTTCATGTTAAGGAATCTCTAGTGTGTAACGGTCCAGCTATCTCAGACAATGCGCAGTAAGGTTATGTTGAATAAAAAACATTTAATACGACCATTGGTCTGAAATTATAAGTATCACAGGCAAAAACACCCCAACCCCACCCCACTTTTTCGAACATTGGCATCAATCAAATGTTCAACATGTCCAGCAACACAGAACACAAATGCAAACCAACAGGATGGCCCCCTCCCCCCATACCTTACACAAATTGCATACACCGAGATGCAGATATAACAAAGCCATCACCGACGGATATGCACCTCACTTTCCTTCCCTCCCCCCTTCCCCTTCTTCTCCCCACCTCTACCCCTTCCACTCCTCGCTCCACGCTGCCTGACTGAAGAGCTCCTCAGGCGGTGCCTCATTGGGGGCGATGAAGGCAGAGCTGGTGGCCGCACGGATCCGGGAGCGGGGGATGCTGAGGAGACAACATTATCAGATGCAGAAGCAAGATCTTGCTCCTGCGGAACATACTCTGTCATGGTGCCGGAGATGCTGGCCAGCTGTCGGGAATTGCCCCCCAGTGCATGTAGGATCTGGTCATCTATGTCTACAGTCCTCCTGGACAACTGTACCATCTCTCCGCTCTCATCGGGCGCTCGTGGAGCTGACCTGCCGCGTCCACGAAACCTCCGCGAGGTCGGCGCCGACCTGGGGACACCTGGGGTGCCCTGTTGGGAGGTGTTTGGGCCCGGTATCTCCAGAATGGAGGTGGGACTGGCCAGAGGAGCACTAGATAGCCTTGGGGTGGAATGACATCTGGAGCCTGGCAATGCAGGCTCCTCAAAGTCAACGCTCTCATCCGTGGAGAATGGACCTAGCTGATTGACGGCTGAGAATTGGACCTCCTCAGCACCAGATGTAGGATTGTCCGGCCCCGCGCCCCCACCTTCTGGGCTCGGTGGTCTTGCCTTGGGACGCACTGCTGGCTGAGCTGCAAAACACAAATGAGGTTATTAGAGAAGAAGGGGGCGCTAGGGTCACAAGGTGAGTCCAGCGCTACACACAGCATATGCACGACAAAAGCACCACCGCTATCAACAGCATCATAGACATCACATCTCAAGACCATCAACACATTCTGCATTGCAATGATTCTCATGAGACCAGCATTATTTATAGGATACTTTTAGAAATAATCTATCATCTATTATTGTTCAGATATGAGTGGGTGTGGCATCTCTTGACTTTACATCACGCAATGGTGTATACTTTACTCACGTGGCATCACTTCAGGGTCTGCAGCTGCCTACGTGGCTGCCCGGGTGTTGCTCCCCACTAGTACGAGCACCCGCTCCTCGATGTCGGTGATGTCGCTGATGACTGGTGGCCCCACACCCGTTCATCTCTGCTCGGACCTATTCCTCGATAGCTTCTTCTGTAAAAGGTGACAGGGCGATATGGCATGAGATAATTGCGTGATAGCATTGCTAGGTACTGTCACAGACACTGATACAACACATAACCGACAGATGTAATCATGATTATTATGATAATTATAATAACCGCAGGCTTTGAGTACAACATTCCAGGTAAAAGTGAAAGACGTCACATCTGATGATAGTTATTCATGACTCTTACAAATCAAATTATATAAATACATAAGTAAATAAATGTAATACTTACTGTTGCGAATCTGACAAGGTCGTTCCATCGTTTTCGGCATTGGTTGCCCTCATGCACCTCGTTGGTCGCCGACGAGACCACCTCTGCTATCTTGGCCCATATCCTCTGGTAGGCCTTTGGGATGGGTTTCCCACGCACCCCCTGTGTCAAATCACCCCTGTGTGACTCGACCTCCTGCATGAGGGAGGCATTTGCCTCGTCCGAGAACCTCCTCGCTCTTTTGCATCCTCCAATGTGCTCCTCTCCCACCTCACTGCTCTCGCCAGCATCAGTCTCCACAGCGTGCTGTGTCGCCTCCTCCACTCCCTCCATTATTGGCACCAAATTCTGGAAACTATCTGGCTGGTAACAGCTAAGTTTTTTTGGTACAATTGCTCGAAACTCTCCCTCCTTCCTCCCAAAGCAGCCACACCGCACCCACTCCCTTCACTCCCTCTCAGCTCCCTCTCTCTCTGTCTCCTCATATGCACATATAATGATGACTCTTGACCTCTTGAATCGCGGGAATTAAGCGTTGCCATGCCGTTGCTAAGGACGGCGATACTTTACGTCAGAGGGTCAGAGAAATTTAACGCTAACGCCCATTTCAGATCGCTCGCGGTAATGCCCATTTTATAAAATGGAATCTAGGGAGTTTGAAAGTGGGCGACAAGCCAGCAATCTGAAAACCCATATTTACTGCCCACGCCCCAAATAACGCCCATTTTTGGGCGATCTGCACAAAAGTGTAAATACTAGCCCCATATCATTTGTTATGTAAAACCATGAAAGTTATGTATGATTGTTTGTTATAATTATTCCTTCATTAAGGCGGGAGAAGTGTAATATAGGTTAAACCTAATGGACTACTGCTCCACCTAGTGGAGAACTGTGGTAATGCAGCCTCTACTGCATACAACAAGAATAAAAGGAATGAAGCCATCTTGGAGTCTGTGTGTGTTATGGTGTCATAAGGAATATACCACAATTTAGAACTGAGATGAAGAGAAATTTCTTCATTCTGAGGGTGGTAAATCTTTGGGGCTAGACTTTCCACTAGACTTGCCGAAAAAAATGGGCCTTGTTCCAGCAATGTAGGACGTCTCAGCCTTACTGATCGCTGGTACAAGGCCCATTTTTTTTTGTGCGATTTTCCACTCGGCCTTAGGCTGGCAATGTGGAATGGGCAATCTTATTTTCGGTGAAGTCACGTTCGCCCACCGAAAGAAAAAGTCAAAAAGCTTCCCTAGCAACGGCCTTGTGCGCATGTGTAAGATTTTTTTTTTCAGCCGACTGGTTTACCGTGCTTTGGGAGGTCAGGGGTCATCACACAAGCTCAGAAGGCAGAGGGAGGCGTAGAGAGAGAGAGACAGGAAGGAGGAAGGCTGTCGTGTGAGTAAAGGGGAAAGAGATTTAATGTTTTTGCAGAGCAATAAAATAATTTAGTGAATCTAAATTTGAATTGAAATCTTATATTATTATCTAATATAAAATTCAAAATGTCTGATGAATCTGAGAGGAAAAGGGTGAAGCCTTTCAGTGACTAGGCCAATGAGGCCCTGGTGAACGAGGTCCATTCCCGGTGGGCCGATTTTGCTCAGAGTGTACACAGCAAGCCCCCGCCCCATGTTTATAGGAGAATATGGGGGGGAGATCGCTGCGGTGGTGTCCTCGGCATCCCATGAGGCGAGGGGTGGTGACCAGTGCAGAAAACATTGCAATAGCTTGGTGGCTGCAGCAAGAGTAAGTTGCATTTTGTATTTTATGTTTTACTGCTTATATTTTATATTTTACTGATGCATGAAATTTTTTAATAGAGCAATGAAGCTGCTGCATTGTATGTGAATTTTGAATGTTTTAGTTCAACCATGTTAACAGTAAATTGCAAACAATAATTTAAAAATTAAATATGTAATGTTTTGCTTTTGCATGCAAATTTTTAATAGAGCAATGAATGTCCTGCATTTAATTCAACCTGGACATTCATTATTGTATTAAATAACAATCCTTGACCGAAAATGTTTGTCATTCTTAAATGTATTACGTGAACCAGCAGCATGTAACATTTTAAACATCTTAAACTGTTGTGACGTTAAGATTCTACCTAGTCCATTAGCTTATGCCATGCCATGCCATGCTCTTTTTCCGTTTGCAGAAGAAGACATCTATCAATAATGCGGAGCAAAGGCGGATGGGGGGGGGGGTGGGGGGGGGAGGGGCGGCATTGCTCACCTGCAGCCTTTGAACAACATTGAGGAGCGTGTGGCCTCGCTGGTTGGCCGTGAAAGCCGGTCGGCCAACCACCCGTGGTCTGGCTGAACCCAGCCACGTGTCTCGTGAGTAATTTGTAATTTGTCGCACTACATTACAAACAGCATTAAAAAACTTAACTATGCAACTGATCTAATGTCCTGTCATTTTATGATGTACTAATGATGTCATGTCAGTTCAAGCATTCATAAGAAGCAAGGCATATAAAGCAGAGATTGCAGCAGTTACAGCTTTCTGGGGTAGCGAAAAGTATTGATATGTAACGTCTCTTGGTGCTATTCATCGTTATGTTCTAATGAGCTATGTAAAAATGTCATCATGTGTGTTTTTAAGGGAAACCTGATACACCGGTAGACGTGCAGTCAGCACCATCACCATCCGAATCGGTGGAGCAGGAGGAACCTGATGACGAGATGGAGGGAGATATATTTCCTTAAATGGAGTATGAGGAGCAAGAGCTGGCGGATGAGGAGGAGCTGGAGTTCCTGCACGAGGAGGCTTCTGATGTGGCGGGGGGGGGGGGGGGGGGGATGAACCTGCGGTCATCTCTGTTGAGAGCGATGAGGCACCGGGACCAAGCGGTGACGCCAAGGCACAACATATTGCACACGCCAACCCCACGGAGGTCGGGTCAGCGAGGTGCGCAATCGCCTACTGTAGAAGGGCAGACGGAGTGCTTGATCTCCCTGTTGCAGGGAGACGGTCGCGATGGGTCGCGATCTTATCCGGGGGGGGGGGGGTTTCCATGCGTTCTCCACGAACTGGAGCCAATTCAACACAAACTTCTCCAACTGGTCTGCCATGGAGAGGATTCGAGAGCAGACTGCCGCAACCAATGCCCCTTCGGCCTGCGTTGCTGGCTGGACACGGCGCTGCACCAGGTGTCGTGTCGCTTCAGAGTTCGGAGGATACAGTTCCTCCTGACTCGGAAGACGAGCCTCGGGCTTCGACTTCCGCTCCGTCACCTCCACCACGCAAGAAGTCGTGCGGTCGCCCGCTGCACGCCAGCTTCATCTCGGTCTGCGGAGACCAAACCGGGCGGGTGGTGTTAAAACACGGGGTGGGAAAGGACCTGGAGGGAAATGTGGCCGCAGGTAGGGAGGGGGGTTGGTTTTTAATATTAATAGTTAATTTTTTTAAAGTTCGTTCGTTCATTGATGTTTGGGGTGGGGGAGAGGGGTGGGTTGGGGGGAGGATGAGGGTGTTGATACAATATTTTTAACACTTTGTTTTGTTAAATAACATTTTTAATTGAGTTTAACAAGTGTTGTGCCTTCTCTCATAGTTACATTAAGCATAGCATTTTAACAATTATTCTGCATTACTTGAGCATTGTATTATTGTTGCAAAAGTTTACTTAACTTAAGCATTAATGAAAATGCCAGGCCAGTGCAGGCAAGGCAGAAACAAAACTCTACGCATATGCAACTTTTGCTTCACGGTAAATGTAAAAGTAACTATCTACAATGTAAGATCATGAAAAGCGTTCATAAATGAGCTGCTGATGCAACAGCTTAGCAGCTGCGTAACTGCCACTGGGTACTGGTCTTCAGCACGGGGGTGGGGGGGGGGGAAACCAGGGCTAGATTGCCAGGCTGATTGCCCTCCGCTAGGCCTTCAACAGCCTCTTCATCCTCCTCTTCCACCTCTGGATCCTCGCTGGGCTGGCTCCTCCATCTCCCCTCCTTCTGGAGATGGACCTGCAGCCCCATCTGGCATTAGTTGTCCTCCTTATAGCTAGGTTATGCAGCATGCAACACACCACAACAAACTCAGCGATCTGATCAGGGTGATACTGGAGGCTGCCACCAGAATGTCCAGGCATCTGAAGCGCTGCTTTAGGACTCCAATTGTCTTTTCGACTATGTTGCATGTCGCTATGTGACTTTTATTGTAGTGTTTCTCTGCTTCAGTGACGGGATTACGCAGTGGGGTCATCAGCCAACTGGCAAGGCCATATTCCTTATCCCCCAACATCCAACCGTGACCACCTGGCTGATTGAGAAACAGGTCAGGGATAGCACTCTCACGTAGGATGTGTGCAACATGGATGCTGCCAGGAAATGTAGCATTTACTGTCATGATTATTTGCTTGTGGTTGACAACAAGCTGCACATTCAGGGAGTGGAACCCCTTTCTGTTACAAAACACCTCTGCGTTCTTTAAGGGGGCTTTCAGGGCGATGTGCGTGCAGTCTATTGCTCCCTGTATCTTGGGGAAGTTTGCAATTCTGGAGAAACCCAGAGCCCTCCCGGTCTGTGCCTCCCTGGTCAGAGGGAAGCTTATAAAGTCCATCCTGCGAGCGTAAAGGGCTTCTGCCACCTGCCGAATGCAGCAGTGTGTGGCGTGCTGAGAGATATGACAGATGTCGCCAGCTGAAGCCTGAAAAGATCCCGATGCATAGAAGGCTAGGGCTGCAGTAACCTTCACCTCGATGGACAGTGCGGTTCTGATGGTGCTGGAAGGCTGCAAATCCCCCTTGATGAGCTGGCAAATCTCATTGATGACCTCCTTCCGGAACCATAGCCTCCTAACACATGCATTTTCATACAAGTTGAGGTAAGATTGCGTTTCTTTGTACCTTCGTTCGCTGTATGCTCGCCTCCTCTGTCTCCTCTGTCTCTGTCTGCGCATTTCTCTGCCACCTCTTTGATTGATCCTTTCAGAAACTAGCTCGTGAGCAGTTACCAGTAATGGCGCAGAAAGCATAGGCCCCATCACTATCAATAATTATTTTCAATTGCTCTAAATGCACTTTTCACTAAAGAATGCCACTCTATTAAACTACTCTCTCTATACAAGCCCCAGTCTGTATACCAATCTCAGTCTAATACTCTCTCTATTCCAGACCCTATCTAACACTGGGCCGCATAATTATTTTCAATTGCTATAAATGCACTTTTCACTAAAAAATGCCTAATCCAATAGGCTACTTTTAGTAAAATTAAATATAAGTAATATTCTGAGTAGATATATCTATACAGGAGCCTTAAATAACTCACAACTATCTAAGCACAATTTTTTAAGCTGTCTCCACCCTTCCTTCAATCTTCAAAATGGCGTCCGTAGTGCCCATTTCCTTCTGTAAAGCCTGTGAAAAGCAACTATTTCACAACGATGTTTATCGGCCTTCCATCAGCCCGGCCTTGTAATGGCGATGTGCCGAAAGTTGGGATGGGCCTTGTATGGGCGATCAGTTCGGCGAAGTGAGCCGAAACTCGGGGGCTTATTTTTCCGGCGATCTTTCTGGCCTAGTTTCCACTTTTTGCTCAAAATGGGTGATAGAGGTCTGTTTTGGGCAATACATGGGCCATGAATGCGCGATGTGAAGTGGAAAGTCTAGCCCTTGGAATTCTCTACCCCAGAGGGCTGTTGAGTATATTTAAGACAGATCAATAGATTTTTGGATATTAAGCTAATCAAGGGATATGCGATAGTGCAGAAAAATGGAGTTGAGATAGAGGAACTGCCATGATCTTATTGAATGGCAGAGCAAGCTCATGGGGCCGAATAGGCTACTCCTCTTATTTCTTATGTTCTTATATAAAGGGGCAGTGGTTGTATGGATAAGAAAGCATAGAGTAGTGGTGATCGGTTGTTTTTCACTCTGGAGGAAAATGTGCAGTGGTGTCTCCCAAGGGTTAGTCTTGGGAACACTGCTCTTTTTGATGTTGTGATGGCAGCAGTCAGATCTTAAGTAGCATCCAGATGAGACTGCATGAGTGCAGCCACACTCTGGAAGCCATCAGAGATGACAGCAGTCAATCACTCCGTGGCCTATTGCCCAGAGTGCCTGGGAGCATTCCCAGCTTCCAGGACAGTGGCTATCCTGTCCAAAGAAGCACAGCCCCGCTCGTTCCCTCACACCTGTGGTGCAATGGCAGCTGCCACCTCGGCCAAGAGACGCGTCATCGCAGCTGGGTCCGCACGGTCACTCTGGGAATCCACCATCGTCTGCACATTGCCAATGATGGTCCCCATGGTGTGCGTAGAGCTGTCCACAATGCGGGAGGTGGACTCCTCCTGACCACTTGTGACAGCCTCTCGGGCACCCCTTGCATCGTCGCCAAGGAGCTGCAATTGCATGGCCTCCAGCCTTTGTTTGTAAGCCCCAACATCGATGGGCTCATCGGAGTCCTCCTCAGCAGGACACGGCTGTGCACTCGCCCGTCGGAGAGATGGAACCCAAGGACAAACGTAGGTCCCCTGCAGTCAGAATCAGGGGAAGTCATAACGGGGAACAAAGAAATGGCGGACCAATTGAACAAGTACTTTGGTTCGGTATTCACTGAGGAGGACACAAACAACCTTCCGGATATAAAAGGGGTCGGAGGGTCTAGTAAGGAGGAGGAACTGAGGGAAATCCTTATTAGTCGGGAAATTGTGTTGGGGAAATTGATGGGATTGAAGGCCGATAAATCCCCAGGGCCTGATGGACTGCATCCCAGAGTACTTAAGGAGGTGGCCTTGGAAATAGTGGATGCATTGACAGTCATTTTCCAACATTCCATTGACTCTGGATCAGTTCCTATGGAGTGGAGGGTAGCCAATGTAACCCCACTTTTTAAAAAAGGAGGGAGAGAGAAAACAGGGAATTACAGACCGGTCAGCCTGACATCGGTAGTGGGTAAAATGATGGAATCAATTATTAAGGATGTCATCGCAGTGCATTTGGAAAGAGGTAATATGATAGGTCCAAGTCAGCATGGATTTGTGAAAGGGAAATCATGCTTGACAAATCTTCTGGAATTTTTTGAGGATGTTTCCAGTAGAGTGGACAAGGGAGAACCAGTTGATGTGGTATATTTGGACTTTCAGAAGGCTTTCAACAAGGTCCCACACAAGAGATTAATGTGCAAAGTTAAAGCACATGGGATTGGGGGTAGTGTGCTGACATGGATTGAGAACTGGTTGTCAGACAGGAAGCAAAGAGTAGGAGTAAATGGGGACTTTTCAGAATGGCAGGCAGTGACTAGTGGGGTACCGCAAGGTTCTGTGCTGGGGCCCCAGCTGTTTACACTGTACATTAATGATTTAGACGAGGGGATTAAATGTAGTATCTCCAAATTTGCGGATGACACTAAGTTGGGTGGCAGTGTGAGCTGCAAGGAGGATTCTATGAGGCTGCAGAGCGACTTGGATAGGTTAGGTGAGTGGGCAAATGCATGGCAGATGAAGTATAATGTGGATAAATGTGAGGTTATCCACTTTGGTGGTAAAAACAGAGAGACAGACTATTATCTGAATGGTGACAGATTAGGAAAAGGGCAGGTGCAAAGAGACCTGGGTGTCATGGTACATCAGTCATTGAAGGTTGGCATGCAGGTACAGCAGGCGGTTAAGAAAGCAAATGGCATGTTGGCCTTCATAGCGAGGGGATTTGAGTACAAGGGCAGGGAGGTGTTGCTACAATTGTACAGGGCCTTGGTGAGGCCACACCTGGAGTATTGTGTACAGTTTTGGTCTCCTAACCTGAGGAAGGACATTCTTGCTATTGAGGGAGTGCAGCGAAGGTTCACCAGACTGATTCCCGGGATGGCGGGACTGACCTATCAAGAAAGACTGGATCAACTGGGCTTGTATTCACTGGAGTTCAGAAGAATGAGAGGGGACCTCATAGAAACGTTTAAAATTCTGACGGGGTTAGACAGGTTAGATGCAGGAAGAATGTTCCCAATATTGGGGAAGTCCAGAACCAGGGGACACAGTCTAAGGATAAGGGGGAAGCCATTTAGGACCGAGATGAGGAGGAATTTCTTCACCCAGAGAGTGGTGAACCTGTGGAATTCTCTACCATAGAAAGTTGTTGAGGCCAATTCACTAAATATATTCAAAAAGGAGTTAGATGAAGTCCTTACTACTAGGGGAATCAAGGGGTATGGTGAGAAAGCAGGAATGGGGTACTGAAGTTGCATGTTCAGCCATGAACTCATTGAATGGCGGTGCAGGCTAGAAGGGCCGAATGGCCTACTCCTGCACCTATTTTCTATGTTTCTATGTTTCTATGGATCCCTTTGCCCTACACCATGCTGCAGCCTGCTAGGCCCCGGTGCTTCACCCAGTGCAGACCCCTCTCATAAATCTAAGATACCTGACCGCGCACTCCCAGTATCTGAGCTGCTGCGTGGGATTGTAGGAAGCAGTGACCAGTGACGCGGTGTTGCTGGCAGAGCTGTCCCCCTCTCCATCTCCCTCATCGGACATGCTGCCAAGAACATCCAGGGCCTCAAGTGTGTCCTCCTGACTCTGGCTGTTAATCGTGTCAAGGGTGTCCGTCTTGCTTTGGCTGACACTCGGGTCTCATCTGCTTCATAAAAGGGACAAGGGGTGCAGTGAGGGTGAGGTGGTGCATTGCACCATGCAGCAAGCAGCTTGCAAACAAACATAAGCAATTGCCAGATAGCTGATTGCACTGTCAGGGAGAGATGGCATTGCAAAAAGGCCTTCACATACCCGTGCTGCCCCCCAGCGGCATCAGAGCGACCAGCAGCCACAGGGAATCCAACATGCGTGCCCACTAGCCGCTGCACCCTCTCCTCCAGATCAGTCAGCTCCGCATTTTTGGACTCGCCCCCACCAGTGGCTTGTTGCTGGCCCCAGTTGCGCGCCACCTTGGTCTGCAAAGCAAAGAAACATAGAAACATAGAAAATAGGTGCAGGAGTAGGCCATTCGGCCCTTTGAGCCTACACCACCATTCAATATGATCATGGCTGATCATTCACCTCAGTACCGCATTCCTGCTTTCTCTCCATACCCCTTGATCCCTTTAGCCGTAAGGGTCACACCTAACTCCCTTTTGAATATATCCAATGAACTGGCCTCAACAACTTTCTGTGGTAGAGAATTCCACAGGTTCACAATTCTCTGAGTGAAGAAGTTTCTCTTCATCTCAGTCCTAAATGGCTTATCCCTTATCCTTGGACTGTGACCCCTGGTTCTGGACTTCCCCAACATCGGAAACATTCTTCCTGCATCTAACCTGTCCAATCCCGTCAGAATTTTATATGTTTCTATGAGATCCCCTCTCATTCTTCTAAATTCCAGTGAATATAAGCCTAGTCGATCCAGTCTTTCTTCATATGTCAGTCCTGCCATCCCGGGAATCAGTCTGGTGAACCTTCGCTGCACTCCCTCAATAGCAAGAATGTCCTTCCTCAGATTAGGAGACCAAAACTGTACACAATACTCCAGGTATGGCCTCACCAAGGCCATGTACAACTGCAGTAAGACCTCCCTGCTCCTATACTCAAATCCTCTCGCTATGAAAGCCAACATGCCATTTGCCTTCTTCACCGCCTGCTGTACCTGCATGCCAACTTTCAATGACTGATGTACCATGACACTCAGGTCTCATTGCACCTCCCCTTTTCCTAATCTGTCACCATTCAGATAATATTCTGCTTTCCTCTTTTTGCCACCAAAGTGGATAACCTCACATTTATCCACATTATAGTACATCTGCCATGCATTTACCCACTCTCCTAACCTGTCCAAGTCACCCTGCAGCCTCTTAGCATCCTCCTCATAGCTCACACTGCCACCCAGCTTAGTGTCATCTGCAAACTTGGAGATATTACATTCAGTTCCTTCGTCTAAATCATTCATGTATATTGTAAATAGCTGTGGTCCCAGCACTGAACCTTGTGGTACTCCACTAGTCACTGCCTGCCATTCTGAAAAGGACCCGTTTATTCCTACTCTCTGCTTCCTGTCTGCCAACCAATTCTCTATCCACGTCAATACATTACCCCCAATACCATGTGCTTTAATTTTGCACACTAATCTCTTGTGTGGGACCTTGTCAAAAGCCTTTTGAAAGTCCAAATACACCACATCCACTGGTTCTCCCTTGTCCACTCTACTAGTTGCATCCTCAAGAAATTCTAGAAGGTTTGTCAAGCATGATTTCCCTTTCATAAATCCATGCTGACTTGGATTGATCCTGTCACTGCTTTCCAAATGCGCCTCTATGACATCTTTAATAATTAATTCCAACATTTTCCCCACCACCGATGTCAGGCTAACCGGTCTATAATTCATTGTTTTCTCTCTCCCTTGATAAGTCGGAGTTTCCTGAGGCCTCAGCAATTAGTGCAAATGTGGGTCCATTACATGCAGCTGTGAATCTCGCATCAAGGGAGCCCCCATTGTGAAAGTGCGCATATACATGCCTCAGCAATCAAAAGCTACTTCAGCTACTATATAGTCTTAGTGAGAAAGAAGTTAAGGTGAAGGAGAGTCTTGCAGATGTAAGGTGAGGAGTTGAGGGTACCTGTACTCACTTTCATCTGTCGAGTAAGGTTGGTGAGCCTTTTCCTGCATTGGAAGGGGGTGTGCTGGTGAATGGAGGTCCCCGAAACCTCCTCTGCAATCTCCTTCTAGGCATTTCGAAAGATACTCTCAATTGGTCAACCACCAGTACCGGGGATGAATAACCACCTCCACAGCTTGCATCAGGCTTTCCAACTCAGCACCGCTGAAGTGGCAGGCCCTCCTCAAAGGCTCCCCTGCAACCATCTCCTTTGAAGCAACTCAGACCGAAGTCAAGACACAGCTGCAAAACCTGCCCTATAAGAAGGCCTGGGAGCAACTGCATCGTTAGGATCAATTAGTTAGGAGCGGAATTTCGCGGTCCAAACGTCGCTCCACTGCCACACCGCTGAAACCAGGCCATTACCCCAGTCATTACCACTCCGCTCCGTTTATCCACCGAAAAAGCAGAATTTCACACTTAACACCGCCGCAATCACATCGGCGGTAAGGGAAGCTAAAATGTGATAGGTGCGCCCCATTTCCGGGGAGGACAGTTTCGGCCTTTTTTTGTTTGTCTTCATGGAAGAAGACACAAAAAACCTCCCAAAAATAGTGGAGTATCAGAGGTCTCGTGAGAATGAGGAACTGAAAGAAATTAGTATTAGTAAAGAATAGTACTGGAGAAATTAATGGGACTTAAAGCTGATAAGTCCCCTGGACCTGATGACATCCTAGGGTTTTGAAAGAGGTGGCTATAGAGATAGTGGGTGCATTGGTTGTCATCTTCCAAAATTCTATAGATTCTAGAACGGTTCCCGCAGATTGGAAGGTCGCAAATGTAAACCCATTATTTAGGAAAGGAGGGAGAGAGAAAAGAAGGAACTACAGACCAATTAGCCTGACATCAGTAGTAGGAAAAATGCTAGAATCTATTATTAAGGACGTGGTAACAGGGCACTTTAAAATGAATAATAGGATTAGGCAGAGTCAACATGGATTTATGAAAGAAATCGTGTTTGACAAATCTGTTAGAATTTTTGGAGGTTGTAACTAGCAGAATAGATAAGGAGAGATCAGTGGATGTGTATTTGGATTTTCAGAAGGCATTCGATAAGGTGCCACAAGAGGTGATTGAACAAAATTAAGGCTCATGGGATTGGGGGTAATATACTAGTATGGATTGAGGATTGGTTAATGGACAGAAAACAGAGAGTAGGAATAAATGGGTAATTTTCAGGTTGGCAGGCTGTAACTAGTGGGGTGCCGCAAGGATCGGTGCTTAGGCCCCAGCTATTCACAATCTGTATCAATGATTTGAATGAGGGGACCAAATGTAATATATCCAAGTTTGCTGATGATACAAAGCTAGATGGGAATGTAAGTTGTGAGGAGGATGCAAAGAGTCTTCAAGGGGATATAGACAGGCTAAGTAAGTGGGCAAGAAGATGGCAAATGGAATATAATGTGGAGAAATGTGAAGTTATCCACTTTGGTAGGAAAAATAGAAAAGCAAAGTATGTTTTAAATGGTGAGAGATTGGGAAATGTTGGTGTTCAGAGGGACCTGGGTATCCTTGTACATCAATCACTGAAAGTTAACATGCGGGTACAGCAAGCAATTAAGAAAGCAAATGGTATGTTGGCCTTTATTACAAGGGGATTTGAGTATAAGAGTAAAGACATCTTACTGCACTTATGTAGGGCCCTGGTGAGACTGCACCTGGTATATTGTGTACAGATTTGGTCTCCTTACCTAAGGAAGGATTGTCCTATGAGGAGAGATTGAGTAGACTAGGCCTATATTCCCTAGAGTTTAGAAGAATGAGAGGTGATCTCATTGAAACATACAAAATTCTTACAAGGCTTGACAGGGTAGATGCAGGGAAGATGTTTCCCCTGGCAGAGGAGTCTAGAACCAGGGGTCACCGTCTCAGAATAAAGGGCCGGCCATTTAGGACTGAGTTGAGGAGAAACTTCTTCACTCAGAGGGTGGTGAATCTTTGGAATTCTCTACCCCAGAGGGCTGTGGAGGCTCAGTCTCTGAGTATATTCAAGACAGAGATCGATAAATGTTTGGATATTAAGGGATATGGGGATAGTGCAGGAAAGTGGAGTTGAGGTTGAAGATGAGCATGATCTTATTGAATGGCGGAGCAGGTTTGAGGGGCCAAATGGCCTACTCCTGCTAATTCTTATGTTCTTATGTCAAGGCTATAGAAAGGGTGCAGAGGAGATTTACTAGAATGGTACAGAGATGAAAGACCAGTTACGTGGGGAGATTAGAGAAACTGGGATTATTCTCCTTAGAGCAGAGAAGGTTATGGTATGAGCAAATGGTACAGGAACTTCAGGGGAGGGGTAGATGTGTGGTTAAACGCGGATATCCAGCAGTTGCTGTCCATGTTGTGCTGCTCCGATGTTAGCTTTGCAAAAATACAATCTTGCTGTCTGCCTTACCACTGGAATGCATTGAAGTTGTTGTATTTGCATGGTAGATATGAACTAAGCTTACCACAGATTGTTAAGTCTTGTCTATTTCAAGTCTCAGTGATTTCAAGTCTAAGTACCCTTTTAACTACGCGATAAGTGTTAATTACTGCCAATCAATCTATCTGGCACTGAAAATTAACTAATACAAGTGTGGAGTCTCATTAAGTCAGATTTTAATTATTGTTGGAGATATTTAAAATGTAAAATTTTAAACTCTTTTTACTTTTCCTTTCTCTCATTTTCTCTCAATCCAATCTTACTTTCTCTTTATTTCTCTTTCTGTATGAGGTAATGCATTTGGGGAGGGCAAACAAGGCAAGAGAATATACAATAAATGGTAGGATTGAGAAATGTAGAGGAACAGCGGGACCTTGGAGTGCTTGTCCACAGATCCTTGAAGGTAGCAGGACAGGTAGATAAGGTGGTTAAGAGGCACATAGACACTTTCCTTTATTAGCCAAAGCATAGAATATAAGACACAGAAGTTATGCTAGAACTGCATAAAACATTAATTAGGCCACAGATAGAGCAGTAAGTGCAGTTCTGGTCACCACATTACAGGATTGTACCAGAGAGGGTACAGAGAAAAGTAATGAGGGAGTTACCAGGACTGAAGAATTTTAGTTGTGATGAAAGATTGGATAGGCTGGGGGTTTTGGCTGGGTTTTTTGTTTCCTTTGGAACAGAGGAGGTTGAGGGGAGGCTTAATTGAGGTGTATAAAATTATGCGGGGCCTAGATAGAGTGGATAGGAAGGACCTATTTCCCTTAGCAGAGAGGTCAATAACCAGGGGGCAAAGATTTAAAGCAATTGGTAGAAGGATTAGAGGGGAGTTGAGGAGATCTCTTTTCATCCTGTGTGTGGTGGGGGTCTGGAACTCACTGCCTGAAAGGGTGGAAGAGGCAGAAACCCCCATCACATTTAAAAGGTTATTGGATATGGACTTGAAGTATCGTAACCTACAGGGCTACAGACCTGGAGCTGGAAAGTGGGATTCGACTGAATATCTCTTTCGACCGGTGCTGACATTATGGGCAGAATGGCCGCCTACCGTGCCATAACTCTATGATTCTGCACGTTATTTGGCATTGAATTCATCCACTCTAAATTATACATTCTTCTCAGTCCTTGCGCTGTTTATTTCACAATCTTTCAATCTCATTGGTTAAGGAGATATACAGTTGTTTGTCCTGTTCACTCAGGTCCCAGATACCCAGTTTCCCTCGCTGCACCATTATCAGTTCACATTTTCAGCAACTTGCCATGCAAAAAATTTAAAAAGCTAAACGTGCAAGGTCAAGACTAACTAATGGCAGACGCCGTTACCTGCACTGCTACACCAAATTCTGTCCCTGTGTATGATTGAGTGACACAAAGATGTCAGAAGTACGATGAGTGCATGACAGAAAATGCAAGAGATGTAGGAAATGTTAGAAATACTGTGAGTGAGAGAGGACCCCTAGATTCACTGAAAGCTTCCTATAATAAGTGAGAACTAGAGAGATGTTGGAGCACTGAGAGTACTGTGGCTGGGTGGTAAAGAAAGAGACAGCAATATGTCAGAAGCACTGGTCATGTTGTAGTCACTAATGAAAAGCAACCTGGAATCATTGCAGCACTATGAGAGAGAAAGTAGGAGATGGAACAAGTTCTAAGAGCCTTGAGAGAGAGAGAGACAGAGAAGTGACAATGTAGTGGCTATAAATAAAGAGAAACAGTCTCAAATAGACATGCTGGGAGCATTAGGAGCGGTGCAGCCGTGAATGATAGTAAGAGAGAAAGTAAGAACACATATAGAGAAAGAGCTTTAAGTGAAAGAGATGCTGGGATGTTTGAAGTGCACTGAGTGACAGAATGACTGAAGGTGAGATGCTTGGAGCACTATGAATGTTGTGTATGAGAGAGATAAATGTTAGGAATTCTGAGCGCCTGTAAGTAAGAGAACGAGGGAGAAAGACTGTGACATGCTGGGACACGAGAACTATGTAATTGACTGAGGAATGGTGGGATAATTGTGAGTAAGAGAGATGCCATGCCCATTTAAGTGCCATGTTTCAAAGGTTTGAAAGTTCTATGGGCTGCCTCAAGGTACAGGTTAAAGTTATATTCAACTGGAATCTTGAACATGAGAGACAAGATGAAAGCTGAGCGTGATGGGCGAACTGAGTGATAGTGGCAAAAGAGAGGCCATAAATGACTTACATTTTATTTCAATGTTTCATATTTATTTGTTGTTTCTCACAGTTTTAACTGAAAAACCATAATCTTGCAAGGGCTATAGCAACAAAGATAATATTTCAACTAGAATGTGGACTGTTGTTATCTTCATGCTTGCTGTTACGTGATTCTTCAGTGACCGATTGCAGAGCTCACAAAAGAAAAGTGTTGTTGCTGCACTGGGGACTTTTCAGGCAGGCGCAATCTCCCAGAAGTCTTATAAATAGCCTGACGTAAAACCTTAAATCAAGTACTACCATGTTGACTGCTGGGGATAAGTTGATCCTTCTGTGAATATTTTCAGGATTATGTTCTAAGTTACAGGCAGGAAAATAACTGGTGGATTGTCCACTAGGTCCACTAGGAAAAAAAAAAATCTGCTCTCTATCCCCACTTAATCAGCCATCGTGACACCATCAAACGTTTTACTATTTATTTCCAGAATTTAGTCACATCCATTGGTACTTACTGGTTGCAAAGAGTTTATTCTACAGAGACAGTAATGAGTGGAAAATGGCATCCAGCAGTTGCAAGGCTAAAATCTAGATTTTCCATATTGGCTTCATAGATAATGGAAAAACAACTTGGAGAGTTGCAAAATGTACTAGACCGGAAAGAAACATGTCCACTATTGTGGGTCATTGACATGGTTGGAACTGTATTATCAGAGGAGTTTATAAAGTTTCCAATGTAGCAAAGACAGTTGTTCAAAATGCATCAATAATGTACGACAGTGCACAACAAAAAGTCACTTTTAACAAAAATTGGGCCTTGATCCAACATACCAATATGCCTCAGGAGAAAACCCTAATGCAGACAGTGCAAAAATCGGCTCATAATATTCCTTGTAGAGCCAGTAATTGCTGACTTTTCTCACTCAATTGATTCAAAATCCGCATTCCAGTACTTCAGATATTACCGTTTCAACTACTATCATTACACATTATGTAATGAGGATTGCAGTAATACACAGAAGATGCAAATCATTCAAAGTAATGTAGCCAAGTTTGCTGATGATACAAAGATGGGTGGGAAAGCAAATTGTGAGGAGGACACACAAAATCTGCAAAGGGATATAGACAGGCTAAGTGAGTGGGAAAACATTTGGCAGATGGAGTATAATGTGGGAAAATGTGAAGTTATCCACTTCGGCAGATAAAATAGAAAACCAAATTATGTCAAAGTAAATGGAGAAAAATTGCAAAGTGCTGCAGTACAGAGGGTCCTGGGGGTCCTTGTGCATGAAACACTAAAAGTTAGTATGCAGGTACAGCGATTAATCAGGAAGGCAAATGGAATGTTGGCCTTTATTGCAAGGGGGATGAAGTTTAAAAGCAGAGAAATCCTGCTACAACTGTACAGGGTATTGGTGAGGCCACACCGAGAGTACTGTGTACAGTTTTGGTCTCCGTATTTAAGGAAGAATATACGTACATTGGAGACTGTTCAGAGAAGGTTCACTAGGTTGATTCCAGAGATGAGGGGGTTGACTTATGAAGATAGATTGAGTAGGTTGGGCCTATACACATTGGAGTTCAGAAGAATGAGAGGTGATTGTATAAAAACAGAAAATACAAGTCAGGCAGCATCTCTGGAGAGGAAACAGAGTTAACATTTCGGGTCGATGACCCTTTGTCAGAACTGGAGAGTGTTCGAGGTTGAGTAGGTTGGGCCTCTATACATTGGAGTTCAGAAGAATGAGAGGTGATCTTATCGAAACATGTAAGATAATGAGGGGGCTTGACAAGGTGGATGCAGAGAGGATATTTCCACTCAGGGGAAATTAAAACTAGCGGGCATAGTCTCAGAATAAGGGGCCGCCCATTTAAAACTGAGATGAGGAGGAATTTCTTCTCTCAGAGGGTTGTAAATCTATGGACTTCTCTGCCCCAGAGTTGTGGAGGCTGTGTCATTGAATATATTTAAGGCAGAGATAGACAGATTTTTGAGCGAAAAGGGAATAAAGGGTTATGGGGAGCGGGCAGGGAAGTGGAGCTGAGTCCATGATCAAATCAGCCATGATCTTATTAAATGGCGGAGCAGGCTCGCGGGGCCAGGTGGCCTACTCCTGCTCCTATTTCTTATGCTTTTATGTTCTTAAAGCATATGTAAATATATTTCAACCCTAATCAGCCAATATCCAAATGTACAAAATTCTGTCAAAGCCTTATTGTGATTTTACTCTTTCACTGGAGAAACCAAAACTGTAGCAGTTTCTTTTTATATTTATTCTTGGGATGTGGGCAACATTGGCAAGACTCCATGCATTGCCCGTCCCTAGTTGTCCCGAGAAGATGCGAGTGATTCTTCTCCTTGAACTGCCCCCTGTCCTTGTGCTGTTGGTGTCCCTATTATAGTGCTAGGTAGGGAATTCCAGGATTTTGACCCAGCGATGATGAAGGAACGGCAATTTTGGTTAGAATGTCTGCTGGGTTCCCCGACCTCTCACTGTAACTTTGGCGGATTTCTTGCAGCAAGGGTGAAAGTGGGCACTTGCATTATTTCCGCAGGGTTTCCACTGAGCTTATATCGAAGTTGTGGTAAGAGATCAACAGAACCCACATGGAAATTCCAAGTGCATAAGTCCAAGTCAGGATGGTGTGCGATGTGAAATAGAATTTAGAGGTGATGGTGTTCCCATGATCTTGCTGCACTTGTCCTTCTCTGTGGAAGAGGCCATGGGGTTGGAAGGTCTGTCGAAGTAAGCATGGTTTGTTGCTGAATTGTGTCCTGTAGGTAGTACATATTGCAGCCACAGTGCACTGATGGTGGATGGGATGGAAGTTGAGTTCAGTGGCAGGGGAACTGATCAAACAAACTGTACAGTCCTGGATGGTATTAAACTGTTTAATTGTTGTTGCGGCTGCACCCATCCAGGTGAATGGTGAGTATTCCATCACAATTCTGGACTTGAACCTTTTAGATGGTGGAGGGGAGTCAAAAGGTGGGTCACTTGTTGCACAGTACCAAGCCCTGCTCTTGCAGCCACAGCGTTGCTATGATTGGTTCGGTTAAGCTTCTGTCCAGTGGCAGGGGACTTGATGGTGGTGGTACTGATCAAGGTTGGGCAAGGTTTGTTTTGTATGAATGGTCATTAGCTGGCAGTTAGGTGCTGTGAATGTTGCTTGCCTCAAGCCTGATTGTTCTCCAAGTCTAGCTGCTTTATTATTAGAGGAGTTGTGAATGGAGCTGAATCTGGTGGAATCATCAGCAAACTCCGGACCATACAATGCAGGATAAGGTGTTGAAGGAGCTGAGGATGGCTGGGCCAAGGACTGCCTGAGGAACTGCTACAATGATATACTGTGATTATGATGATATTCTCCCAGTAACCATGACCATCTTCTTGTGTGTCAGGTATGACTCCATAGAAGAGATAGTACATTATTTTCTGGTCATTGTGATGTAGAGACTTGTGATACTTAACAATTCCTCTACATCACCATGCCAGAATGTCACCATATAGATTTCAATAGTCAATTTAAGTCTACCTTTGACAAAAGCTCAGGGGATCATCTAGAAGTACTATAGCTGATGTGGTAGTCCATCCCAAGGGTGGTCCGATCGAGAGTAGTGTAATGTATCATCACATGGTTTGTCACATGAGCATACTCATTTCGCTCTGGCCTAATAAAGCAAGCACATGCACTAGCAACTCATTGGGGGAAATTTTTTGGGTGGCCGGTGGGCATGTTCGGTGATGGGTTGGTTGGGAAATTGTCACCCCGCTGCCTTATGTCTTTCCCCGATGTTGGGTCTGACAGCACTGAACAGACCAGACACGCAGCGGCGGGTGAGGCAATTCAGGTCATTATGACATTGTTATTAGCCACTTAAAAAGTATTGAGAGCTCACCTTAACATTTTATCAGGTCGCTCATGAGGTCCACGCTGCTTGGGGATCACGTCAGATAAGCAGGTCGGGAATTGAATGACCATCTCATTACTTGACAGTTGTAAATGTGCTATAAAAGTTTCCATCTCACAGTTGTTCACTTTCCAAGCTCAGAAGCTGTTGCTTACTGCATTTGGAAGACAGATTGAGCTTTATGTGGCTTGCAAGTGTTTGGAGTAAACTCTCTATCCAGTGTCACCTTATTGGAACAACCTCTCTCACCATTGACAGATTGCTTCAGTCCTCTCAAGTTCACCTGCCATCTATTACATCAGTACCGGTGCCTTTGAAACTATCTCACCTTGGTCCACAGAATCCCACCACGATCAATCCCAACACCAGCAGCACCAGGCACACCAGCAGCACCAACAACAACACCAACCTTCTCTGCAATCAACTGATGCTGCACAGGACACAGGGCATCAGCACCCGACCGGGAGTACAGAGATGGCCTCACCATGGCCAGATTTACTTCTGTACACCCTGGCTGTCACATGATGCGCCAGGTTGGCACCACCCCACACCAACACCATAAAGCAATTCTGCAATGTCCAAGCCATTCCTTCCATACTCATCACCATTGCAGAACTCGTCCCTCGTCACTGTTATGTCTCACCATTCATTGCAACTCACTAGGAATGCAAAGTGTTGAAAATAAAGCTTTCAATGTTGGACACCACATGAACAGAAACTTTACATGAACATTGGAGGAATATAGAAAGTGCAGGAGTGAAATTAAAAAGGAAATGGGAAAGCAAAGAGAGAGCATGAAAACATTTTGGCAAGTAAAATCAAGGAAAACCCAATGATGTTTTATAAATACATTAAGAGCAAGAGGATAATTAAAGAAAGAGTAGGGACAATTAGAGACCATAAGGGTAATCTCTTGCCGTTGTCGCGTGGTGAAGATCATGTCCGTTGTACCCCTTAATGGACGGAATCCGCATTGTGACTCTGGGAGGAGCTCTTCAGCCACAGGAAGAAGACGGTTGAGGAGGATTCGAGCAATGAGGAAGATTCTAGGAGGAAGAGCATCCGGGAGGGCACTGTGCACCTCGAGTCTTGTCGCCGAGAGCATGCAGAAACCAAGCGCAGACAGTGAAAGGAGCGTGCGGCAAACCAGACTCCCCACCTGCCCTTTCCTTCAACGACTGTCTGTCCCACCTGTGACAGAGTCTAATTCCCGTATTGGACTGTACAGTCACCTGAGAACTCACGTTTAGCACGGAAGCAAGTCTTCTTCTATTTCAAGGGACTGCCTAGGATGATGATGATGATAAGGGTAATCTGTGTGTGGAGGTGCAAGATGTGGGTATGGTTCTTAATGAATACTTTGCGTCTGTCTTCACAAAAGAGAGGGGCGATACAGACATTGCAATCAAGGAGGAGGAGTGTTAAATATTAGATCAAATAAACATAGTGAGGGAGCAAGTATTAACAGGTGGTATTAAGCGGAGGTATTAAGTGGAGCCTGGTCTCCAATCATCTTGGATCTCCTTGCCATTGGACCAAGACCTTGCTCTGTCAAGCCTGTGTGGTGGCTGGTGTGCACCGGCCGCCCCATGTTAAAAGAATTCACGCACAGGCATCTTCCACCCTTTAAAATGAAGTTCGGGACCTGGAATGTTAGGACCCTCATGGACAACCCCAACAGCGACAGACCAGAACGCTGTACTGCTATCGTTGCCCGGGAACGCAGACGATTCGACATAGACATCGCCACCCTAAGCGAAACTCGGCGGACAGGGGAAGGCCAGCTCAAGGAACAAAGTGATGGTTAAACCATCTTCTGCAAAGCTGAACCAGAAAAAGATCACCGCCTCCATGGGGTAGGCTTCGTCATAAAAAATGAGCTAGTTGGGTGTCTCAGAGAATCCCTTTACGAGATAAATGAACGCCTCATGACCCTTCAGCTCATCCTAGCCCGGAACCAGTGCGTACGCCCCAACACTGGAAGTTACAGATGAGGCCAAAGAGGAATTCTACTCCAGCCTTGAACAATCCCTGACCCGAGTCCCAACGGGCGACAAGCTAATCCTCGTGGGCGACTTTAACGCCAGAGTTGGAAAGGACACAGACCTCTGGGGAGGTGTGATCAATCGGCAGAGAGGCGCTAGGGAAAACGAACTCCAACATTGTAGCCCCAAAACAGTGGTGGCAACCGAAACACTGCTGCAGGAAAATCAACGCTGGAGCACTCAATGACCCTGCTAAGAAAGCTGTATTCAGCCAGCGCCTCACAACCAACCTGACAACTTTCAGTGAACTGAAGATGCAGGCAGAATGTCCACAGCACCTGATCTGCCCTCAAGGCCTCCATAATTAGCACCTGTGAAGAGACACTTGACTACTTCACCAGGAAACGCCAAGACTGGTTCGACGAGAACGACCAGGAGATCCAGGAGCTAATAAGCCACAAGCGCAAGATATTCTTGAACTGGAAACAGCATCACAACTTGAGAGCAAGAAAGCAGCTCTACAGACGTCTGAAGGCCGAGATCCCAACATAAATCTCGTGACCTAAAGAGCAGATGGTGGGTGGAAAAAGCGCAGGAGATCCAGCAACTAGCCGACAACCACGATGTGTGTAGATTCTTTAGCGCAGTCAAGACCACCTACGGCCTAAGCACCCAAGGTCCTACCCCACTAAGGGCCAAGAACAGAGAGGTACTCATCAAGGATAGAGAGGCAGTGAGGGCCCGCTGGAAGGAACACTTCGAAGATCTCCTTAACCGAGATTCTGTCTTCAACACGAGTGTCCTCGACTCATGCTACCTGCCACCACCTCAGCACAACCCCAGCCCGGCCTGAGGTTGAAAAGGCCATCCGACAACTGAAGAACAACAAGGCCTCAGGAGTAGATGGAATCCCCGCCGAAGTACTAAAGTATGGCGGAGAAGCACTACTGGCACAAATCCATGAACTCATTTCTCTTATTTGGAAAGAGCATGCCAGGAGATCTCAGAGATGCTGTAATCGTGACCATATTCAAGAAAGGTGACAAGTTTGATTGCGGTAATTGCTGAAGAATCTCCCTGCTGTCTGCCACAGGGAAAGTCATGGCAAGAATCCTCCTCAATCGCATTCTCCCAGTGGCTGAAGAGCTCCTCCCAGAGTCACAATGTGGATTCTGCCCACTAAGCGGCACAATGGACATGATCTTCACCGTGCGTCAAATTCAAGAAAAATGCAACACCTACCCTGTACATGGCCTTCTTTGACCTCACAAAGGCATTCAACACTGTCAACCATGAGGGATTATGGAGCGTCCTCCTCAAATTCGGCTGCCCTCAAAATTCGGCACCACCCTCCACCTGCTTCACAATGACATGCAAGCTGTGATCCTGACCATTGGATCCACCACAGACACAATACACGTGCAGACCGGGGTAAAACAAGACTGTGTCTTCGCACCAACGCTCTTTTCGATCTTCCTTGCTGCAATGCTCCATCTCAACCTCAATAGGCTCCCCGCTGGAGTGGAGATAAGCTACAGAACAAACAGGAAATTGTTCAACCTCCTTCGCCTCTCGTCCAGATCCAAGGTGGTCCCATCCTCTGTCATTGAATTACAGTATGCCGACACTTGTGTTTGCCCACACTTGGAGGTCGAACTCCAAACCATCGTTAACACTTTCACCAAAGCATATGAAGTATGGGCCTTACACTAAACATTTGTAAGACAAAAGGTCTTCTACTAACCTGCTCCCGCCACACAGTACTGCTACCCCCGATTATCAAGATCCATGAAGTGGCCTTGGACAACGAGGTCCATTTTCCATACCTTGGGAGCCTACTGTAAACAAGGGCAGGCATCAATGACAAAGTCCAACACTGCCTTCAGTGTCCCAGTGCAGCCTTCAGTCGCCTGAGGAAGAGGGTGTTGGAAGACCAGGACCTCAAACACGGCACCAAGCTCATGGTTTACAGAGCAGTAGTGATAACTGCCCTCCTATATGCTTCAGAAACATGGACTATATACAGCAGGGCAGCTCAAAACACTGGAGAAGTACCACCGGTGCTGCCTCCTCAAGATCCTGCCAATCCCCTGGGAGGACAGGTGCACCAACATCAGTGTTTTCGCTCAGGCCAACAGCCCCAGCATCAAAGCACTGACCACGCTCGATCAGCTCCGATGGATGGACCACATCGTCCGCATGCCTGACACTAGATTCCCAAAACAAGTGCTCTACTCAGAGTTCCGACTCAGCAAGCGAGTTCCAGGTGGGCAGAAGAAACGCTTCAAGGACACCCTGAAAAATGTAACATCCCCACCAACACCTAGGAATCCCTGGCCCAAAACCGCTCAAAGTGGAGGAGAAGCATCCGCTAATGCACTGAACACCTTGGGGTAGAAATTGCCACCCACCTGAAACCGGGCGCTCCCACCCCATTTCGATGGTTTTTACCGCAGCTGCGGTTCAGGTAGCCTCTTGAGCGATATTCGGCTCTTTGTTTTTTTTTGTTTTGATCCGGAGGTCGGTCTTAATGGGGGCGGTGACTACACCTGAGGGGCAAAGGCACAGCGGTGACAGCAACTGAGGGGTGGAAGTTTGGGGTGGAGCGAAGTCACCGCCACGATGATGTCATCACAGCGACACGTCACCACGACTCTCCCTTTCACCTGCGATTGAAAAACTTCGGCCCACTGGGCCACCAGGGAAGGTTTCGGCCAGGCCAGTGGCCTGGCACCCAAGAGAGGGTGCTAGGCTACCTGTTGGCGGCCGGCCAAACCCGGGGGGCATAATTGTCGGTCCGACATGGCAGTCAGCCGACAAAAAAGACCATGGCGGCAGCGGCAGTGTGTCCTCCCCTTTAAGGGAAGCCACACCGCCAGTGCAGGAGGCCACAGTCTCACTGGACCATCGGGACAAAGCTTGTTTTGGTAACGCCGGGTGAGCCGAAGATTTTCCGAGGGGAATATCGCCGTCGGGGTGGTAGATCGGCGGTGCACGTGGTAATGACACGCTTAAGACGGATCGGCAGCAACGGAACGGTCCGGGGGGGGGACCGATGCACTGCCGGGAAAACTCGGAAGGGCAATTGGGCTAGCAGCAGTCATTCCACCAAAAGTTGGCAGCCACTCCAATCCGCAGCATGGACTCTGATTTGCGGTGGTAACAGGTCGTAAGGAGAGGGGAAATTTTGGTCCCTCGAGTCTCTTCACTGGGAGCACGCGGAAGCCAAGCGCACACAGCGGAAGGAGCTCACGACAACCCAAGCACCCTATCCATCTGTCCCTCCAATCACTGTCTGCCCCACCTGTGACAGAGACTGTAGATCCTGCATTGGATTCATCAGTCACTTGAGAGCTCATATTTATAAGGGGAGGAGGGTTGTGGGGTGTTGTGTGGGTCACTGTGAGGGGGTCAGGTTCCCTTCTGACCAACTTGAGTGGTTTCGAATCGCGCCCCCTCCCTTGGGTTCTGTACTCTGGATTTATTTGGGGGGTGTGACAAAAGTGCAGAGGACACTGGTTTGATGCAAGGAACTTTGGTTTGATTACAGTCAAAGTAATAATTTATTACTCTAGTAAGAAAATACACAGCCAAACTTACAATCACACTAACAAAGAACAATTCAAGGAAAGGTACAAGGTCAAACTTATAATCACTCTAATAAAGTACCATACACTATACATTTACGCAGTAAAATTATACCTCCCACCTCCCAATACCTAACTCTAGCTAGGTTAGACTCCAGGGTGGCAGGGACTTATGCTTACCAATCCTTTTGATAGTTAATGGTAGATGGTGATGTTCTTCCTTCCTTCAGGACTTCAAGACTTCGAGGCTGGAGAAGTTAGTTTTATAACTGTCACGTTGGTTTCTCTCCTTGTCTTGACCACCTCTCTCCCCCACTAACCTCTGTTGAAAAAAGAGCCCATTGTACGATTTCAGTGTTCTAATCTTGCCGCCCAATCTGTTCACAATCCTTTGTATAATATTGGCGGGCTTGGTTCTTCTTTGTATTATTTTGTCGGGCTCGTTAAAGTTGATATATCTTGGGTGGGTTGATCTTCAAAAAACTGTTTCTTGATGGAAATATTAGTTTGGTAATTGCAATGTCCTTTTGTGCTTAGTCTTTCACATACAGGCTGGATTGGGCCTCTTTATGATGTATATGCTGAAAATGGTTTGTCCAGTCACATGTTGATGGGGAGCCACCTCTGGGTGATACTGTGATGGTAATGTCTCTTGTGGAGGAATATTTCCAAATACTCATTCTTCCAGGCAGGTTACCTCAGTCCTCACACCCAGATAGTTCCAATAATCAAGTGGGCTTCCTTTGTTCCCTAGGTCCACCCACAGGCTTGAATTTGTCTTGTAAAAGTTCATAACTCTATTAAAGTTCATAGTTTCTTCCATAAGCACTTTAGAGTTCTAAACGTTTTGGTAGACAGTCCCAAATTAAATTTCCTTTCGAATGAGCCCAAACACAGGGACGGGGGTTCTGGTGAATTTTGCTCTCTGCATATTAATGTGGAAGCAAGTCATCCTCGACTACGAGGGACTGCCTAAGAAGAAGATTAAGGGGTTTAGCAACTTTGAAGGTGGATAAATCCACAAGCCCGGATGAAATGTAGCCCAGAAGCAATAGAGGAAATAGCAGAGGCTCTGACCACCATTTTCCAATCCTCTCTGGCTACAGGTGTGGTGCCAGAGGACTGGAGGACTGCTAACATTGTACCTTTGTTTAAAAAGTGAGAAAGGATAGCCTGAGTAATTACAGGCTATTCAGCCTAACCTCAATGATGGGAAAATTATTGGAAAAAATTCTGAGGGATAGGATAAATCTTCATTTAGAAAGACACAGATTAATCAAAGACAGTCAGCGTGGATTTGTTAAAGGAAGGTCGTGTCTGACTAACTTGATAACATTTTTAGAGGAGGTAACAAGGAGGGTCAATGACTGTAGTGCCTTTGATGTAGTGTATATGGATTTTAGCAAGGCTTTTGATTAGGTCCCACATGGCAGACTGGTCATGAAAGTAAAAGCCCATGGGATCCAGGGCAAAGTGGCAAAATGGATCAAAAATTGGCTCAGAGGCAGGAAGCAAAGGGTAATGGCTGATGGGTGTTTTTGTGACTGGAAGGCTGTGTCCAGTAGGGTTCCACAGGGCTCAGTACTAAGTCCCTTGCTTTTTGTGGTATATATCAATGATTTAGACTTAAATTTATGGAGCATGATTAAGAAGTTTGCAGATGACACTAAAATTGCCTGATAATGAAGAGGAAAGCCATGGACTGCAGGAAGATATTAATCAACTGATCAGGTGGACAGAACAGTGGCAAATGGAATTTAATCTGGAGAAGTGTGAGTTAATGCATTTGGGGAGGGCTAACAAGGGATTAAGTGGTAGGGCACTGAGAAGTGTAGTGGAACAAAGGGACCTTGGAGTGCATGTCCACAGATCCCTGAAGGTAGCAGGTCAGGTAGTTAAGGTGGTTAAGAAGCCTTTATTAACCGAGGCATAGAATACAAGAGCAAGGAGGTTATGCTTGAATTGTACTGCTTGTAGTTCTGGTCATCATATGACAGGAAATATGTGATTGCACTAGAGAGGGTACAGAGGAGATTTATGAGGATGTTGACTCTACTTGAGAATTTTAGCTATGAGGAAAGATTGGATAGGCTGTGCTTGTTTGCTTTGGAACAGAGGAGGCTGAGGAGTGACCTTATTGAGGTGTCTAAAATTATGAGGGGCCTAGATAAAGTGGTAGGAAGGACCTATTTCCATGAACAGATGGGTCAACAACCAGGGGCCACAAATTTAAAGTAATTGGTAGGAGGTTTAGAGGGGATTTGAGGGGAAATGTTTTCACTCAGAGGGTTGTGGATGTCTGGAACTCACTGCCTGAAAGGGTGGTAGAGGCAGAAACCCTCACCACATTTAAAAAGTACTTGGATGTGCACTTGAAGTGCCGTAACCTACAGGGCTATGGACCAAGAGCCGGAAAGTGGGATTAGGCTGGATAACTCTTGGTCGGCCGGCACGGACACGATGGGCCGAAATTGCCTCCTTCCGTGCTGCAAATTTCTATGGGGCCGATTTTCATCAAGGTCTCCACACGCCCAAGTGCCGCCCAAATTGCTGTCGATGGCCGCTGAGGTACCGGACGGTACTTTGGGCAGGATATTCATCGCCGAGTCCCTCAAAGGTCGGCGGGCGGCAAATGGACAACATACGGCGCCAATCCGGGCGGCAGCGGGCGGCAGCTTTCATTCTCGATGGCAGAGGCACTTGCCATGCAAGTGCCGCTGAGGATGGAGTTGAGCCCACGGAAGGTCGAAGAACTGAAAAAAAAAATCATCAGTAAAAAAATAAAAAAAACTATCGGAAGACCTTACACAAGAACATAAGAAATAGGAGCAGGAATAGGCCATACGGCCCCTCGAGCCTGCTCAGCCATGGACTCAGGTCCACTTCCCTACCCGCTTCCCACAACCCCTTATTCCCTTATCGGTTAAGAAACTGTCTATCTCTGTCTTAAATATATTCAATGACCCAGCCTTCACAGCTCTCTGAGGCAGCAAATTCCACAGATTTACAACCCTCTGAGAGAAGAAATTCCTCCTCATCTCTGTTTTAAATGGGTGGCCCTTTATTCTAAGATTATACCCCCAAGTTCTAGTCTCCCCTATCAGTGGAAACTTCCTCCCTCCATCCACCTTGTCAAGCCCCCTCATCATCTTATACATTTCGATAAGATCACCTCTCATTCTTCCGAATTCCAATGAGTAGAGGAATAGACCTACTCAACCTTTCCTCATAAGTCAACCCCCTCATTTCCGGAATCAACCTAGTGAACCTTCAGAGGACCCCATGCAGGTAAGTCACTGTGGAATTAAAAAAATATATATATTCACTAACCTTTTTATCAGCTTCTTCATACTTATCGTCGGGGACAGATCAGCCTCCTCACAGCGGTCCACCCCTATTCTGACGCTGACTCCCGCCAATTCCCGCCCACATCAATCTGGGAGCTCGGCAGGCGGGAGCTCAGTTGCGCCACTCGGCCGTACGCTGACGTCAACGGGCAGTTCCCAGCCACTCTCCCCTCCCGCCCACTCCAGGCCACCTCGAAAGTGGCACTGGGCGGATCTGCAAGAGCAGTGTCGGCGGCAGTGGACGGTGAGTTGATGAATTTCGGCCCCTATGATTCTACGATTGCATAAAATGTTCTAAAACACCCAAGTGCCTACCCTTGTGTGTTGTTAGTTGGTATAATTGGACTAGGATGATGGTGAGTGTGAGGGGTGGCTAGTGAGATGGGGAAGTGATAATATAGATAGAGAGAGAAGGGGATGGGTGGAAGTGCAAGGTAAATTGGTGTGAGTAGGGATGTGCAGGGGTAGAGTAGGGATGGCAGGGAGATGGGGATGCGATGAGAGGCACAGCAGGATGAGGTTGAGTGTGGCATTGCAGTAACATTTTGTAATCTACTGAGATCATTGAAAGGTTTGCGTCATTGCAGCTTGGTCTTCCTGATGACATCCCTGCTTGTGTCTTCCTGTACAATGGAAGGGAAGGGAAGGGAACCTCCCTCCCTGCGTGCTGTGACTCCCCCTATAAGCATATGGAGGGAGTCATGGGAGAGCCTGGGTGCAGCCCTGCACCTTTTGTGCAGTGCTTGTCAGTGTTTGCAGCAGCTCAATGCTGTAGAACACTGACAGCACCAATGTCAAAATAAATTTGTGTATGGACCCTTTATGGAAACCAGCTGATGATGTGTCATCAAATGACTTTATCAGACCCGCTTCCTTCAATTGGCTGGGCAACACGCTGGGCGGGCTTAACAAGCCCAAGCAATGTAACATCATTTTGGACAGCGGGCTGGAGCCAGCAGCGAGGTCGGGACCCGCCATCGGCTTCGTGTGCCACAGACCCGCCGAGATAGGGGAAATCGCGGTCATCGTATCTCTGTCCTTCAGTTGTTCTAACCACGTATATTACATTTTGCCGACGAGAATATGATCCCAAAATCACTTTTAGGGAACATGGAAGAACGCAGTGTTCAACCTTTGAGGTTAAGGTGAATTTGTGACATCTAAACTGAATTTTTGCAATGTTTTACCGACAATACGCATGCAGAATCGTATGTGCTTCGCCTTCACATGTATGTATACGCAGCAACAGCGCTGTTGATTCTCACAGGTACACAGGTAGTGTGCTGAGTCACCGTTCAACAGGATCTGGACAATCATGGCCATGTCTACGGCATTCATAAGAACATAAGAAATAGGAGCAGGAGTAGGCCATACAGCTCCTTGAGCCTGCTCCGCCATTGAATAAGATCATGGCTGATCTGATCTTGGGCTCAGCTCCACTTCCCTGCCCGCTCCCCATAACTCTTCACCCTCTTATCATTCAAAAATCTGTCTATTTCCATCTTAAATACGTTTAATGACCCAGCCTCCACAGTTCTCTGGGGCAGAGAATTCCACAGATTTATGACTCTTTGAGAAGAAATTCCTCCTCATCTCAGATCTAAATGGGCAAACCCTTATTCTTAAACTATGCCCCCTCATTCTGGATTCCCCCACGAGTGGAAATATACTCTCTGCATCTACCTTGTCGAGCCCCCTCATTATCTTATATGTTTCAATAAGATCACCTCTCATTCTTCTACACTCCACCTACTCAACCTTTCCTCATAAGTCAACCCACTCATCTCCAGAATCAACCTAGTGAACCTTCTCTGAACAGCCTCTAATGTAAGTATATCCTTCCTTAAAATGGAGGCCAAAACTGTACACAGTTCTCTAGGTGTGGACTCACCAATACCCTGCATAGTTGTAGCAGGACTTTTCTGCTTTTATACTCTATCCCCCTTGCAATAAAGGCCAACATTCCATTTTCCTTCTTGATGACTTGCTGTACCTGCATATTAACTTTGTGTATCATGCACAAGGACCCCCAGGTCCCTTAGTACTGCAGCAATTTGTAGTTTCTCTCCATTTAAATAATTATTTGCTTTTTATTTTTCCTGCCAAATTGGATAACCTCACACTTTCCCACATTATACTCCAGCTGCCAAATGTTTTCCCACTCATTTAACCTGTCTATATCCCTTTGCAGATCTTTTGTGTCCTGCTCACAACTTGCTTTAGTATCATCAGCAAACTTGGCTACATTACACTTGGTCCCTTCATCCAAGTCATCAATATAGATTGTAAATAGTTGAGGCCCCAGCACCGATCCCTGTGGCACCCCACTCATTACCATTTGCCAGTCGGAATATGACCCATTTATCCCGACTCTCTGTTTCCTGTTAGTTAGCCAATCCACTATCCATGCTAATATATTACCCCCAAACCCCGTGAGCTTTTATCTAGTGCAGTAACCTTTTATGTGGCACCTTATCGAATGCCTTCAGGAAATCCAAATACACCACATCCACTGGCTCCCCCTTATCCACCCTGCTCGTTACATCCTCGAGGAACTCCAGCAAATTTGTCAAACATGATTTCCCTTTCATAAAACCATGCTGACTCTGCTTGACTGTGTTATACTTTTCCAAATATCTTGCTCCTGCTTCCTTAATTATTGATTCCAGTATTTTACCAATGACAGATGTTAGGCTAACTGGTTTATAGTTTCCTGCTTTCTTTCTGCCTCCTTTTTTAAATAGAAGCATCACATTGTGGTTTTCCAATCCACTGGGACCTCCCCAGAACCCAGGGAATGTTGGTAGATTACAACCAATGCATCCACTATCTCTGTAGCCACTTCTTTTAAGACCCTAGGATGCAGGCCATCAAGTCTAAGGGACTTGTCCACCTTTAGTCCCATTATTTTATGGAGTACTTTTTCTTTAGTGATAGTGATTGTTTTAAGTTCCTCCCTCCGAATAGCCCCTTGATTATCTATTATTGGAATATTTTTAGTGTCTTTTACCATGGCGACTGATACAAATTATTTGTTCAAAGTATCCGTCATTTCCCTGTTCCCCATTATTAATTCCCCAGTCTCA
Source organism: Pristiophorus japonicus (assembly GCF_044704955.1). Classification (NCBI taxonomy): domain Eukaryota; kingdom Metazoa; phylum Chordata; class Chondrichthyes; family Pristiophoridae; genus Pristiophorus; species Pristiophorus japonicus. Next base: position 24,043,332 of record NC_091984.1, on the reverse strand, counting down.
TCCTCTAAGGGACCAACGTTTACTTTAGCTACTCTCTTCCTTTTTATATACCTGTAGAAGCTTTTACTATCTGTTTTTATCTTTCTTGCTAGCTTACTCTCATACTCTATCTTTCCTCTCTTTATAATTTTTTTAGTCATCCTTTGCTGATTTTTAAAAATTTCCCAATCCTCTGGCCTCCCACTAATCTTGGCTACTTTGTATGCCATTGTTTTCAATTTGATACTATCCTTTACTTCCTTTGTTAACTATGGATGGTTCTCATTTCTCTTAAAGTCTTTTCTTCTCATTGGAATATATTTATGTTGAGAGTTATGAAATATCTCTTTAAATGTCTGCCACTGCTTATCAATCATTCGCTGACATCAGTGGGCGGTTCCCAGCCGCACTCCCCTCCCGCCCGCTCCAGGCCACCTCGAAAGTGGCACTGGGCAAATCTGCAAGAGCAATGTCGGCAGCAGTGGACGGTGAGTTGATGAATTTCGGCCCCTATGATTCTATGATTGCATAAAATGTTCTAAAACACCCAAGTGCCTAACCTTGTGTGTTGTTAGTTGATATAATTGGACTAGGATGAGGGTGAGTGTGAGGGGTGACTAGTGAGATGGTAAAGTGATAATGTAGATAGAGAAAGAGAGATGGGTGCAAGTGCAAGGTAAATTGGAAGAAAGCAGTTTTTTCTAAGGGAGATCGAGCTAGATGTCTACGGAACATTGACAAACCATGTGATAATATATTACAAGCATCTTCTCTGAACTTTTCCAGCAAAGCTCTTTAGAATGTGAAGCACAAAATCTGTAAGTATATGAAATCTATAATCTGGCCTTCAAAGTAGCAAAATTACTGTATTATACTTTAGCACTTCAGATATTTGATGCAGGTATTTATGTGTTGTAAGGTTGAATGGTATGTTGTAAATTCAACTTCATTGGGACTTTTAATAGATGTATAATGTAGATATTATTTCCCTTACTGTAAAAGCTCTCAATGTTGTGTGAATAAAACACTTGTATCAATCATTTCTTTGACCTGGGTCCTTTTCCATGGCCATACACTGGGTGGAGTTCCATGGTTTGCCTTGGACATTTTTAACCCTGATGCCTTTTCCTTTGCCATTCACTGATATACTGCCTTCTTTGTCTCTATCTGTCTGCATGTATTTTGCACCAATATGGAGTGTATATATATGAAATTTCTAATAAATTTGGGGGGTGAAATTTGGTACCGTCACGTTCTGTTAAAGGGGAGGGCACGCTGCTAGCTCTGGGGGACGAGGGGCCACCATTTGGGCATGCGGGGTGCTGTAGCCGCAGACTGGCACAGAAGCGGAGTGTCGGGCTGCACGATCGCGGCACAGACCCCGCGAAATAGACAATGGAAGTACATTGCCCAGGGAAAGAAAATGCCGCCGCACACCTCGCCTTTGCTCTTTGCCTCGCGAGTGGGGTGCGGCCGGGTTCATGACCCTCGAGGCCGGCGCTGACATCGCCCGTGGTGGCCTCACGGGGCGCTACGGAATTTCCACTGCGGGGCAAAAACGGGTCATTGCGCGCGCCGATTATATCATCATCAATGGTGCAGCGCCCGGGGCACTGCCGGCTTGCACCTCCGGTAACTCCCGCGCAATTTCACAGGAGGGGTTAGCGCCCCCCCCACCGCAGCGAGAAATCGATTGCGCCTTGAATGGGAGGCGCAAACGATGCAAATCTCCCCCCCCCTTGGATTTGAAATACCCTTTATCTAAACTGATTTCTTTCTCAATTGGCACAAACCCACGTCTCAGTATGTTGTCATCTCTGTTCAAGTTACCAAATATCCAAGTTGCCATATCTACGGGTAAATCTGCAATTTAAATGAATACACTGAGAAGATTCCCTTTGTGTGTTGGGTGTAGCAAAATTATAAACTTGTTTTCAGTTTCACTGTACATAGAATACAGAGGAAACCTTTCTCATCATGATCACGAATTACAAGGAATTAAGAAAGTAAAATCAATAAGATCTTCGACAGCTGTAACTTTCTGCTCAACTCAGAAAGAACTTCCTCACGTTTCCAAAATTTCCAAAGGTGAAGAAAACTGCAAACCAAATAATGTTACGGACACATTTAATAGATACTTTACAGCATGATATATTGAGCTATCATTCAGTGTTTATTCACTTCTAGCAGATTCTTCCAATTAGATGGCACTCATTTTTTTTGATTATACTTACATACTTAAATAAGGGATTTTGATACAGATCGGTAGAAACTGGCAGAAGGGTCAGTAACTAAAGGACGGAGATTTAAGATAATTGGCAAAAAATCCAGGGGATAAATGAGGACAATATTTTTATGCAGCGAGTTGTTGTGATCTGGAACGGGTGCCTGAAAGGGTGGTGGAAGCAGATTCAATAGCAACATTCAAAAGGAAATTGAATATAAACTTGAAAAGGAGAAATTTACAGGACGACACGGAAAGAGCAGGGGGTGTGGGACTAACTGGATGGCTCTTTCAAAAAGCTGGCACAGGCACGATGGGCTGAATGACCTCCTTCTGTGCTCTATGATTCTATACCCCTCTAATGCCAGATTCCAAATACCTGTCCTTGACATGTTCGAGGCTTCTTCCTTCTTCAGTCACATGTTTTGTTATCTCTTCTTGCAGCTCCGTCCACCTTCTCTGCCTCTGCTGTGAACAAAAGTATCGCATCTACCCACTTGCACCTCTTTTACACTCTGTCCATTTCACACTCCATCCACACTTCTCCTTTGCCCCTATGTCCCGCCTCCTCCATCCCCACTTCTTCCAACCTTGAGGTTCCCTAACACTCGGGCCCTGCTTACAGCCTCTTCCTTTCCTACTCTGTGCAATTTCCTCTTCTCTTCTTCAACAGCCTTCTCCTGTACTTCCACTTTTCCCTCCCTGCCAAATTCCCTCTACTCCTTCACCCTGCTTCCCACTGTGCTTCTGACCATCTTTTCTTCCACCCGATGAAGACGACCCAAATAAACAAATACAATTTAATTAAAAAAAGAAATCCCAGCCATTTCAAAATTGTTTCACAGTGAAATTCTTCTAATCACTCCATCAAACCATCTGCCTACTTCAAACTCATAAACAATCTGGAGGATAAACAAAGATTATTTAAAAAAAAATGTTTTATGAATACGCTACCACTTTCAAACTTAAACAACAATTAATATTTCTGCAATATTGCCGAATCAAATTTTCTGCTCGCCTTTTTCTTTAATCTCAAAAACAAGACAAAAGGGTAAGCTGATAAGATATTTTTTTAAAGCCCTGTCAATTTTTAAAATGCTGCACAACTAATTGTGAGGTATTTCACCAGAATATATCAATACATTTGAATATATTGCTTTATGTATTTCTCATTAGTTTATTATAGCTCCCAAACCCTTTATTCATAAGCCTCTATGATTACATTAAACATTTCCAATATGCAATTTATCTGATGTTTCAGTTCATTTTTTTTTTACATGGAATTGCATCGAATTTACAGCACAGAAACAGGCCATTCGGCCCAACTGGTCTATGCCGGTGTTTATGCTCCACACAAACCTCATTCATTTTTTTTCAATTTCTATATGATTTTGTTCTATCTTAAATGAATACCTTCTTTAACCAACATTTCATTTATTGGCCACAACAGCTAAAACATGCAAGAATTCCCCATTACATCAAACCGTCTTTCTCTCCTGATCAAACTACACATTTGCTGCGATGTACCGCAAGACCAACAGTGAACCTGCCGTGGATTTGTGGCAAATGATGATGGTCAGGTCCATGAAAGGACACTGTAATAATAGGTCTCTTTCCCAAATTCTCACTGGAGGCGAGGCGGGTGGAAGTTCCACCTGCCCCGGAAGCCTAGTCTTAAAGAAGCTGATGGAGCCTGTCAAATAGTGTTGATCACCGGATCTCCAGCAGCTCCAGTCCCCAGAGGCCCAATCAACAACAACAAAAACAACATGCATTTATATAGTGTCTTTAATGTAGTAAAACGTCCCAAGGTGCTTCACAGGAGGGTTATCAAACAAAATTTGAGTCTGAGCCACATAGGAGATATTAGCGCAGGTAACCAAAAAAGCTTCATCAAAAAGGTAGGTTTTAAGGAGGAAAGAGATGTAGAGAGGCGGAGAGGTTTAGGGAGGGAATTTCAGAGTTTAGGGCCTGCAATCATTCTAGAAGCCAGTAAAATATCCGTGTCCAGTGCAATAGACTTGCAGAAGTGAGACCCACAGGGATCTCCAGACTGGTGCAAAGGCCTCCAACTGCCCAGAAGATTGCTGCCTGTCTTCTTATAAAGATCGATTGCATAATGACCACCGCATTTAAACTGGCCTTGTCTGGTTTCACTGCTCCCTTTTAGCCTCAAGCCTACCTTATTGTTTCCTGCTCCTAGCCTCAATATTTTGATTGCTTTCCCGATTCAATCTGCACTGACACCCCATTGAAACTTTGATATAATATCCTCAAACCAGCACTCTTGCTCCAGATGCACTCCCAGCCTGAACTATAGGCTTTTTGCAATCCTGCTTCAGCTCCAGTACTTGGCACCTTTCCAAAAAATACAATGGACATGGATTCTTGTAATTCAAACTTTTATTTGAATTCTTGAGAGTTAAAAAAATATATTTGATATGCACCTTTTTTGTGTGTTATTGACTGTGGTAGAGGAGGGGAGGGAGGGCCGGGAGAGGAGAGGAGAGGAGAGGAGGAGGGAGGGAAAGAGAGGAGAGGAGGAGGGGGGGAGAGGAGAGGAGGAGGGGTGGAGGAGAGGAGGAGGGAGCGAGAGAGGGAGAGGAGAGGAGATGGGAGGGAGGGAAGGAAGGGAAAGAGGGGAGAGGAGAGGGGGCAGGAGGGACAGAGGGTAGGAGGAGGGGGGAGAGAGGAGAGGAGGGAAGGAGAGAGGGAGGGAGAGGAGTTGGGAGAGAGAGAGAGGGAGAGGAGAGAAGCAGGGAGAGAAAGAGAGGAGAGGCGGAGGGAGGGAGAGAGAGGAGAGGAAGAGGGAGAGAGAGGAGAGGAAGAGGGAGAAAGAGAGGAGAGGGAGGGAGGATGAGAGGAGAGAGGGGAGAGGAGGGAGGATGAGAGGGGAGAGGAGAGGAGAGAGGGGAGGAGGAGGGAGGGACAGGGGAGAGGAGAGGAAGAGGGAGGGAGGAGAGAGGGAAGTAGAGAGGAGGAAGGGGAGGAGGTGGGAGAGGGGAGGAGGCAGGACAGGAAGAAGGGACCGAGTGTAACGTAGCCAAGTTTGCTGATGATACAAAGATGGGAGGAAAAGCAGTGTGTGAGGAGGACACAAAAAATCTGCAAAAGGTCATAGACAGGTTAAGTGAGTGGGCAAACAGTTGGCAGATGGAGTATAATGTTGGAAAGTGTGAGGTCATGCACTTTGGCAGAAAAAATCAAAGAGCAAGTTATTATTTAAATGGAGAAAGATTGCAAAGTGCTGCAGTACAGCAGGACCTGGGGGAACTTGTGCATGAAACACAAAAGGATAGTATGCAGGTACAGCAAGTGATCAGGAAGGCCAATGGTATCTTGGCCTTTATTGCAAAGGGGATGGAATTTAAAAGCAGGGAAGTCTTGCTACAGCAATACAGGGTATTGGTGAAGCCACACCTGGAATACTGCGTGCAGTTTTGGTTTCCATATTTACGAAAGGATATACTTGCTTTGGATGCAGTTCAGAGAAGGTTCACTGGGTTGATTCCGGGGATGAGAGGGTTGACTTATGAGGAAAGGTTGAGTAGGTTGGGCCTCTACTCATTGGAATTCAGAAGAAGGAGAGGTGATCTTATCAAAATCTTAAAAGATTATGAGGGGGCCTTGACAAGGTGGATGCAGAGAGAATGTTTCCACTGATGAGAGAGACTAGAACTCGAGGGCATGATCTTAGAATAAGGGGCCGCCCATTTAAAACAGAGATGAGGAAACATTTCTTCTCTCAGAGGGTTGTAAATCTGTGGAATTCGCTGCCTCAGAGAGCTGTGGAAGCTGGGACACTGAATAAATTTAAGACAGAAATAGACAGTTTCTTAAACGATAAGGGGATAAGGGATTATGGGGAGCGGGCAGGAAAGTGGAGCTGAGTCCATGATCAGATCAGCCACGATCTTATTGAATGGCAGAGCAGCTCGAGGGGCCGTATGGCCTACTCCTCTTCCTATTTCTTATGTTCTTATGTTCTTATGAGAGGAGAAGGGAGGGAAAGAGGAGAGGAGGAGGGAGGGAGAGAGGAGGAGTGAGTTAGACCGTTAAAATCGAAGCCAGTTAAGCATTGAGAAGGCTGAAACCATTATCTTTGGCTTCTGCCACAAACTCCGTTCAATAGCCGCCGATTCCATTTCCCTCCCTGGCCAGGACTCAGGCTGAATCAGGCTCTTTGCGACCTCAGGTCAATAAGTCAACCTATTTGACCCTGAGCTGAGCCTCCAACTCCATATCCTCTCCATTACAAAGACCGTCTACTTTCACCTGTGTAATATCAATGCCCCTCCTCCCCAGCCACAGTCCATCTGATGCTGAACCCTTTAACCAAATCCTTTGTCAGCTCCAAAACTCTGCTGCCTGTAGGCTATCCTGCACCAGGTCTGTTTACCCCTAACCCTCCATCCTCACAGACCTCCCCGGTTGCCCCAAAACCTCCAACTTAATATTCTTTATGTGTTTAAATCCCTTCATGACCCCACCCCACCCCACTTTAGCCTCCACCAGCCTTATAACTCCTAGCCCAAAGTCTCCATTCCTCTGACTCTGGCCTCTTGTGCATCCCCCTCCGCTTCTTTGTACTATCCACGCTGCACCTTCAGCCACCTAACCTCACACTCTGCAATTCCCTCCTAAACCTCTCCACCTCCCTTTACTCCTTTAAAACCCAACTCTTTGACCAAACTTTTGGTCACCTCCTTTTTTCTGAATACGTCTTTATGAAGTGCCTTGTGATGTTTTTCTACGTGATGGACACTTGTCGGCAAAATGCTCGAATCTATTATTAGGGACGTGGTAACAGGGCAGTTAGAAAATCATAATATGATTACGCAGAGTCAACATGGTTTTATGAAAGGGAGATCATGTTTGACAAATCTGTTAGAGTTTTTTGAAGATGTAACTAGTAGGATGGATAAGGGGAAACCAGTGGGTGTAGTGTATTTGGGTTTTCAAAAAACATTCGATAAAGTGCCACACACAAGGTTATTGCACAAAATTAGGGATCATGGGATTGGGGTGTAATATATTAGCATGGATTGAGGATTGGTTAATGGACAGAAAACAGAGAGTAGGAATAAATTGGATTTTTTCGGATTCACGCTGTAATTAGTAGGGTACCAGTGCTTGGGCCTCAGCTATTTGCAATCTATATTAATGACTTGGATGAAGGCACTGAGTGTAACGTATCCAAGTTTGCTGATGATACAAAGTTAGGTGGGAAAGTAAGATGTGCGGAGGACGCAAAAAGGCTGCAGAGAGATATAGGGCCCAAATTTCCCCAGCCGCCTAGCGGCGCAGTTAGTTCTAAGCCAAGAAAAGTGCCAAAAACTTACCTTCCACTTTGGCCGCTCCCTCGTCGTCCGGATCCATTGGCGTGGTGCTGCAGAGCCTGCAGGAGGCGGAGCTTCGTCCGCACTTGCTCAGCGCAGCCGGCAGGGGGGCGGGGCTTTGACCCAGCGTCTTGTGGAGTGCCAGCAGGGGGACGCATGTTCGTTTGAGTGTGCGCGCGTGCGCAGTGCAGCAGGAAGCTTGGCAATCAGCCAATTAAAGGGAGAGTGTCCTCAGTATTATTGGTAATGGACCATATATAAAGGTAAGGTTTAAATATTGATTTTTGTGTGGCTGAGGGAGTGGAAAGGAGTGCTGGATAGGTGGAAGAAAGGTGAGAAGTGTGATTTTTGAACATTACCTGAGTGTGAGTCCAATAGACGAATGGCACAAGAGCGTGCAACAAGAACAAAGAATTTCCTCCATGAGGAAGTGGAGAAACTAGTGACTGTCATTGAGGAGAAATGGTTGGAGCTGGATATCAGCAAGAGTGGTCCGTCAAAAGTTTCACCCAAGGAAATGAGAAGAAGATGGAACCTAGTTGCAGAAGAATACTCCGCAGGGGTCAATACGGCAAGATCTGGAAGGCAGTGCAAGGAGAAATGGCAGGACGTTGGTCAAGTAGTGAGCGTAAGTAATATCTTCATCTTTAAATTGAATTGCAATTGAAAATGTGACCATCTGTATGTGCCCCACCCATCTGAAGCGCACCACATGTGAAAATTAATATTTTCATCTTTGCAGAAGAAATTGGCCCACAACAAAAGGGAAAGACTTAGATCAGAAGGAGGTCCACCAAATCTGCACCAACTGTCACTCTGGAGCAGAGGGTCGCTGCCTTGCTGAGTCGCACCGGCAGAAAAAGAATCAGCTCTGCACAAGCTGGACCCACACGTGAGGTTGAGGGTGAGTCATTAAAATGCATCGTCGCCCTTCAAATCAACCTGCTGACTGGCCTGCTACGCGTCAGACTACCCCTGCCGCCCATCCTGCCCCCTCCTATGCTGCTAATCATTTGACTGTTCTGTTATATTTTGCAGAAGAAGAAGACACTCCTCAACATCCTGAAGATCCACCAGAGGATCCAGATGCGTGCGCTCCAGACCACGGTGGGTGGGGGGAGGAGGGGTCCATAGAAATGTGTTCAGGGGAGAATGCTGACCGCGATATGGATCAGGTCATAGTACAGGGCATCACACTGGCAGAACCCTCCATGAGCTCCTCGGTGACATTCCATGGGTTCACACCTTCCGAGGTCGCGGGTCCCAGTGGCGGTTGTGAAATGCATGTTGGGACACCCAGTCCCCCAACATCCCAGCCTGGGCCTCACACTAGAGGGGTGCCATCAGGCAGAGGGGAAAGAGAAGTCGACCAGTCTCTCCTGAGATGTAGCCTTCAACAGAGGTTAATCAGGTTCTGTCATTGGGTGAGGAGACCAATGTCCTCAAGATCACTCATGGCGGCCGTCAGTGGGGTGCGTGATGAGGTAGCGACACTGTCGAGTGAAATCTCAGCACTGAGACGGGAAGTGAGGGCGGGCATTTTAGAGGATGTGCAAACGATGGCAGATGCCATGAGGGAGCTAGCTTCTGCACTAAGGGCACAAAGGCCGGATACTCAAATGCCACTCCCACTTCAATCCACGCACCAGTCACCAGTGAGACCCAAGCCGGGCCCCCAACCCTCACCACCATCACCGACCCGCCCCGCCTCGCCCCCCATCTCTGGCTACCTGCACTGATTTATTAAATATAGGTAAGATTTTTCTGTGCTTACAAGTAGCTACATACACTGGCCTAAGTTAGTTTGGGGTAACTTTCAGCTGGTCAAATTTGCTTCTATGGCCAGAAGAGGCGCAAGTGGCTTGTCACGCCCGCTTTTGGAGAGAACAAACTAAATTAGAAAAAAACCTAACTAACTGACTTACACTGGAGCAAATTAAATGGGGAAATTTCGCAATTTTTAAGTTACTCCAAAAAAAGCTACTTACTCCAAAAACAAACGGGGCAACTCCTGGGGAAATTTGAGCCCATAGACAGGTTGACTGAGTGGACAAGAACATGGCAAATGGAATATAGTGTGGGGAAGTGTGAAGTTATCCACTTTGGTGGGAAAAACAAAAAAGCAGAATATTTTTTGAATGGTGAGAGACTGGTAAATGTTTGCATTCAGAGGGACCTGGGTGTCATTGTACATGAATCACAGAAAGGTAGCATGTAGGTATAGCAAGCAATTAGGAAAGCAAATTGTAATTAGCTTTTGTTACAAAGGGATTAGAGTATAGGAGTAAATAAGTCTTACTACACTTGTACAGGACATTGGTAAGACCACACCTGGAGTATTACGTACTGTTCTGGTCTCCTTACCTAAGGAAGGATATACTTGCCTTAGAGGGAGTGTAACGAAGGTTCATTTGACTGGGCAATCCCCTCACCCCAGGAACCAATGAGGAGAGACTGAGTAGATTAGGCCTATATTCCCTAGAGTTTAGAAGAATGCGAGGTGATCTCATTGAAACATACAAAATTCTTAAGAGGCTTGACAGTGTTAATGCTGAGAAGATGTTTCCCCTGGCTGGGGAGTCTAGAACATGGGGTCACAGTCTTAGAATAAGAGGTCGGCCATTTAGGACTGAGATGAGGAGAAATTTCTTGACTCAGAGAGTGGTGAATCTTTGGAATTCTCTACCCCAGAGAGCTGTGGATGCTCAGTCGTTGAGTATATACAAGACAGAGATCGATAGATTTTTGAATATGAAGGGAAGTAAGGGATATAAGGATAGTGTGGGAAGGTGGAGTTGAGGTGGATGATCAGTCATGATTTTGTTGAATGGCGGAACAGACTCGAACGGCCAAATCACTTACTCCTGCTCCTATTTCTTATGTTCTTATGTTCTTATATTTAAAGCATGTTCTTGTTGCTGAGAACAGGAGGACTGGGGACTGGATGAGAGGAAGGGATTGGGATAAAAAGAGAGGAGTAGAAGGGCAAGAGGAGGTAAGGGAAGAGATGAAATGGGATGGGAGAGAGGACGATGGGGAGGGGAGGAAGAAAGTGGTGGAAGGGGTGGAGAGAAGGAGAGGGGAGAAAGGAGAAAAGGTAGAGGAGAATGGGAGTGGAGGGGAAAGGAGGAGTAGAAAGGGAAGGCAAGAGGGAAGGAAGGAGGAGTGGAGGGGAGAGGAAAGGAAGGGTTGGTTGGGGAGAGGAGGGAAGAGAAGGAGAAAGCGGTGGAGAGTGGCCATCTCCTGGCTGTTGTGGGCCAGATGATCCTGCAGGAAGAGTGAGAGTGAGTTAGTGTGTGGTCCATGGAAGGGTTGTGCAGATGTGTGAGGCTGCTTCATATTGAGAGGGAGAAGCAGCAACTTGTGAGCAGTATGGGGAAGTGGTAACTGTTATATATGTAAACCTGTAAATACCATGTCTAACCACCAGAGGGCTTATCCCCTGGAGTCCCAAGGGATCCCACAATGCCTTGGGAGCACCTGTATATACGGAGGCCTCACAGGCTGGAGAGGCACTCTGAGATCTGTAATAAAGGACTACAGTCGCATCTTACTTTGAGCTTGCAGCATCTAGTCTGACTCTTTATTCAAGACATAACAACTGGCGATGAGATATAGATGACGAACCCACCATAACAATGCAGAGAACCGTGGGCATCCTGGAGAAATTTTTGGAGGGAGGTGATTGGAAAACCTTCGTGGAGCGACTCGACCAATTCTTCGTGGCCAACGAGCTGGAAGGAGAAGTGAACGCTGCCAAACGAAGGGCGATTCTCCTCATCGACTGCGGGGCACCAACGTATGGCCTCATGAAAAACCTGCTCGCTCCAGCAAAACCCACAGACAAGTCGTACGATGAGTTGTGCACACTGGTCCGGGAGCATCTAAACCCGAAGGAAAGCGTTCTGATGGCGAGGTATACGTTCTACATGTACAAGAGTTCTGGAGGCCAGGAAGTGGCGAGCCACGTTGCCGAGCTAAGGCGCCTTGCAGGACATTGCGAATTTGAAGTGCACTTGGAACACATGCTCAAGGACTTCTTTGTACTTGGCATTGGCTATGAAGTAATACTTTGCAAATGTTTGACTGTAGAGACCCCAACCTTGAGTAAAGCCATAGCGATAGCCCAGGTATTTATCTCCACCAGTGACAATACCTAACAAATTTCTCAGCACACTAGTGCTGCTGCAAGCACTGTGAACAAAGTACCGTTGTTTTCGAATTGAAATGTACATGGCAGGATTTATATGCCTGCAGCTACACGTTCGCAGATGACTCAGAGTCCACCATCAAGAGTGATGAATACAAGGCCATTAACACCTTGTTGGCGCTGCGGGGGTGATCATCGTTTCCATTCATGCCGCTTCAAATAATACGTTTTCAAGGGCTGTGCAGGTGAGCTGCAAACCCTGCTAATCCTGCAAACCACCATGTTGCAGAGGAGGACAGATCCACGGTGGATCATGACGAACCAGAGCCTCAGACCAAGGAGGCAGAGGTATATGGGGTGCATACATTTACCCCAAAGTGTCCCCCAATAATGCTGAAGGTTGAATTAAATGGACTCCCGGTATTCATGGAGCTGGACACTGGTGCAAGTCAGTCCATAATGAGCAAAAGACTTTTGATAAATTGTGGTGCAGCAAGGCTTCAAGGCCAGTCCTGACTCCCATTCGTACTAAACTGGGAATGTACACAAAGGAACTGATTCCTGTAATTGACAGTGCTACCGTGAAGGCCTCCTATGATGGAACGGTGCATGAGTTACCACTCTGGGTGGTACCAGGCGATGGCCCCACGTTGTTCAGCAGGAGCTGGCTGGGAAAGATACACTGGAACTGGGTCGACGTCGGAGTGCTTTCGTCCGTCGATGACACTTCATGTGCCCAGGTCCTAAACAAGTTCCCCTCACTGTTCAAACCAGGCATCAGGAAGTTCCAAGGAGAAAAAGTGCAGATTCATTTGATTCTGGGAGCGCGACCCATCCATCACAAGCCGAGAGCGGTACCTTACATGATGAGAGAGAGGGTGGAGATCGAGCTGGACAGGCTGCAACGAGAGAGCATCATTTCGCCGATCAAATTCAATGAGTGGGCCAGTCCGATTGTTCCAGTCTTCAAGGGAGATGGCACCGTCAGAATCTGTGGTGATTACAAAGTAACTATCAATCGTTTTTCACTGCAGGATCAATGCCCGCTACCAAAGGCAGACGATCTCTTTGTGATGCTGACGGGAGGAAAAACGTTCACGAAGCTGGACTTGACCTCGGCCTACATGACGCAGGAGCTGGAGGAATCATCAAAAGGCCTCACCTGCATCAACACGCACAAAGGTCTCTTCATTTACAACAGATGCCCGTTTGGGATTCGATCGGCCGCGGCGATATTCCAGAGGAACATGGAAAGCTTGCTGAAGTTGGTCCCGCGCACAATGGTCTTCCAGGACGACATCTTGTTTACAGATCGGGACACCGCCGAGCACCTGCAGAACCTGGAGGAGGTTCTTTCTCGGCTTAATCGTGTGGGGCTCAGGCTAAAATGCTCGAAGTGCGTCTTCTTGGCACCTGAAGTGGAGTTCCTGGGTAGAAGAACCGCAGCAGATGGCATCAGGCCCACCAATTCGAAGACGGAGGCAATCAAGAATGCACCGAGACCACAGCAATGTGTTAATGACCAGATAAACTGTTTTTGTTTATGTTGATTGGGGGATAAATATTGGCCAGGAAACCGGGGATACCTCCCCTGCTCAGGTCATCATTCTCACTGTTGTTGTCCAGGGGTAAGGCTGTTGAACCTTTTGTGGCACCCATGTTCGCAGATTGATGCCTTTTATATTGACATTTTCTGCCACCTCCCTCCAGGCCTGGGCACCCTCCTGCCATCGGAGGGGAAGAGGGATATATCTGTGGGCCCTCACCTGCTCCTCCAAAAACCTTCAGCCCTGCATCACTGTACCTTCCAGTTCTACTGCGAGACATCCCTCAGCCCAAATTGTGAAACTGCGCAAAAAAATTCAGCATAGTTAGAGGGCGCCTTGCTTAAAGAGACGCAAGCTCACTTTAAATAGGTGTCTGGCCTAGCCCAAATCAAGCCCTCCAAATCGGTGAGCTGCCAATCAATGCAGCCAATGCCCAAGCAGCTCGCCAATGACGTTCAAATGAGGCCCAACCGTCAAAATGGTTCAGGCCTCTCACGGATTGCATGTGATTGCCCAGTCCAATTTGCACCACACACCAAAATCTACTCCGTACCGTTTCCCTCCACTAACCCTGAGCAAGGCCACAGGAGATTCAGGGGAGTTACATAACATGTTCATACACTATTCTTCTGTCTACCATTTTAATGCAGATGTGCACCCATTTAGTTTAAAGGGCTAAGCACTTTGTTAAAATAATAGACAGAGAAATTGCACTCAGACACATTAATATGTTCTTATGCTAATATTGCACAGCATGATTTCATTGTAATTGAGCATTAACCATTTGATTTTTTCTGGAACTAACGATGAGGTTGTTGACATCGTGAGTAGATTTTCATTTTCACTGCCGGGGGAGGGGGTGCGGGGGGGGGGAGGTAATCAGGCCGAGCAGATCGCCTGTCCATTATAGAACCCAGACGATTTTCATTCCATTTGATTTATAACTTTAGTAAGTCGCCAATTGTCGGTGCTTAAAAGAAAATTACTAAAAAGGAAAATGCGAATGTTGAAAAGCTAAAATAAAGACAGCAAATGCACGGCAGATTGACCATTAGGTGACACAGAACGGGTTAATGTTTCAGATTCTGCTGAAGGGTTAAATACAACACATTAACCTGCATTTCTCCTTCAGATAGCGACTGACCTGTTGGCCTTCAAATTGTTTGCCTCATTTTTTTATTATTAAGGTGTCACTCCAAGAGAGCCTTTTATCTTCCCCTTGGTTGGGTTCTTCTGAGATTTGTGACAAGCCAAGTTTAGATAGCATGAGAAAACGACCAGTCACAAAACCTAACTGATGCAACAGCGAAAAAAGCAGTAAAACGCTGGGGTTTTTTTATTTGCGTTTGCAAGTACAGCCCCTGTAATCACGAGTAGAAAAGTGGCAGATTCACAATTGTTACTGAGACTACCAACTTGGCCTCAAAAGCCAATGATATGCGCATGTCATCTCTTTGCTCCCCACAAAATGTGGGGAGTTCGTCACAGAAATAAAAGTTTTAATGAACTCAGTGACAAACTTAAAAATGCCTTATATCTGCGGCAGCTCTGTGTGTTGCTACTGAAATGGTAGCACGTTGGTTCGCACCTAAGGATCCCCATATGGTGAATTCCCGACCACAGCTAGGCAAATTCCTCATCTTTGTTTCCTGCAAGGCTGTGACTTTCACAACTTTTCTACAATTTATTTGAAAACGCCAGACTTGTGAAAAATTGTAATTTCGCCACAAGTTGAGGGAAAAGTTACAAGGAGAATCTTTTCAAAAAATAGGACCCAATGTTCTCTGCCGCTTTTCAGGGGGAAGAAAAAAAAGCCCAAAAGAATGGTGTTCGGTGCATTGACATTTTAAAAATAGTTGTAAAATATGAAGTATGCTCTCAGCTTTAAATACCACACTTTGGGTTGAGGATTGAGCTTGGCAGTTTTAGAGACTGAGGCTGCAAGGAAGGATTCCCCGACTGAACCAAACCCAGAGTTGTTCTCATCTCCCAAACTTGTTTTTAATCTCTGTTTAACTGGAATTTAGTTAGCAATGTTGATACCTCTGTACTTTAACACTGAGATTTCTTTGCAGGACAGAATCCCTTTCACTAAACTGAATATCCCATCTGGGTCTCTAAGGGACAATAATTGAGTTTAGGCTAGGTTTAAATAGCGATAAGGACAGAGAACACAGATGGGTTATTTCATTGATTAACACTAACACCAGCCTAAGGCTGCAGTGTCAGGCATTGGATTTAGGATATTATGAACAGAATGACAGAGTTTTGGTACTTTATTCCTTCTCAATAACATTCTTTCACATATTAAGTTAATTCCACCCTAGGTAGCTACTTTATCATGCAGAAGAACTTAATCCACTGATGTGACTATCTGCTCTTGCTTTGATGCCAACCCTGTTTACCAGAGTAATGCAGTCTGTGTAAGACAAAGTACTCGTGACAAGAACAACTGAATCAGGCTTTTAGAGGCACTGTGGCCTGACCTGCAGAATCAGAAGCTGTTTTAAATGAAGTGATGTTGTTTACATCGTGAAAACAGACATGATTTTTTTGCACCAAGAAGATCCAACTTTACTGATCTTCTTGTACCTCACTTTATCTTTCAGCAACCTTTGACCTCTTCCTTAATGCCTTCTCAAGGCATCATGGACATAAGCCTTGTGGTGTTCTTTTAGAAGTGGGATTGCCTGTATCCCCTCTGGTGAATTTAAGCAGCTGTTAGAGTTGGTGGCAAGGTTGTCCCAGCCTCTGTACATTGCTGGGAAAAAGATTACAGGTCAGTCCCCAGTAGTAAGGCACAAAAAGAATCAAGCGGCTCAAGATTTCAAACATCCAGAAAGGCATCATGAAATTTTACAGATCTGATGCCGTCGTGTAAGTTGTACTTTTATCTCCTCGGCAGGTTATTTTTAAAAAGTAATAATTGAACAATATTTCAAATCTCCTGATTACTTTTTATTTTGACATTTTACATCGAATTGAGAGATGATTTTAACTTCCTTCTTTAGTCATAATTCAGCCTGGTTTAAAATAAGAGAGGTGTACAAGCCGACATTTTGCTTTGCCCGGGATTTCTACATTTCAGTAACACAAAGGAAGCGGCGGTATTAGCAGAAGGCTCATTCGGAGTGGATAATACTGACTTTTAAGCAGCCCCATTTGTGCACATTGTGACAGAATCATTCACCTGTCTGATTGAAGTACGCAACCAATCCGATTCTTCAGGCTGCTTTTGTTAGGAAGGGTTTAGGTTTTTTCTTCCTCACAATAACAGATGGCTCATGTATCTGTGTCTGAGCTGATACTATCACTTAGACCACAAGCAGGGAACGAGGGAAGCTCTCCTGTCGCAATCCTAAGACGACCACAAGCCTGAGTAGAGAAAATGAAAAGGTGTTTTCAGGCCTCGTAGTGGTGTTAATTACCCAGAAACCACACAGAAAGTGCTCACTGTCACAGAGTTGAGAGGTTGTGCATCTCTTCTTCCACAGATAAAAGGCATAGTATAAAACATTTTGCAGGGGACAATGAAGTAAAGATTAACATAATCTTTCATTTGTATCCCCAGTAAGCTAGCCATGTGTGAGCAACTTTCTTCGTTCCTGCCCTCTCATGTCTAGATTTAAGGAACGGCACAGTCAGAATAGGCTTTGTCCACCAAAGCCTGACAGTTGTGTATTCCCGCCTTCATGTGATCATCCCCACTGATACGTTACAGCTCTTGTGATATTCAGACAATGGAAGGAAAAACGAAGTGTCAGTTCATTGACAAACCTTATCCCTGTTATGTCATTCTTAATCCAAAGTACTCATCACTCTCTTTTTAATAATTGAAACCCACTGATGATGTCGAAATTTGTAAATCGTTTCTTTCAGTTTCAGATGCGAAAGTCACATTCTGTTTTAAAATACATGTCTTCCAAGGATCTATCCATGGCCCCCTCCTATTTCATCGACATGTTGCCCCTTGGCAACATCATCCGGAAACACAGCGTCAGTTTCCACATGTACACTGATGACATCCAGCTCTACCTCATCACTACTTCTCTCGACCCCTCCACGGTCTCTAAATTGTCAGACTGCTTGTCCCACATCCAGTTCTGGATGAGCAGAAATTTTCTCCAATTGATTATTGGGAAGACCGAAGCCACTGTTTTCAGTCCCCGCCACAAACTCTGTTCCCTAGCCATTGACTCCATCCCTCTCCCCAACTTCTGTCTGAGGCTGAACCAGGCTGTTCACAACCTTGGTGTCATACTTGACCCTGAAATGAGCTTTCAACCACATATCCGCAGCATAACTAAGACCGCCTATTTCCACCTCCGTAACATCGCTCACCTATGCCCTTGCCTCAGCTCATCCGCTGCTGAAGCCCTCATCCATGCCTTTGTTAACTCTAGACTTGACTATTCCAATGCACTCCTGGCAGGCCTCCCACATTCTACCCTACGTAAATTAGAGGTGATCCAAAACATGACTGCCCGTGTCCTAACTCGCACCAAGTCCCGCTTACCCATCACCCCTGTCCTCGCTGACCCCTACATTGGCCTGGTTAAGCAACGCCTCAATTTCAGAATTCTCATCCTTATTTTCAAATCCCTCCATAGCCTCACCCCTCCCTATCTCTGTAATCTCCTCCAGCCTCACAATACCCGAGATGTCTGTGTTCCTCTTGTTCTGCCCTCCTGAGCATCCTTGATTATAATCGCTCAATCATTGGTTGCTGTGCCTTCTGTTACCTAGGCCCCAAGCTCTGGAATTCCCTGCCTAAACCTCTCTGCCTCTCTACCTCTCTTTCCTCCTTCAAGCTGCTCCTTAAAACATACCTCTTTGACCAAGCTTTTGGTCACCAACGCTAATTTCTACTTATGTGGCTGGCTCAGTGTCAAATTACATTAAAGGTGCTATATAAAAACAAGTTGTTGTTATAGAGGCTGCTGGAACAGATTCTCTATAATGGTCTATATTTAACTGCAGAAAAAATAGTAATTAGGAACAGGAAACCCAAAATCAGTAGGTTATAAAGCCAGCGGTTATGCCAGGATTGTGCCCACCTGTACCCTCTAGCACCGACCCCACCAGATTCTGCAGGATCAGTGGGAGAACACTGATCTGCCCAACACTGCTGGTAAATTCAGCACTTGGCTGCCCTCTGGGGTAGTGTATGGGGGCATGGGTGCAAATAACGTCCCCCCCCCCTCCTTATTGGCCGCACAGAGACAGCATGGTCCCCTCTTGGCCCCTGTGTAAGGAAACTGATCCAGATTTTCATTTTCAAAACAAAGCATTATCATCTGGGATCCAGGCTACTTCCCTTGCGTGAACCCCCTCTCCCTACTCCTCCCACCAGTGGGTGGGGCCTCTTGCAATCTTCTGGAGACTGTTAAGCCTCCTCTCTCTCAGCATAACTTACATGTACGCTGGATCCTTTTTTGACTGGGGAAGTTCCAACTCTCAGTATAGAGGGTCCCCCTCCAAGCACCAACTCTCAGTATAGAGAGACTCCACCCCTAGCACCAACTCTCAGCATAGAGAGACCCCACCCCTAGCACCAACTCTCAGTATAGAGAGACCCCACCCTGAGCACCAACTCTCAGTATAGAGAGTCCCCACCCCCAGCACCAACTCTCAGCATAGAGAGACCCCACCCCTAGCACCAACTCTCAGTATAGAAAGACCCCACCCCGAGCACCAACTCTCAGTATAGAGAGACCCCACTCCTAGCACCAACTCTCAGTATAGAAAGACCCCACCCCCAGCACCAACTCTCAGTATAGAGAGTCCCACCCCGAGCACCAAATCTCAGTATAGAAAGACCCCACCCCGAGCACCAACTCTCAGTATAGAGAGACCCCACCCCCAGCACCAACTCTCAGTATAGAGAGACCCCACCCCCTGCACCAACTCTCAGTATAGAGAGACCCCACCCCCAGCACCAACTCTCAGTAGAGAGAGACCCACCCCCCCAGCACCAACTCTCAGTATAGAGAGACCCCACTCCTAGCACCAACTCTCAGTATAGAGAGCCCCCCCCCCAGCACCAACTTTCAGTAGAGAGAGACCCCACCCCGAGCACCAACTCTCAGTATAGAGGGTCCCCACCTCCACCAGCACCAACTCTCAGTATAGAGAGACCCGACCCCTAGCACCAACTCTCAGTATAGAGAGACCCCACCTTTTCACCAACTCTCAGTATAAAGAGACCCCACCCTTTCACCAACACTCAGTATAGAGAGACACCACCCCGAGCACCAACTCTCAGTATAGAGAGACCCCACCCCTAGCACCAACTCTCAGTATAGAGAGACCCCACCTTTTCACCAACTCTCAGTATAAAGAGACCCCACCCTTTCACCAACACTCAGTATAGAGAGACCCCACCCCGAGCACCAACTCTCAGTATAGAGGGTCCCCACCCCGAGCACCAACTCTCAGTATAGAGAGACCCCACCCCGAGCACCAACTCTCAGTATAAAGAGACCCCACCCTTTCACCAACACTCAGTATAGAGAGACACCACCCCGAGCACCAACTCTCAGTATAGAGAGACCCCACCCCGAGCACCAACTCTCAGTATAGAGGGTCCCCCCCCGAGCACCGACTCTCAGTATAGAGAGACCCCACCACTAGCACCAACTCTCAATATAGAGGGTCCCACCCCTAGCACCAACTCTCAGTATAGAGAGACCCCACCCCGAGCACCAACTCTCAGTATAGAGAGCCCCCCCCAGCACCAACTCTCAGTATAGAGAGCCCCCCCCAGCACCAACTCTCAGTATAGAGAGACCCCCCCAGCACCAACTCTCAGTATAGAGGGTCCCCCCCAGCACCAACTCTCAGTATAGAGAGTCCCACCCCCAGCACCAACTCTCAGTATAGAGGGTCCCACCCCTAGCACCAACTCTCAGTATAGAGAGACCCCACCCCCAGCACCAACTCTCAGTATAGAGAGACCCCACCCCTAGCACCAACTCTCAGTATAGGGAGCCCCCCCCCCAGCACCAACTCTCAGTATAGAGAGACCCCACCCCGGGCACCAACTCTCAGTATAGAGAGACCCCACCCCTAGCACCAACTCTCAGTATAGAGAGCCCCCCCCCAGCACCAACTCTCAGTATAGAGAGACCCCACCCCCAGCACCAACTCTCAGTATAGAGAGACCCCACCCCCAGCACCAACTCTCAGTATAGAGAGACCCCACCCCTAGCACCAACTCTCAGTATAGAGAGACCCCACCCCTAGCACCAACTCTCAGTATAGAGAGCCCCCCCCCAGCACCAACTCTCAGTATAGGGAGCCCACCACCCCCAGCACCAACTCTCAGTATAGAGAGACCCCACCCCTAGCACCAACTCTCAGTATAGAGAGCACCCCCCCAGCACCAACTCTCAGTATAGAGAGCCCCCCCCAGCACCAACTCTCAGTATAGAGGGTCCCCACCCCGAGCACCAACTCTCAGTATAGAGAGCCCCACCCCCAGCACCAACTCTCAGTATAGAGAGACCCCACCCCTAGCACCAACTCTCAGTATAGAGAGCCCCCCCCAGCACCAACTCTCAGTATAGAGAGCCCCCCCAGCAACAACTCTCAGTATAGAGAGACCCCACCCCTAGCACCAACTCTCAGTATAGAGAGACCCCACCCCCAGCACCAACTCTCAGTATAGACAGACCCCACCCCTAGCACCAACTCTCAGTATAGAGGGTCCCACCCCTAGCACCAACTCTCAGTATAGAGAGACCCCACCCCTAGCACCAACTCTCAGTATAGAGAGACCCCACCCCTAGCACCAACTCTCAGTATAGAGAGACCCCACCCCGAGCACCAACTCTCAGTATAGAGAGACCCCCCCCCCAGCACCAACTCTCAGTATAGGGAGCCCACCACCCCCAGCACCAACTCTCAGTATAGAGCGACCCCACCCCCAGCACCAACTCTCAGTATAGAGGGTCCCACCCCTAGCACCAACTCTCAGTATAGAGAGACCCCACCCCTAGCACCAACTCTCAGTATAGAGAGACCCCACCCCCAGCACCAACTCTCAGTATAGAGGGTCCCCACCCCGAGCACCAACTCTCAGTATAGAGAGTCCTCTCCCAGCACCAACTTTCAGTATAGAGAGACCCCACCCTGAGCACCAACTCTCAGTATAGAGGGTCCCCACCCCTAGCACCAACTCTCAGTATAGAGAGTCCCACCCCGAGCACCAACTCTCAGTATAGAGAGACCCCACCCCTAGCACCAACTCTCAGTATAGAGAGACCCCACCCCTAGCACCAACTCTCAGTATAGAGACCCCCCCCCCCAGCACCAACTCTCAGTATAGAGACCCCCCTCCCCAGCACCAACTCTCAGTATAGAGGGACCCCGACCCCGAGCTCCACCTCCTGGGTGCCCTTAGTCTTGTAAGAGGCAGATTGAGTTTCCGCCTTCAGAAGGCCAACCGCAAATTCCTGGAATCGAAGGAGATCCATCATACTGGATCCCTGCCTGCTTCCAGTACATTCCCCTGGACTGGAGTTCCAGCAGGAGTCCGCAGGTAGTCACATAGATATTTAGGGCTAGGTCATCCTGTTCTCTCGATGGCTCAGTGAGCTGATCCGTGCGAGCCTGGGACATCCCAAAATTGATGCCTGGTCTCTGCTCAGTTAGCTGATTTCACTGGGTGCAATGATAGTTGCAATGCAATAGCTTCCATGCCTCCGGGTCAGGCAATGTGCCTTACTGCAGGTGTTAGTGTGGGGATGTCGGCTGAAGAAGGGATCGGGATCTGTAGTGAAGCCCCATACAGTGCAACATCTTGCTAAGGCTCACACATGAATAATGGATACTTGAGGTACTTCAGGGAGACAGTGGTAATAGCAAGATCGGGATGGCACTGATTGTTGGCACATACTATCCCCACCTCACCGGTGCTAATGCTGCCCAGACAAGTATAAGGGGGATTAAAAATTAAATTGGTTGTTGAGTTTTGAGACACCCAAGTGGCCAGGGACTGTTACACGTAGAAATGTTGAGTTTCTGCCCACATGTACTAAATGTAAAAGTAACGATCAGAAGATCGGCCCCATGTTTAATGGCACACATTAGATGAAGCTTTGCCAGGCAACAGACGAGAAAAGGAAAGAAGCATTAAAACAGTATTACTAATTTTTACTGATTAAAATGATAAATTCTGTTTAAAGGAGCTGCTTTCTATGAAAGTGAGAGGACCCATTACAATTAGGGGCAAATGTTCTGTGAGGAAGTTGTGATTTAAAGTTTAGTGCAGCACATCGTATAGACTGTGTGTCAAAGTACACAACATCGATATTGCGACATCGATTTTTATCCTATCTGATGGTGTTACGATGTTATAAAACCAAGTATAAACAGGCATTATCCCTGCTGCAGGATCTGCTTTTCACTGTCCTTTTTTTAAGTAATGAACATGTGGTCCAATTTTGGTCGTAGATTTATTTTAAGCTAGTAAAGAGTGATCATTGATCCTACTGGCAAACAGCTCTTGAGAGACCTAGCCCCGCAGCATCCCCTTGCTGTTCTTTCAGGCCATGGCATGTACACAGGCCAATGTTTGTTAACTATTTGCTGTTCTGTTCACCTAAATCCCTGTCGAGGCAGATGAATGCAGCCACATTCTTTTCAGATGGTCCCATGGGTAATTCAGAAAATGCTCTTTAGCTTTGATTTTTGACAAGCTGATGATGGGAGGTAAAATGAGAAGACTGGTGTTTGGCATGAATCCGATTTGAAATTGTAAAGTAGCATCAATTGCATGGAGAACATTTACATTTTGCAGCTTGCTCCTGTTGCTGGGATAAAAAAAAAAGCAGTGAGTTTGCAGATGAACTTCAGTGACTCTAGCTTCTGACAGAAGAGTAATCAAAGTTGCGAGCTTCTGTTATGTGTAATAGGAATTATATA
Organism: Pristiophorus japonicus; assembly: GCF_044704955.1. Classification (NCBI taxonomy): domain Eukaryota; kingdom Metazoa; phylum Chordata; class Chondrichthyes; family Pristiophoridae; genus Pristiophorus; species Pristiophorus japonicus. The sequence continues at coordinate 24,020,166 of NC_091984.1, read as the reverse complement.
GTAACAGAGCACAGTGGCCAATCAAATGTATTTGGATAGTGTTAGACAATGAAAGCGTCTGCAAAGACAGCAGATTATTAACTTAATTTTGTGCATGATTTTTAGTTTAATTATTCCAGGGTGAGGAGCTTTGATGTATATAAACCATTGATGTAACAAGAGTAACATTACAATCTGGTAACCCTCAATGGGATGTAAAGCGTTGTTGTCTCTTCTGTATCTCAGTTAATGTAATTTTAGATGAATTCCAATCATCTTTTTATAGTTCATTGCCGTAGCCGTAATATTCTTCCGGTATGCAAGAGGCACGGTGAGGGAGTCTTATTTTGGATTAGGAGGCTCATGCATATGCAGCGTGCAATTTGTTTTCGACCGTATCATGAATATACATAGATCAAGCTAAATGTAATAATGGAAGTGAGAAATGTGAGATTAGAAAATTTAGAAACTACAGGTGGTGAAAACAGGCAAGTATAGATATTATAAAAGGAAAGAAAGACTTGCATTTCTATAGCACCTTTCACAACCACCGGAATTCTCAAAGCGCTTTACAGCCAATCAAGTACTTTTTGAAGTGCAGTTACTTTTGTAATGTGAGAAACACAGCAGCCAACTTGCACACAGCAAGCTCTCACAAACAGCAATGTGATAATGACCAGATAATCTGTTTTTTGTTACGTTGATTGAGGGATAAATATTGGCCAGGACACCAGGGATAACTCCCCTGCTCTTCTTCGAAATAGTGCCATGGGATTTTTTACCTCCACAGCAGACGCGGCCTCGGTTTAACGTCTCATTATGGAACAAAACTCCAAGGGAAACCAAAGATAAATTAGTACAATCACACAAGCTGGTACTGATTACATTGGAATTTCAGGAATACAGGTTATTGATATGGCAAATATTACTGGGAGTCATAATATGGGGGAAGGAAAATTTTAAAATATCCCCATGTCATTGAAATCCAGAGCACAGATCCACTGCTTAGAAAGATAATGGGCCCAAGTTTCCACATGATTCGCGCCTGATTTTTAGGAGCAACTGGTGGAGAACGGACTATTTTAGAAATCGCAATTCTCCACATTTTTTTTTCTGCAGTTCTAGTCAGGTAGAATAGTTCTAGTTTAGAACAGAATTTTTTCTTCAAAAGGGGGCGTGTCCGGCCACTGATGCCTGATTTGAAAGTTTCCACAGTGAAAATGTACTCCAAAGTAAAGTAGAATGGAGCCAGTGAAGAATTTTGTAGAACTGAAAAAACCTGTTCTACACATTAAAAAATCAGGCGCAGTTACAAATTAGGCGTCCAGAACGAGGAGGTGGGAGGGGGGGGAAGGGAACTCATTAAATTCGACAATAAATCCTTATTTATACTTCTACAAATATTATACAAATAAATCCAACCTGAATAAACATTTATAAGCCAAGAAAAGATTAAATAAACCATCTTCCTACCTGTGTGAAAGTGCTTCAGCCAGGGAGAATTCTGCAGCCGTTCGTGCCGCTGAGCGGGAGGGGGAGAGAGAGAGAGAGAGAGAGAGAAGGAGGGAGAGAGAGAGAGAGAGAGAGAGGGGGGGGAGGGAGGGAGGAAGAGAGAGAGAGGGGCGGGAGGGAGAGAGAGGGGAGGGAGGGAGAGGGGGGGAGGGAGAGAGAGAGAGGGAGGGAGGGAGAGAGAGAGAGGGAGGGAGGGAGAGGGGGAGGGAGGGAGAGAGAGAGGGGGGGAGGGAGGGAGAGAGAGAGAGGGGGAGGGAGGGAGAGAGAGAGGGGGAGGGAGAGAGAGAGAGGGGGAGGGAGAGAGAGGGGAGGGAGAGAGAGGGGAGGGAGGGGGAGGGAGAGAGAGGGGAGGGAGGGAGAGAGAGAGCGGGGGGGGAGAGAGAGAGCGGGGGGGGAGAGAGAGGGCGGGGGGGGAGAGAGAGAGAGAGCGGGGGGGGAGAGAAAGTGGGGGGGAAGAGAGGGGGGGAAGAGAGGGGGGGAAGAGAGGGGGGCGGGGAAGAGAGGGGGGGAAGAGAGGGGGGGGGTGGGTCGGGGAACAGGAGCACGGGTCGGGTCAGTCGGAGAGGGGGGCGCGGGTGTTGGGTCTCGGGTCGGGGCGGGGGAAGCGGGTGTCAGGTCGGGGCGGGGGGGAGCGGGTGTCGGGGGACGGGGTGGGGGGTGGGCGCGGGTGTCGGGGGTCGGGTCAGGGCGGGGGGGCGAGCGGGTCTCGGGTCGGGGCGGGGGGGGAGCGGGTGTCGGGGCGGGGGGGGAGTGGGTGTCGGGTCTCGGTTCGGGGTGGGGGGGGGGGAGCGGGTGTCGGGTCGGGTCTTGTCGGCAGGGGGGGGGGGCGGGGAGCGAGTGTCGGGGACGGGGAGCAGGAGCTGGCCGTGGGAGGAGCCTCATTCACGCAGCCCCAGTGAGGCCATTCAGCCAGGGCTAGGGGCTGCGTGCTTCGGGCCCCTCCCACACAGTTCGGCGCCTGGAGCTACTGCACTTGCGTGCCCACTGTAGCGCGCATGTGCAGAGGTCCCGGCACTGTTTTCAGCGCAGGGACCTGGCTCCGCCCCCCCACAGCTCGTGCTGGCTGCGCCGAGGGCCAGAGGACCTGTAAGTAGGTGGAGAATACCGAGGATTTTTTTAGGCGCCGTTTTAGGCGCGAAAAACGGGCGCCCAGCTCGGAGGGGCGCCCGTTTTTTTTCTTGTGGAAACTTGGGCCCAATATGTGGGTAATTTTACCCGAACCTGCCTGGCGGGAAACTGACAATGTCAGATCGGATTGACTTCCAACTGACTTCCTGTCAGTTTCCCACTGGTCAGGTTGTGAAAAATTACCTTCTAACTGTCTAATATTGTCCGATACAATACACATCGACCACTGAAATAGACCCGAGAATTCAGGTTGGGCTTTTCCTTCGTCTATTTTGTTGCAAGTCGCAAAACCTATATAGATATTGAAAATGAAACACATACAATCAGGATCATTACATTTTTATCATAATCCCAGTCAGCACTCAGAGACAAATATTGACCAAGGACCATAATTTACATCTAACGGCATCTGCTGTTAATTAGACTTACCCTTGCACGTTTGGGTTTTTATATTTTTTAGCTGGCAAGTTGCAAGCCGCTAATGTCACCATGAGTGAAACCGTGCATCTGAGAGCTGAATGAACAGGACAAGGAACGGTATATCTCCTTCACCAATCTGATTGAACCATTGTGAAATTAACAGCGCAAAGACTGAGAAGGATTTGTAAATTAGAGTGGGTGAAGTCAATGTCAAATCAGGTACTTAAGGAGGAATAAAGAGAGGGAAAGAAAGATTGTATCAAGAGAAGGAAAAAGGAGACAATGGAAAAGTAAAATTTTAAATTGGACATTTTTAAAATCTTCAACAACAATTAATACCTGAAGGAATGAGACGCCACACTTGTAATAGTTAATTTTCAGTGCCAGAGAGTATAATTGGCAGAAATTAACACTTATCGTGTCATTAAAAGGGTACTTAGTCTTGAAATTCATGTCGCTGATTGGAATACGGGCAGGTAAAACTGGAGCAGCGAGGTTGGGGCGGAGGATCGGCGAGATTTCTTAGAGGGACATGATCGGGGCCCAGGAGAGGCACGAGTTCGGGGCCCAGAAGAGGCGAGGGCCCAGGGGCAGCACGGGCCAGCCCACACTGCGATATGTGTGCGCACTAGGTCTGTGCAGCAGAGCTGGTCTCGAGTCGCCCTGGTTAATCCTTGCCACTGGACCAAGACCTAGCTCTGTCAAGCCCATGTGGTGGCTTTGTACAACGGCCACCACACATTAAAAAATCCACGCACAGGCATCTTCCACACTTCAACATGTAGTTCGGGACCTGGAATATTAGGTCCTTCATTGAAACACTTGTGAACTCATCCCTTTTTGGCGTGGAAGCAAGTCATACTCGTTTCGAGTAACTGCCTATGATGATGAGTCTTGAAATAGACAAGACTTAACTTTCTGTGGCAAGTTTAGTTCATATCTGCCGCTCAAATACAGCAACTTCCTGTCGTTTACTGCATTTCAGTGGTGAAGCAGAGAGCGAGATGCCATTTCCGCTATGTTAAGGGCAGAGTGGTGCATTTTGGATAGCAACTTTTGGATATGTACATTTAATCATGCATCGGCCCCTCGCCTGAAATTGCTGTACCATTTGTACGTAAATAACAGCGGGCGTCATTAACCTCACCATTATTTTGAAAGCAAAATCTGGGCCATTATTGTGTTCTCATGTGACTATTGCTACAGAAATATATCTTTAAGTTAAGAACATAAGAACATAAGAAATAGGAGCAGGAGTAGGCCATTCGGCCCCTCGAACCTGCTCCGCCATTCAATGAGACCACGGCTGATCTTCTACCCCAACTCTACTTCCCTGCACTGTCCCCATATCCCTTGATTCCGTTAATATCCAAAAATCTATCAATCTCTGTCTTGAATATACTCAATGATTGAGCATCCACAGCCCTCTGGGGTAGAGAATTCCAAGATTCACCACCCTCTGAGTGAAGAAATTTCTCCTTTTCTCAGTCCTAAATTGCCGACCCCTTATTCTGAGACTGTGACCCCTGGTTCTAGACTCCCCAGCCAGAGGAAACACCTTCCCTGCATCCACCCTGTTAAACCCTGTAAGAATTTTATACGTTTCAATGAGATCACCTCTCATTCTTCTAAACTCTAGAGAATATAGGCCTAGTCTACTGAATCTCTCCTCATCGGACACTCCCCCCATCCCAGAAATCAGTCTGGTGAACCTTTGTTGCACTCCCTCAGTGGCAAGTATATCCTTCCTTAGGTAAGGAGACCAAAACTGTACACAATACTCCAGGTGTGGTCTCACCAGGGCCCTATATAATTGCAGTAAGACGTCTTTACTCATACTCAAATCCCCTTGTAATAAAGGCCAACATACCATTTGCTTTCTTAATTGTTTGCTGTACCCGCATGTTAACTTTCAGTGATTTGTGTACAAGGACACCCAGGTCCCTCTGAACACCAACATTTCCCAATCTCTCACCATTTAAAAAATACTCTGCTTTTCTATCTAACCTACCAAAGTGGATAACTTCACATTTTTCCACATTATATTCCATTTGCCATGTTCTTGCCCACTCACTTAGCCTCTATATAGCCCCCTTGAAGCCTCTTTGCATCCTCCTCACAACTTACATTCCCATCTAGCTTTGTATCTCAGCAAACTTGGATATATTACATTTGGTCCCCTCATCCAAATCGTGGACATAGATTGTGAATAGCTCCGATCCTTGCAGTACCCCACTATTTACAGCCTGACAACCTGAAAATAATCCATTTAATCCTACTCTCAGTTTTCTATCCATTAACCAATCCTCAATCCATGCTAGTACCTGTTTATTATCCCCAATCCCACAATGCCTAATTTTATTTAATACCCTCTTGTGTGTCATCATATTGAATGTCTTTTGAAAATCCAAATACACCACATCCACTGGTTCCTCTTTAACTATTCTGCCAGTTACAACCTCAAAAAACTCCAACAGATTTGTCGAACATGATTTCTCTTTCATAACTCCGTGTTGACTCTGCCCAATCCTATTATTATTCTCTTAGTGCCCTGTTACCATGTTCTTAATAATAATTCCAGCATTTTCCCCACTACTGATGTCAGGCTAACTGGTCTGTAGTTCCTCATTTTCTAACTCCCTCCTTTCTTAAATAGTGGGGTTACATTTGCTACCTTCCAATCCGTGGGAACCGTTCTAGAATCTATGGAATTTTGGAAGATGACAACCAATGCATCCACTATCTCTATAGTCACCTCTTTCAAAACCCTGGGATGTAGGCTATGTTAGAAGGCTATGGGTTGAAGCAACACTCCAGGTCTTCAGTGGATACACTCAGCTAGTGTTCCAGTACAGTACTGCAAGGGTGGTGACATACCTTACGATGAGACCTTAAAGTGAGACCTTCATGTTCTGGTGGTTTGGGTGGTTCCTATGACAGTACTCAAAGAAGAACAGGGAGTTTAGGCCAATATTTCTCTGTCAGCCAATATTACCAAAAGCACAGTGGGGCTGATTGTAGGTTATTGTGCCACACCAGAATGGGGAGGTAGCAGCCCAAACATCGTGATGCTGTACCTTAGTCCCACTCCATTTGCCGATTTACACTGGTTTTACACTGAAAAGTTGCAGTGTGTGAGTTTCCTCGATCTTTTGTGATGATTCCATGATACATCTGCCAAAACCCTCTGCTGCTCATCAATATAACCCCTTTGCCCAGAAAAAATAGCAAATCAAGCGAGTTACCTGCATTTTTGCTAATAATGCATTGTGGTAGATTAATGCCCATATATTTAAGTGCAAAGTCACCTAATATTGATGCAACTGATGAGTTCCCAAAAATTCTAGCTATATATAAGTGCATAAGAACATAAAAAATAGGAGCAGGATTGGCCATACGGCCCCTCGAGCCTGTTCTGCCATTCAATAAGATCATGGCTGAATTTCGACATCAACTCCACTTTCACGCCCAATCCCCATATCCCTTGATTCCATTAGTGCCCAAAAATCTGAGGTAGAGAATTCCAAAGATTAATCACCCTCTGAGTGAAGAAATTACTCCTCATCTCAGCCTTAAATGGCCGACCCCTTAACCTGAGACTGTGATCCCTGCTTCGAGATTCTCCAACCAGGGAAATAGCCTCTCAGCATCTAGCCTATCAAATCCTCTAAGAATTTTGTGTGTTTCAATGAGATCACCTCTCATTCTTCTAAACTCCAGAAAATATAAGCCCATTCTACTCAAGTTCTGGAGTTTAATAGCAATCTTTTGAAATATTTGTTCTTACTGCCACCTGTACGATACTTAACCAAAGTTCTGTCGGTCTCAATACACCTGCGGGGGACCTTCGATTGGTGCGCACCTTGGAGGAAAGTTGCCTCAATTGTTACAGTTCTGGAACCTTCCAGTCAGCTACGGGAGATCAACCAGGGAGCTGTAAAACCCCGCATTTGCCAGGTGACAGATGCCTTTTCTGGAGGGCAGCTGACTCCATAATCTCTGGCATGTCACAAGTAAAGCAGAGAGACTGGGCCATTGACTTCTCATCATCATAGGCAGTCCCTCAGAATCAAGGAAGACTTGCTTCCACTCTTAACATGAGTTCTTCGGTGGCTGTACAGTCCAATACAAGAACCACAGTCTCTGTCACAGGTGGGACAGATAGTCGTTGAGGAAAAGGGTGGGTGGGACAGGTTTGCCGCACACTCCTTCCGTTGCCTGCGCTTGATTTCTGCACGCTCACGATGACGAGACTCGAGGTGCTCAGCGCCCTCCCAGATGCACTTCCTCCACTTATGGTGGTCTTTGGCCAGGGACTCCCAGGTGTCGGTGGGGATGTCACACTTTATCAGGGAGGCTTTGAGGGTGTCCTTGTAATGTTTCCGCTGCCCACCTTTGGCTCGTTTACCGTGAAGGAGTTCTGAGTAGAGCGCTTGCTTTGGGAGTCTTGTGTCTGGCATGCGAACTATGTGGCACTGATCAAGTGTGGTCAGTGCTTCGATGCTGGGGATGTTGGCCTGGTCGAGGACGCTAACATTGGTGCGTCTGTCCTCCCAGGGGATTTGTAGGATCTTGTGGAGATATCGTTGCTGATATTTCTCCAGCGACTTGACTTCTACAGGTCTGCTGGCTTCCCTAGGGTGCAGGGGGAATTCACGGCACACATGTGGCACTGAAGGCACCAACTCGGAGCCCTGTCCCGTAGATCAACAGCAAAAGGGCTCCACTCGCTGAACCCCCAGATTGTCTGCGATGCTCAGCAATGGATGATGCACATCAGCGCACAGTCTGTGGGAAGCCGTCACGTGGTTATTCAGCGAGGGGAGGAGAGTGGACAGGTGAAGCTTGGGGTCAACGCCTATTCCCTGATGCCATGGCTGATGACACCATTACTTGTGACCCACAATGTAGTAGAAGAGCATCATAATCATGACCATGCAGCGATCAGGCAAGTGGTGGAGATGACCATTGGGGTCCTGAAAGGGTAATTTAGGCGCCTGGACAAGTCAGAGTGGCAGGTGGGGGTTGTCCTGCAGTCGGCGCCAGAGAAGGAGGCAAGAATAACTGTGTCCGTGCACACGTTGCAATTTTGCCTTATGGGGAGGGCTCAGTCTGGATATATCTGGTGAGCGGCCAAAATCCCCCTATGGTGGATAACTCTCTGAAAATGGAAATACTGTGGAGAGACTATTAAGGACATTTTTTTTTAATTAAAAAGAAAAAGAAAAAGGCCTTGCATTTATATAGCGCCTTTTACGACCTCAGGATGCCCCAAAGCACTTTACAGCCAATGACGTACTTTTGAAGTGTAGTCACTGTTGTAATGTGGGAAATGTGGCAGCCAATTTGTGCACAGCAAGGTCCCACAAATAGCAATGTGATAATGACCAGATAATCTGTTTTAGTGGTGTTGGTTGAGGGATAAATAATGGCCAGGATAACGGGAAGAACTTCCCTGATCTTCAAAATAGTGCCATGGGATCTTTTACATCCACCTGAGAGAGCAGACGGGGCCTCAGTTTAATGTCTCTTCCGAAAGACGGCAACTCTGACAGCGCAGCACTCCCTTAGTATTGCACTCTGGCATGGGTTTTGAACTCACAACTTGCTAACTCAGAGGCAAGGTTATGAGAGGTTGCAAGAGGGATGGTTCATTGCGAGAGGGATGGAGTACAAAAGCAGGAAGGTCCTGCTGCAACTGTACAGGGTATTGGTGAGGCTGCACCAGGAGTACTGTGTGCAGTTTTGGTCACCTTACTTAAGGAAGGATATACTGGCTTTGGAGGGGGTACAGAGACGATTCACTAGGCTGATTCCGGAGATGAGAGGGTTACCTTATGATGATAGATTGAGTAGACTGGGTCTTTACTCATTGGAGTTCAGAAGGATGAGGGGTGATCTTATAGAAACATTTAAAATAATGAAAGGGATAGACAAGATAGAGGCAGAGAGGTTGTTTCCACTGGTCGGGGAGACTAGAACTAAGGGGCACAGCCTCAAAATATGGGGGAGCCAATTTAAAACCGAGTTGAGAAGAAATTTCTTCTCCCAGAGGGTTGTGAATCTGTGGAATTCTCTGCCCAAGGAAGCAGTTGAGGCTAGCTCATTGAATGTATTCAAGTCACAGATAGATAGATTTTTAACCAATAAGGGAATTAAGGGTTACGGGGAGCGGGCGGGTAAGTGGAGCTGAGTCCACGGCCAGATCAGCCATGATCTTGTTGCATGGCGGAGCAGGCTCGAGGGGCTAGATGGCCTACTCCTGTTCCTAATTCTTATGTTCTTACGTTCTTATGTAAAAGTGCTACCATTGAGCCAAGGCTGGCGCAGGAGAGAAGCAGTCTGACACTTGCCTTCAACTCCCAAGCCTCACTCTGAAGAGTGGCATATGTTCTGTACTTACATAGCGCTCACGCACACACGAGTTTTCTCGGGCCCCTATTGGTGACCCTGTATTTGCGGTTATTTTACACTGGTTTTTATGTAGGCAAAGGAAATTTGGACGTAAGTTCCTGTCGGCAAGATTGGTGTAGAAACAGGCGTAAATTTTGACGTAATTTCGGTGGAAATGGGAATGGAGGAAACTGCAGCTAATTATTTTCCCTCATTTCCCCCACGTTTTCTTGATTAATGTTCCTCTCGATGTTATTGTATTTTGCACATATTTTTGACGCAGAAGAATTTTCAGATGTTCAGTTTGTTAAATGGGGTAAATGGAAAAAAAACCTCCATCTATATTTATTTTAATTGTCATTGGTTCTTCTATGCCCTATGTGATTGTAACTGATTTTGTGCAGCGATATTATGAATAAGAAAAATTATTTGTAATAATTTAGTGTCAGTGCCCCTGCAGCTGACCCCAGCTGTTGCCATGGAATTCTTGGTTGCTATATGATTTCAGCAGGGAGGGGATGTAGCACCCCCACTGGAACTCAGTCGGTTAGCAACAGCTAGAATGAAGGTTTCATTCTGCAATACAAGTTCAGACCCTTCTGCAGCAATCCTGGGTAAAAATGACAACGACTTAATAAATGTCAACGCAGAAGTATAATTTCATGATAAATGCGAGGTTAGCAACATTGTAAGTGACAATGAAGACCAGGATTTGGGTTTGATTGCTGCTAGCAGAGATTCAGATGTGCCTTAAGGGGAAACATTGTTTGGCAGATTAGTTTTATGTACTTTTCTGCTTCCCAATTCGCTGAATAAGTGAAATATAGTTATTGCTTGCCTGAACCACTTCAGCATTTGAACAAAGTAAAGAAAAATAAAGAAAAGGTTTTTTATGAATCATTATTATGTGATTGGCATTTTATGTCACAGAAATGAGTAATAATTCTATTTTTTTCTGTATTGAAATAAAGCAGATCCCAACTGCGGAATATGCTGGAACCTAACATTAAATCATACATATACCGAGACACAAGACCAACAATGCCAACTTCATTGTTACCATTAGCACAAATACATTATATAATAATCGTTAAGTCAATTGTTTCTTTGTCTACGCATTGCAAACTTTTGACCAATACTTAAATTAGTTTCATTAACTTTGATTTTGACTTTTACTAAAACCACTATTTTAATCATAGAGTAAACAATGAGGCTTTCTGAATTTGTTTAAGAAAGAAAGAACTGGCATTTATGTAACAACTTTCGCATCCTCAAATTGTCTCAAATCACTCAACGGCCAATGAAATACAGTCATTGTGATAATTCAGGCGACCAATTTGCACATGGCAAAGTTCCACAAACAGCACTGAGATAAATGACTGTTTGAGGGATAAATGTTGACCAAGTCTCCAGGAGAACTCAACTGCTCTTCTTCAATAGCCCCAAGGGCTCTTTTACATTTGACTCCGAGGGGCCTTGGTTTAACGTCCCATCCAAAAGATGACACCTCCAACACAGTAGCACTCCCTCGGTACTGCACTGGAGTGTCAGCCTAGATTAAATGCTCAGGTCCCTGGAGTGGGACTTGAACCCATGACCTTCAAACTCAGAGGCAAGAGTGCTACCATTTAGCCAAAGCTGACACTATGTTATATCATATCTTACATTATATTGCACAAAATAAAACCTAAATTCTGATTTACATATTGGCTAGAAAATGTACTCATTAAATAAAATAGTTTTTGGACAGATGAAAATTCATAACAATTTGCATACATTTTAGTGCTGTAACTGCATATGATAATTGAATGAAAAGTAATGGAAAAGATAAGTAATTTCTGTCCTTCCCATGAATGAGATTGTATGTTAATTTCATAGTGAATTGGTACTAATAAATTTGAATGGTGAACATTTCTTCCCAGTACAATGTTCCACTGGTGGTACAGTGATGCACCGATTTACTGTGCCACTGAGCATCAGAGTGTGAACGTGAGTCCAAGATTCACAACGCTGATACCTCCTTAATATTACAAAACCGTATCTACTGGATGCAGATCTGCAATTTATTTATTTATTGGCCTCCACCTGAGATCCCCACCATCACAGAAGCCAGTCTTCAGCCAATTCGATTCAGTCCACGTGATATCAAGAAACAGCTGAGTGCACTGGATACAGCAAAGGCTATGGGCCCCGACAACATTCCGGCTGTTGTGCTGAAGACTTGTGCTCCAGAGCTAGCCGTGCCTCTAGCCAAACTGTTCCAGTACAGCTACAACACTGACATCTATCCGACAATGTGGAAAACTGCCCAGGAATGTCCTGTCCACAAAAAGCAGGACAAATCCAATCCGGCCAATTACTGCCCCATCAGTCTACTCGCAATCATCAGCAAAGTGATGGAAGGAGCCGTCGACAGTGCTGTCAGGCGGCACTTACTCACCAATAACCTGTTCACCGATGCCGAATTTGGGTTCCGCCAGGACCACTAGGGGCCAAAATTGTCCTCCATCCGAAGCGGAGCGCACCTACCGATTTCAAAGGGTTCCGTCTGCCCCAATGCATGGGGCGGACAATCCAGAGAAATTCAGGTCTTGGTGCTTTTTTGGAGTGAGTCGGAAGTGAGGTCAGGTCAGAGTAGCTGCCATTAGCGGGGCGGAGGTGGGGGCGGGCCGAAGCTCCAAGTCATCATGTTGGCGCGTCACCACGGGCCTGCCCTTCAGTTAAACGGGAGGGCTGCTGTAAACTCTGCAGCCACTTTAATGGCAAACACTGGGCCACCAGGGGGAGGTTTCGGCCGGGCCAGTGGCCTAGCACCTAAGAGGGGGTGCCAGGCTGCTTGTTTGCAGAGAGACCGAACCCGCGGGCATAATTGTCGGCCTGACCTGGCAGTCGGCCAACAATAAAAAAAAATAAAATGGAGTCGCCGGCACCACCACCTCCCCTTTAAGGGCGGCTAAATCGCCCAGCCATTGAAAGAGTACCGACAGTAAAAGCTGTCAGTGCCCCCAACCGGCAGTGAAGCCGTTCCTGTGAGGCAATTATTGAAAGGGGCAATTTCTCGTGGGGCAATTTCGGAAAGGGGTCGCCTCCATTCGTTAAGGGGTTGGGGCATTGCACGAAGTGGTGGGAAAACAAGCGGGGCCGTCCCCTACACCGCTCCAAAACTGAAGGAGGGCAATATTCAAAATGGCGGCCCCTCCGCGGCGACTCGCCGGCCACGGGCCTTATAGAAAGAGGCAACTTTGGCAACCTCAGCTCCAGACCTCATTACAGCCTTGGCCCAAACACGGGCAAAAGAGCTGAATCCCAGAGGTGAGGTGAGAGTGACTGCCCTTGACATCAAGGCAGCATTCGACTGAATGTGGCGTCAAAGAGCACTAGTAAAATTGAAGGCAATGGTAATCAGAGGGAAAACTCTCCACTGGTTGGAGCCACACCTAGCACACAGGTTATGGTGGTTGGAGGTCAATCATTACAGCCCCAGGACATCGCTGCAGGTGTTCCTCAGGGCTGTGTCCTTGGCCCAGCCATCTTCAGCTGCATTATCAGTGACCTTCCATCCATCATAAGGTTAGAGGTGGGGCTATTCACTGATGATTGCATAGTCTTCAGTTCTATTTGCAACTCCTCAGATAATGAAGCAGTATGTGCCTGCAATTAGCAAGACCTGGACGACATTCAAACTTGGGCTGATAAGTGGCAAGTAACATTCGTACCACACAAGTACCAGGCAATGACTATGTCCAACAAGCGAGAGTCTAACCACCTCCCCATGACATAGAAACATAGAAACATAGAAACATACAAAATAGGAGCAGGAGTAGGCCATTCGGCCCTTCGAACCTGCACCACCATTCAATAAGATCATGGCTGATCATGCAACTTCAGTACCCCATTCCTGCTTTCTCTCCATACCCCTTGATCCCTTTAGCCGTTAGGGCCACATCTAACTCCCTTTTGAATATATCTAACAAACTGGCCTCAACAACTTTCTGTGTTAGAGAAATCCACAAGCATCCCGCTTGATTGGCACTCCATCCACCACCTTAAACATTCACTCCCTTCACCACTGGCATACCGTGGCTGCAGTGTGTACCATCTACAAGATGCACTGCAATAACTCACCAAGGCTTCTTTGGCAGCAACTCCCAAACCCACGACCTCTACCACCTAGAAAGACAAGGGCAGCAGGCGCATGCAAACACCATCACCTCCACGTTCCTCTCCAAGTCACACACCATCCTGACTTGGAAGTATATCGCTGTTCCTTCATCGTCGCTAGATCAAAATCCTCGAATTCCGTCCCTAACAGCACTGTGGGAATACCTTCACCACACGGACTGCAGCGATTCAAGAAGGCGGCTCACCACCACCTTCTCAAGGGCAATTATGGATCGTCAATAAATGCTGGCCTTGCCAGCGATGCCCACATCCCAGGAATGAATAAACAATATATTGTGGAGCTCCCAGCCCGTTGGTACCCACTTCAGTTGACACTGTGGATGGATTATACAGCACTGGCGGCAATAGAGACGTAACTGCACATGAATGACTTTTGACATCTCGGACTGGGGGACAGTGCTGTATGGCATATCACTCCTTGATAAAGTGCAATATCCCCACTGACACCTGGGAATCCCTGGGCAAAGACCGCCCTAAGTGGAGGAAGAGTATCCGGGAGGGCGCTGAGCACCTTGAGTCTCGTCGCCGAGAACATGCAGAAAACAAATGTAGGCAGCGGAAGGAGCATGCGGCAAACCAGACTCCCCACCCACCCTTTCCTTCAACCACTGTCTGTCCTACCTGTGACAGAGACTGTAATTCCCGTATTGGACTGCACAGTCACCTGAGAACTCACTTTTAGAGTGGAAGCAAGTCTTCCTCGATTTCGAGGGACTGCCTATGATGATGATAATAATTCACTTTCTAACATTATTAAGAGGAGAACTAGAAATTTCATGCTCCAAGTGTGTAAAACGATAAATAATTATCTTTATATATTGTGAAAACTGTAAGCTGCTGAGACAGGAACCAGCTCATTTTATAAATGGTCAGACTTGCTGAGACATGCAGATGAAGTGCATCTGAGTCAAGTTACTAAACTCTGTTTATATAAAGAGTCTGTGTGATACCTAACAGTTACTCAATGCTAATATGGTTGTAACTTGATCCCAATCGATGTACTTGCTGCCCAGCTCTTGTTTAAAATGCAAAAGTGTTATTGTTATTTAAGGTTGGAGTTATTTTGTCTTTGAGTGCACACTGAGGCAAAAATGCTTTTGTAACTCGAAAGATTACTAGGTGCAATAAAGTCATGAGTTCTGGGACCTCTCATCAGGAGTCTGCCTCACATCAGTTTGTCGTGAGTGTATTATTATTCTAGCCTAAAACCCCAATTTTAATTGTTTTAAATAAATAAACACTTTCCATGTTAGCTTTATAGTGCATTAGGAATTATGCACGTTACAATTCTACTGATGCAAAATGTATTTAGGATTTTAAAATATATGTAGTATAATTCATTGCGTGACAGATATGTGTGCTTTGTTAACTGGCCTGCTCAGATATGTTATTGTTACTTACAGATTAATAACGACATTGTGAAATGCAAAGCCCCATGTCCGAAGTGTGGAACAAAATGAACCTCCAATCTCCAGCAATTGGTAACCAATTATCAATTTAAAAAAGTAAACACTTACATTGAAACTACTTTCATTTTTTTTTTAATTAAAAATTACTTTTAAGTATAAATGGAGATCAGGAGTCTTAGTCATATTGTGGTTTGCCAGTCAATCCACAATGGTGCACAAAGCTAGTCAACTGTGTAGTTCAGGCTCCCTGCCGACAGTACAAGATATGATTGATAGAAATGATAGTTGGTTGGGAAGTCACAAAATATGATCAGGTTCAGATTTACCAAAAGAGTTGTAAAGAAGTAACCAAGCAATATCTTGGCTACTCCTTAATATATCGAACTGATATTGTTACCACTTTTTGTGGTAACATTATAGACAAAGGAATAAAGAATGCATTTATGAGTTTGCTACAAGCAACAAACTAAGGAAATCTCCCCGGGAGTGTTGAGAATTGCATTACAATATGAAGAAGTCCTCTCCCAATTGTGTGAATTTAGAATTGCATACATCATTTTCAAGGAGTATATCACTTGGATGTTTGGCAAACATTGGGGCTGAAATTGCGGTCGGAGGCTTTCTGCGGGCAGATGCTTCCGACCTGAAAAATTTCTACGCAAGTACCTGGCAGTCCCGGAGGAGCATGAGATTCCGTTGAGGTGGCCTTCTCTTTCCGTGCCGTGAAGCGCGCTCCCGTCCTCCAGGTTCCCACGCAGAAGATGCAGTCACATGTGACTGCGCAACCAATCAGTTAAAGTATTCTCAATTAATAACAATGGGAACTCCGTATCTACGCGTTCTCATTGCTACTAATTGAGAAAAAAAACAAACACAATAACACCAAATTAAAAATTAAAAACACACCTCACATAATTAAAATTAATTGAAATTAAAGTTAATAAATATCTTAGAGAAAAAAACATTCCGAGGTTTTAAAAAGTTTCTTTAATTATGGTTTAAAATAAATGTAACGTAGTGGGCAGGGTTTTTAAAAATAAAATGTGCTTTTTAAATTTAATTTTTATTGTATTTTTGTATGTTTTTAAACTTTTACGCCCGTAAAAGTAGGCTATGTGCCTGCTTTTATCAGGCGTAAGAGCTTTGAGGACACTTGCTGGGCAAGATATGGTAAATACCTCAATCTTTCTCTTGAAAATGTCCTCGCTCCTGATATAGGGATCATCTGTCAAGCTCCAGCTTGACAGATCGGAAAAGCCGGTTTTCAGCGCATGCGCATTGTGCGCTGAAAACCGGCTTTTGCGAAGCCTTCCCGGGTCCATAGACACTCCGTACGGACCCAGGGAGGCAAGAATTTCCAGGCCATTATCCCAGAGGCACAATGTTTGTCACAACACAAAGCTCTTGGCGATTAGTGATGACATGAAAGCCAGTAGTCATTTTAAGGTTGGCAAACGGTAACTAGTGGGGTGCCACAGGGATCAATGCTGGGGCCTCAACTATTTACAATCTATATTAATGACTTGAATGAAGGGACCGAGTGTACTGTATCCAAGATTGCTGACGGCACAAAGATAGGTGGGAAAGCAAGTTATGAGGAGGACACAAAGGGGTACAAATTGGCCCAACCGCCCAAGCTGTTTTGGTGGTTTTTACCACAGCTGCGTTTCAGGTCGACTCTTTTGTGAAATTGCGCTCTTTGTTTTTTTTGTTTTGATCCAGAAATCGGTCATAATGGGGGTGGTGACTGCACCCTGAGGGGCAAAAACGTGGCGATGTCAGCGACTGAGGAGCGGAAGTTGTGTGTGGAGCGGAGTCACCACCACGATGACATCATCACGTTGCCACTTCACCACAGCTTTCCTGTTCACTTAAAGGGGAGAGCCTTCACACTTTTAAAACTTCAGGCCACTGGGCCACCAGGGAGGATTTTGGCCAGGCCAGCAGCCTGGCACTCAAAAGGGAGTGTCACGCTGCCTGTTGGTGGCCCGGTCGAACCCAGATGCATATTTGTCGGGCCAACCCGGCAGTCGGTCGACGAAAAAAAACCATAGCAGCAGCAGCAATAGGCCTTCCCTTTAAGGTAAGCTGCACCGCCACTGCAGAAGGCCACAGCCTCACTGGACCACTGGGTGAAAGCTGTTTTGCCACTGCCGGGCGAACCGAAGATTTTCTGAGGGGAATGTCACCGTCGTGGGGTTAGATTGGCGGTGTGCACAGTGATGATACACTGACCGTGGATTGGCAGCAGCGGAGTGGTAAGGGGGGGATCGGGGCACCACCGGGAAAACTCAGGAGAGTAATTGGGCTATCAGCGGCCATTCCACCAAAAGTCGCCGCCACTCCACTCTGCAGCGTGGCCGCCGATTTGTGGTGGTAACAGGCCTTAAGGAGAGGGAAATTTTGGCCCCAAAGAGTCTGCAAAGGGATAGAGGTAGATTAAGTGAGTGACAAAAATTTGGCAGATGGAATATAATATGGGGAAATGTGAGGTTATCCACTTTGGTAGGAAGAACAGAACAGCAGAATATTATTTAAATGGGAGAGATTACAAAATGCTGCGGTACAGAAGGATCTGGGAGTCCTCGTACATGAAACACAAAAAGTAAGTATACAGGTACAGCAAGTAATCAGGAAGGTAAATGGAATATTGGCCTTTATTGCAAGGGGGATGGAGTATAAAAGCAGAGAAGTCCTGCTACAACTGTACAAGGTATTGGTGAGGCCACACCTGGAGTACTGCGTACAGTTTTGGCCTCATTTAATGAGGAATATACTTGCAATGGTGGCAGTTCCGAGAAGGTTCATTAGGTTGATTCCTGAGATGAAAGGGTTATCTTATGAGGAAAGGATGAGCAGATTGGGCCTGTACTCATTGAAGTTTAGAAGAATGAGAGGTGATTTTATTGAAACGTATAAGATTCTAAGGGGACTTGACAGGGTAGACGGAGAGAGAATGTTTCCCCTCATGGAGGAATCTAGAACTAGGGGGCATAGTTTCAGAATAAGGGGTCGCCCATTTAAGATGGAGATGAGGAGGAATTTCTTCTCTCAGAGGATCATGAATCTTCGGAATTCTCTACCCCAGAACTGTGGAAGTTGGGTCATTGAATATATTCAAGGCGGAGATAGAAAGATTTCTGAACTACAGGGGAGTCAAGTATTATGGGGATTTAGCAGGGAAGTGGAGTTGTGGCCAAGAGCAGATCAGCCATAATCGTATTGAATGGCGGAGCAGGCTCGAGGGGCTAATTGGCCTATTCCTGCTTCTGTTTCTTATGTTTTCACTTTCCAAGAAACAAAGCTTCTCATACAGAAAGCTAACCAGGTTGTTCTGCTGTCCTCTTATGCTAACTCTGAAGCTCCAATGAAAAATTTTACTCCTTGATTCTGTAGCCTTTAAATAGTTTCTGAATGAAGCAAATCTATTCACGATCACTGGAAGGTGAACTAAAACACAGCAAAACTAATCTATGCTAAAATAATCTGAAGGTATATTTACAGTAAAGGGGAAATGCTCTCAAGTATATACTCTCCCTTCTCCACAAAAATTGACAATTGAATGCAGAGATGCCACATATATTCCCTGGATTTGAGCTTGCAGCCCTAAAACAGAAACATGTACAAGCTTATAATTCAGGTGAAAAGCGGGATTCTAAGCATCCAATATGGTGGATGGGGCACGCTCTCATTACTTGCCCAATGTACGGCGTCCATTGTTATGTATGTAATAACTCGACAGACTGAATACTGTAAACTAACACAGATATAAGCCTGGCTCTGCTTTATTAGGGCCCAAAGTGAGTACATTACATGATGGCTTGCCTTTTATACCTGGGCCACACACATGTGCGTACAGCCCAATGATCTCCAACAGTGGTGCCACCTGGTGACTAGTAACCCCAAGCATACATACATGACAATATCCCCCTTTAAGATATTAGTAACAGTCTTTTTACAAATTGAGATGGTCCAGGGCTTTCCGCTCCCGAGTTGATCGTCTCGGCCTTGGGTGAGCATTCTGAGTCTGTTATGACTGGAGGCTGGGTAGCCGATCTGATGGGAGTGGCAATGACCACGTCAGGGATTGAAAGTCCAGATTCATTGACCATGTCAGGGATTGAAAGTCCAGATTCATTGATGACAGCGGAGTCCTCTGATGACTGAGGGTAGGTTGGTTGGTCACTGATTGTGTCTTCCGCAGACTGTTCCAGTTCATCCGTGTGCCACAGCTTTATCTGATCAACATGTTTCCTGCATGTCTGCCCATTCTTGAGCTTGACGATAAACACTCTGTTACCCTCCTTGGCCTTAACAATGCTGGCTATCCACTTGGGACCTTGACCATAATTTAGTTCATACACAGGATCGTTAACAGAAATGTTATGTGACAGCAGCGCAATCATGATACCACTGCTGATTTTTGACGTATGTATTCAACATGATTGTTCAAGTCAGGGTGGACAAGAGAGAGTTTGGTCTTGAGACCTCTCTTCATCAATAGTTCAGCAGGGGGGAACCCTGGTAAGCGTGTGGGGTCTTGTCCTGTAACTAAGCAAAATGCATGACAAGTGAGTCTGCAGTGAACCTTGAGTTACACGTTTCATAATCTGCTTGATGGTTTGGACAGCACGCTCTGCTTGACCATTAGATGCAGGTTTGAATGGTGCTGACTTCACACGTTTGATACCATTGAATTTCATGAACTCTTGAAACTCCAGACTAGTGAAGCAAGATCCGTTGTCGCATACAACTGTTGTGTCCTTACACACTACAGCAAATCAACACGAGGCACATATTGGAGACAAGGTCACTCTGTGACCTGTACCTTTATTCACAGGACCAAGGAGTGGTGACCCTATGTGGGACCTCCCTTTATATACCTGGATGACCAGGTGAGGAGTGTCTCCCACAAGTTCACCCCCTATGGTCAAGGTGTGCATTTCTCAGGTGTATACAGTGAACAGTGTTGTTACATAAAGGTTACAATATGTGAAGGTTACAAACATGACATCATCTCCCCCAACGTCTTTGGGTCAAAGATTGAGTCTTTCAGGCGGTTGACACTCTCTCGTGGAGCGCCGCAGTTGGGGCTCTGGTTGTTGAGCCTTGGCATGCGTCTTTGTCACCTCTGGTGATTCCGGCTTGTCCGGGCTGGCCGCAGGGACTGTGCATGCTGCTGACGGTTCTTGTTGCTCGTTCTCTGGCAGTGGTGTGGGCAACATCTCATGATTTTCCTCAATTTCCTCAGTGTCCATGCTGAACCTTTTTTTTACTTGGTCCAGATGCTTGTGGCATATCTGCCCATTGTTGAGTCTGACCACTATGACCCTATTCCCCTCTTTACCAATTACAGTACCCTTGAGCCACTTGGGCCCCATAGCGTGCTTAAGAACAAATACATGGTCATCGATTCCTATCCATCTACCGTTTGAGTTATGGTCGTGGCACTCATTTTGGGACTGGCGCTTGCCCTCAACAATGTCTGACAAGACTGGATGAATGAGGGACAACCGAGTTTTTAGTGTATGTTTCATGAGTAGTTCCGCTGGAGGGACCGTCGGGATCTGTAGGCCAGCAGGAGGCGCGATAGACGGTATTGAAGGGGGGGGTCCTTGAATCCGGAGCATGCCTTGCTTTATGATTTGGACCGCACGTTCCGCCTGGCCATTGGAAGCCGGCTTGAACGGCGCTGTCCTGACACGTTTGATGCCATTACCCGACATGAACTCCCGGAATTCATAGCTAGTGAAACACGGGCCGTTGTCTCTAACTAGGATGTCCGGCAAGCCGTGGGTCACAAAGACCACACGCAGACTCTCCACTGTGGTGGATGTCGTGCACAAATTCAATATGATGCACTCGATCCATTTCGAGTACGTATCAACAACAATGAGGAACATTTTTCCCATGAACGGGCCCGCGTAGTCTACGTGAATACGTGACCATGGCCTGGTGGGCCAGAGCCACGGGCTGAGTGGGGCCTCCCTGGGGGCATTGCCAAGCTGGGCACACGTCGTGCACCTGTGAACACAGTGTTCCAGGTCTGCATCAATTCCCGGCCATCATACATGTGACCGGGCAATGGCCTTCATAAGCACCATGCCTGGGTGCTCCTTGATGAATGCTTCCCTACCTCTCGGCTTGGATGCAGAGCTCATCCATCCGTCTGTGAAATGGTCTGACCTCTTCAGGGCATGCTCCATGTGCGGGCGCCCAATCTCCAGTCAGGACACATTTCTTAATCAGAGATAGGAGGTGATCTCTGTTTGTCCAGGTTTTGATCTGCTGGGCTGTGATGGGGGAGCCTGCACTGTCAAAGGCATCGACAGCCATGACCATCTCCGCGCTTTGCTCTGCTGCCCCCTCAGTGGTGGCCAGTGGAAGCCTGCTGAGTGCGTCAGTGCAATTTTCGGTGCCTGGCCGGTGCCGTATGGTGTAGTCATACGCAGCCAGCGTGAGGGCCCATCGCTGTATGCGAGCTGACGCATTGGCATTGACAGCTTTGCTGTCGGACAACAGGGATGTTAACGGCTTGTAGTCCGTTTCTAACTCGAACCTTCTGCCAAAAAGTACTGGTGCATCTTTTTCACCCCGTAGACACATGCGAGTGCTTCCTTTTCAACCATCCTTGGGAGAGCGACCTGGAGGAATAAGCCACAGGTTGGAGTTGGCCCTCATCATTGCTCTGCTGTAATATGCACCCAACCTTATAGGGTGATGCATCGCATGTCAAAACCCATTTCTTACAGGGGTCATACAGGCCACGACCATAGACTCAGCGGCGATTCCGCTGGTGCTTTACTTAGCTGCATGCAAGTGTTGCACTGGTGCACACATGATTCCAGATCAGACTCAATTCCAGGCCACCATACATGAGACCTGGCAATGGCTTTCATCATGACAATACCGGGATGAGTGCTATGTGGATCATATAGAAATTTCTCTCTATCTTTCTTCGGCATAACAACACGATTACTCCACAGTAAACAATCTTTGTTCGTCTTTGCGACGGTTGTAAGGTTTGGTCTCATCACCCATTTGCTTGGGTATGGCAGACCAATCACCACTAAGGACACAGCGTTTCACAACCAATAATCTCTGGTTCTGGCTCATCCAGGTCTTAACTTGTTGAGCCGTGACAGGGGTTCCTTCACTTTCAAAAGCATCCATAACTAACAGTAGGTCTGCAGGTTGTGGTGTCTCCACCTCCGGTGTGGGCAACGGCAGACGGCTCAGTGCATCAGCTCAATTCTCAGTGCCAGGTCTATGGCGAATGATATTATCATAGGCAGGTAATGTCAGCGCCCACCTCTGGATATGGGACGATGCATTGGTATTGATACCTTTGTTTTCCGAAAACAATGAAATGAGTGGCTTGTGATCTGTTTCCAGTTCAAACGAAGACCAAACAGGTACTGATGCATCTTTTTAACCCCATACACACAGGCTAATGCTTTTTTTCCTCCCATGCTGTAGGCTCTTTCCGCCTTTGACAAACTTTTAGAACCATACGCAACAGGTTGTAGTTCACCTGACTCATTAGCTTGTTGGAGCATGCAACCAACTCCATATGACGAAGCATCACAGGCCAATACTAGACGCTTACCCAGATCATAATGTATCAGCAACTTGTTAGAGCAAAACAGATTAGTAGCTTTCTCAAAAGCTCTATCTTGAGATGCACCCCAAACTCAGTTGTCGCCTTTTCTTAGCAGCATGAGCAGTGGCTCTAATGAAGTGCTCAATCTAGGTAGGAAATTACTGAAGTAGTTGTGTAGACCAAGGAATGAACGCAGCTCCGTCACATTCTGAGGCTTGGGTGCATTTTTGATGGCCTTGGTTTTTGAGCCCGTAGGCCTGATGCCATCAGCAGCAATTTTCCTCCCCAGGAATTCGACTTCCGGTGCCATGAAGACGCACTTTGAACATTTCAGCCTGCGTCCCACTTTGTCCAAATGATGTAGAACCTCTTCCAGGTTGTTCAGATGTTCGGCGGTGTCACAACCTGTGACCAGGATGTCATCTTGGAACATGATGGTTCTAGGGACGGACTTCAGTAGACTTTCCATGTTCCTCTGAATTATGGCTGCAGCCGAGCGAATTCGAAAAGGACACCTGTTGTAGATAAACCGTCCTTTATGAGTGTTGATGCACGTAAGTTTCTTCGACGTCTCGATCAGCTCCTGTGTCATGTAGGCCAATGTCAGATCCACTTTAGTGAACGACTTCCCCCCAGCTAGCGTTGCAAACATGTCATCAGCCTTCGGTAACGGGTATTGATCCTGTTTCGAAACTCGGTTGATCGTAACCTTGTAGACTCCACAAATCCTGACAATGCCATCACTCTTCAACACAGGAACAATGGGGCTGGCCCATTTGTTGAATTCAACTGGTGATATGACCCCTTCACGCCGGAGTCTGTCCAATTCGATTTCGACCTTCTCCCTCAACATGGACTGAACCACCCGAGCTTTATGATGGATGGGTCTTGCATCCAAGTCCTCGTGGATCTGCACCTTGGCTCCCGTGAAATTGCCGATGCCTGGTTCAAACAGTGAGGGGAACTTGCTCAGCACTTGAGCACATAGAATATCATCCTCCGACGACAACTCTTTGATATCGTTCCAATTCCATTTGATATTTTCTAGCCAATTCCTGCCGAACAGCATTGGACCATTGCCTGGAACAATCCATAACGATAAATCATGATCCGCACCATCATACGACATCTTGACTTCTGCACTGCCAATCACTGTTATGAGTTCTTTAGTGTACGTATGCAACTGGGCATTGACTAGACTCAGCTTAGGCCTCACAGCCTTAGTATTGCACAGCATGTCGAATGTCTTCTGGCTCATTATTGATTGACTTGCACCCATGTGCAATTCCATCAGTACCAGCACACAGTTAAGTTTCACATGAATCATTATCAGGTTGGCTCTTTATTAGGAACGAATACAGTCCATACACTTCCTCCTCTTGTATCTCAGATTGCATATCCTGATCCGCACAGGTCTGGTCATCATCCTCCACGTGGTGTGTCGCAGCACGCTTGCTCAGTTGCGGACACATGCGCTGGAGATGCCCCAGTCTCGAACAGCCTTTACAAATGTACTGTTTAAACCGACACTGATGAGACCGATGATTGCCCCCACAATGCCAACACGGTGAAATCAGATTCATTGACTTTGGGCAGTCACGGGTTTCGCATACACAGTCAAGTAGGACCTGCCATATGCAGCTCTGCCAAACGACGATACAATCTTGTTTACAGTACTTGCCGAGTTCTGATTTTTCGATGATATCTGCTTTAAGTTTTTGTCTGTCGTCATGCATGCCTGGGCAATCGTGATGGCCTTGCTCAAATCCAGCCTCTCCGCCGCCATAGCTTACGCAGGATCACCTCGTGGTTGATGCCGATTACAAAGAAGTCCCGCAGCATGTCTTCCAACCCGTTTTTAAACTTACACGGTCCAGCTAGATGTCTTAGGTCTGCAACGAATTCCAACACATCCTGGCCCTCAGAACGAACGTGCATGCAGAATTGATATCGTGAGTTGATGATGCCTTCTTCTGGTTTGAGATGATCACGTACCAGAGCACACAATTCCTCATAGTACTTGTCCATTGGACTTGCAGGCGAGAGAAGATTCTTTATGAGTCCATAGATTTTCGGACCACAAACCGTGAGGAAGGCCGCCCTGCGCCTAACTGCATCAGTGGGTTCCTCCATTTTGTTAGCCACGAAGCACTGGTCCAGACATGCTACAAAATCTGCCCAGTCCTCTCCCTCCACGAATCTCTCCAGCATTCCAATTGTGCTCATTTTTGCATGTGAAGGGTCTTAAATTACCTCGTCACCAAATGTTATGTATGTAATAACTCGATAGACTAAATACTGTAAACTAACACAGGTACAAACCTGGCTCTGCTTTATTAGGGCCCAAAGTGAGTATATTACATGATGGCTTGCCTTTTATATCTGGACCGCACACACGTGCTTACAGCCCAATGACCTCCGACAGTGGCGCCACCTGGTGGCTAGTAACCAGCATGCATACATGACACGCATCATATTGGATTTGGCTGCTCTGTAGGTGTCCAGTGCGCTGCCAGAACTATTTAAATCACCAATTAAAATATTTAAATAAGGGCCCTCCGCTTGTTGTAGGCCCTTTTGTGATACTGACCACTCGGTCCATGTTGGACAGAATGGTCACCATGCTCTGCACAAAGGTGGACTCTTCCATATTCTGATCCATTGCGGGCAAGTCTGCCCATTGCACCCAGCATTCCCAATGTATACCCAGCAGTCTCCTTCGGTAGCCTAGGCCCATTAAAGTCTGCATGGGTCGTATGCAGCAGAGATAATATGTGATCTTGCCCTCCATTAATCTGGCACCTGTGGCATCCTAGCCCCCTGCCCTAGCTCCAGCTCATTTGTGCTTGGTGATTCCCCACGTGAAGGCCCCTACTCTAGCCTACTGATGTACGTGTGGTGCCAATACCTCAGCTGGTGCTTCCTACAGTCAGATCGAGTGATGGTGCATCTTCAGGAAGACTGGCCTCTTCTTCCTGATGTGGCCAAAGTATTGCCACATTTTCAGCACCTGAAGAGAAGGAGAGGCAGAAGGGTTATTCAAAATTTGTTTTGTGCTTATGTCACAGCTCAGCATTATTTACAGAAAATCCTCAACATCCGTTTTGAAGATGAAATCCGGGACCTCAGCACAAATTGGACCAAGTTGTTTTGACCAGTCTAACTGTAGCCTCACCTTCCATTGTGCAGACATTAACTTCATGGGGAGATGGAAATACTCTCAGTGTCAGTGCTGGAGCGGGAATATCCTCTGTTTGCTCTGTCAAGCGGCCTGAATACATGTCACCACTGGCACACACTGCACTAGAATTGTTGCAACAAACCACTCTCACCACTGGCATTGCTGCAGCAGACTACATGGAGCATTTGAATTGTTGCAACCACTCACAGTGAATTCTAGTGTTCTTAATATAACCATTATTGACACCTCTGGGATGGGGGCAGATGAGGGAATAAAATTTCAGCATTGACCTGTTGGGAACCATGAGTGGTTATCAGCTCTGCAGTGGACTCATATTGGGAAGATTACTTTGCCTGACCTGTGGTACTTGGGCCTATCCTTTACATTATTCTTCTGCAGATTCAACTGCCATTCTCCCAATTATAGAATGTAGAACAAAACCAAATCTGAGTTGCTCTGGGGTACATTGACTAATAACAACAACAACTTGTATTTATATAGCGCCTTTAATGTAGTGAAACATTACAAGGCGCTTCACAGGAGTATTATGAGATAGAAAATTTGACACTGAGCTGCTTAAGGAGAAATTAGGGCAAGTGACCAAAAGCTTTTTCAAAAAGCTATGTTTTAAGGAGCACCGTGAAAGAGGAAAGAAAGATAGAGAGGCGGAGAGGTTTAGGCAGGGAGTTCCAGAGCTTGGGGCCTGGGCAACAGAAGACACGGCCACCAATGGTTGAGCGATTATAATCCGGGGTGCCCAAGATGAATTCTGCCCAAGCAGAATTAGATGAGTGCAGATATCTCGGGGATTGTGGGGCTGGAGGAGATTACAGAAATAGGAAGGGGTGAGGCTATGGAGGGATTTGAAAATAAGGATGAGAATTTTGAAATTGAGGCGTTGCTTAACCGGGACCAATGTAGGTCAGCGAGCACAGGGGTAATGGGTGAACGGGACATGGTGCAGTAAAGGGGTCACTGAAAATAAAGGAGACTATATTGATTTTCATGCTGCTCATTCAGGACTGGATCATAGGAGCATTTTTAGGTTGGGCTGCTCCCCATAGTGTTGCTCAAGGACTATTTTCTAACAAACAGTCACTCTCCCAGAAGGACTGTAAAAGAGGCCTACTTACCCCATCTTGGGCCAGGTATGCTTTCCTGTCTTACACACTGTCCTGATCTAACTCATTTGTGAAGTGTAAGTAGCACTGGAATTATCCAAACAATGTTCTTGGGTCCATTGCAAGATGAGTTCATCATGCTGGTGCAAAATGCCACAAAACCAGCCCCCCAAAATTACATACTGCCCCTGTTTCAATTGTGCCATCAAACTTCAGCTACATAAAATACAATGCCATTTTCTGTATACAAAGCATTAGCACTATACTGAATTACTAGGAAAGAATGTCAAAGTATTAAATTACCCACCCTTGCTTCTGGGTTTGAAAGCATTGACATTTCACTGACGGACATCACAAATACATCAATGACTGTACCAACATAGAAAATATTGAGGAGTAGTGATGCTGTGTAAATAGCCCCAATATGAATAATTATGTTAAAAATATAATAATTACCGATATATCATGATAACACAATGATATTTGAAAAAGAAAGTCTTTGAAAGAGATACTTCACCAATATTCTTCTGTGAATGTATTCCTCACTTTCTTTATTGTTTTGGGCGCTATCCAAAAGACTGATCAATAAATAACCTGAAGGACAATAGAAAATATTAAAGCTACGGCTCAAATTATTTCACACACTTTAATTTAAAAAGGAATAGTCATCTGATATTTTAATTTTAAGGTTGCTCTCTCTGTTGATCTTTTCTGAGTGTTATGGTCATTATAACCTGCTTTAGGATTTACATTTTCTACATTTCCTAATAGGTTAATATATTATAATATTCTACTTTCTTCAAAAGCTTTAAATGAGATTTATCAGATAGCTTGGCCGTACAAACAGAGCCTGGCTGGAAACAAGCTCGAAGAGCTACGTCTGCTGGTGCTCAGGGTGTACTGCATTAAACTTTAATTACATGTCCCTCTGTGTAATTGAACTATTTAAATCTATTAAAGTGGATAAACATCCCTCCCATCCAGTCTAGTCCAAATGATTCTCTTTGTTTTTTGTAAAAATATATTCTTGTTTTATTCTTTTTGGAGATATCGCTGCAATCAAAAAGCCTTTTCTTTGACCCCACATGACTGACAGCATCTCTGCATATCCCACATCCCAGAGGGAAACAGATATAACAAAGCACATATGCAGTACAGCCTGCTTGCTCCCGTGCATCTTCTCCATCTCATCCCTTCCTTTCCTAAAGGACAGTGACTTGCGTGGGGATGCAGTTCTGTGAACACTTTTAGACCTCATGGCGGAGGAGCGATGAGAG